>NW_027526352.1:2381262-3083762 GCF_048455015.1 Haemaphysalis longicornis | reverse complement strand
GAGAGTGTGAGTGTGAGTGTGAGTCTGAGTGTGAGTGTGAGTGAGAGTGAGAGTGAGAGTGTGACTGAGTGAGAGTGTGAGTGAGAGTGAGAGTGGGAGTGGGAGTGTGAGTGTGACTGAGTGAGAGTGTGAGTGTGAGTGTGAGAGTGACAGTGAGAGTGTGAGTGTGAGAGTGAGAGTGAGAGTGTGAGTGAGAGTGAGTGAGAGTGAGAGTGTGAATGTGACTGAGAGTGTGAGTGAGAGTGAGAGTGTGAGTGTGAGTGTGACTGAGTGAGAGTGTGAGTGTGAGTGTGAGTGTGAGTGTGAGAGTGTGAGTGTGAGAGTGAGAGTGTGAGTGAGTGTGAGAGTGTGAGTGAGAGTGAGTGTGAGTGTGAGAGTGAGAGTGTGAGTGAGAGTGAGAGTATGAATGTGACTGAGAGTGTGAGTGTGAATGTGACTGAGAGTGTGAGTGTGAATGTGACTGAGAGTGTGAGTGAGTGTGAGTGTGAGTGTGAATGTGACTGAGAGGGAGAGTGAGAGTGTGAGTGAGTGAGAGTGTGAGTGAGTGTGAGAGTGAGTGTGAGTGTGAGTGAGAGTGAGTGTGAGTGAGAGTGAGAGTGAGTGAGAGTGAGTGAGAGTGAGTGAGTGAGAGTGAGTGAGAGTGAGAGTGAGTGAGAGAGTGAGTGAGAGAGTGAGAGAGAGAGAGTGAGAGTGAGAGTGGATGAGAGTGAGAGTGAGTGAGAGAGTGAGTGAGAGAGTGAGTGAGAGAGATAGAGAGAGAGAGAGTGAGAGTGAGAGTGAGAGTGTGAGTGAGAGTGAGAGTTATAGTGAGAGTGAGAGTGTGAGTGTGAGTGAGAGTGAGAGTTTGAGTGAGAGTGAGAGTGAGAGTGAGAGAGAGTGTGAGTGAGAGTGAGAGTGAGAGTGTAAGTGTGAGTGAGAGAGTGTGAGTGTGTGAGTGTGAGTGTGAGTGTGAGAGTGGGAGTGAGAGTGTGTGTGTGCGTGTGTGTGTGTGAGAGAGTGTGTGTGAGAGTGTGAGTGTGAGTGTGTGTGTGTACCTTTCGGTATATACCGTTTGCTATATCCTCATAATTATAACCAGAAAGCATTTTTATATTTGTCCCACGTGATCCCCCTCGACGAGACCTTTAATTTGATACCCCACACACCTTAGGAGGGTCATACAAAATTTATACCAGTCAAACTAACGATGCCTCTCATGACTGTAACCAGGACGCATTATTTAGGTGTCCGACTTGATTCCCCTAACTGGAACCTTCAATTTGACGCCCCACATGCTTCAGCGGCCTCACCTTGAATTTAACCCCATCTATGACTCATAATGACCATCTCATGATTCGAACTACGAAGCCTTTTTTTATTTGTACCACGTGATTCCCCTCGTCAAGACCGTAATTTCATACCCTACACGGCCTAGCGGGGTCACTTCGAATTTTACCCCAATATAAGACTCGCCATGACAATCTAATGGTTATAACCAGGAAGCATTTTTGTATTTCTCCCACGTGATTCGGCTCATCAAGACCATTGATTCGATACCCATCCCATCCTAGCGGAATCAATTTGAACGTTAAACCAATCAATGACTAACCGTGACTATCTCATGATATAGCCCTACCACATTTTTGTCCCACGTGATTTTCCTTATCGGAACATTCAGTTTGACGCCCCGGACACCCAGTGTCATCATTGTGAATTTTAACCAAATTTATGACCCATTTTGACTATGCCATGATAATAATCAGGAAGCACGTGATTACCCTCATCGAGACCTTTAATTTGATACGCCCTAGCGTCATGAACCTGAATTTTAACCGAATCTTTGTCTTACCATGACTACGTCATGATATATCCATATCTCATGTTCGTCCCGAATGATTCCCCACATCGAGACCTTGAATTTGATTCCCCACATGCCCTCGCAGCGTCATTTTGAATTTTAACCCAGTCTATGACTCATTATGACTGCCTGATGACTACAATGAGGAAGCATTTTTTTTTATTTACCCTGCGTGATTCCGTTAATCCGGACCTTTCATTTGATACCTTACACGCCTTAGCCTCATCAGTTTCACTTTTCACCCAATCTAATGTGGTCTATATTCTGTCTTAAGGGGCGCTGCCCAGTCAATTCAGCTAATTCATTTGAAACAGTCGAAAGGACAGCGCCCGCCCCCATTTCCCCCCAGCTCTCACCTCTTCCTTTGTGACCCCTACTATATCAAGCCATTAACAGTAGCAGGCGAACAACCAGCACGCCAGCGCCACCGTGTGCTTTCCCACCACCCTTTCCCACGCTCTTAGTGGATCCGTCTGGAGGAAAAGTTCAGACAACCCTTTTTTATGACCTCACCAGTCAATTATCACTCACGCGCGCAGCCGCGATAATTTGGTATACAGCAAGTGCTTATGGCCATGAAAATTCAACAAGACACTAAAAAAAATCAGACACCACCTCCCTCCCAACCGATCATGCAGATCGTAATTGGTGCCATACCCGCAGGTTACCTGAATTCCGAGCCCACAGTGACGCATGAAACTTAACAGCCAACCATAGCTGCCTGCTAGGCTACTCATATGTACTCAAACTCCAAATGGACTTAAAACTCCTATGTACTCAAACTCAAAATGTACTCAAAACTCAATATGTAATCAAACTCAAAATGTACTCAAACTCAAAATGTACTCAGAACTCAAAATGGACTCAAACTCAAAATGTACTCAGAACTCAAAATGAACTCAAATTCAAAATGGACTCAAACTCAAAATGTACTCAGAACTCAAAATGGGCTCAAACTCAAATTGTACTCAGAACTCAAAATGGACTCAAACTCAAAATGGACTCAAACTCAAAATGTACTCAGAACTCAAAATGGACTCAAACTCAAAGTGTACTCAGAACTCAAAATGGACTCAAACTCAAAATGTACTCAGAACTCAAAATGGACTCAAACTCAAAATGTACTCAGAACTCAAAATGGACTCAAACTCAAATTGTACTCAGAACTCAAAATGGACTCAAACTCAAAATGTACTCAGAACTCAAAATGGACTCAAACTCAAAATGTACTCAGAACTCAAAATGGACTCAAACTCAAAATGTACTCAGAACTCAAAATGGACTCAAACTCAATCGGACTCAAACTCAGTCGTTATCACTCGGCTCAAACTCACTCAAGCTCAAACTCACCACGCCACACTAGCCTCGCGCTCACTCAAACTCAAACTCACGCGTGAGTTTGAGTCCAAATGAGTCTGAGTGAGTGGACTCATGAGTGAGTTCGCCGACCTCTCCGTCACTGTATACTAACATCCCCCATGAAGATGGCATCGCCGCTGTATCCCTTGCGTATGAGCAGTCATCGTGCGACAAACCTATCGATTCTTCTGCTCTCCAAACATTCCTTAGGCTTATTCTTGAACTTAACAATTTTGAGTTCGATGGAGTTCATTACGTGCAAGTCAGCGGAACGTCAATGGGAACTCGAATCGGACCTAAGTACGCTAATATCTTTATGGCTCACCTCGAATCAAACTTTCTTGACACCCAAAATTTAAAGCCAATGTAATATAAAAGGTATATTGATGACATATTCATGATCTGGCAACACGGTGAGGCGGAGCTCCTCACCTTCATTGAGGCATTTAACCTCGCCCATCCTAGTATTTCCCTTGCTCATTCCTATTCGGAACACAGTGTAAACTTTCTGGACGTCACCGTTACTACCTTCCAAGGTCGGCTTCAAACTAAACTGTATAGAAAACCGACAGACACGCGGCAGTATTTGCACTTCCGAAGCAGCCATGTCAGACACTGCAAGACAGCAATACCTTACAGCCAAGCCCACCGATTTAGGAGAATTTGTTCAAATCAAGCCGACTTTGACTCAAACTGTCGAGAACTCAAGACCGCCCTCCTGAATAAAAAATACCCGGAAAAAGTTATCGACGACGCTATTGTGCGAGCCAACCAATTAGACCGTAACAAAATCTGTAAGAAAAAAGCCCCGAACGGGAACCCGCAAACTAACTTAGTTTTAACCCACTCATCCTCCGCTCCAAGAGTGTCAACCGTGCTAAAAAAACATCACAATATCCTAATGCAAAGGGGCCGCTTAAAAAGCATATTCCCCGAACCACCACGCGTTGTCTACCGGCGTAATAAGAATTTAGGTGACTTTCTTACTAACTCTCGTATCAACCGACCGGCAACTACTGGCTGCATGCCCTGCAATAAACCCCGATGTAAAGTATGCCCACACATGACCACTACACATCGCGCCACCAGCACGTCTTCAGACTACTACGTAAATGTAAAAGGTAACTTTAACTGTGACTCCGCTAATGTCGTATATCTTCTAGAGTGCACTGTTTGTAGGCAACAATATATCGGCCAAACTGAAACGCCCTTCCGAATACGGTTCAATAATCACCGCTCTCATGCAAAAAGCTGCCGTTATTTGCCCCTGTCAAGACATGTGAACAGTCCCGGGAATCCATTTGAACATCTTAAAGCAACGATTTTAGAATCCGCCTTCCAAACGCTCTACGACCGCGAGGTTCGGGAATCTTATCTCATTTATAAGTTTGGGTCAGCCACACTTGGAATTAATGAAAGTTACGGAAAACTAACGTGCTCATCCCTCGATTAAAATTAGCGGCTTCATAATTTTTATAACTATGTTCATTATTCCTACCCTCGAGTTTGCCATCAGAATTCGCAGAAACTCTCCTAATACAGCAGCTTTATTACCCTAATGCGGCTCAACAATGCCATTGGTCCTGGGGAGGGAGGCCTCGTTCCCACCACCACTTAAGAATGTTTAACTCTTTGTGATCTATTCATGTTTAACCTTTTGTGACCCTACCTATTTCCTGTTCAATTGCTAGCTTCTGTGAAATGCTCTTTTGTGCCCCCTATCTATTCTCTTGACCCGCGGGGGGCACACCCATCTTCGCTTCCCCCGAACCAGTCTCCGCAGTCACTGAATACCTCACTGTATACTCTTCCCTTTCTTTTCAAACCGCGGTTGTTCAGTTTCCCCCCTTGTCTGAACTTGCAGCCCGCGCGGCATACGTTGACCCGTCATGGTGCAACCTTGAACGCTGCATTGTTAACACGACCCCTTTTTCTCTCTCTCGCTCCCCCCCCCCCTTTTTATTTTTCTTGTTTTTTTGTTGATGTTGTAACAGAGGCGTAGCCTGACTGTATGCACACTCCCCATTTCCGAAACATTTTCCGCTCTTTCTCACAGTTTTATGCAAACCTATATAAGAAATGTGTTCAAAATGTTTGCGACAGTAAAATCATGTAACTTTACTCTGATGAAGGCAAGTCCCGTTGCCGCTACGTAAGTAAACATTGTTATTGTTCTTGCTGTGTATGCGACTCTTCACTTATATATATGTGTGTGTGTGTATATATATATATCGAATCAGATTAGGAAATGAGGGCTCGTGGAAAATTACACAGAAATAAGGGTTGGCAGTCACGAAAAGCTCGGGAAGCAAAGGGGAGGATGTGGTAGGTCATTGAAGCAGATCAAGAATTTGGAAAGAAAGAAAGCGGAGAAAAAATGCCCGCCAGGTGGGATCCGAACCCACGACCTCGAGAATACAAATCTGGTGCGATGACCACTACGCTACCGGCGGGGCGATTTTCCCCTCCGCTTTCTGGGGTATTTATGTCAATGTAACAGGAAAAAATCGACCCGCCGGTAGCGTAGTGGTTATTGCACCAGATGTGATTCTGGAGGTTCTTTCTGTCTTCCCAAATTCTTGATCTGCTTCAATGACCTACCACATCCTCCCCTTTGCTTCCCGAGCTTTACTTGGCTGCCAACGCTTATTTCTGTGTAATTTTCCACGAGCCCCTCATTCCCTAATCTGACTCGATATATGTATATATATATATATATATATATATATATACATATATACAAGGGAGAATCAAATTCTCCCTTCCAAGGGAGAATCAAATTCTACTTGCGCACGCGCACAGTCGATTATTGCGCGATGGCGAGATAAAAATTCCCAGCCTAAAATGACGTCATGGGAGCAGGTTGGCAGCACGAGGAACTCAACGGGGTACACGACGTCCTGGATCGTGACACGCGCCGTGCAGGCTGACAAAGGTTTTACAGGTTGCGCAGTTGCGGTACACAACGAAAATTGCGGCAGCGGCGTCGTAACTTTTCTAAGCGAGCGGCAAATATCGGCGGTAATGACGGAGACGGCTGCGCCTGTATTGACTAGTGCGACTGTACATACACCCTCAACAGATACGTCGATTACATTTGTAGGCCTTTTGCAGTTCGAAAGTCGCGCATTGCCTCCGGAACTGCGGCGGCTAGTTTTCCTGTCCTGTTGGGCTTGAACGATTGAACGACGTCGCATCGGCGATAGTGAGCGGTGACGTGGGGAGCTTGAACGGCGGCTATCGGCGCCACGACGGGTAAAATCGTTGTAACCGCAGGCAGGTAACGGCGACCTGGCTTGCACGTCTGTCATTAGCTGCGGAGACCCGTGTGGAGAGCAAAAGCCAAAAGTGTGGTTTCCAACGTCGTTCATCGCGGGCACGCGGCGGCGGCAGTAACGGGCCACATGGCCTGGAAGTCGGCAGGCGAAACAGATGGGGCGATTATCAGCTGTGCGCCACGGATTCACAGGTGGCGGATTCCTGTGTACCGCAGAGCGTGGCGGGGTTGGTGGCATGGCCCAAAAAGACGTCCCAGCTGGCTGTACCGGTCTCCCCATAGCTTCGGCATACGTGAGGGGTGCATAATATAGAGTGGGTGGCAGTGCCTCAGCCACCTGTTCCTTGATCATGTGGCGAAGCGCTGGAAGCGTCGGCTAGACAACGGAAGGAGTCACTTCGGTAGGCTGCGGAGGCACTCCGTATCGTGGAGATGGGCCAGGAACAGACGGTGGCATCGTTGATCCAGGCTCCAGGGTAAGAAGGGACACTTGCCGAGGGACTTCTTCGCGAACAAACTGTTGAAGCTGCCGCATGAAGGATGCATCGGCCCCCGGCTCTGTCAAGCTCGACAGCGGCTCTCCTGGGCAGAAGAGTTCTGGGTAAGCGCCCTCTGTCTGCGGAGTTCTTCGTAGCTTCGGCAGTGAGTGATGATGTCAGCAACGGTTCGCAGATCTTTCGCTAACAGCATCTGGAAAGCATTATCATCGATTCCTTTCATCAGGTGCTTAATTTTGTCTGCTTCCGCCATAGCTGAATCAACATGGTAGCAGAGGTCCACAACATCCTCGATATAACTTGTGAAGGTCTCCAGCACGCTGTGCTCGTGTGCGGATACGCTGCTCAGCAAGAAGCTTCCGCACGGCGGGACGGCCGAAGACCTCGACAATACGATTTTTGAACTCAGCCCAGGTAGCCGTGGTGGCGGCGTTGTTGTGGAACCACTTCTGGGCAAGGTGGTCCAAATGAAACACAACGTCATTAAGCTTCATGCGATCGTCGCATCTGTTGTGCGTGCTTACTCGTTCGTACTGCGACAGCCACTCCTCCACGTCGTTGTCATCCGTTCCATCGAAGTTCGGGGGGTCGCGCTGGCGAAGCACACCCGAACACATGATGGGCTCCGGTGCCATGTCCCGGTCGGTGTTCAGCTGCATCACGGGCTGTAGCCGCCTGCTTCGTAACTCTAGGATGTGGTATCGGAGCCTTGCGATGCGAAGGTAGAGTCACGCTGGGAACGGACCCGCACACTCCACCAAACTGAAGCGTTGTTTATTGGACCACTAACGAGCAGTTAGAGCTGCGGAGAAGCCGAGGTTCTTCGTGCCAAGCAAGCTGTGTCCGACGCGATACTCGATCGGCCCGTGCGCCAAGCGATACTTCTGCCTTCTCGTCGTCGGGCGTGCACCAAGCCGAATGTCCCCAACTGGGAATTGTCCTTGCACGAGCGCCTATGATGATTACATCAATCGCGTCCACAATCAACGCAACAATATATATATATATATATATATATATATATATATATATATATATATATATATATATATATATATATATATATATATATATATATATATATATATATAGCAGAACAGAAAGATACAGGACGAAGGACTCGGTAAGGACACATATCAAGGTTGCAGTCGTCATTGCCAGTGCTATTCGACTGTTTCCGAAATATTTAATAGTGCCGAATGACGTGTGTTGGTCAGGTTTCTTTGATACAGTGATAAATAAGCGAAAATATAAGGCGGGAAAAACTTCGCCGTTTTTTTCGGGAGCCGGAGTCGAACCCACATCTCCGCATAACGTGTACGGTGCGTTAACCAATTACGCTACCCCGCAGCGGCTCCTCTCTCGACTTTTATCGGGGGGGGTTATATTTACAAGTGCTCTGAGGCCGGTCAACTATATATATATATATATATGAACAGAAGTGGGTATAACACAAGTTCGTTTATTGGTCAGTCATCATATCAGGCTAATTCAGTAGGAAGTGGTACACAATCGACAGCGCTTGCCTGCTGTCAGTACATGGGCTCCAACTACAAGCGCGTCGTGTTAATGTGAAACGACTGGCACTCGTGGTTTACTCCAAATCTCGCTAAAAAAATTGCTCCAAGATGGTACGCTCGAGCGAGTGAGTCAGTGAGTGAAAAAAGATTTATTGAGCCGGCAAAGTGGGAGTGGTTCCTAATTTCAGAAAGCCATTGGATAAGCGGGCAGGCATTGCTCTGGAGTAAGTATTTTCTGGACATCAACATCGCTGTTAGCCACGAGGTTCGCCACAGCTCAAGGGTGGGAAAAGTGGATGGAAGAAGGAGGAGCTTGGTTTGCTTGCACTTTTATTATGATGTGATGAAGAGTGTCAGGTTGTAAACACAACTTGAATTCGACAGGACATTGCGCTAAAATACAAGATGAAGACCGCCTGGGTGAGGAGTATTCTTCCTCGTAGGAAGTGCTATCTGAGAAGATATGAACGATGCTCATAGGTACAGTTTTATCAAAAGTAACGTGGGCTCCCTACGCGAGGCGCAGGGTTCAAGGAAGTCCCAACAGATGCCGAGGGCTACCCTTTGCGCTTTTTGCTGGTACATATTATTTTTAACATTTATGATATATGACACCGGCTCCTGTGGGAGATGCGTTGTTGCCGAAGGTGTCAACAGATGGCGACCGCTACGCGAACGCGGGAAACTCAACTGAATTTTATGTTCAAAGGGATGCAGATTAAAATATCTCGGTGGCATTCTTATCCGCATGTTAGGACAACATCCTGAAATGGGTTTTTCAGTAAATAAATGGGCAGCATTTTAAAGAAAGGACGAATTGGAGATATCAACAGGCTGTGTGGTTATTTACGAATGTGTAAAAACACAGTGTTTTCCCAAAATTCAGCTTCCCTCTGTACGGAGGGTGTCATTAATAATGTTGTAGAACAGTGCCTAGATACCTGAGTAAGTTGCCTATCTCAACAAGAACCCGTTCGATATCTTAAATGGCGGGCGATAAAAATATTAATATCTGAAAAACTATTTGGCGCTTTTCACCCTCCCCATGGTGGAATTTGTAAAATTGTCACCAACGTTGACCTCAAACACCATAACCAGGATGTGGCCCTGAAATTTGTTGCCGTTTGAAAGAGCAGTTTGACTAGGCGTGCCCATAAGCTGTTACGCTAATTTTGGTCGTCAGCCAGGTCATTTGTAAAAAAAGATTTGGCCCCATTAACGGCGTCGGAGGGCGGAGTCCTTAAAATGGTTCTGTGCATTTGTACGAGTGACATATGATAGCAAAAAGCAGTTGGATAACTGAATCGGTGAAAGATTTATTTGATAATCTGATAACATCGTATTGCTGACTAACCCAGAAACATTCCGTAATCATCTCCACAAGCATTTTTTTATGTAAAACCACTAAACAGGAACGCTGGTGTTCCTTTCTGTTAGCGCAATGATGTTTTCCTTTTTGTTCTTTTTTGCGGTTGCTGCTACCATGTTTTTTTTCTGTTGTTTCACTGACGTGTTGCTGTATTATATATCTAGTTTGTGTGTAACTTCTCTTGTTATTTTTTGATTATCTGCTGTTTTTGCCCCCTTACCCAATGCCCTGCTGGGCCTGTAAGGTATTTTCAATAAATAAATAAATAAATAAATAAATAAATAAATAAATAAATAAATATTCTTTAGAACCCCGTTTTATTTCCTGAAAATAGAACCACCTCGGTAGAGTAGGTTAAGGGGAGATCTAAAAACTAATTTTTAGGTATTTTTAACGGCTACATAAATCCCCGAAAAGCGCTTCGAAATGTGAATGGGTGAGCCAGAAATTCACGAAAACCACAATTTCGCACTGTTACGCACTTAGAAGTGCAATTTCCGAAAAACCCGCCTTAGTGAGCACCTACTCAAGGACGCAAATAAAGACGCGAAATTTGTGGTTCGGTAAACAATCCGCCAACACACGTACGTCAAAGAAACCCAAGATGGGCCGAGCACGTTGCTCTACTGCGTACCAAGAACAGATGTAGTGAATCCTTTGGCGTGATCATAAACTGGGGAATTCGCAGACTTCAGCTTTGCAAATTTAGCATCGGATTTGGACCTACACACGTACAAGGTCGAACTTACCCAGGAGTACAAAGTTAGTTTCCATGGACAACTCTGTTTGGTAGCAGACTGGATCTAACAGTTTTGGCTGGGCGTTGTTGAGTCAACCAGTCAGGCAGTGAGTCGGACACTTCTGTTTTTATATATATATATATATATATATATATATATATATATATATACAGAAAGAAATGCCGGCAGTCTACAACGCCAAAGAAGGCATAGGGGAGTGGTTAGACTTTTTTTTACCGTTATTGACGTTACATTATTTTTTTTATTAATTACGTGAGAAAGAAAGAAAGAAAAACACGCGCCCAGAGTGGGGACCGAACCCACGCCTTTCGATTAGATCTCGAATGCCTTACCAATTCGGCTATCTGGGCGACTGTGTTCTGCTTCACATTCTGGGGTATTTATATTTACTAGAAGTGTATCTTACGCTTGAGGGTGGTAGCCAGCGCCACTCAGACTACACGGAGAGAAGGGGACCTTCTTTTTCAACCCCCGGGGCGTGACGCGAACGTCTACAGCCTGTCATGAGCGGTTAACTGGCGGGAAACCCTCTTATGCTACCTTGGCATCAAGGCTGCCAGAACCGAGGCCCTCGATAAGCTTTCGCTCGATAATAGGGTTTGGAAATGAGGGGCTCGTTAGGAAATACAGAAAGAAATGCCGGCAGTCTACAACGCCAAAGAAGGCATAAGGGAGTGGTTAGACTTTTTTTTTTACCGTTATTGACGTTACATTATTTTTTTTATTAATTACGTGAGAAAGAAAGAAAGAAAAACACGCGCCCAGAGTGGGGACCGAACCCACGCCTTTCGGTTAGATCTCGAATGCCTTACCAATTCGGCTATCTGGGCGACTGTGTTCTGCTTCACATTCTGGCGTATTTATATTTACTAGAAGTGTATCTTACGCTTGAGGGTGGTAGCCAGCGCCACTCAGACTACACGGAGAGAAGGGTTCCTTCTTTTTCAACCCCCGGGGCGTTACGCGAACGTCTACAGCCTGTCATGAGCGGTTAACTGGCGGGAAACCCTCTTATGCTACCTTGGCATCAAGGCTGCCAGAACCGAGGCCCTCGATAAGCTTTCGCTCGATAATAGGGTTTGGAAATGAGGGGCTCGTTAGGAAATACAGAAAGAAATGCCGGCAGTCTACAACGCCAAAGAAGGCATAGGGGAGTGGTTAGACTTTTTTTTTACCGTTATTGACGTTACATTATTTTTTTTATTAATTACGTGAGAAAGAAAGAAAGAAAAACACGCGCCCAGAGTGGGGACCGAACCCACGCCTTTCGATTAGATCTCGAATGCCTTACCAATTCGGCTATCTGGGCGACTGTGTTCTGCTTCACATTCTGGGGTATTTATATTTACTAGAAGTGTATCTTACGCTTGAGGGTGGTAGCCAGCGCCACTCAGACTACACGGAGAGAAGGGGACCTTCTTTTTCAACCCCCGGGGCGTGACGCGAATGTCTACAGCCTGTCATGAGCGGTTAACTGGCGGGAAACCCTCTTATGCTACCTTGGCATCAAGGCAGCCAGAACCGAGGCCCTCGATAAGCTTTCGCTCGATAATAGGGTTTGGAAATGAGGCGCTCGTTAGGAAATACAGAAAGAAATGCCGGCAGTCTACAACGCCAAAGAAGGCATAAGGGAGTGGTTAGACTTTTTTTTTACCGTTATTGACGGTACATTATTTTTTTATTAGTTACGTGAGAAAGAAAGAAAGAAAAACACGCGCCCAGAGTGGGGACCGAACCCACGCCTTTCGATTAGATCTCGAATGCCTTACCAATTCGGCTATCTGGGCGACTGTGTTCTGCTTCACATTCTGGGGTATTTATATTTACTAGAAGTGTATCTTACGCTTGAGGGTGGCAGCCAGCGCCACTCAGACTACACGGAGAGAAGGGGACCTTCTTTTTCAACCCCCGGGGCGTGACGCGAACGTCTACAGCCTGTCATGAGCGGTTAACTGGCGGGAAACCCTCTTATGCTACCTTGGCATCAAGGCTGCCAGAACCGAGGCCCTCGATAAGCTTTCGCTCGATAATAGGGTTTGGAAATGAGGCACAAACACACAAGACACCTCACCAAATCGTTTGTTATCTACTGTGTCTAGAATTTCTTGAAACATGCCAGAATATCAAGCACGCTTGTCCACTCTGGTGGGTCATGCTGGGCTTGATACACATCGCGTATGTAGCACACACTTTCAATGAAATTTTCCCTTACCGGGCGGGCATGGGTATCTGCATTGTCTACAGATTTTCTAGTTTTCCACAATGCGTGCAGGCTCAACAACATTATCATGTCGTACGGTATTCCTCCATCATTTACAACGGGCAAGTAGCGAATACCGTGTGGGCTGATGGGCAGTTCTTTCTTGAGGGTTCTTTTCAGCACACCCCAGTGAAACACAGCGTCCCAACAATTAATAAACACATGTTCTACAGTTTCTGGGGTTTTACAAAGACGACAATCAGTGTCCCACGGTACAAACAGACCTTTTTCATGCAGCCACGTTTTTACTGCTAGTGTGTTCGTGTGTAGCTTAAAAAAGAACGACTTTACTGATGGTTTTACTGGTATTTTTTTCACCCTCCTCAGCACGTCTTGACCCGCTGTGCCAATATAATTTGCCCGATAAAGGGGAACAGGAATCATTGTTTCCACTAAATCGCCGTACAACATTTTCCTCATAACTGTACTTAGGTACTCTCTTGAGAACCGAACACTTAAAAACCGAAAGGACAAGATAACTTCACGCAAATACCCGCTTACAGACCTTCCCATGCACTGCGTAGACGACACAATAAATTCCGGTAGGTGCCTTTGAAGTCGCACATTAATTACAGTACTCAAGAAAGGATCACTTTGGTCTCGTAAGAAAATAAAGCGTGAAACAAGCTGCCGAACGAAGAGGTGGGCAAGGCCAAGCCCTCCACACCGCACAGATCGGAACAAGTTGGTTCGGCTGGTTCGCTCCCAGCTCGATCCCCAGATGAACATTGCGAACACTCTGTGTATTTTTTGGACACTGACGCGAGACATAAAGAGCACTTGCAATACATACCAGACTTTGGCTACTAAAAACACATTGCACACAACTGCACGCGAAAACATAGAAAAATCTCGACCCTGCCATGCCTGCACCTTCTCCTTCATTTTTTTCGTTTCCCCAGCCCAATACTCTGCGCTTTCTTGATAACAACCCAGCGGAACTCCCAGGTATGTGCCCGGCAGCGATGTCCATTGCATGTTTGCATAATACTCGGGAGGGTTCTGCCAGCTTCCATGCCAGAACCCAGCGCTCTTCCCCCAGTTTATTTCACTCCCAGTCTGGGCGCAGTAATGACTGGCGGTTTTTTCAACTTTCAATACACTTTCGCTGTCTGTACAAAACACCGCTATGTCGTCTGCATATGCAATAATTTTGACTTCTGTGGTGTGTACATTAAAGCCCCTTATACTGTCATCATTTATGACACTCAAACAGAAAGGTTCCAGATACATTGCAAACAATAACGGGCTTAATGGACAACCTTGCCTTACAGACGATCTAACAGGTATACTTCCTGTTAGAGACCTGTTTATAACAATGCGCGTTGTGCATTCGCTATACACCATTTTAACCCCCTCCAAAATAACGTTTCCAACATTAACATGCTCCAAGACATCCAATTATATTTCGTGCGAAACCCGGTCGAATGCTTTCGCTAAATCTATCTGCATCATAGCTACGCGACTCTCAAAAGCGTCACAACATTCTAGCACACTCCGCGCAACATGCACATTTGTCGCAATTGTGCGTCCCTTGATACCGCATGTCTGATGAGGCCCGACTACTTGTGTTATCACGGTTTGCATTCTTTTTGCGAGTACCTTCATGTAGATTTTATAATCAACGTTCGTGAGGCTTATGGGGCGGTAAGACCCCACCGATGTCAATTTTTCCGGATCGTCCGTTTGCGGGATTAATACCATATTAGCTGTAGTGAATGAACGAGGCACGCGCTTTACTGAATACGACTCGCCAATAACGGCATGCAATATTGGAGCAATGACGCGCTTAAAGGCCTTGTAAAATCCCGCCCCCAAACCGTCCGGTCCAGGCGATTTTCCAGCTGAGAGTGCGTCAATGGCGTCGTTTATCTCTTCCAAACTGATGGCCTGCTCCAAGCACTGTTTAACCTCATCGTCCAACTTGGGCATGCGCATTAGAAAATCATTCATGAACCCTGCTTCGGTTCGCCTTTTCTTTCCTAACAGTTCACTATAGTGCTCAACAAATGCTGCTTCAATTTTTTCTTTGTCCTCTGTTATTTGGTTCTTATACTGTATGCATTTAATCTCATTTTTTGTTGCATATCTTTTTTCATCACTTAGCGCCCTTTTGTTAGGTGCTTCTCCCGCCCACAATTTTTCGCTTCGAGCACGAATCATTGCCGCGCGGTATCTTTCCGAGTCAATGGCCTCCAGTTCGTTTTTCACGCCTTTTATTTCGTTTAGGAAAGTACCAGGTTGAGAGCTTTCTATCTCTGTGAAGTAGACAAGTTGTGCTTTTAGTTCATTTTCTTTTTTCCTTTCGTTGTAGCGCAGCGTGCTCGATCTTTCTATTGCTATAAGCTTTATGCTGTTTTTCAATTCTTCCCACTTCTCACTGAAAGAGGTCGGTTGAGGTAAAAATAACTTCTCGACTTCTCTTTCCACACGCTCTACAAATTTCTCATCCTGGAGTAGCTTTGTATTGAACTTCCACAGTTCCCAGTTGAATTTTGACGTTTTTTGCTTGTCCCCAACCGTGAACACCACTAAGCTATGGTCGCTAAATGATACGTGTCTTACATCATATCCGCTGAGCAGAGGGACTACTTCTGATGAAACATACGCGCGATCAAGTCGGGCATGGCACTCGCGTTGAAAATGCGTGTACCGGGGGGGGTGCTTCCGCTTCTACACGCCAGTCCTACATCTTCTTAACAATGGGTACTCGTCAGTGCACATAATAACTTTGCACTCTTATCGCACACAGCGGCGTTCTTAGAGCGATCTTCCATATAGCAGACGCAGTTAAAATCGCCTAGCAATAGTACGCGTCTGTCACACTGCAAAAAAGATTCTATCGACTGAAAAAAAACACTCCGCTCGCTTTCCAGGTTAGGAGCATAAACACAAATAACCCTCCAAAGGAATCCATTGTACGAAAAATCAACGACGACATACCGGCCCACATCACTTACTATTACCTTCTCTACTACAATATCGATGCTGTTCCTAAGAAAAACAGCCCAGCCCGCAGACGTACCCGTAGCGTGACTCACACACACGTAGTATCGGCCTGTAAACGGCTGGACCATCCTATCAGTGCCGTCTTGGCTCTCGACCTTTGTCTCCTGGACTACGACAACGTCTAACCCGTCCTCGAGAAACATTCGGCTGAGCTGGTATTGCTTGCGCCTGGCCGAATTCGGCTATCTGGGCGACTGTGTTCTGCTTCACATTCTGGGGTATTTATATTTACTAGAAGTGTATCTTACGCTTGAGGGTGGTAGCCAGCGCCACTCAGACTACACGGACAGAAGGGGACCTTCTTTTTCAACCCCCGGGGCGTGACGCGAACGTCTACAGCCTGTCATGAGCGGTTAACTGGCGGGAAACCCTCTTATGCTACCTTGGCATCAAGGCTGCCAGAACCGAGGCCCTCGATACGCTTTCGCTCGATAATAGGGTTTGGAAATGAGGGGCTCGTTAGGAAATACAGAAAGAAATGCCGGCAGTCTACAACGCCAAAGAAGGCATAGGGGAGTGGTTAGAGTTTTTTTTTACCGTTATTGACGTTACATTATTTTTTTTTATTAATTACGTGAGAAAGAAAGAAAGAAAAACACGCGCCCAGAGTGGGGACCGAACCCACGCCTTTCGATTAGATCTCGAATGCCTTACCAATTCGGCTATCTGGGCGACTGTGTTCTGCTTCACATTCTGGGGTATTTATATTTACTAGAAGTGTATCTTACGCTTGAGGGTGGTAGCCAGCGCCACTCAGACTACACGGAGAGAAGGGGACCTTCTTTTTAACCCCCGGGGCGTGACGCGAACGTCTACAGCCTGTCATGAGCGGTTAACTGACGGGAAACCCTCTTATGCTACCTTGGCATCAAGGCTGCCAGAACCGAGGCCCTCGATAAGCTTTCGCTCGATAATAGGGTTTAGAAATGAGGGGCTCGTTAGGAAATACAGAAAGAAATGCCGGCAGTCTACAACGCCAAAGAAGGCATAGGGGAGTGGTTAGACGTTTTTTTTTAACCGTTATTGACGTTACATTATTTTTTTTTATTAATTACGTGAGAAAGAAAGAAAGAAAAACACGCGCCCAGAGTGGGGACCGAACCCACGCCTTTCGATTAGATCTCGAATGCCTTACCAATTCGGCTATCTGGGCGACTGTGTTCTGCTTCACATTCTGGGGTATTTATATTTACTAGAAGTGTATCTTACGCTTGAGGGTGGTAGCCAGCGCCACTCAGACTACACGGAGAGAAGGGGACCTTCTTTTTCAACCCCCGGGGCGTGACGCGAACGTCTACAGCCTGTCATGAGCGGTTAACTGGCGGGAAACCCTCTTATGCTACCTTGGCATCAAGGCTGCCAGAACCGAGGCCCTCGATAAGCTTTCGCTCGATAATAGGTTTGGAAATGAGGGGCTCGTTAGGAAATACAGAAAGAAATGCCGGCAGTCTACAACGCCAAAGAAGGCATAGGGGAGTGGTTAGACTTTTTTTTTACCGTTACTGACGTTACATTATTTTTTTATTAATTACGTGAGAAAGAAAGAAAGAAAAACACGCGCCCAGAGTGGGGACCGAACCCACGCCTTTCGATTAGATCTCGAATGCCTTACCAATTCGGCTATCTGGGCGACTGTGTTCTGCTTCACATTCTGGGGTATTTATATTTACTAGAAGTGTATCTTACGCTTGAGGGTGGTAGCCAGCGCCACTCAGACTACACGGAGAGAAGGGGACCTTCTTTTTCAACCCCCGGGGCGTGACGCGAACGTCTACAGCCTGTCATGAGCGGTTAACTGGCGGGAAACCCTCTTATGCTACCTTGGCATCAAGGCTGCCAGTACCGAGGCCCTCGATAAGCTTTTGCTCGATAATAGTGTTTGGAAATGAGGGGCTCGTTAGGAAATACAGAAAGAAATGCCGGCAGTCTACAACGCCAAAGAAGGCATAGGGGAGTGGTTAGACTTTTTTTCACCGTTATTGACGTTACATTATTTTTTTTTATTAATTACGTGAGAAAGAAAGAAAGAAAAACACGCGCACAGAGTGTGGACCGAACCCACGCCTTTCGATTAGATCTCGAATGCCTTACCAATTCGGCTATCTGGGCGACTGTGTTCTGCTTCACATTCTGGGATGCCTTCTTTGGCGTTGTAGACTGCCGGCATTTCTTTCTGTATTTCCTAACGAGCCCCTCATTTCCAAACCCTATTATCGAGCGAAAGCTTATCGAGGGCCTCGGTACTGGAAGCCTTGATGCCAAGGTAGCATAAGAGGGATTCCCGCCAGTTAACCACTCATGACAGGCTGTAGATGTTCGCGTCACGCCCCGGGGGTTGAAAAAGAAGGTCCCCTTCTCTCCATGTAGTCTGAGTGGCGCTGGCTACCACCCTCAAGCGTAAGATACACTTCTAGTAAATATAAATACCCCAGAATGTGAAGCAGAACACAGTCGCCCAGATAGCCGAATTGGTAAGGCATTCGAGATCTAATCGAAAGGCGTGGGTTCGGTCCCCACTCTGGGCGCGTGTTTTTCTTTCTTTCTTTCTCACGTAATTAATAAAAAAAAATAATGTAACGTCAGTAACGGTAAAAAAAAAGTCTAAGCACTCCCCTATGCCTTCTTTGGCGTTGTAGACTGCCGGCATTTCTTTCTGTATTTCCTAATGAGCCCCTCATTTCCAAACCCTATTATCGAGCGAAAGCTTATCGAGGGCCTCGGTTCTGGCAGCCTTGATGCCAAGGTAGCCTAAGAGGGTTTCCCGCCAGTTAACCGCTCATGACAGGCTGTAGACGTTCGCGTCACGCCCCGGGGGTTGAAAAAGAAGGTCCCCTTCTCTCCGTGTAGTCTGAGTGGCGCTGGCTACCACCCTCAAGCGTAAGATACACTTCTAGTACATATAAATACGCCAGAATGTGAAGCAGAACACAGTCGCCCAGATAGCCGAATTGGTAAGGCATTCGAGATCTAATCGAAAGGCGTGGGTTCGGTCCACACTCTGGGCGCGTGTTTTTCTTTCTTTCTTTCTCACGTAATTAATAAACAAAAATAATGTAACGTCAATAACAGTAAAAAAAAATGTCTAACCACTCCCCTATGCCTTCTTTGGCATTGTAGACTGCCGGCATTTCTTTCTGTATTTTTTAACGAGCCCCTCATTTCCAAACCCTATTATCGAGCGAAAGCTTATCGAGGGCCTCGGTTCTGGCAGCCTTGATGCCAAGGTAGCATAAGAGGGTTTCCCGCCAGTTAACCGCTCATGACAGGCTGTAGACGTTCGCGTCACGCCCCGGGGGTTGAAAAAGGAGGTCCCCTTCTCTCCGTGTAGTCTGAGTGGCGCTGGCTACCACCCTCAAGTGTAACATACACTCCAGTAAATATAAATACCCCAGAATGTGAAGCAGAACACAGTCGCCCAGATAGCCGAATTGGTAAGGCATTCGAGATCTAATCGAAAGGCGTGGGTTCGGTCCCCACTCTGGGCGCGTGTTTTTCTTTCTTTCTTTCTCACGTAATTATTAAAAAAAATAATGTAACGTCAATAACAGTAAAAAAAATGTCTAACCACTCCCCATTGCCTTCTTTGGCGTTGTAGACTGCCGGCATTTCTTTCTGTATTTCCTAACGAGCCCCTCATTTCCAAACCCTATTATCGAGCGAAAGCTTATCGAGGGCCTCGGTTCTGGCAGCCTTGATGCCAAGGTAGCATAAGAGGGTTTCCCGCCAGTTAACCACTCATGACAGGCTGTAGACGTTCGCGTCACGCCCCGGGGGTTGAAAAAGAAGGTCCCCTTCTCTCCGTGTAGTCTGAGTGGCGCTGGCTACCACCCTCAAGCGTAAGATACACTTCTAGTAAATATAAATACCCCAGAATGTGAAGCAGAACACAGTCGCCCAGATAGCCGAATTGGTAAGGCATTCGAGATCTAATCGAAAGGCGTGGGTTCGGTCCCCACTCTGGGCGCGTGTTTTTCTTTCTTTCTTTCTCACGTAATTAATAAAAAAAAATAATGTAACGTCAATAACGGTAAAAAAAAAAGTCTAACCACTCCCCTATGCCTTCTTTGGCGTTGTATACTGCCGGCATTTCTCTCTGTATTTCCTAACGAGCCCCTCATTTCCAAACCCTATATATATATATATATATATATATATATATATATATAGGAAATGAGGGGCTCGTTGAAAATAACACAGAACTAAGGGTTGGCAGTCGAGAAAACCTCGGAAAGCAAAGGGGAGGATGTGGTAGATCATTGAAACAGATTAAGAATTTGGAAAGAAAGAAAGAAAGTGAAGAAAAAATGCCCGCCAGGTGGGATCCGAACCCACGACCTCCAGAATACCGGTCTGGTGCGATAACCACTACGCTACCGGCGGGGCGATTTTCCCATTCACTTTCTGAGGTATTTATGTTAGGTATGTTTGTTTCCTGTGCTTGGGGGCGGTAGCCAGCGCCATTCGGACTAATCGGGGTGAAGGGGACCATCTTTTTAACCCCCGGGTCGTGACTCGAGTGTCTACGACATGTCCAGAGTGGTCGACCAGCTTTGAACCCTCTTAAGCTCCCTTTGGCAACAAGACTGCCAGAACAGAGGCCCTCGCTATGCATGTAGCGAATCAGAATAGGAAATGAGGGGCTCGTTGAAAATAACACAGAAATAAGGGTTGGCAGTCGAGAAAACCTCGGAAAGCAAAGGGGAGGATGTGGTAGATCATTGAAACAGATTAAGAATTTGGAAAGAAAGAAAGAAAGTGAAGAAAAAATGCCCGCCAGGTGGGATCCGAACCCACGACCTCCAGAATACCGGTCTGGTGCGATAACCACTACGCTACCGGCGGGGCGATTTTCCCATTCACTTTCTGGGGTATTTATGTTAGGTATGTTTGTTTCCTGTGCTTGGGGGCGGTAGCCAGCGCCATTCGGACTAATCGGGGTGAAGGGGACCTTCTTTTTAACCCCCGGGTCGTGACTCGAGTGTCTACGACATGTCCAGAGTGGTCGACCAGCTTTGAACCCTCTTAAGCTCCCTTTGGCAACAAGACTGCCAGAACAGAGGCCCTCGCTATGCATGTAGCGAATCAAAATAGGAAATGAGGGGCTCGTTGAAAATAACACAGAAATAAGGGTTGGCAGTCGAGAAAACCTCGGAAAGCAAAGGGGAGGATGTGGTAGATCATTGAAACAGATTAAGAATTTGGAAAGAAAGAAAGAAAGTGAAGAAAAAATGCCCGCCAGGTGGGATCCGAACCCACGACCTCCAGAATACCGGTCTGGTGCGATAACCACTACGCTACCGGCGGGGCGATTTTCCCATTCACTTTCTGGGGTATTTATGTTAGGTATGTTTGTTTCCTGTGCTTGGGGGCGGTAGCCAGCGCCATTCGGACTAATCGGGGTGAAGGGGACCTTTTTAACCCCCGGGTCGTGACTCGAGTGTCTACGACATGTCCAGAGTGGTCGACCAGCTTTGAACCCTCTTAAGCTCCCTTTGGCAACAAGACTGCCAGAACAGAGGCCCTCGCTATGCATGTAGCGAATCAGAATAGGAAATGAGGGGCTCGTTGAAAATAACACAGAAATAAGGGTTGGCAGTCGAGAAAACCTCGGAAAGCAAAGGGGAGGATGTGGTAGATCATTGAAACAGATTAAGAATTTGGAAAGAAAGAAAGAAAGTGAAGAAAAAATGCCCGCCAGGTGGGATCCGAACCCACGACCTCCAGAATACCGGTCTGGTGCGATAACCACTACGCTACCGGCGGGGCGATTTTCCCATTCACTTTCTGGGGTATTTATGTTAGGTATGTTTGTTTCCTGTGCTTGGGGGCGGTAGCCAGCGCCATTCGGACTAATCGGGGTGAAGGGGACCTTCTTTTTAACCCCCGGGTCGTGACTCGAGTGTCTACGACATGTCCAGAGTGGTCGACCAGCTTTGAACCCTCTTAAGCTCCCTTTGGCAACAAGACTGCCAGAACAGAGGCCCTCGCTATGCATGTAGCGAATCAGAATAGGAAATGAGGGGCTCGTTGAAAATAACACAGAAATAAGGGTTGGCAGTCGAGAAAACCTCGGAAAGCAAAGGGGAGGATGTGGTAGATCATTGAAACAGATTAAGAATTTGGAAAGAAAGAAAGAAAGTGAAGAAAAAATGCCCGCCAGGTGGGATCCGAACCCACGACCTCCAGAATACCGGTCTGGTGCGATAACCACTACGCTACCGGCGGGGCGATTTTCCCATTCACTTTCTGGGGTATTTATGTTAGGTATGTTTGTTTCCTGTGCTTGGGGGCGGTAGCCAGCGCCATTCGGACTAATCGGGGTGAAGGGGACCTTCTTTTTAACCCCCGGGTCGTGACTCGAGTGTCTACGACATGTCCAGAGTGGTCGACCAGCTTTGAACCCTCTTAAGCTCCCTTTGGCAACAAGACTGCCAGAACAGAGGCCCTCGCTATGCATGTAGCGAATCAGAATAGGAAATGAGGGGCTCGTTGAAAATAACACAGAAATAAGGGTTGGCAGTCGAGAAAACCTCGGAAAGCAAAGGGGAGGATGTGGTAGATCATTGAAACAGATTAAGAATTTGGACAGAAAGAAAGAAAGTGAAGAAAAAATGCCCGCCAGGTGGGATCCGAACCCACGACCTCCAGAATACCGGTCTGGTGCGATAACCACTACGCTACCGGCGGGGCGATTTTCCCATTCACTTTCTGGGGTATTTATGTTAGGTATGTTTGTTTCCTGTGCTTGGGGGCGGTAGCCAGCGCCATTCGGACTAATCGGGGTGAAGGGGACCTTCTTTTTAACCCCCGGGTCGTGACTCGAGTGTCTACGACATGTCCAGAGTGGTCGACCAGCTTTGAACCCTCTTAAGCTCCCTTTGGCAACAAGACTGCCAGAACAGAGGCCCTCGCTATGCATGTAGCGAATCAGAATAGGAAATGAGGGGCTCGTTGAAAATAACACAGAAATAAGGGTTGGCAGTCGAGAAAACCTCGGAAAGCAAAGGGGAGGATGTGGTAGATCATTGAAACAGATTAAGAATTTGGAAAGAAAGAAAGAAAGTGAAGTTAAAAATGCCCGCCAGGTGGGATCCGAACCCACGACCTCCAGAATACCGGTCTGGTGCGATAACCACTACGCTACCGGCGGGGCGATTTTCCCATTCACTTTCTGGGGTATTTATGTTAGGTATGTTTGTTTCCTGTGCTTGGGGGCGGTAGCCAGCGCCATTCGGACTAATCGGGGTGAAGGGGACCTTCTTTTTAACCCCCGGGTCGTGACTCGAGTGTTTACGACATGTCCAGAGTGGTCGACCAGCTTTGAACCCTCTTAAGCTCCCTTTGGCAACAAGACTGCCAGAACAGAGGCCCTCGCTATGCATGTAGCGAATCAGAATAGGAAATGAGGGGCTCGTTTTAAAATAACACAGAAATAAGGGTTGGCAGTCGAGAAAACCTCGGAAAGCAAAGGGGAGGATGTGGTAGATCATTGAAACAGATTAAGAATTTGGAAAAAAGAAAGAAAGTGAAGAAAAAATGCCCGCCAGGTGGGATCCGAACCCACGACCTCCAGAATACCGGTCTGGTGCGATAACCACTACGCTACCGGCGGGGCGATTTTCCCATTCCCTTTCTGGGGTATTTATGTTAGGTATGTTTGTTTCCTGTGCTTGGGGGTGGTAGCCAGTGCCATTCGGACTAATCGGGGTGAAGGGGACCTTCTTTTTAACCCCCGGGTCGTGACTCGAGTGTCTACGACATGTCCAGAGTGGTCGACCAGCTTTGAACCCTCTTAAGCTCCCTTTGGCAACAAGACTGCCAGAACAGAGGCCCTCGCTATGCATGTAGCGAATCAGAATAGGAAATGAGGGGCTCGTTGAAAATAACACAGAAATAAGGGTTGGCAGTCGAGAAAACCTCGGAAAGCAAAGAGGAGGATGTGGTAGATCATTGAAACAGATTAAGAATTTGGAAAGAAAGAAAGAAAGTGAAGAAAAAATGCCCGCCAGGTGGGATCCGAACCCACGACCTCCAGAATACCGGTCTGGTGCGATAACCACTACGCTACCGGCGGGGCGATTTTCCCATTCACTTTCTGGGGTATTTATGTTAGGTATGTTTGTTTCCTGTGCTTGGGGGCGGTAGCCAGCGCCATTCGGACTAATCGGGGTGAAGGGGACCTTCTTTTTAACCCCCGGGTCGTGACTCGAGTGTCTACGACATGTCCAGAGTGGTCGACCAGCTTTGAACCCTCTTAAGCTCCCTTTGGCAACAAGACTGCCAGAACAGAGGCCCTCGCTATGCATGTAGCGAATCAGAATAGGAAATGAGGGGCTCGTTGAAAATAACACAGAAATAAGGGTTGGCAGTCGAGAAAACCTAGAAAGCAAAGGGGAGGATGTGGTAGATCATTGAAACAGATTAAGAATTTGGAAAGAAAGAAAGAAAGTGAAGAAAAAATGCCCGCCAGGTGGGATCCGAACCCACGACCTCCAGAATACCGGTCTGGTGCGATAACCACTACGCTACCGGCGGGGCGATTTTCCCATTCACTTTCTGGGGTATTTATGTTAGGTATGTTTGTTTCCTGTGCTTGGGGGTGGTAGCCAGCGCCATTCGGACTAATCGGGGTGAAGGGGACCTTCTTTTTAACCCCCAGGTCGTGACTCGAGTGTCTACGACATGTCCAGAGTGGTCGACCAGCTTTGAACCCTCTTAAGCTCCCTTTGGCAACAAGACTGCCAGAACAGAGGCCCTCGCTATGCATGTAGCGAATCAGAATAGGAAATCAGGGGCTCGTTGAAAATAACACAGAAATAAGGGTTGGCAGTCGAGAAAACCTCGGAAAGCAAAGGGGAGGATGTGGTAGATCATTGAAACAGATTAAGAATTTGGAAAGAAAGAAAGAAAGTGAAGAAAAAATGCCCGCCAGGTGGGATCCGAACCCACGACCTCCAGAATACCGGTCTGGTGCGATAACCACTACGCTACCGGCGGGGCGATTTTCCCATTCACTTTCTGGGGTATTTATGTTAGGTATGTTTGTTTCCTGTGCTTGGGGGTGGTAGCCAGCGCCATTCGGACTAATCGGGGTGAAGGGGACCTTCTTTTTAACCCCCGGGTCGTGACTCGAGTGTCTACGACATGTCCAGAGTGGTCGACCAGCTTTGAACCCTCTTAAGCTCCCTTTGGCAACAAGACTGCCAGAACAGAGGCCCTCGCTATGCATGTAGCGAATCAGAATAGGAAATGAGGGGCTCGTTGAAAATAACACAGAAATAAGGGTTGGCAGTCGAGAAAACCTCGGAAAGCAAAGGGGAGGATGTGGTAGATCATTGAAACAGATTAAGAATTTGGAAAAAAGAAAGAAAGTGAAGAAAAAATGCCCGCCAGGTGGGATCCGAACCCACGACCTCCAGAATACCGGTCTGGTGCGATAACCACTACGGTACCGGCGGGGCGATTTTCCCATTCACTTTCTGGGGTATTTATGTTAGGTATGTTTGTTTCCTGTGCTTGGGGGTGGTAGCCAGCGCCATTCGGACTAATCGGGGTGAAGGGGACCTTCTTTTTAACCCCCGGGTCGTGACTCGAGTGTCTACGACATGTCCAGAGTGGTCGACCAGCTTTGAACCCTCTTAAGCTCCCTTTGGCAACAAGACTGCCAGAACAGAGACCCTCGCTATGCATGTAGCGAATCAGAATAGGAAATGAGGGGCTGAACTCCGCCACGGACCGCCGACCGGCGTGCGGCAGAGAGCAGCAAGGAACACACAAACACAACGAACGGCCAAACTCCCGTTTATTGGCGTGCCACCAAATCACGTAGCCGATTCTCGCTCGTCCCGACCCAGCCGTCCGGCGAGGATCAGGAGGCAGGCGCAAGGGGGTAGACAAAGGAAGGTGGGGAAGCCAGATCTCCGGTACTCACGTCTCTCCTCGTTGACCGCTGGAACCCAAGAGGCCCTTCCTTCGTCCCGCGCGCCGAGACCGGCCCACCGGGGCCCCGAAGAACCGGTCACGTCACAACGATCGCCGCGCC
The DNA here is from genome assembly GCF_048455015.1 of Haemaphysalis longicornis. Taxonomy (NCBI): domain Eukaryota; kingdom Metazoa; phylum Arthropoda; class Arachnida; order Ixodida; family Ixodidae; genus Haemaphysalis; species Haemaphysalis longicornis. The sequence goes on along the minus strand of NW_027526352.1, from coordinate 3,057,831 downwards.
ACGACACGCCAGCGCCGCGGCGCGAGCGACGCATCTGCCGAGGGGAGAGAAGGAGTCTTCCCCCCTCGCCTCGGCGGCCGCGGCGAGGAATGGGGAACGCGCCAGGACTCTGGGTTTCCCACATCCCTCCCCCCTTTGACCGAAGCCCCTCGGACCCGAGGGTTCTGGCCGGCGGTGGTCTCACCGCTTGTTGCGCTGCATCGTCCACTCCTCGGGGTTCAAACAGTCCAACGCCGCACCTGCGCAACTGCGCTTCAGTCCACATTGCGCCGCACGTCGCCGCCACATAGCACACATAGTTCGCCACAATCCGCCGATTGACCCGCTTCGTCCGTCTGCACTCAACGCCGGCCGCGTGCGCTGTCCGCCGGCCCATGGTCCGCAGGCCCCGCCGGCGAAGTAAACTGGGCCGTATGAAGACAGGGCCCGGGCAGCAGGCTGCTCCCAGGCGGCCACCAGCCGCAGCGGTTAGCCCCGCGCCGACGGTGCGTTTGGTTGCCGCACCGCCGGCGGCTTCCACCGCTTGCGGGGGTCAGCGGTGACGATCCCAGCCGACTGGACCCGGGCAGGAGGCCGCGTTGTGGTGCTGCCTCCCAGGTGGCTGGCTAGCCAAGCGCCGGCGATGGCTGCCGCTCGGCACACCTCCGGCGGGCGCCTCCGCCAACAGGGGGCGGGGCGCGATCAGCTGACCGCAGGAGCCGGCCCGCCGCGCAGTTCGCTCGCTGTACGGGCGGCAGGGTGCTGTTTCGGCGTAAACAGCCGCTCGGCTCTCGTTCCCCCAGGGTAGCGGCTGGCTGGCTCGCAGCAGGCCTGGCGTGCTGGCGTCGTGGACCCTGGGCGTGCGGGCTTGAACCCTCAGGAGATGGTGGCCCACCCGGTCAGCGGACTCGCCGATTGCGGGTGTTGTAGCGGTGCGTCGGGAGTCTTCCCTCCGCGCCTCCCTCGAGCTGGCGGTCTCGCGCGCCCGAGGTTGGAGCGTCGGCAGTATCTTCCCTCCGAAAGTACTGCTTCAGCTCGCCCACGTGAATGGGGCCGCTGATTCGACCCGAAATCGGGTCTCTCAGCTTGTAGTTAAGCCGCGAGAACTTCTCGGCGACCACGAACGGTCCGACCCATCGGGGTGCGAGACCGGCCGCGAACCCCGCGCTAGCGTCGCTTAGCGCGTGGTTCCGTTTCAAGACAGTGTCGCCCGGCTGGTACGCCACGTCTCAATGAGCTCGGTCATAGGCCGCCTTCTGGTCGGCCCTGGCTTTACCGCGACTGCGGTTTGCCTCCTTGATGGCGTCCGCCAACCGCTCGCGCAAGCGCCGTGCGTAAGCCGCGTCTGCTGCTTTCGCGGGGACTCCGTTCGGCCGTCGGGCCAGAACCGTATCCGTCGGCGTGTTCAGCTCTCTGCCGAACATCAGGAACGCTGGCGTGAAACCCGTACAGCGATTCACGCTTGTGCGCAGAGCGAAGGAGATTGAGCTCAAGTGCTCGTCCCAGTCTTTTTGCCGTCTGGCATATGCTCCGAGCAGTGGCTTCACGTCACGATTGCGGCGCTCCGTCACGTTCGACTGGGGATGATAGCACGATGTTGTTTGCTGCCTGACACCCATGGCCGCACACGCTTCACGAAACAGTCTTGATGTGAAATACGTGGCGTTGTCGGTAATCAGCCGCTCCGGGAATCCGTAGCGACAGAACACTTCGGACAGCTTTTGCAGGATCTCCTGTGCTGTCGCTTTGCGCAGCGGATAGAGTTCAGCGATCCCACTGAAGTGGCATGTCACCACGAGTACAAACTTGTACCCTCTCTTGCTGCGCGGCAGCGGGCCCATCAGATCGCACGCCAGGATCTCCCAAGGCTTTGTGCTCACGATAGGCTGTAGCAAGCCCGGCGCCTTACCGCCTCGCGGTTTGCGCTCTTGGCAGACGTGGCATGTGCGTACGTAACTACATACTTGTGCCTTCATGCCGGGCCAGGTAGCATACCGACAAAGCTTCCGCCATGTCTTTGGCGCGCTACCGTGACCGTCTGCGTCGTGGTAGTGCTGCAAAACAGCACACCTGAGCTTGCGCGGGATCACGGCCTTAAAACACTCGTCCGAGTCGTTTTTGCCGGGCACGTACTTCAGCAGAGCCCCGTCGGCGTCAAGCAGGTAACTCTCCAGCTCACTCGCAGCAATACCAGCTGCATTAGAGCTCGCGCCAGCTGCAATACCAGCAGCTTCCCGGCGCCCGTCATTCTCCGGTGTTCGATTTGCCTGAGGGTCCGTCTCTTCACTAAGACTGGCGATCACCTCCCGACAAAACAAGTCCTCCTGCTGAGCCTCGAGTAGCTCCTCCCGACTGAACGCAACCTCGAGAGGAAGTCTTCCCCCAACGAGGTGCACGTGCGCTGAGCGTTCGGTGCACGGGGAGTCCCGCGCATCGCGCTCCTTCCGCGCCGAGAGAGTTTGCTGGTTCTCCGCATCCTCCTCGGCTTCTCCGGCCGGTTGGGTGTCGTTTACCGGCGCCCGTGACAGCGCGTCGGCAACCACGTTCGAGGCGCCTTTGCGATAGCGTACTTCGTACTCGAAGCGTTGCAATGTCAGGGCCCATCGCGCGAGCCTCCCGCAGGGCTCGCGGAGGCGGGAAAGCCATGTCAGGGCCATGTGATCGGTCTCGATCGTGAATTTGACCCCCTCTACGTACATCTCAAACTTGCGAAGTGCGTAGATTATGGCCAGACACTCCTTCTCGGTGACCGAGTAGTTTCGCTCTGCTGGTGTCAGCGCACGGCTCGCAAAAGCCACGGGTCGCAGTTGTTCTCCGTCCGCCTGGAGGAGAACTGCCCCTACGCCGAGGTCACTCGCATCCGTCTGGATAACGAACGGCCTGTTCAGATCCGGCAGTTTCAGCGATGCAGTGTCTGCGACAGCTTCCGCCAGCTGGCGTAGGCTGCGTTCCTGCTCCTCTCCCCACTCCCAAGGGGCGGATTTCCTCAACAGTCTTGTCAAGGGTGCTTGCAGGCGCACGCAAGCGGGGATAAACTGGCGGTAGTAGCCGATCATCCCTAGGAAGCGCCGGACTCCGGCGACATCCTTCGGCGTGGGAAACTCCAAGATCGCCCGAAGTTTCTCGGGATCGGGGGACGTCTGTCCGCGTTCGATCCGATAGCCGAGCAGGCTCACCTGAGCGCTGCATATTTGCGCCTTGGCAGGATTGATGGTGATGCCAGCCGCCCGGAGTTTTCCTAGGACGTCTTTCAGGTGGCAGAGGTGCTCTTCGAAGGTTCGGGAGTAGACGACGATGTCGTCTAAATAGGCGAGGGCGTGCTGCCACTTTGCCTCACCGAGCACCCGGTCGATCAAGCGTTGGAATGTGCTGGGACTCCCACACAAACCGAAGGGCATGCGTACGAACTCGTACAGCCCCCGATGGCAAGTGAACGCAGTCTTGCATTCATCGCCGGGACGCATCTCGACCTGAAGGTACCCCTTGCTGGCGTCCAGTATAGAGAAATACTTCGCGCCACCAAGATTCGCGACGATCTCGCCTACGCTAGGGAAGGGGTACGCATCCTTTTTCGTGACCGCATTCAGCCGCCGGTAGTCCACGCATAAACGCCAACTACCGTCTTTCTTTCGAACGAGCACCACAGGGAACCCCCAAGGACTCGTCGAGCGGCGGATAATGCCTGCTTTCAGCAGTTCCTCCAGCGCCTCATCAGTTGCCTGCCGTTTAGCGGGGCTGACGGGACGGGGGTTGCATTTCCATGGTTGAGCATCGCCGGTGTCTATGCAGTGCTGCACCAACTTGCTGCAGCCTGCTTGCTCAGTGAATATCTCGCCGAAGTCGCCTAACAACGACAAGACGCGGTCACGCTGCGCCGCTGTCAGCTCGCTAGCGTCTGCTAGGAGCGCGCGCAATTTCTCGTCCCGGCCACGGGATGGAGAGCGTGCGGCGCAGGAGAAATCAGCCGCGGCGGCAACAACAACCGGGCTCCGGGGTTGCTGCGCGCGCCGGCTACCGGCTGCGCCAGAAACGACTGCTTCTCTCGGCGCGGGGGAGTGGGACGTTTCGGCCGCTTGCATGATCAGCGGTCTCGCTGCAAACGGCGGCTCGGCGAACGATTTGAGCGGCGAAAGCGGGTTCTCCCGATTGCCTCCGTTGCCCGTGTCGACGACAGGCCCAGTCTTGGGCATGAAGTCTCTCCCCATCTGCTCGCATAGCGGCCTCGCTGCGAGCGGCGGCTCGGCGAACGGTTTGAGCGGCGAAAACGGGTTCTCCCGATAGCCTCCGTTGCCGATGTCGACGACAAGTCCAGTCTTGGACATGAAGTCTCTTCCCAAAATGACTGGGACCGTGAGTCCGGGCAAGTGAACGAAACGCATTCGCCGCACACGCTGGCCCCAGCGCACGACGAGGCGTACGTCACCGCCTGATGTTGCATCACCACACGCCAGCTGAAGCGGCAACTTCCGCGCGCGCAGCCGAATGGCTTTGCGCTCGAGATGAGAAACGGCCTCGTCCCCTATTAATGAAGTGCTTGCCCCGGTGTCCAGCAGTGCCTTAAACTCTCGCCCCGCGACGGCGAGGTCGAGAAAGGGCGCCGGCACGTTTGTCGGGACTCCGACTCTGTACGCGGCGGGAGCGGTGGCGATGCTTGCCTCTCGGGCGCTTCGATCCGCCGCCGGTGGGCTCACCGACGGCTGAGCCCGTTTCCCTGCTCGACTGGGCAGAATCGCGCAATGTGACCGGCCTGGCGACATTTGTAGCAGCGGACGGGGCTCCGTGCTGCGTGACGCGATGATTGAGGCTGCTCGGGCGCTCCGCGACCGGCTGGCCGCATACGGTTCTCCGGGAGCGAGTTGTGAGCGGGTGCAGGCAACTGCGGCAGCGCCGATCCCGTGTAGGGACGCCCGAGTGGGCGCGCGTTCGCCGGCCGATCGTCCAACCGGTTTGCTCTGTGCTCTGCGCGCGGGGCTGGCAGGGAATCCGGCCGTATCGCCTCCGCGTAGCGCAACCCATACGAATAGGGGTCCAGGGCTCTGGCCCCAAGATCGAGCGTCTCTCGCTGGCTGGGTATCAACGTAGAGCCGGGCTCGGCCCGTCCGCTGCCCGTAACGCCGCGCCAAGCATAGCTTGGTTCCAGTGTTTCCACCGGAGGCGGCGGTGGCCGATACGCGCGTGCAGCCGCGACAGCTGCTTGCACGCGGCGAGCTTCGGCCGCCAGCTCGTTGAGGTCCCTACAACTGCAGTTCCTCAAGTACAAGGCAAAGGTGGGGTGGCATTGCCTGACGACTCGATCGACCCGCTCCGGGCTCGGGGCATTTGGGTCGGCGTACTCGTAAAGTTCTTGCATCGCACGAACGTACTCGACGAGCGATTCATCCGGGGCTTGGGTGCGCATTTCCAACTCCCTACGCATTCTTGGTAGGTAGTCGATGGGCAGGAATTCTTCCCTGAACATCGTTCGAAAGTCGTCCATCGTGCGCGCCGTATGGCCTATCATCCGATACCACCGGGCGGCCTGGTCGACTAGGGCTGCGGGCAGGACTCTGCGCAGCACCGCGCTCTCGCTGATGCCGGTCGCCTGCTCGTAACGGCTCAAAGCCAGCAGGAAAGCGTTGGCGCTCGACTGATCGCCGTAACCGCTGTACGTCGGCACCGGTAGCTGCACCCTGGGCTCGGGTGAGCGCGCCGCCTGCAACGCCTGCTGCATAGCGCTTGCGAGAGCGTTCGCGATGGAAGCTGCGTCGGCAGACATTCCTCCGCTTACGGGCGTCTGCGCGCCGACTGGCACGAGAGGCGCGCTGTTTGGGGCTTCCGCGTCAGCGTAGGCCCGGCACCTGGAGTATGAACGCGCGGCGTCGTCTGACGAAGAGCGCTCGTGGAATCCGGAGCCTTCCGGGATTCCCGTTGCTGCGCAAGCCGCGGCTGCGGTTGCGTAAGGGCCGTGGAGAAGGGGGACCCGAGCCGCGTCGGCGGCTGCGGAGGACGCTGTTGATGCAGGGCATCGCGAGGGCTCCCGGGCATGACCACAAAGGTCCGCCAACAGCATCAAATCCGCCAACTCATAGTCGTGTGACATGTTCCTTTCGAGCTAGCGAACCTCGAATTCGACTGAAGACGAGTCCCACGTTGGTGCGCCAAAAATGTGGGGGACCAGGGCTCTGGTCGCAAGGCTAGCTCGGCTGAACTCCGCCACGGACCGCCGACCGGCGTGCGGCAGAGAGCAGCAAGGAACACACAAACACAACGAACGGCCAAACTCCCGTTTATTGGCGTGCCACCAAATCACGTAGCCGATTCTCGCTCGTCCCGACCCAGCCGTCCGGCGAGGATCAGGAGGCAGGCGCAAGGGGGTAGACAAAGGAAGGTGGGGAAGCCGGATCTCCGGTACTCACGTCTCTCCTCGTTGACCGCTGGAACCCAAGAGGCCCTTCCTTCGTCCCGCGCGCCGAGACCGGCCCACCGGGGCCCCGAAGAACCGGTCACGTCACAACGATCGCCGCGCCACGACACGCCAGCGCCGCGGCGCGAGCGACGCATCTGCCGAGGGGAGAGAAGGAGTCTTCCCCCCTCGCCTCGGCGGCCGCGGCGAGGAATGGGGAACGCGCCAGGACTCTGGGTTTCCCACAATATATATATACATCCTCAAATACGTGCATGCATAAATACGTAGAAACAGAAGCAAGTCTATGCCACCTTAATGTAGGACTGGATAAGGGGAAGATTTTAGGTTTTTAATAGTATTAGTGACGTTACAGTTTAACTTCATGTAGCAAAGAAAGCAGAGAAAAGCTTGCGACAGAAGTTGCGGCCGAACCTACGCCTCCTGAATGAACTTCGTATGCGCTAGCAATTCAGGAGGCATGGGTCGTTTCCCACTCTTGAGGCATGTTTTCGTTGTACGATTTGGACTACAAAACAGAAAACGAAAATTTCACTAACTCTAATACAAAAAGTCCTACGATTGTCCTGTTCCTGCATTCGCGTTGTAGACTGCTGGCTACGCTTTCTGTACTTCTTCAATGAATGCTTCATTTCTAGACATATTATTCTGCAAGGTATATATTACATTTACATTTAGATGTGATACAGGGTTTTTGAATCGAGCGGGTGGGTATTTAAAACCTGTTACGGCTATGTGTGTTTTGGTTGAGTCTGTTAAATTTGTTGTTTTGTATTAATTAGCTAAACTTTTATATTAATATGACTGTGCTTTAGTGGAAATGTGGCTGATTGGGCCAGTTTTAGGGTGGACGCAATGGCCTTCAGAAGGCGACTCGCAAACTTTTTGTGGTTAAATGTTAAAAGAACGGTTCGGTAAACAACCCGCCAACACACGTACGTCAACGAAACCCAAGATGGGCCGAGCCCATTGCTCTACTGCGTACCAAGAAAAGATGTAGTGAATCCTTTGGCGTGATCATAAACTGGGGAATTCGCAGACTTCAGCTTTGCAAATTTAGCATCGGATTTGGACCTACACACGTACAAGGTCGAACTTACCCGGGTTAGTTAGTTAGTTAGTTAGTTTCCATGGACAACTCTGTTTGGTAGCAGACTGGACTTGTAACCATTAGGAAATTGACTCCGGATTCAAAGGGACCCCAATCACCTTTAGTCAGGAGGCGAATTTTTTTCTGACGAATGGCTATGCTAAAAAGTACAACTCCTGTATACGAGACGACGGCTACTAACACGAGGTTTGGGCCACCGGTGCTTGGGCCACCGGGGCATTGGTTTGTAGTTTTTCGGTAACGACGTTTTTCTGCCTTCACCGTCAATGGCAGGATCTACAGAACGATAGGATTTCTTGTTCCAAATTGAGCGATATGGATGTGGATGGCATGGGGTTCCAGCAGGACGGGGCTAAGTGCAACACAGTGGACCTCACAATGGGCAAACATTGTGCATGAGCGATATTTAAATCTACGGTTTTCCCTCGCAGATGTGACGTGAATTTGCAGCCAAGATGGCGCGCTTCAACTATGCTAGACATCTTGTTTTGGATGTTTTCTTTAGTGGCGGGTTTACAAAAATAACCCGCTATCGAAGAATTCACTGAAAGACAACATTACCCTGGCCATATTTCATTATCAGCCACTTCTATAGGAGATTAATTGAAACTTAGACCACTCTGACCTGCGCCGCCGTGTGCCGAAAGGGACAGTTGAACGATTGTGTGTTTCATAGGTACTGGCATATATGGGCCTTTGAAATTAAAAAAAATAGTTAGGCCCTCATACACAGCGTCTTTTAATCAATTTCACCATCTACCTGCGCTGATTGAAAAACCCGATGTTTAAATCTATATACCCTCAGTAATTACCAAGGTACTATAGTCAAATCTCGTTACTACGAACCCTACGCTAACAAATTTCTCAAATTTAAGCATACTGTAAAAATTTCAGCGATAGTTCCTATATTTTCAAATAAAATATTTCATAACTACGAATTTGAACGCAGTGACTCTTTCAGAAGAACGCGCGTAACTTATTTCGGCTTTTATAATTCAGGAACACCAGTATTACGAATTCGGCTAAATGTAACTACAACGAAACTCTCGCATGACACACGAAGCGCCGTTTCTGTGAGAGTTGAACGAGTGCTGTAGCTATTATTATCACCATGTCGAAGGCTAATTCGAGCGGCACAACAAAGCTGGGGTTTAACGTGTAGTGGCTTAGCAGTCGTAGCTGCCTTTGCCTCTTTTATATTTTGTTGTTTTGGTTGTCGGTGGCCGTTCAATCCTTTCTGCCATTCACGAGTGGGGGCGGGAATTTTTTGTTGTGGGTGATGTTGCAGCGAAGTTTGTGCGTGATGAAGTGTTGAATGCAGCCAGCGAAGAAGGCAAGACGCCAAAGCAGTCTTAGTGACGATGACGACGCAAAGGAAGGCGACTGTGAGCCGCCGAACACAGAAGGCGATGAGATGGTGTCGAACATTGAAGTTTTAGTGAAAAAGACGGCACTTTCATCGCTCAATGCAATGACCTACCCGTGTGGCACTGCGCAAAGGAAAGATGTAGAGACATTCCCAAAATGGCCGTGTGTGCCTCACGTACCAGAGGAAAATAAGTTTTCTTCAAATAAAGCAACTTTGAAGTGAGCGCAAAAGTTTTGAGAGTGGGCTTGTCTGCACACGCCCCTACTACCAAGATACGTCATTTCCCTTCCTAGACTTGAGCACTGGCTGATAACTGCAGGATATTCATTAGAACGATATTTCAAAAATACAGTTTTTGGTGGTCCTGGGTGACTTGTTATATCTGAATGTGACTGCAGTAGCTAAAACCTGCAATGCTGCGTCCACACGCAAAAATGTCGCCAGCTTGACTCACCTCTTTTCATCAGTAGCTCGCGTATTCTTTCAGTAATCACAAACTCTTCGCAAATATTCTCATGCTGTCATTTATTGATGTTTCTCGCAGACTGTCTCCAAGTTCCTGAAGACGGAAACTAAGCCGAGAGGACCAGTGTATACCTTTATAGGACTCTTTGTAGAACATCAATACTGTCGGGACAGAGCACAAGAAATCTGGTGAGCAGCATTTTTATTACATTTCTTTTCTCGGGCCTTCTTCTAGTGATATTCCGTACTCGGAAGAAAAATTGCCAGTTCTCGGTTCAGAAATACCCTATTCTCAGCACATTTTCCCCGCAGGTATGTTAAAAATCACTGCTAAATGCCCTGCCTTTTCTTTCTTTCAGCTGATAGATATTAACGCAGATTCCTGTTCGGTTTACGTCGTTGGCCAGCGCCACGTATCTATACTTTACGTAGCCTTCTGGACGCAGACGCCGTTAAGAGAATCAGTTTTATCATGATATAAATCCTGCATATGCCGCTCATCAGCATTTCGCAATGCATTTCACGTTTTACAGCAAGCAGCACGCTTACTTTGCATGCTAAAAATCTAAGTTCAAACAGCCCGTGTGAAAAGAACAACACATTGTTGGGAAATCGAGGTAATTTTTTTTTCAGCAACGGGAGTGCTGGCGCAATCGTTTGTTGACTGCTATCACGTAGCCTAAGGCACACCCGCAATACTTTTGTGTATATTAAGCAGGGATAAATGCGAACAGGCTGATTCAACCCTTCAGCCGCCACCGCTTCACGCCCGACTAGCTTGTTCTCACAGGGTATTCTTTCTTTCTTTGTTCCCTCATGTTTTATGAACTGGATTGGAAGCGGCCATGGATGCTTGTGGCCCTCGGTAACACGAATGCGCAAATCTGAACACAAATCCGTAGATCTGTTAAGGGAAGGTAAAAAAAGTGTTAAATGACGCGACATCCAGAGTGTTATTTCTCAACGACTTCTAAAATTCCCAGAATCTATTAAAGATTTTTTTCCCGTTTGGCCAAAATTACAGCGACAATTCCCCGAAAGAGGAAACATTCCTCGTACGGAACATCACTGCCTTCTTCTGGAAACTCGCACACGCTGCATAGTGTAAGGTTGTGGCACTGCTCCGGGTATCCGAAGACCCCCATGATTAAAAAAGGTTTTTGCTAGCCTGAAGGGTGGGAGGGGGTTCTTGTGGTTTGTCCGCGCATGCACACAAACCGTTGCACGTTTCTCAAGCAGTTTTTGAGAATTTCTGGGCTGCTGAATTTAATGTTAAAATTATGTTCAGCGCTTCTGATTAGTGGTCCTCACTGTGTAGTATTCCCTTCTAGTTGTGGCACTCCTCTGTCCGTGTGACTAGAGCTTCTAAGGACAAACCACGGAAGCGTGAAAATACACTAAAACTAGAAAGGCGGTTACAGGCTGTTTGAACGATGTTGATCTTGCGCTATGTGAGCCGAATGTGAAGAGCTCATAGATTTTGATCATGAAGTCTCCTTGAACCTGGAACCTTGAACCCGTGTTAAAGGGTGTTCAAAAGATGCCCTTCTAATAACAAGACTCCATGCGGTTCTTTCGGTAGCCCGAGTTCTTGTGGCACAAGAAAAAAGGGAAGAAAGCGGTCGGCTAAAGGTTTCACTGAGCGAAAAACAGGGACCATGGTTACATAAGAATGTTTCCTACACTGCGTGGTACTTGCTGCATAATAAGTTCAATTGAACTTAACACTGAAATCCCTGGTACAGAAATGCCACCAACACAACACGTTCTTGAGTGTTTTCTGGTTTTTCATGGCATATTATTCAGAAATACTTTCAAAACACTTCGAAAAAGCTTTGTGGCCATTCTGAAAAAAGCGTTGTTGCTTCTTTTGTCTAGTCAAGGTAATGGCTGCTCAGTAATTTTTTCAAGTTTATTTCCTTCTGACTTACAATAATAACGTGTGCAATACAAGATTTCAGAAACAGGTTCAAGAGTCAGAGGCTGAAGCGGGGACCCCCGTTATAAGCACACGTTATAAGCAGAAACATATCAATCAAAGAAACGCAAAATAATATCAGCAACATAAATTACGGCAAATATGCCAGTACATAACAAGCAAGACAGGTGTGAGCAATACAAGGAAACCATAAACAGGACTAATATCACCAAGATAATGAACGGTATACATGAAAGAACATAAAAAGCAAGAAAATACTAGCAATGCAAGTAAAAAAGGTAACAAAACTAATATCGCCAAGATGACGAACGGTATATATGGAATAACATAAACAAGAAACGTAGTAGCGATGTAGGTAAAAAAAAAAGAAATGAAACTAATACCAGCAAGGTAGAAAACAGCGTATAGGCAACAACATCGTAAGCACGAATCATATTAGTAATGCATAGCATAAAAAAATTATGCCCACCGCCCCTCGCGGGAACTCTGGTGTGACGTGACGCTGAGGGGGGTTCAAGCGCAAGCGCAGCGCCGCCGCTCCGCCAACCGTCGGAGTGAGCGCCGCACGCTACAGATGTTTGGGTGAGAGTGTGCGCTATCGGAGAGAGGAGAGGGGGTGAGCGGAGGAGAGTGCGGACGCGGACGCGGACAACGGACGCAGGACAGGGCCGCCGGCAAGAGATGCTCCTCTCAGCGTCGCATCTAAAAAAATTAACATCATTCAGGAAGGGATAAGAGCGCTCGCAAAATATTTTTAAATGTATACGCGGAACGGGATGTTTTAATAGACGGCGGCACCGTATTTTAAAAGTGTACAGCCGAAAAGTTAGTCGGAAACTTTTCGTATTTCGTTGTTTCTTTTGGAAATAAATTGTTTATGATTAAAGAAAATCGAGTGGAGTTACCTGGAGAAAATTGGTCAGTACTAATTAAGTGAAGGGGAACTATTATTAATGAAATCATAAACTAATAGGCTGGGCCGAGAAAATGCCTGTTTTGAAGATAAGGTTACGTAGTATGAAAAAACCACCCGCAACATATTGTGCGATAAGTTTGACATGGCAAGAGCGAAAGCTGTCAAGGCCGGGGCCAGTGTTCGTTAGGGTGCGTATGGCAGCCCAAACGTCCTTGCGCGTTGTAGGGGAAAAAAAAGAATCTGTGGGGACGGCGGGGGTAATTGGAATAAATGATTACACCAGGATGAGCTTGCTTGAACGCAAAAACTTCTGCAAAGACGTTTGATATGTCTTGTGGATTATTGTACGTGACGTTTTCAGTAGAAACTATGGTTACTGAAGCCTTTGGATGATTCCGGCTTAAGAAGGTATTTATAATTTGCTCTTGTATTTTAACGTTGGTTCCAGCACGGTCGATTCTATTTTCGAAGTACTGCCTTTTGGCTTCCTCAACTAGTGCTCTTGAGACTGTCAGTACAGTTTGTAACGTTTTTAAGTCTTAAGTAATACTTTTGGTTTTCGTCTTTTATATATGTTTTCTTTTTTTCCAAATGCACAAAAAGATGATTTGTCATCCAGTCGTTGCGAGGACCAGATAATCCATCTTCGCGTGTAGTGGCGAATTTTGACTGTAAAGCACGAGCAATATTATCAAAAAAGTAGCAAATGCATCATCAGGCATTTGCTGCTAGAATTTACTGCTAGAATTTACTGCTGCCCAATCCGAATTACGAGTGAGTTCAACGAAAATAGTAGCACCTACCTTGCTCTTCGTTGATTGCATGTTATCTCTACTGACAAAAGAATTGATTTGGACAAAAAGAGGGTAATAATCAGTTGTTAAAACAACATTGGGGGAAGTTATCGAGTTCGATATTGCGTGGTCTAAGAGCGTACCCTGTCCGTTATCGAAAAAGCAGGTTGGAATGGCTACGATACATTCGAACCAATGACAATTGAGGGAATTTTTATACTCATTGCAAGCGCCGTTATTTTCGAATAGGTGTATGCTTGTCTGCCAAGATGATTGCAATTTTGCGTTCTGATGATAGAGCAGGCGAAGTATAACTTATAGCTAGGCAAAACTCGTAATTGACGATGATGACGAACAGTAAACGTATCCGAGGCGTTAATTTTTTCTATCCTGCAAGAATATATGCTCATCGAATTCAATTTAAACAGACTCGCAGTTGGCTTGCTTAATTTCAAGGTGAAAATGCCGGCGGTACTCGAGTGATGACGAAACAAATATGGCTGCGCCGCCATGGCTGCTATTGCCTCGATGACAATATTCAAAGGAATACGAAGGAAAACTGTACAAGTCCTTATCATTTGAGGTTAACCATGTTTCAGAGATGCAGATTACCGAGAAATGGTGTTTTATAGACAACAGAAGGTTGGCGATATCATCAGCATGCTTGCGCCGTCTTCGGGCATTAAGATGAATAATTGATCTGCAGCGAACAGAGAAATATGATGCACGTTAGGAGGGTGAAAGGTAGGATGTCCAATTGAAAGCTAGGCCCAGAGCAGAAAGCTAGGCAAAGATCCTCAGGTCAGACTCGGACATGATGCGAAAGGTCTTAATACCTTCGGATTGATAAGCTTTAATTTAGCAGTTTTCAGTCCGAAGAAAGCATCAGTTTTTCTCCGTTTTGAGTTCCACAGCGTTCCCAAACAATCGTTTGTTATCAGGGAATGGGTGTTCGTTTACGTACACGGGCGTCGGGTTTTCTCCTGGGATATCAAGCCTTCGCGTACCCAGCCAAGCCTTACCTGTCATCTTCACAAAAACGTTCTTCTTTGCTCGCGAGCGAAAGCGGGATATTATGTTGCACTGTCCTGATTTTGCATGCAAGCAATGAACGGTGTCTAGATCACACGCAGAAATCGGGCACTTGGACTGGTTGCCTATCGAAACAACAATCGCGCTACAATCCTCTCCTGGTGTTGTTGGAATACCCCTGATTTTCACATGGTCCAAGCGCGTGTATTATTCCAAGTCGGCAAATCTTTTCTTCAGCTCATCGCTTTCAATCTTTTAATTTTTGTTTCCCGCGACAAGTTCACACTCCGCGTCTAGCATTTTTCAGTGGTTTTATTGATCATTGAGAGGTTTCATCCGAATTCGCGATTAAGCCTTAGCGTGCCAATTTCGCCGCCTGCCTCCTCCAGTTAACATGTCACACCAGTAGCGAACTGAGACACAATATTGTTGAGCTTCGCATCAAAATTCGCTTCCACTCTTCAACTTTGTTCGCCAGTTCAGCAGTGGTAACCATTGTTGTACCTAAGTAGCGACAACTGCGCAGACACAAGAAGAGGAAAGTAGCACTGAATAGAAGCAAGAGTCGCGGCAATTGCACTTCTAACAATGCACTTCTAACAAAAGCACATCAGTAGCACTTCTAGCAAAAGTATGTGTGATCCGAAAGGGTTTAAACCTGCATATGCCTCTAGTAGCTCTATTCTGTTCCAACTGCCGTGTCAGCCTTTTATGAGTGAAAGAAGGAATACGCTACATGTGTAAATGGCCTTCAGGGCCTGCAATGACCTTCAGCCGCCAGCGAGCAAGCTGCGTTTTTTTCCTTGTTGCTTCGCCGCTGTTGTACCGTTTGCAGACGCGAGGGTTAATCGGCGATTGTGTTGTTCTTCTGGCACAGTCCTGCCTGGCTGTCTGTGCATGCAGTTCGGCGCAAGCTAACCCGTTTGTTACGTGAGAGTTTACTGACTCATATATAAAAGCTCTGTGCTGACTTTCTTTACAGGAACGAATACTCGAGAAGCACACAGTATACAAAAACGAAAACAAGCGCTCCGGCTTTGCTGTCAGTGCCTGTCATTAAGCGCAATGAACAGGCCCCATCCAATCTTCCAGTATCGATAGCTGGACAGAAGGCTCAAGAAAATCAATTTTTCACGAAACGTTCTGCTCCGGCTTTGCTGTCAGTGCCTGTCATTAGGCGCAATGAAAAGGCCCCATCCAACCTTCCAGTATCGATAGCTGAACAGAAGGCTCAAGAAAATCAATTTTTCACGAAATGTTCTACTCTGGATTTGCTGTCAGTGCCTGTCATTAGACGCAATGAAAAGGCCTATCCAATCTTCCAGTATCGATAGCTGGACGGAAGGCTCAAGCAAATCAATTTTTCATGAAACGTTCTGCTCCGGCTTTGCTGTCAGTGCCTGTCATTAGGCGCAATGAAAAGGCCCCATCCAATCTTCCAGTATCGATAGCTGGACAGAAGGCTCAAGCAAATCAATTTTTCACGAAACGATCTGCTCCGGCTTTGCTGTCAGTGCCTGTCATTAGGCGCAATGAAAAGGCCCCATCCAATCTTCCTGTATCGATACCTGGACAGAAGGCTCAAGCAAATCAATTTTTCACGAAACCTTCTGCTCCGGCTTTGCTGTCAGTGCCTGTCATTAAGCGCAATAAAAAGGCCCCATCCAATCTTCCTGTATCGATAGCTGGACAGAAGGCTCAAGCAAATCAATTTTTCACGAAACGTTCTGCCCCGGCTTTGCTGTCAGTGCCTGTCATTAAGCGCAATGAAAAGGCCCCATCCAATCTTCCTATATCGATAGCTGGACAGAAGGCTCAAGCAAATCATTTCTTCACGAAACGTTCTGCTCTGGCTTTGCTGTCAGTGACTGTCATTAGGCGCAATGAAAAGGCCCCATGTAATCTTCCAGTATCGATAGCTGGACAGAAGGCTCAAGCAAATCAATTTTTCACGAAACGTTCTGCTCCGGCTTTGCTGTCAGTGCCTGTCATTGGCGCAATAAAAAGGCCCCATCCAATATTCCTGTATCGATATCTGGACAGAAGGCTCAAGAAAATCAATTTTTCACAAAACGTTCTGCTCCGGCTTTGCTGTCAGTGCCTGTCATTAAGCGCAATGAAAAGGCCCCATCCAATCGTCCTGTATCGATAGCTGGACAGAAGGCTCAAGCAAATCAATTTTTCACGAAATGTTCTGCTCTGGATTTGCTGTCAGTGCCTGTCATTAGGCGCAATGAAAAGGCCTATCCAATCTTCCAGTATCGATAGCTCGACACAAAGCTCAAGCCAATCAATTTTTCACGAAGCATTCTGCTCCGGCTTTGCTGTCAGTGCCTGTCATTAAGCCCAATGAAAAGGCCCCATCCAATCTTCCTGTAACGATTGCTGGACAGAAGGCTCAAGCAAATAATTTTTTCACGAAACGTTCTGCTCCGGCTTTGCTGTCAGTGCCTGTCATTAAGCGCAATGAAAAGGCCCCATCCAATCTTCCTGTATCGATAGCTGGACGGAAGGCTCAAGCAAATCAATTTTCCACGAATTTTTCTGCTCCGGCTTTGCTGACAGTGCCGGTCGTTAAGCCCAATGAAAATGCCCCATCCAATCTTCCTGTATCGATAGCTGGACAGAAGGCTCAAGCAAATCAATTTTTCATAAACGTTCTGCTCCGGCTTTGCTGTCAGTGCCTGTCATTAAGCCCAATGAAAAGGCCCCATCCAATCTTCCTGTATCGATGCTGGACAGAAGGCTCAAGCAAATCGTTTTCTCACGAAACGTTCTGCTCCGGCTTTGCCGTCAGTGCCTGTCATTGAGCCCAATGAAAAGGCCCCATCCAATCTTCCTGTATCAATAGCTGGACAGAAGGCTCAAGCAAATCATTTTTTCACGAAACGTTCTGCTCCTGCTTTGCTGTCAGTGACTGTCATTAAGCGCAATGAAAAGGCCCCATCCAATCTTCCTGTATCGAAATCTGGACAGAAGGCTCACGCAAATCAATTTTTCACGAAACGTTCTGCTCTGGATTTGCTGTCAGTGGCTGTCATTAATGGCAAGGAAGAGGCCCCATCCAATCGTCCATTATCCATAGCTGGACGGAAGGCTCAAGCAAATCAATTTTTCATGAAACGTTCTGCTCCGGCTTTGCTGTCAGTGCCTGTCATTAGGCGCAATGAAAAGTCCCCATCCAATCTTCCAGTATCGATAGCTGGAAAGAAGGCTCAAGCAAATCAATTTTTCACGAAACGTTCTGCTCCGGCTTTGCTGTCAGTGCCTGTCATTAAGCGCAATGAAAAGGCCTCATCCAATCTTCTTGTATCGATAGCTGGACAGAAGGCTCAAGCAAATCAATTTTTTACGAAACGTTCTGCCCCGGTTTTGCTGTCAGTGCCTGTCATTAAGCACAATGAAAAGGCCTCATCCAATCTTCCTGTATCGATAGCTGGACAGAAGGCTCAAGCAAATCAATTTTTCACGAAACGTTCTGCTCCGGCTTTGGTGTCAGTGCCTGTCATTAAGCGCAATGAAAGGCCCCATCCATTCTTCCTGTATCGATAGCTCGACAGAAGGCTCAAGCAAATCAATTTTTCACGAAACATTCTGCTCCGGCTTTGCTGTCAGTGCCTGTCATTAGCGCAATGAAAAGGCCCCATCCAATCTTCCTGTATCGATAGCTGGACAGAAGGCTCAAGCAAATCAATTTTTCATGAAACGTTCTGCTCCGGCTTTGCTGTCAGTGCCTGTCATTGAGTGCAATAAAAAAGGCTTCATCCAATCTTCCTGTATCGATAGGTGGACAGAAGGCTCAAGCAAATCAATTTTTCACGAAACGTTCTGCTCCGGCTTTGCTGACAGTGCCTGTCGTTAAGCCCAATGAAAAGGCCCCATCCAATCTTCCTGTATCGATAGCTAGGCAGAAGGCTCAAGCAAATCATTTCTTCACGAAACGTTCTGCTCCGGCTTTGCTGTCAGTGACTGTCATTAGGCGCAATGAAAAGATCCCATTTAATATTCCTGTATGGATAGCTGGACAGAAGGCTCAAGCAAATCAATTTTTCACGAAACGTTCTGCTCCGGCTTTGCTGTCAGTGCCTTTCATTAGGCGCAATAAAAAGGCCCCATGCAATCTTCCAGTATCGATAGCTGGACAGAAGGCTCAAGCAAATCAATTTTTCACGAAACGTTCTGCTCCGGCTTTGCTGTCAGTGCCTGTCATTAGGCGCAATGAAAAGGCCCCATCCAATATTCCTGTATCGATATCTGGACAGAAGGCTCAAGAAAATCAATTTTTCACAAAACGTTCTGCTCCGGCTTTGCTGTCAGTGCCTGTCATTAAGCGCAATGAAAAGGCCCCATCCAATCTTCCTGTATCGATAGCTGGACAGAAGGCTCAAGCAAATCAATTTTTCACGAAATGTTCTGCTCTGGATTTGCTGTCAGTGCCTGTCATTAGGCGCAATGAAAACGCCTATCCAATCTTCCAGTATCGATAGCTGGACGGAAGGCTCAAGCAAATCAATTTTTCACAAAACGTTCTGCTCCGGCTTTGCTGTCAGTGCCTGTCATTAAGCGCAATGAAAAGGCCCCATCCATTCTTCCTGTATCGATAGCTCGACAGAAGGCTCAAGCAAATCAATTTTTCACGAAACATTCTGCTCCGGCTTTGCTGTCAGTGCCTGTCATTAGCGCAATGAAAAGGCCCCATCCAATCTTCCTGTATTGATAGCTGGACAGAAGGCTCAAGCAAATCAATTTTTCATGAAACGTTCTGCTCCGGCTTTGCTGTCAGTGCCTGTCATTGAGTGCAATAAAAAAGGCTTCATCCAATCTTCCTGTATCGATAGCTAGGCAGAAGGCTTAAGCAAATCATTTCTTCACGAAACGTTCTGCTCCGGCTTTGCTTTCAGTGACTGTCATTAGGCGCAATGAAAAGGCCCCATGTAATCTTCCAGTATCGATAGCTGGACAGAAGGCTCAAGCAAATCAATTTTTCACGAAACGTTCTGCTCCGGCTTTGCTGTCAGTGCCTGTCATTGGCGCAATGAAAAGGCCCCATCCAATATTCCTGTATCGATATCTGGACAGAAGGCTCAAGAAAATCAATTTTTCACAAAACGTTCTACTCCGGCTTTGCTGTCAGTGCCTGTCATTAAGCGCAATGAAAAGGCCCCATCCAATCTTCCTGTATCGATAGCTGGACAGAAGGCTCAAGCAAATCAATTTTTCACGAAATGTTCTGCTCTGGATTTGCTGTCAGTGCCTGTCATTAGGCGCAATGAAAAGGCCTATCCAATCTTCCAGTATCGATAGCTCGACACAAAGCTCAAGCCAATCAATTTTTCACGAAGCATTCTGCTCCCGGTTTGGTGTCAGTGCCTGTCATTAAGCCCAATGAAAAGGCCCCATCCAATCTTCCTGTATCGATTGCTGGACAGAAGGCTCAAGCAAATAATTTTTTCACGAAACGTTCTGCTCCGGCTTTGCTGTCAGTGCCTGTCATTAAGCGCAATGAAAAGGCCCCATCCAATCTTCCTGTATCGATAGCTGGACAGAAGGCTCAAGCAAATCAATTTTCCACGAATTGTTCTGCTCCGGCTTTGCTGACAGTGCCGGTCGTTAAGCCCAATGAAAATGCCCCATCCAATCTTCCTGTATCGATAGCTGGACAGAAGGCTCAAGCAAATCAATTTTTCATAAACGTTCTGCTCCGGCTTTGCTGTCAGTGCCTGTCATTAAGCCCAATGAAAAGGCTCCATCCAATCTTCCTGTATCGATGCTGGACAGAAGGCTCAAGCAAATCGTTTTTTCACGAAACGTTCTGCTCCGGCTTTGCCGTCAGTGCCTGTCATTGAGCCCAATGAAAAGGCCCCATCCAATCTTCCTGTATCGAAATCTGGACAGAAGGCTCACGCAAATCAATTTTTCCTGAAACGTTCTGCTCCGGCTTTGCTGTCAGTGCCTGTCATTAGGCGCAATGAAAAGGCCCCATCCAATCTTCCAGTATTGATAGCTGGACAGAAGGCTCAAGCAAATCAATTTTTCACGAAACGTTCTGCTCCGGCTTTGCTGTCAGGTCAGTGCCTGTCATTAAGCGCAATGAAAAGGCCTCATCCAATCTTCTTGTATCGATAGCTGGACAGAAGGCTCAAGCAAATCAATTTTTTACGAAACGTTCTACCCCGGTTTTGCTGTCAGTGCCTGTCATTAAGCACAATGAAAAGGCCTCATCCAATCTTCCTGTATCGATAGCTGGACAGAAGGCTCAAGCAAATCAATTTTTCACGAAACGTTCTGCTCCGGCTTTGGTGTCAGTGCCTGTCATTAAGCGCAATGAAAGGCCCCATCCATTCTTCCTGTATCGATAGCTCGACAGAAGGCTCAAGCAAATCAATTTTTCACGAAACATTCTGCTCCGGCTTTGCTGTCAGTGCCTGTCATTAGCGCAATGAAAAGGCCCCATCCAATCTTCCTGTATCGATAGCTGGACAGAAGGCTCAAGCAAATCAATTTTTCATGAAACGTTCTGCTCCGGCTTTGCTGTCAGTGCCTGTCATTGAGTGCAATAAAAAAGGCTTCATCCAATCTTCCTGTATCGATAGGTGGACAGAAGGCTCAAGCAAATCATATCTTCACGAAACGTTCTGCTCCGGCTTTGCTGTTAGTGACTGTCATTAGGCGCAATGAAAGATCCCATTTAATATTCCTGTATCGATAGCTGGACAGAAGGCTCAAGCAAATCAATTTTTCACGAAACGTTCTGCTCCGGCTTTGCTGTCAGTTCCTGTCATTAAGCACAACAAAAAGGCCCCATCCAATCTTCCTGTATCGATAGATGGACAGAAGGCTCGCGCAAATCATTTTTTCATGAAACGTTCTGCTCCTTCTTTGCGGTCAGTGACTGTCATTAAGCGCAATGAAAAGGCCCCATCCAATCTTCCTGTATCGATAGCTGGACAGAAGGCTCAAGCAAATCAATTTTTCACGAAACGTTCTGCTCCGGCTTTGGGGTCAGTGCCTGTCATTCATCATCGCCATCATCATCATCATCATCACCAGCCTATCTACGCCCACTGCAGGGCAAAGGCCTCTCCCAGTCTTCTCCAATTACCTCGGTCCTGTGCCAACCGTGACCAATTTATCCCCGCAAACTTCTTGATCTCATCTGCCCATCTAACTTTCTGCCGACCCCTGCAGCGCTTGCCTTCTCTAGGGATCCACTCTGTTACCCTTAACAACCAACGGTTATCTTGCCTTCGCATTACATGCCCTGCCCACGTCCATTTCTTCTTCTTAATTTCTACCAATATGTCTTTAACACCAGTTTGCTCCCTGACCCACTCCGCTCTCTTCTTGTCCCTTAATGTTACACCTAGCATTTTCCGCTCCATTGCCCGCTGAGTCGTTCTCAATTTAAGTTGAACCCTCTTAGTCAGCCTCCAAGTTTCTGCCCCGTAGGTGAGTACCGGTAATATGCAGCTGTCATATACTTTCTTCTTCAGCGACAATGGTAGGCTGCTATTCATTATCTGGGAATGTCTGCCATATGCACCCCACCCCATTCTGATTCTTCTAATTATCTCTGCCTCATGGTTGGGATCTGGGGTCACAACTTGGCCTAAGTAGATATATTCGCTTACCACTTCCACTGCCTCGCCACCTATCTCAAACTGCTGTGCTGTCCCGAGGTTATTGATCATTACTTTAGTTTTCTGCATATTAATTTTGAGGCCCACGGTTCTACTCTGTTCGCCCAGTGCAGAAAGCATGCTTTGCAATTCGTCCCCCGAGTTACTTAGCAACGCAACGTCGTCAGCAAATCTAAGGTTACTGAGGTATTCTCCATTAACCCTTACTCCCACCTGTTCCCAATCCAGCGTTCTGAATACTTCTTGTAAGCATGCTGTGAATAACATTGGAGAGATTGCGTCTCCTTGTCTGACACCCTTCCTTATAGGTATTTTACTGCTCTCTCTATGGAGGATGATGGTAGCTGTAGATCGATTGTAGATATCCTCTAGTATTCTTACGTATTGCTCGTCTACCCCCTGGTTCCGTAATGCCTGAGTGACTGCTAGGGTTTCGACCGAGTCAAATGCTTTCTCATAATCTATGAAGGCTAAATATAGGGGTTCATTATACTCAGCGCACTTCTCTATCACCTGATTGATCGTGTGAATATGGTCCATTGTTGAGTAACCTTTACGGAACCCTGCTTGTTCTTTAGGTTGACTGAAATCTAAGGTTGCAGAGATTCGGTTAGCGATTGCCTTGCTAAATACCTTGTAGACGACTGACAGTAAGCTGATCGGCCTGTAATTTTTCAAGTCCATCATGTCGCCTTTCTTATGGATTAGGATGATGTTCGCGTTCTTCCAAGATTCCGGTACCATTGCGGTCATTAGGCATTGCGTATACAATTTTGCCAGTTTTTCAAGTACAATTTCTCCACCATCCTTCAAGAGGTCTGCTGTTATCTGATCCTCACCAGGTGCTTTGCCCCCTTTCATTTCTTTCAAAACCTTCTTTACTTCTTCGGTGGTTACTGGTGGGATGTCTATCTCCTCTGAACTACTGTCTCGTTCGGCATAATCCTGTATGTCCAGGCTACTGTACAGATCTCTATAGAACTTCTCGGCCACTGTGACTATTTTATCCCTATTTGTGATGACATTGCCTTGCTTATCCTTAAGTGCATACAGCTGATTTTTCCCCACGCCAAGACGTCTCTTCGCTGCTTTCAGGCTACCTCCGTTTTTTACAACGTATTCGATCCTCTCCATATTATACTTCCGTATGTCAGCTGTCTTCCGCTTATTGATTAACTTCGAGAGCTCGGCTAGTTCTATTCTGTCAGCTGCGGTAGAGATTCTCATGGTTTGCCGTTTCCTGATTAGATCTTTCGTCTCCTGTGAAAGTTTACCAGTATCCTGTCTAGCCATAGTGCCCCCGACTTCTACTGCACATTCCATGATAATGCGTGTAAGGTTGTCGCTGGCTTCCTGTGTCGTAAGCTCGGCTTCCATGTTAAGGGCGGAATATCGGTTCTGCAGCGCGATCCTGAATTCTTCTACTTTATGTCTTACTGTTAGCTAATTTATCGGGTTCTTTCGTACTAGCTTGTTGCGGTCCCTCCTCAAATCTAGCCTAACTCGAGATCTTACCATACGGTGGTCACTACACCTTACCCTTCCGAGCACTTCCACATCCTGCACAAGGCCAGGGTAATCGCATAATATGAAGTCTATTTCATTTTTGTGCTCCCCATTCGGGCTCCTCCAGGTCCACTTCCGACTCTCCCGTTTACAGAAGAAGGTATTCATTATCCGTAGGTTATTCCGTTCTGCAAACTCAACTAGTAGGTCCCCCCTGCTATTTCTACAGCCCAGACCATAGTTCCCAACTGCCTTGTCTCCAGCCTGATTCTTGCCTACTTTAGCATTGAAGTCCCCCATAACTACGGTATACTGTGTTTTTACTTTAGCCATTGCCGATTCCACATCTTCATAGAAGCGTTCCACTACTTGGTCGTCGTGGCTGGATGTGGGCGCGTAGCCCTGCACCACCTTGAGCTTGTACCTCTTATTGAGCCTAATTACAAGACCTGCGGCCCTTTCGTTAATGCTATAGTATTCGTCTATGTTGCCAGCTATGCTTTTATTGACTAGAAATCCCACTCCCAGTTCTCTTCTGTCCTCTAGAACACGGTAGCATAGGACGTGTCCATTTTTCAGCACCGTAAAGGCTTCACCCGTCCTCCTAACCTCGCTAAGCCCTATTACATCCCATTTAATGCCCTCTAATTCCTCAAACAACACCTCCAGACTTGCTTCGCTAGATAAGGTTCGCGCGTTAAACGTTGCCAGGTTCAGATTCCATTGGCGGCCTGGCCGGGTCCAGGGATTCTTAGCACCCTCTGCTACGTCACAGGTCTGACCGCCGCCGTGGTCAGTTGCTTCGCAGCCGCTGGGGACTGAGGGCCGAGGGTTAATTGGCGTATTCATGGGAGGTTGTGGCCGTTACTACACCAGGGTGGCCAATCCTGCTCTGGTGAGGGAGTGCGTTGCCGGCAATGGTCGCCGGGATCAGGCCGCACCCCAAGCCCCAATGTGCAATTCCAAAATTGCGTAGTTTTTTTTTTTTTTTAACGCGACTGGCTTATTCCGTTTGCGGAGCTAGCTTTTAACCCCTGGGCGCGAGCCATCGTGGTTATGCATGCTTCGCAGTTAACATTTCGACACGGCGGGGTCATCACTCTCGCAAAAGAAAATGAAAACGAAAATAGAAAGCAGCGCGGGAAACATACCGTAGCCCTTTGCTTCCAGTGCGTAGCATCGGCAGGGGGAAGCTTCGAGAAACGCGACTGGCTCATTCCGTTTGCGGAGCTAGCTTTTAACCCCTGGGCGCGGGCCATCGTGGTTCCGCATGCTTCGCACTTAACATTTCGACACGGCGGGGTCATCACTCTCGCAAAAGAAAATGAAAACGAAAATAGAAAGCAGCGCGGGCAACATACCGTAGCCCTTTGCTTCCAGTGCGTAGCATCGGCAGGGGGAAGCTTCGAGAAACGCGACTGGCTCATTCCGTTTGCGGAGCTAGCTTTTAACCCCTGGGCGCGGGCCATCGTGGTTATGCATGCTTCGCAGTTAACATTTCGACACGGCGGGGTCATCACTCTCGCAAACGAAAATGAAAACGAAAATAGAAAGCAGCGCGGGAAACATACCGTAGCCCTTTGCTTCCAGTGCGTAGCATCGGCAGGGGGAAGCTTCGAGAAACGCGACTGGCTCATTCCGTTTGCGGAGCTAGCTTTTAACCCTTGGGCGCGGGCCATCGTGGTTCCGCATGCTTCGCAGTTAACATTTCGACACGGCGGGGTCATCACTCTCGCAAAAGAAAATGAAAACGAAAATAGAAAGCAGCGCGGGCAACATACCGTAGCCCTTTGCTTCCAGTGCGTAGCATCGGCAGGGGGAAACTTCGAGAAACGCGACTGGCTCATTCCGTTTGCGGAGCTAGCTTTTAACCCCTGGGCGCGGGCCATCGTGGTTATGCATGCTTCGCAGTTAACATTTCGACACGGCGGGGTCATCACTCTCGCAAAAGAAAATGAAAACGAAAATAGAAAGCAGCGCGGGCAACATACCGTAGCCCTTTGCTTCTAGTGCGTAGCATCGGCAGGGGGAAGCTTCGAGAAACGCGACTGGCTCATTCCGTTTGTGGAGATAGCTTTTAACCCCTGGGCGCGGGCCATCGTGGTTCCGCATGCTTCGCAGTTAACATTTCGACACGGCGGGGTCATCACTCTCGCAAAAGAAAATGAAAACGAAAATAGAAAGCAGCGCGGGCAACATACCGTAGCCCTTTGCTTCCAGTGCGTAGCATCGGCAGGGGGAAGCTTCGAGAAACGCGACTGGCTCATTCCGTTTGTGGAGCTAGCTTTTAACCCCTGGGTACGGGTCATCGTGGTTATGCATGCTTCGCAGTTAACATTTCGACACGGCGGGGTCATCACTCTCGCAAAAGAAAATGAAAACGAAAATAGAAAGCAGCGCGGGAAACATACCGTAGCCCTTTGCTTCCAGTGCGTAGCATCGGCAGGGGGAAGCTTCGAGAAACGCGACTGGCTCATTCCGTTTGCGGAGCTAGCTTTTAACCCCAGGGCGCGGGCCATCGTGGTTCCGCATGCTTCGCAGTTAACATTTCGACACGGCGGGGTCATCACTCTCGCAAAAGAAAATGAAAACGAAAATAGAAAGCAGCGCGGGCAACATACCGTAGCCCTTTGCTTCCAGTGCGTAGCATCGGCAGGGGGAAGCTTCGAGAAACGGGACTGGCTCATTCCGTTTGCGGAGCTAGCTTTTAACCCCTGGGCACGGGCCATCGTGGTTATGCATGCTTCGCAGTTAACATTTCGACACGGCGGGGTCATCACTCTCGCAAAAGAAAATGAAAACGAAAATAGAAAGCAGCGCGGGAAACATACCGTAGCCCTTTGCTTCCAGTGCGTAGCATCGGCAGGGGGAAGCTTCGAGAAACGCGACTGGCTCATTCCGTTTGCGGAGCTAGCTTTTAACCCCTGGGCGCGGGCCATCGTGGTTCCGCATGCTTCGCAGTTAACATTTCGACACGGCGGGGTCATCACTCTCGCAAAAGAAAATGAAAACGAAAATAGAAAGCAGCGCGGGCAACATACCGTAGCCCTTTGCTTCCAGTGCGTAGCATCGGCAGGGGGAAGTTTCGAGAAACGCGACTGGCTCATTCCGTTTGTGGAGCTAGCTTTTAACCCCTGGGCACGGGCCATCGTGGTTATGCATGCTTCGCAGTTAACATTTCGACACGGCGGGGTCATCACTCTCGCAAAAGAAAATGAAAACGAGAATAGAAAGCAGCGCGGGCAACATACCGTAGCCCTTTGCTTCCAGTGCGTAGCATCGGCAGGGGGAAGCTTCGAGAAACGCGACTGGCTCATTCCGTTTGCGGAGCTAGCTTTTAACCCCTGGGCGCGGGCCATCGTGGTTCCGCATGCTTCGCAGTTAACATTTAGACACGGCGGGGTCATCACTCTCGCAAAAGAAAATGAAAACGAAAATAGAAAGCAGCGCGGGCAACATACCGTAGCCCTTTGCTTCCAGTGCGTAGCATCGGCAGGGGGAAGCTTCGAGAAACGCGACTGGCTTATTCCGTTTGCGGAGCTAGCTTTTAACCCCTGGGCGCGGGCCATCGTGGTTATGCATGCTTCGCAGTTAACATTTCGACACGGCGGGGCCATCACTCTCGCAAAAAAAAATGAAAACGAAAATAGAAAGCAGCGCGGGCAACATACCGTAGCCCTTTGCTTCCAGTGCGTAGCATCGGCAGGGGGAAGCTTCGAGAAACGCGACTGGCTTATTCCGTTTGCGGAGCTAGCTTTTAACCCCTGGGCGCGGGCCATCGTGGTTCCGCATGCTTCGCAGTTAACATTTCGACACGGCGGGGTCATCACTCTCGCAAAAGAAAATGAAAACGAAAATAGAAAGCAGCGCGGGCAACATACCGTAGCCCTTTGCTTCCAGTGCGTAGCATCGGCAGGGGGAAGCTTCGAGAAACGCGACTGGCTCATTCCGTTTGCGGAGCTAGCTTTTAACCCCTGGGCGCGGGCCATCGTGGTTCCGCATGCTTCGCAGTTAACATTTCGACACGGCGGGGTCATCACTCTCGCAAAAGAAAATGAAAACGAAAATAGAAAGCAGCGCGGGCAACATACCGTAGCCCTTTGCTTCCAGTGCGTAGCATCGGCAGGGGGAAGCTTCGAGAAACGCGACTGGCTCATTCCGTTTGCGGAGCTAGCTTTTAACCCCTGGGCGCGGGCCATCGTGGTTCCGCATGCTTCGCAGTTAACATTTCGACACGGCGGGGTCATCACTCTCGCAAAAGAAAATGAAAACGAAAATAGAAAGCAGCGCGGGCAACATACCGTAGCCCTTTGCTTCCAGTGCGTAGCATCGGCAAGGGAAACTTCGAGAAACGCGACTGGCTCATTCCGTTTGCGGAGCTAGCTTTTAACCCCTGGGCGCGGGCCATCGTGGTTCCGCATGCTTCGCAGTTAACATTTCGACACGGCGGGGTCATCACTCTCGCAAAAGAAAATGAAAACGAAAATAGAAAGCAGCGCGGGCAACATACCGTAGCCCTTTGCTTCCAGTGGGTAGCATCGGCAGGGGGAAGCTTCGAGAAACGCGACTGGCTCATTCCGTTTGCGGAGCTAGCTTTTAACCCCTGGGCGCGGGCCATCGTGTTTCCGCATGCTTCGCAGTTAACATTTCGACACGGCGGGGCCATCACTCTCGCAAAAGAAAATGAAAACGAAAATAGAAAGCAGCGCGGGCAACATACCGTAGCCCTTTGCTTCCAGTGCGTAGCATCGGCAGGGGGAAGCTTCGAGAAACGCGACTGGCTCATTCCGTTTGCGGAGCTAGCTTTTAACCCCTGGGCGCGGGCCATCGTGGTTATGCATGCTTCGCAGTTAACATTTCGACACGGCGGGGCCATCACTCTCGCAAAAGAAACTGAAAACGAAAATAGAAAGCAGCGCGGGCAACATACCGTAGCCCTTTGCTTCCAGTGCGTAGCATCGGCAGGGGGAAGCTTCGAGAAACGCGACTGGCTTATTCCGTTTGCAGAGCTAGCTTTTAACCCCTGGGCGCGGGCCATCGTGGTTCCGCATGCTTCGCAGTTAACATTTCGACACGGCGGGGCCATCACTCTCGCAAAAGAAAATGAAAACGAAAATAGAAAGCAGCGCGGGCAACATACCGTAGCCCTTTGCTTCCAGTGCGTAGCATCGGCAGGGGGAAGCTTCGAGAAACGCGACTGGCTCATTCCGTTTGCGGAGCTAGCTTTTAACCCCTGGGCGCGGGCCATCGTGGTTATGCATGCTTCGCAGTTAACATTTCGACACGGCGGGGCCATCACTCTCGCAAAAGAAAATGAAAACGAAAATAGAAAGCAGCGCGGGCAACATACCGTAGCCCTTTGCTTGCAGTGCGTAGCATCGGCAGGGGGAAGCTTCAAGAAACGCGACTGGCTCATTCCGTTTGTGGAGCTAGCTTTTAACCCCTGGGCACGGGCCATCGTGGTTATGCATGCTTCGCAGTTAACATTTCGACACGGCGGGGTCATCACTCTCGCAAAAAAAAATGAAAACGAAAATAGAAAGCAGCGCGGGCAACATATCGTAGCCCTTTGCTTCCAGTGCGTAGCATCGGCAGGGGGAAGCTTCGAGAAACGCGACTGGCTTATTCCGTTTGCAGAGCTAGCTTTTAACCCCTGGGCGCGGGCCATCGTGGTTATGCATGCTTCGCAGTTAACATTTCGACACGGCGGGGCCATCACTCTCGCAAAAGAAACTGAAAACGAAAATAGAAAGCAGCGCGGGCAACATACCGTAGCCCTTTGCTTCCAGTGCGTAGCATCGGCAGGGGGAAGCTTCGAGAAACGCGACTGGCTCATTCCGTTTGCGGAGCTAGCTTTTAACCCCTGGGCGCGGGCCATCGTGGTTCCGCATGCTTCGCAGTTAACATTTCGACACGGCGGGGTCATCACTCTCGCAAAAGAAAATGAAAACGAAAATAGAAAGCAGCGCGGGCAACATACCGTAGCCCTTTGCTTCCAGTGCGTACCATCGGCAGGGGGAAGCTTCGAGAAAGGCGACTGGCTTATTCCGTTTGCGGAGCTAGCTTTTAACCCCTGGGCGCGGGCCATCGTGGTTCCGCATGCTTCGCAGTTAACATTTCGACACGGCGGGGTCATCACTCTCGCAAAAGAAAATGAAAACGAAAATAGAAAGCAGCGCGGGCATCATACCGTAGCCCTTTGCTTCCAGTGCGTAGCATCGGCAGGGGGAAGCTTCGAGAAACGCGACTGGCTTATTCCGTTTGCAGAGCTAGCTTTTAACCCCTGGGCGCGGGCCATCGTGGTTCCGCATGCTTCGCAGTTTACATTTCGACACGGCGGGGTCATCACTCTCGCAAAAGAAAATGAAAACGAAAATAGAAAGCAGCGCGGGCAACATACCGTAGCCCTTTGCTTCCAGTGCGTAGCATCGGCAGGGGGAAGCTTCGAGAAACGCGACTGGCTTATTCCGTTTGCGGAGCTAGCTTTTAACCCCTGGGCGCGGGCCATCGTGGTTCCGCATGCTTCGCAGTTAACATTTCGACACGGCGGGGTCATCACTCTCGCAAAAGAAAATGAAAACGAAAATAGAAAGCAGCGCGGGCATCATACCGTAGCCCTTTGCTTCCAGTGCGTAGCATCGGCAGGGGGAAGCTTCGAGAAACGCGACTGGCTCATTCCGTTTGCGGAGCTAGCTTTTAACCCCTGGGCGCGGGCCATCGTTTTTCCGCATGCTTCGCAGTTAACATTTCGACACGGCGGGGTCATCACTCTCGCAAAAAAAAATGAAAACGAAAATAGAAAGCAGCGCGGGCAACATACCGTAGCCCTTTGCTTCCAGTGCGTAGCATCGGCAGGGGGAAGCTTCGAGAAACGCGACTGGCTCATCCCGTTTGTGGAGCTAGCTTTTAACCCCTGGGCACGGGCCATCGTGGTTATGCATGCTTCGCAGTTAACATTTCGACACGGCGGGGTCATCACTCTCGCAAAAGAAAATGAAAACGAAAATAGAAAGCAGCGCGGGCAACATACCGTAGCCCTTTGCTTCCAGTGCGTAGCATCGGCAGGGGGAAGCTTCGAGAAACGCGACTGGCTTATTCCGTTTGCGGAGCTAGCTTTTAACCCCTGGGTGCGGGCCATCGTGGTTCCGCATGCTTCGCAGTTAACATTTCGACACGGCGGGGTCATCACTCTCGCAAAAGAAAATGAAAACGAAAATAGAAAGCAGCGCGGGCAACATACCGTAGCCCTTTGCTTCCAGTGCGTAGCATCGGCAGGGGAAAGCTTCGAGAAACGCGACTGGCTTATTCCGTTTGCGGAGCTAGCTTTTAACCCCTGGGCGCGGGCCATCGTGGTTCCGCATGCTTCGCAGTTAACATTTCGACACGGCGGGGTCATCACTCTCGCAAAAGAAAATGAAAACGAAAATAGAAAGCAGCGCGGGCAACATACCGTAGCCCTTTGCTTCCAGTGCGTAGCATCGGCAGGGGGAAGCTTCGAGAAACGCGACTGGCTTATTCCGTTTGCGGAGCTAGCTTTTAACCCCTGGGTGCGGGCCATCGTGGTTCCGCATGCTTCGCAGTTAACATTTCGACACGGCGGGGTCATCACTCTCGCAAAAGAAAATGAAAACGAAAATAGAAAGCAGCGCGGGCAACATACCGTAGCCCTTTGCTTCCAGTGCGTAGCATCGGCAGGGGAAAGCTTCGAGAAACGCGACTGGCTCATTCCGTTTGCGGAGCTAGCTTTTTTCCCCTGGGCGCGGGCCATCGTGGTTCCGCATGCTTCGCAGTTAACATTTCGACACGGCGGGGTCATCACTCTCGCAAAAGAAAATGAAAACGAAAATAGAAAGCAGCGCGGGCAACATACCGTAGCCCTTTGCTTCCAGTGCGTAGCATCGGCAGGGGAAACTTCGAGAAACGCGACTGGCTCATTCCGTTTGCGGAGCTAGCTTTTAACCCCTGGGCGCGGGCCATCGTGGTTCCGCATGCTTCGCAGTTAACATTTCGACACGGCGGGGTCATCACTCTCGCAAAAGAAAATGAAAACGAAAATAGAAAGCAGCGCGGGAAACATACCGTAGCCCTTTGCTTCCAGTGCGTAGCATCGGCAGGGGGAAGCTTCGAGAAACGCGACTGGCTCATTCCGTTTGCGGAGCTAGCTTTTAACCCCTGGGCGCGGGCCATCGTGGTTCCGCATGCTTCGCAGTTAACATTTCGACACGGCGGGGTCATCACTCTCGCAAAAGAAAATGAAAACGAAAATAGAAAGCAGCGCGGGCAACATACCGTAGCCCTTTGCTTCCAGTGCGTAGCATCGGGAGGGGGAAGCTTCGAGAAACACGACTGGCTCATTCCGTTTGCGGAGCTAGCTTTTAACCCCTGGGCGCGGGCCATCGTTTTTCCGCATGCTTCGCAGTTAACATTTCGACACGGCGGGGTCATCACTCTCGCAAAAGAAAATGAAAACGAAAATAGAAAGCAGCGCGGGCAACATACCGTAGCCCTTTGCTTCCAGTGCGTAGCATCGGCAGGGGGAAGCTTCGAGAAACGCGACTGGCTCATTCCGTTTGCGGAGCTAGCTTTTAACCCCTGGGCGCGGGCCATCGTGGTTATGCATGCTTCGCAGTTAACATTTCGACACGGCGGGGTCATCACTCTCGCAAAAGAAAATGAAAACGAAAATAGAAAGCAGCGCGGGCAACATACCGTAGCCCTTTGCTTCCAGTGCGTAGCATCGGCAGGGGGAAGCTTCGAGAAACGCGACTGGCTCATCCCGTTTGTGGCGCTAGCTTTTAACCCCTGGGCACGGGCCATCGTGGTTATGCATGCTTCGCAGTTAACATTTCGACACGGCGGGGTCATCACTCTCGCAAAAGAAAATGAAAACGAAAATAGAAAGCAGCGCGGGAAACATACCGTAGCCCTTTGCTTCCAGTGCGTAGCATCGGCAGGGGGAAGCTTCGAGAAACGCGACTGGCTCATTCCGTTTGCGGAGCTAGCTTTTAACCCCTGGGCGCGGGCCATCGTGGCTCCGCATGCTTCGCAGTTAACATTTTGACACGGCGGGGTCATCACTCTCGCAAAAGAAAATGAAAACGAAAATAGAAAGCAGCGCGGGCAACATACCGTAGCCCTTTGCTTCCAGTGCGTAGCATCGGCAGGGGGAAGCTTCGAGAAACGCGACTGGCTTATTCCGTTTGCGGAGCTAGCTTTTAACCCCTGGGCGCGGGCCATCGTGGTTATGCATGCTTCGCAGTTAACATTTCGACACGGCGGGGCCATCACTCTCGCAAAAGAAAATGAAAACGAAAATAGAAAGCAGCGCGGGCAACATACCGTAGCCCTTTGCTTCCAGTGCGTAGCATCGGCAGGGGGAAGCTTCGAGAAACGCGACTGGCTCATCCCGTTTGTGGAGCTAGCTTTTAACCCCTGGGCACGGGCCATCGTGGTTATGCATGCTTCGCAGTTAACATTTCGACACGGCGGGGTCATCACTCTCGCAAAAGAAAATGAAAACGAAAATAGAAAGCAGCGCGGGAAACATACCGTAGCCCTTTGCTTCCAGTGCGTAGCATCGGCAGGGGGAAGCTTCGAGAAACGCGACTGGCTCATTCCGTTTGCGGAGCTAGCTTTTAACCCCTGGGCGCGGGCCATCGTGGTTCCGCATGCTTCGCAGTTAACATTTTGACACGGCGGGGTCATCACTCTCGCAAAAGAAAATCAAAACGAAAATAGAAAGCAGCGCGGGCAACATACCGTAGCCCTTTGCTTCCTGTGCGTAGCATCGGCAGGGGGAAGCTTCGAGAAACGCGACTGGCTTATTCCGTTTGCGGAGCTAGCTTTTAACCCCTGGGCGCGGGCCATCGTGGTTATGCATGATTCGCAGTTAACATTTCGACACGGCGGGGCCATCACTCTCGCAAAAGAAAATGAAAACGAAAATAGAAAGCAGCGCGGGCAACATACCGTAGCCCTTTGCTTCCAGTGCGTAGCATCGGCAGGGGGAAGCTTCGAGAAACGCGACTGGCTTATTCCGTTTGCGGAGCTAGCTTTTAACCCCTGGGCGCGGGCCATCGTGGTTCCGCATGCTTCGCAGTTAACATTTCGACACGGCGGGGTCATCACTCTCGCAAAAGAAAATGAAAACGAAAATAGATAGCAGCGCGGGCAACATACCGTAGCCCTTTGCTTCCAGTGCGTAGCATCGGCAGGGGGAAGCTTCGAGAAACGCGACTGGCTCATTCCGTTTGCGGAGCTAGCTTTTAACCCCTGGGCGCGGGCCATCGTGGTTCCGCATGCTTCGCAGTTAACATTTCGACACGGCGGGGTCATCACTCTCGCAAAAGAAAATGAAAACGAAAATAGAAAGCAGCGCGGGCAACATACCGTAGCCCTTTGCTTCCAGTGCGTAGCATCGGCAGGGGAAAGCTTCGAGAAACGCGACTGGCTCATTCCGTTTGCGGAGCTAGCTTTTTTCCCCTGGGCGCGGGCCATCGTGGTTCCGCATGCTTCGCAGTTAACATTTCGACACGGCGGGGTCATCACTCTCGCAAAAGAAAATGAAAACGAAAATAGAAAGCAGCGCGGGCAACATACCGTAGCCCTTTGCTTCCAGTGCGTAGCATCGGCAGGGGAAACTTCGAGAAACGCGACTGGCTCATTCCGTTTGCGGAGCTAGCTTTTTTCCCCTGGGCGCGGGCCATCGTGGTTCCGCATGCTTCGCAGTTAACATTTCGACACGGCGGGGTCATCACTCTCGCAAAAGAAAATGAAAACGAAAATAGAAAGCAGCGCGGGAAACATACCGTAGCCCTTTGCTTCCAGTGCGTAGCATCGGCAGGGGGAAGCTTCGAGAAACGCGACTGGCTCATTCCGTTTGCGGAGCTAGCTTTTAACCCCTGGGCGCGGGCCATCGTGGTTCCGCATGCTTCGCAGTTAACATTTCGACACGGCGGGGTCATCACTCTCGCAAAAGAAAATGAAAACGAAAATAGAAAGCAGCGCGGGCAACATACCGTAGCCCTTTGCTTCCAGTGCGTAGCATCGGGAGGGGGAAGCTTCGAGAAACACGACTGGCTCATTCCGTTTGCGGAGCTAGCTTTTAACCCCTGGGCGCGGGCCATCGTTTTTCCGCATGCTTCGCAGTTAACATTTCGACACGGCGGGGTCATCACTCTCGCAAAAGAAAATGAAAACGAAAATAGACAGCAGCGCGGGCAACATACCGTAGCCCTTTGCTTCCAGTGCGTAGCATCGGCAGGGGGAAGCTTCGAGAAACGCGACTGGCTCATTCCGTTTGCGGAGCTAGCTTTTAACCCCTGGGCGCGGGCCATCGTGGTTATGCATGCTTCGCAGTTAACATTTCGACACGGCGGGGTCATCACTCTCGCAAAAGAAAATGAAAACGAAAATAGAAAGCAGCGCGGGCAACATACCGTAGCCCTTTGCTTCCAGTGCGTAGCATCGGCAGGGGGAAGCTTCGAGAAACGCGACTGGCTCATCAAGTTTGTGGAGCTAGCTTTTAACCCCTGGGCACGGGCCATCGTGGTTATGCATGCTTCGCAGTTAACATTTCGACACGGCGGGGTCATCTCTCTCGCAAAAGAAAATGAAAACGAAAATAGAAAGCAGCGCGGGAAACATACCGTAGCCCTTTGCTTCCAGTGCGTAGCATCGGCAGGGGGAAGCTTCGAGAAACGCGACTGGCTCATTCCGTTTGCGGAGCTAGCTTTTAACCCCTGGGCGCGGGCCATCGTGGCTCCGCATGCTTCGCAGTTAACATTTTGACACGGCGGGGTCATCACTCTCGCAAAAGAAAATGAAAACGAAAATAGAAAGCAGCGCGGGCAACATACCGTAGCCCTTTGCTTCCAGTGCGTAGCATCGGCAGGGGGAAGCTTCGAGAAACGCGACTGGCTTATTCCGTTTGCGGAGCTAGCTTTTAACCCCTGGGCGCGGGCCATCGTGGTTATGCATGCTTCGCAGTTAACATTTCGACACGGCGGGGCCATCACTCTCGCAAAAGAAAATGAAAACGAAAATAGAAAGCAGCGCGGGCAACATACCGTAGCCCTTTGCTTCCAGTGCGTAGCATCGGCAGGGGGAAGCTTCGAGAAACGCGACTGGCTTATTCCGTTTGCGGAGCTAGCTTTTAACCCCTGGGCGCGGGCCATCGTGGTTCCGCATGCTTCGCAGTTAACATTTCGACACAGCGGGGTCATCACTCTCGCAAAAGAAAACGAAAACGAAAATAGAAAGCAGCGCGGGCAACATACCGTAGCCCTTTGCTTCCAGTGCGTAGCATCGGCAGGGGGAAGCTTCGAGAAACGCGACTGGCTCATTCCGTTTGCGGAGCTAGCTTTTAACCCCTGGGCGCGGGCCATCGTGGTTCCGCATGCTTCGCAGTTAATATTTCGACACGGCGGGGTCATCACTCTCGCAAAAGAAAATGAAAACGAAAATAGAAAGCAGCGCGGGCAACATACCGTAGCCCTTTGCTTCCAGTGCGTAGCATCGGCAGGGGGAAGCTTCGAGAAACGCGACTGGCTCATTCCGTTTGCGGAGCTAGCTTTTAACCCCTGGGCGCGGGCCATCGTGGTTCCGCATGCTTCGCAGTTAACATTTCGACACGGCGGGGTCATCACTCTCGCAAAAGAAAATGAAAACGAAAATAGAAAGCAGCGCGGGCAACATACCGTAGCCCTTTGCTTCCAGTGCGTAGCATCGGCAGGGGAAACTTCGAGAAACGCGACTGGCTCATTCCGTTTGCGGAGCTAGCTTTTAACCCCTGGGCGCGGGCCATCGTGGTTCCGCATGCTTCGCAGTTAACATTTCGACACGGCGGGGTCATCACTCTCGCAAAAGAAAATGAAAACGAAAATAGAAAGCAGCGCGGGCAACATACTGTAGCCCTTTGCTTCCAGTGGGTAGCATCGGCAGGGGGAAGCTTCGAGAAACGCGACTGGCTCATTCCGTTTGCGGAGCTAGCTTTTAACCCCTGGGCGCGGGCCATCGTGGTTCCGCATGCTTCGCAGTTAACATTTCGACACGGCGGGGCCATCACTCTCGCAAAAGAAAATGAAAACGAAAATAGAAAGCAGCGCGGGCAACATACCGTAGCCCTTTGCTTCCAGTGCGTAGCATCGGCAGGGGGAAGCTTCGAGAAACGCGACTGGCTCATTCCGTTTGCGGAGCTAGCTTTTAACCCCTGGGCGCGGGCCATCGTGGTTATGCATGCTTCGCAGTTAACATTTCGACACGGCGGGGCCATCACTCTCGCAAAAGAAACTGAAAACGAAAATAGAAAGCAGCGCGGGCAACATACCGTAGCCCTTTGCTTCCAGTGCGTAGCATCGGCAGGGGGAAGCTTCGAGAAACGCGACTGGCTTATTCCGTTTGCAGAGCTAGCTTTTAACCCCTGGGCGCGGGCCATCGTGGTTCCGCATGCTTCGCAGTTAACATTTCGACACGGCGGGGCCATCACTCTCGCAAAAGAAAATGAAAACGAAAATAGAAAGCAGCGCGGGCAACATACCGTAGCCCTTTGCTTCCAGTGCGTAGCATCGGCAGGGGGAAGCTTCGAGAAACGCGACTGGCTCATTCCGTTTGCGGAGCTAGCTTTTAACCCCTGGGCGCGGGCCATCGTGGTTCCGCATGCTTCGCAGTTAACATTTCGACACGGCGGGGTCATCACTCTCGCAAAAGAAAATGAAAACGAAAATAGAAAGCAGCGCGGGCAACATACCGTAGCCCTTTGCTTCCAGTGCGTAGCATCGGCAGGGGGAAGCTTCAAGAAACGCGACTGGCTCATTCCGTTTGTGGAGCTAGCTTTTAACCCCTGGGCACGGGCCATCTGGTTATGCATGCTTCGCAGTTAACATTTCGACACGGCGGGGTCATCACTCTCGCAAAAGAAAATGAAAACGAAAATAGAAAGCAGCGCGGGCAACATACCGTAGCCCTTTGCTTCCAGTGCGTAGCATCGGCAGGGGGAAGCTTCGAGAAACGCGACTGGCTCATCCCGTTTGTGGAGCTAGCTTTTAACCCCTGGGCACGGGCCATCGTGGTTATGCATGCTTCGCAGTTAACATTTCGACACGGCGGGGTCATCACTCTCGCAAAAGAAAATGAAAACGAAAATAGAAAGCAGCGCGGGAAACATACCGTAGCCCTTTGCTTCCAGTGCGTAGCATCGGCAGGGGGAAGCTTCGAGAAACGCGACTGGCTCATTCCGTTTGCGGAGCTAGCTTTTAACCCCTGGGCGCGGGCCATCGTGGTTCCGCATGCTTCGCAGTTAACATTTTGACACGGCGGGGTCATCACTCTCGCAAAAGAAAATGAAAACGAAAATAGAAAGCAGCGCGGGCAACATACCGTAGCCCTTTGCTTCCAGTGCGTAGCATCGGCAGAGGGAAGCTTCGAGAAACGCTACTGGCTTATTCCGTTTGCGGAGCTAGCTTTTAACCCCTGGGCGCGGGCCATCGTGGTTATGCATGCTTCGCAGTTAACATTTCGACACGGCGGGGCCATCACTCTCGCAAAAGAAAATGAAAACGAAAATAGAAAGCAGCGCGGGCAACATACCGTAGCCCTTTGCTTCCAGTGCGTAGCATCGGCAGGGGGAAGCTTCGAGAAACGCGACTGGCTTATTCCGTTTGCGGAGCTAGCTTTTAACCCCTGGGCGCGAGCCATCGTGGTTCCGCATGCTTCGCAGTTAACATTTCGACACGGCGGGGTCATCACTCTCGCAAAAGAAAATGAAAACGAAAATAGAAAGCAGCGCGGGCAACATACCGTAGCCCTTTGCTTCCAGTGCGTAGCATCGGCAGGGGGAAGCTTCGAGAAACGCGACTGGCTCATTCCGTTTGCGGAGCTAGCTTTTAACCCCTGGGCGCGGGCCATCGTAGTTCCGCATGCTTCGCAGTTAACATTTCGACACGGCGGGGTCATCACTCTCGCAAAAGAAAATGAAAACGAAAATAGAAAGCAGCGCGGGCAACATACCGTAGCCCTTTGCTTCCAGTGCGTAGCATCGGCAGGGGGAAGCTTCGAGAAACGCGACTGGCTCATTCCGTTTGCGGAGCTAGCTTTTAACCCCTGGGCGCGGGGCATCGTGGTTCCGCATGCTTCGCAGTTAACATTTCGACACGGCGGGGTCATCACTCTCGCAAAAGAAAATGAAAACGAAAATAGAAAGCAGCGCGGGCAACATACCGTAGCCCTTTGCTTCCAGTGCGTAGCATCGGCAGGGGAAACTTCGAGAAACGCGACTGGCTCATTCCGTTTGCGGAGCTAGCTTTTAACCCCTGGGCGCGGGCCATCGTGGTTCCGCATGCTTCGCAGTTAACATTTCGACACGGCGGGGTCATCACTCTCGCAAAAGAAAATGAAAACGAAAATAGAAAGCAGCGCGGGCAACATACCGTAGCCCTTTGCTTCCAGTGGGTAGCATCGGCAGGGGGAAGCTTCGAGAAACGCGACTGGCTCATTCCGTTTGCGGAGCTAGCTTTTAACCCCTGGGCGCGGGCCATCGTGGTTCCGCATGCTTCGCAGTTAACATTTCGACACGGCGGGGCCATCACTCTCGCAAAAGAAAATGAAAACGAAAATAGAAAGCAGCGCGGGAAACATACCGTAGCCCTTTGCTTCCAGTGCGTAGCATCGGCAGGGGGAAGCTTCGAGAAACGCGACTGGCTCATTCCGTTTGCGGAGCTAGCTTTTAACCCCTGGGCGCGGGCCATCGTGGTTATGCATGCTTCGCAGTTAACATTTCGACACGGCGGGGCCATCACTCTCGCAAAAGAAACTGAAAACGAAAATAGAAAGCAGCGCGGGCAACATACCGTAGCCCTTTGCTTCCAGTGCGTAGCATCGGCAGGGGGAAGCTTCGAGAAACGCGACTGGCTTATTCCGTTTGCAGAGCTAGCTTTTAACCCCTGGGCGCGGGCCATCGTGGTTCCGCATGCTTCGCAGTTAACATTTCGACACGGCGGGGCCATCACTCTCGCAAAAGAAAATGAAAACGAAAATAGAAAGCAGCGCGGGCAACATACCGTAGCCCT
This sequence comes from Haemaphysalis longicornis, assembly GCF_048455015.1. Taxonomy (NCBI): domain Eukaryota; kingdom Metazoa; phylum Arthropoda; class Arachnida; order Ixodida; family Ixodidae; genus Haemaphysalis; species Haemaphysalis longicornis. The sequence goes on along the minus strand of NW_027526352.1, from coordinate 3,018,613 downwards.
TTGCTTCCAGTGCGTAGCATCGGCAGGGGGAAGCTTCGAGAAACGCGACTGGCTCATTCCGTTTGCGGAGCTAGCTTTTAACCCCTGGGCGCGGGCCATCGTGGTTCCGCATGCTTCGCAGTTAACATTTCGACACGGCGGGGTCATCACTCTCGCAAAAGAAAATGAAAACGAAAATAGAAAGCAGCGCGGGCAACATACCGTAGCCCTTTGCTTCCAGTGCGTAGCATCGGCAGGGGGAAGCTTCAAGAAACGCGACTGGCTCATTCCGTTTGTGGAGCTAGCTTGTAACCCCTGGGCACGGGCCATCGTGGTTATGCATGCTTCGCAGTTAACATTTCGACACGGCGGGGTCATCAGTCTCGCAAAAGAAAATGAAAACGAAAATAGAAAGCAGCGCGGGAAACATACCGTAGCCCTTTGCTTCCAGTGCGTAGCATCGGCAGGGGGAAGCTTCGAGAAACGCGACTGGCTCATTCCGTTTGCGGAGCTAGCTTTTAACCCCTGGGCGCGGGCCATCGTGGTTCCGCATGCTTCGCAGTTAACATTTCGACACGGCGGGGTCATCACTCTCGCAAAAGAAAATGAAAACGAAAATAGAAAGCAGCGCGGGCAACATACCGTAGCCCTTTGCTTCCAGTGCGTAGCATCGGGAGGGGGAAGCTTCGAGAAACACGACTGGCTCATTCCGTTTGCGGAGCTAGCTTTTAACCCCTGGGCGCGGGCCATCGTGGTTCCGCATGCTTCGCAGTTAACATTTCGACACGGCGGGGTCATCACTCTCGCAAAAGAAAATGAAAACGAAAATAGAAAGCAGCGCGGGCAACATACCGTAGCCCTTTGCTTCCAGTGCGTAGCATCGGCAGGGGGAAGCTTCGAGAAACGCGACTGGCTCATTCCGTTTGCGGAGCTAGCTTTTAACCCCTGGGCGCGGGCCATCGTGGTTCTGCATGCTTCGCAGTTAACATTTCGACACGGCGGGGTCATCACTCTCGCAAAAGAAAATGAAAACGAAAATAGAAAGCAGCGCGGGCAACATACCGTAGCCCTTTGCTTCCAGTGCGTAGCATCGGCAGGGGGAAGCTTCGAGAAACGCGACTGGCTCATTCCGTTTGCGGAGCTACCTTTTAACCCCTGGGCGCGGGCCATCGTGGTTCCGCATGCTTCGCAGTTAACATTTCGACACGGCGGGGTCATCACTCTCGCAAAAGAAAATGAAAACGAAAATAGAAAGCAGCGCGGGCAACATACCGTAGCCCTTTGCTTCCAGTGCGTAGCATCGGCAGGGGGAAGCTTCGAGAAACGCGACTGGCTCATTCCGTTTGCGGAGCTAGCTTTTAACCCCTGGGCGCGGGCCATCGTGGTTCCGCATGCTTCGCAGTTAACATTTCGACACGGCGGGGTCATCACTCTCGCAAAAGAAAATGAAAACGAAAATAGAAAGCAGCGCAGGCAACATACCGTAGCCCTTTGCTTCCAGTGCGTAGCATCGGCAGGGGGAAGCTTCGAGAAACGCGACTGGCTTATTCCGTTTGCAGAGCTAGCTTTTAACCCCTGGGCGCGGGCCATCGTGGTTCCACATGCTTCGCAGTTAACATTTCGACACGGCGGGGTCATCACTCTCGCAAAAGAAAATGAAAACGAAAATAGAAAGCAGCGCGGGCAACATACCGTAGCCCTTTGCTTCCAGTGCGTAGCATCGGCAGGGGGAAGCTTCGAGAAACGCGACTGGCTCATTCCGTTTGCGGAGCTAGCTTTTAACCCCTGGGCGCGGGCCATCGTGGTTCCGCATGCTTCGCAGTTAACATTTCGACACGGCGGGGTCATCACTCTCGCAAAAGAAAATGAAAACGAAAATAGAAAGCAGCGCGGGCAACATACCGTAGCCCTTTGCTTCCAGTGCGTAGCATCGGCAGGGGGAAGCTTCGAGAAACGCGACTGGCTCATTCCGTTTGCGGAGCTAGCTTTTAACCCCTGGGCGCGGGGCATCGTGGTTCCGCATGCTTCGCAGTTAACATTTCGACACGGCGGGGTCATCACTCTCGCAAAAGAAAATGAAAACGAAAATAGAAAGCAGCGCGGGCAACATACCGTAGCCCTTTGCTTCCAGTGCGTAGCATCGGCAGGGGAAACTTCGAGAAACGCGACTGGCTCATTCCGTTTGCGGAGCTAGCTTTTAACCCCTGGGCGCGGGCCATCGTGGTTCCGCATGCTTCGCAGTTAACATTTCGACACGGCGGGGTCATCACTCTCGCAAAAGAAAATGAAAACGAAAATAGAAAGCAGCGCGGGCAACATACCGTAGCCCTTTGCTTCCAGTGGGTAGCATCGGCAGGGGGAAGCTTCGAGAAACGCGACTGGCTCATTCCGTTTGCGGAGCTAGCTTTTAACCCCTGGGCGCGGGCCATCGTGGTTCCGCATGCTTCGCAGTTAACATTTCGACACGGCGGGGCCATCACTCTCGCAAAAGAAAATGAAAACGAAAATAGAAAGCAGCGCGGGCAACATACCGTAGCCCTTTGCTTCCAGTGCGTAGCATCGGCAGGGGGAAGCTTCGAGAAACGCGACTGGCTCATTCCGTTTGCGGAGCTAGCTTTTAACCCCTGGGCGCGGGCCATCGTGGTTATGCATGCTTCGCAGTTAACATTTCGACACGGCGGGGCCATCACTCTCGCAAAAGAAACTGAAAACGAAAATAGAAAGCAGCGCGGGCAACATACCGTAGCCCTTTGCTTCCAGTGCGTAGCATCGGCAGGGGGAAGCTTCGAGAAACGCGACTGGCTTATTCCGTTTGCAGAGCTAGCTTTTAACCCCTGGGCGCGGGCCATCGTGGTTCCGCATGCTTCGCAGTTAACATTTCGACACGGCGGGGCCATCACTCTCGCAAAAGAAAATGAAAACGAAAATAGAAAGCAGCGCGGGCAACATACCGTAGCCCTTTGCTTCCAGTGCGTAGCATCGGCAGGGGGAAGCTTCGAGAAACGCGACTGGCTCATTCCGTTTGCGGAGCTAGCTTTTAACCCCTGGGCGCGGGCCATCGTGGTTCCGCATGCTTCGCAGTTAACATTTCGACACGGCGGGGTCATCACTCTCGCAAAAGAAAATGAAAACGAAAATAGAAAGCAGCGCGGGCAACATACCGTAGCCCTTTGCTTCCAGTGCGTAGCATCGGCAGGGGGAAGCTTCAAGAAACGCGACTGGCTCATTCCGTTTGTGGAGCTAGCTTTTAACCCCTGGGCACGGGCCATCGTGGTTATGCATGCTTCGCAGTTAACATTTCGACACGGCGGGGTCATCACTCTCGCAAAAGAAAATGAAAACGAAAATAGAAAGCAGCGCGGGAAACATACCGTAGCCCTTTGCTTCCAGTGCGTAGCATCGGCAGGGGGAAGCTTCGAGAAACGCGACTGGCTCATTCCGTTTGCGGAGCTAGCTTTTAACCCCTGGGCGCGGGCCATCGTGGTTCCGCATGCTTCGCAGTTAACATTTCGACACGGCGGGGTCATCACTCACGCAAAAGAAAATGAAAACGAAAATAGAAAGCAGCGCGGGCAACATACCGTAGCCCTTTGCTTCCAGTGCGTAGCATCGGGAGGGGGAAGCTTCGAGAAACACGACTGGCTCATTCCGTTTGCGGAGCTAGCTTTTAACCCCTGGGCGCGGGCCATCGTGGTTCCGCATGCTTCGCAGTTAACATTTCGACACGGCGGGGTCATCACTCTCGCAAAAGAAAATGAAAACGAAAATAGAAAGCAGCGCGGGCAACATACCGTAGCCCTTTGCTTCCAGTGCGTAGCATCGGCAGGGGGAAGCTTCGAGAAACGCGACTGGCTCATTCCGTTTGCGGAGCTAGCTTTTAACCCCTGGGCGCGGGCCATCGTGGTTCTGCATGCTTCGCAGTTAACATTTCGACACGGCGGGGTCATCACTCTCGCAAAAGAAAATGAAAACGAAAATAGAAAGCAGCGCGGGCAACATACCGTAGCCCTTTGCTTCCAGTGCGTAGCATCGGCAGGGGGAAGCTTCGAGAAACGCGACTGGCTCATTCCGTTTGCGGAGCTACCTTTTAACCCCTGGGCGCGGGCCATCGTGGTTCCGCATGCTTCGCAGTTAACATTTCGACACGGCGGGGTCATCACTCTCGCAAACGAAAATGAAAACGAAAATAGAAAGCAGCGCGGGCAACATACCGTAGCCCTTTGCTTCCAGTGCGTAGCATCGGCAGGGGGAAGCTTCGAGAAACGCGACTGGCTCATTCCGTTTGCGGAGCTAGCTTTTAACCCCTGGGCGCGGGCCATCGTGGTTCCGCATGCTTCGCAGTTAACATTTCGACACGGCGGGGTCATCACTCTCGCAAAAGAAAATGAAAACGAAAATAGAAAGCAGCGCAGGCAACATACCGTAGCCCTTTGCTTCCAGTGCGTAGCATCGGCAGGGGGAAGCTTCGAGAAACGCGACTGGCTTATTCCGTTTGCAGAGCTAGCTTTTAACCCCTGGGCGCGGGCCATCGTGGTTCCGCATGCTTCGCAGTTAACATTTCGACACGGCGGGGTCATCACTCTCGCAAAAGAAAATGAAAACGAAAATAGAAAGCAGCGCGGGCAACATACCGTAGCCCTTTGCTTCCAGTGCGTAGCATCGGCAGGGGGAAGCTTCGAGAAACGCGACTGGCTCATTCCGTTTGCGGAGCTAGCTTTTAACCCCTGGGCGCGGGCCATCGTGGTTCCGCATGCTTCGCAGTTAACATTTCGACACGGCGGGGTCATCACTCTCGCAAAAGAAAATGAAAACGAAAATAGAAAGCAGCGCGGGCAACATACCGTAGCCCTTTTCTTCCAGTGCGTAGCATCGGCAGGGGGAAGCTTCGAGAAACGCGACTGGCTCATTCCGTTTGCGGAGCTAGCTTTTAACCCCTGGGCGCGGGCCATCGTGGTTCTGCATGCTTCGCAGTTAACATTTCGACACGGCGGGGTCATCACTCTCGCAAAAGAAAATGAAAACGAAAATAGAAAGCAGCGCGGGCAACATACCGTAGCCCTTTGCTTCCAGTGCGTAGCATCGGCAGGGGGAAGCTTCGAGAAACGCGACTGGCTCATTCCGTTTGCGGAGCTAGCTTTTAACCCCTGGGCGCGGGCCATCGTGGTTCCGCATGCTTCGCAGTTAACATTTCGACACGGCGGGGTCATCACTCTCGCAAAAGAAAATGAAAACGAAAATAGAAAGCAGCGCGGGCAACATACCGTAGCCCTTTGCTTCCAGTGCGTAGCATCGGCACGGGGAAGCTTCGAGAAACGCGACTGGCTCATTCCGTTTGCGGAGCTAGCTTTTAACCCCTGGGCGCGGGCCATCGTGGTTCCGCATGCTTCGCAGTTAACATTTCGACACGGCGGGGTCATCACTCTCGCAAAAGAAAATGAAAACGAAAATAGAAAGCAGCGCGGGCAACATATCGTAGCCCTTTGCTTCCAGTGCGTAGCATCGGCAGGGGGAAGCTTCGAGAAACGCGACTGGCTTATTCCGTTTGCAGAGCTAGCTTTTAACCCCTGGGCGCGGGCCATCGTGGTTATGCATGCTTCGCAGTTAACATTTCGACACGGCGGGGCCATCACTCTCGCAAAAGAAAATGAAAACGAAAATAGAAAGCAGCGCGGGCAACATATCGTAGCCCTTTGCTTCCAGTGCGTAGCATCGGCAGGGGGAAGCTTCGAGAAACGCGACTGGCTCATTCCGTTTGCGGAGCTAGCTTTTAACCCCTGGGCGCGGGCCATCGTGGTTCCGCATGCTTCGCAGTTAACATTTCGACACGGCGGGGTCATCACTCTCGCTAAAGAAAATGAAAACGAAAATAGAAAGCGGCGCGGGCAACATACCGTAGCCCTTTGCTTCCAGTGCGTAGCATCGGCAGGGGGAAGCTTCGAGAAACGCGACTGGCTTATTCCGTTTGCAGAGCTAGCTTTTAACCCCTGGGCGCGGGCCATCGTGGTTCCGCATGCTTCGCAGTTAACATTTCGATACGGCGGGGTCATCACTCTCGCAAAAGAAAATGAAAACGAAAATAGAAAGCGGCGCGGGCAACATACCGTAGCCCTTTGCTTCCAGTGCGTAGCATCGGCAGGGGGAAGCTTCGAGAAACGCGACTGGCTCATTCCGTTTGCGGAGCTAGCTTTTAACCCCTGGGCGCGGGCCATCGTGGTTCTGCATGCTTCGCAGTTAACATTTCGACACGGCGGGGTCATCACTCTCGCAAAAGAAAATGAAAACGAAAATAGAAAGCAGCGCGGGCAACATACCGTAGCCCTTTGCTTCCAGTGCGTAGCATCGGCAGGGGGAAGCTTCGAGAAACGCGACTGGCTCATTCCGTTTGCGGAGCTACCTTTTAACCCCTGGGCGCGGGCCATCGTGGTTCCGCATGCTTCGCAGTTAACATTTCGACACGGCGGGGTCATCACTCTCGCAAACGAAAATGAAAACGAAAATAGAAAGCAGCGCGGGCAACATACCGTAGCCCTTTGCTTCCAGTGCGTAGCATCGGCAGGGGGAAGCTTCGAGAAACGCGACTGGCTCATTCCGTTTGCGGAGCTAGCTTTTAACCCCTGGGCGCGGGCCATCGTGGTTCCGCATGCTTCGCAGTTAACATTTCGACACGGCGGGGTCATCACTCTCGCAAAAGAAAATGAAAACGAAAATAGAAAGCAGCGCAGGCAACATACCGTAGCCCTTTGCTTCCAGTGCGTAGCATCGGCAGGGGGAAGCTTCGAGAAACGCGACTGGCTTATTCCGTTTGCAGAGCTAGCTTTTAACCCCTGGGCGCGGGCCATCGTGGTTCCGCATGCTTCGCAGTTAACATTTCGACACGGCGGGGTCATCACTCTCGCAAAAGAAAATGAAAACGAAAATAGAAAGCAGCGCGGGCAACATACCGTAGCCCTTTGCTTCCAGTGCGTAGCATCGGCAGGGGGAAGCTTCGAGAAACGCGACTGGCTCATTCCGTTTGCGGAGCTAGCTTTTAACCCCTGGGCGCGGGCCATCGTGGTTCCGCATGCTTCGCAGTTAACATTTCGACACGGCGGGGTCATCACTCTCGCAAAAGAAAATGAAAACGAAAATAGAAAGCAGCGCGGGCAACATACCGTAGCCCTTTGCTTCCAGTGCGTAGCATCGGCAGGGGGAAGCTTCGAGAAACGCGACTGGCTCATTCCGTTTGCGGAGCTAGCTTTTAACCCCTGGGCGCGGGCCATCGTGGTTCTGCATGCTTCGCAGTTAACATTTCGACACGGCGGGGTCATCACTCTCGCAAAAGAAAATGAAAACGAAAATAGAAAGCAGCGCGGGCAACATACCGTAGCCCTTTGCTTCCAGTGCGTAGCATCGGCAGGGGGAAGCTTCGAGAAACGCGACTGGCTCATTCCGTTTGCGGAGCTAGCTTCTAACCCCTGGGCGCGGGCCATCGTGGTTCCGCATGCTTCGCAGTTAACATTTCGACACGGCGGGGTCATCACTCTCGCAAAAGAAAATGAAAACGAAAATAGAAAGCAGCGCGGGCAACATACCGTAGCCCTTTGCTTCCAGTGCGTAGCATCGGCACGGGGAAGCTTCGAGAAACGCGACTGGCTCATTCCGTTTGCGGAGCTAGCTTTTAACCCCTGGGCGCGGGCCATCGTGGTTCCGCATGCTTCGCAGTTAACATTTCGACACGGCGGGGTCATCACTCTCGCAAAAGAAAATGAAAACGAAAATAGAAAGCAGCGCGGGCAACATATCGTAGCCCTTTGCTTCCAGTGCGTAGCATCGGCAGGGGAAGCTTCGAGAAACGCGACTGGCTTATTCCGTTTGCAGAGCTAGCTTTTAACCCCTGGGCGCGGGCCATCGTGGTTATGCATGCTTCGCAGTTAACATTTCGACACGGCGGGGCCATCACTCTCGCAAAAGAAAATGAAAACGAAAATAGAAAGCAGCGCGGGCAACATATCGTAGCCCTTTGCTTCCAGTGCGTAGCATCGGCAGGGGGAAGCTTCGAGAAACGCGACTGGCTCATTCCGTTTGCGGAGCTAGCTTTTAACCCCTGGGCGCGGGCCATCGTGGTTCCGCATGCTTCGCAGTTAACATTTCGACACGGCGGGGTCATCACTCTCGCTAAAGAAAATGAAAACGAAAATAGAAAGCGGCGCGGGCAACATACCGTAGCCCTTTGCTTCCAGTGCGTAGCATCGGCAGGGGGAAGCTTCGAGAAACGCGACTGGCTTATTCCGTTTGCAGAGCTAGCTTTTAACCCCTGGGCGCGGGCCATCGTGGTTCCGCATGCTTCGCAGTTAACATTTCGATATGGCGGGGTCATCACTCTCGCAAAAGAAAATGAAAACGAAAATAGAAAGCGGCGCGGGCAACATACCGTAGCCCTTTGCTTCCAGTGCGTAGCATCGGCAGGGGGAAGCTTCGAGAAACGCGACTGGCTTATTCCGTTTGCAGAGCTAGCTTTTAACCCCTGGGCGCGGGCCATCGTGGTTATGCATGCTTCGCAGTTAACATTTCGACACGGCGGGGCCATCACTCTCGCAAAAGAAAATGAAAACGAAAATAGAAAGCAGCGTGGGCAACATATCGTAGCCCTTTGCTTCCAGTGCGTAGCATCGGCAGGGGGAAGCTTATAGAAACGCGACTGGCTTATTCCGTTTGCAGAGCTAGCTTTTAACCCCTGGGCGCGGGCCATCGTGGTTATGCATGCTTCGCTGTTAACATTTCGACACGGCGGGGCCATCACTCTCGCAAAAGAAAATGAAAACGAAAATAGAAAGCAGCGCGGGCAACATATCGTAGCCCTTTGCTTCCAGTGCGTAGCATCGGCAGGGGGAAGCTTCGAGAAACGCGACTGGCTCATTCCGTTTGCGGAGCGAGCTTTTAACCCCTGGGCGCGGGCCATCGTGGTTCCGCATGCTTCGCAGTTAACATTTCGACACGGCGGGGTCATCACTCTCGCAAAAGAAAATGAAAACGAAAATAGAAAGCGGCGCGGGCAACATACCGTAGCCCTTTGCTTCCAGTGCGTAGCATCGGCAGGGGGAAGCTTCGAGAAACGCGACTGGCTTATTCCGTTTGCAGAGCTAGCTTTTAACCCCTGGGCGCGGGCCATCGTGGTTCCGCATGCTTCGCAGTTAACATTTCGACACGGCGGGGTCATCACTCTCGCAAAAGAAAATGAAAACGAAAATAGAAAGCGGCGCGGGCAACATACCGTAGCCCTTTGCTTCCAGTGCGTAGCATCGGCAGGGGGAAGCTTCGAGAAACGCGACTGGCTTATTCCGTTTGCAGAGCTAGCTTTTAACCCCTGGGCGCGGGCCATCGTGGTTATGCATGCTTCGCAGTTAACATTTCGACACGGCGGGGCCATCACTCTCGCAAAAGAAAATGAAAACGAAAATAGAAAGCAGCGCGGGCAACATATCGTAGCCCTTTGCTTCCAGTGCGTAGCATCGGCAGGGGGAAGCTTCGAGAAACGCGACTGGCTTATTCCGTTTGCAGAGCTAGCTTTTAACCCCTGGGCGCGGGCCATCGTGGTTATGCATGCTTCGCAGTTAACATTTCGACACGGCGGGGCCATCACTCTCGCAAAAGAAAATGAAAACGAAAATAGAAAGCAGCGCGGGCAACATATCGTAGCCCTTTGCTTCAAGTGCGTAGCATCGGCAGGGGGAAGCTTCGAGAAACGCGACTGGCTCATTCCGTTTGCGGAGCTAGCTTTTAACCCCTGGGCGCGGGCCATCGTGGTTCCGCATGCTTCGCAGTTAACATTTCGACACGGCGGGGTCATCACTCTCGCAAAAGAAAATGAAAACGAAAATAGAAAGCAGCGCGGGCAACATACCGTAGCCCTTTGCTTCCAGTGCGTAGCATCGGCAGGGGGAAGCTTCGAGAAACGCGACTGGCTTATTCCGTTTGCGGAGCTAGCTTTTAACCCCTGGGCGCGGGCCATCGTGGTTCCGCATGCTTCGCAGTTAACATTTCGACACGGCGGGGTCATCACTCTCGCAAAAGAAAATGAAAACGAAAATAGAAAGCAGCGCGGGCAACATACCGTAGCCCTTTGCTTCCAGTGCGTAGCATCGGCAGGGGGAAGCTTCGAGAAACGCGACTGGCTTATTCCGTTTGCGGAGCTAGCTTTTAACCCCTGGGCGCGGGCCATCGTGGTTCCGCATGCTTCGCAGTTAACATTTCGACACGGCGGGGTCATCACTCTCGCAAAAGAAAATGAAAACGAAAATAGAAAGCAGCGCGGGCATCATACCGTAGCCCTTTGCTTCCAGTGCGTAGCATCGGCAGGGGGAAGCTTCGAGAAACGCGACTGGCTCATTCCGTTTGCGGAGCTAGCTTTTAACCCCTGGGCGCGGGCCATCGTGGTTCCGCATGCTTCGCAGTTAACATTTCGACACGGCGGGGTCATCACTCTCGCAAAAGAAAATGAAAACGAAAATAGAAAGCAGCGCGGGCAACATACCGTAGCCCTTTGCTTCCAGTGCGTACCATCGGCAGGGGGAAGCTTCGAGAAACGCGACTGGCTTATTCCGTTTGCGGAGCTAGCTTTTAACCCCTGGGCGCGGGCCATCGTGGTTCCGCATGCTTCGCAGTTAACATTTCGACACGGCGGGGTCATCACTCTCGCAAAAGAAAATGAAAACGAAAATAGAAAGCAGCGCGGGCATCATACCGTAGCCCTTTGCTTCCAGTGCGTAGCATCGGCAGGGGGAAGCTTCGAGAAACGCGACTGGCTTATTCCGTTTGCAGAGCTAGCTTTTAACCCCTGGGCGCGGGCCATCGTGGTTCCGCATGCTTCGCAGTTAACATTTCGACACGGCGGGGTCATCACTCTCGCAAAAGAAAATGAAAACGAAAATAGAAAGCAGCGCGGGCAACATACCGTAGCCCTTTGCTTCCAGTGCGTAGCATCGGCAGGGGGAAGCTTCGAGAAACGCGACTGGCTTATTCCATTTGCGGAGCTAGCTTTTAACCCCTGGGCGCGGGCCATCGTGGTTCCGCATGCTTCGCAGTTAACATTTCGACACGGCGGGGTCATCACTCTCGCAAAAAAAAATGAAAACGAAAATAGAAAGCAGCGCGGGCATCATACCGTAGCCCTTTGCTTCCAGTGCGTAGCATCGGCAGGGGGAAGCTTCGAGAAACGCGACTGGCTCATTCCGTTTGCGGAGCTAGCTTTTAACCCCTGGGCGCGGGCCATCGTTTTTCCGCATGCTTCGCAGTTAACATTTCGACACGGCGGGGTCATCACTCTCGCAAAAGAAAATGAAAACGAAAATAGAAAGCAGCGCGGGCAACATACCATAGCCCTTTGCTTCCAGTGCGTAGCATCGGCAGGGGGAAGCTTCGAGAAACGCGACTGGCTCATTCCGTTTGCGGAGCTAGCTTTTAACCCCTGGGCGCGGGCCATCGTGGTTCCGCATGCTTCGCAGTTAACATTTCGACACGGCGGGGTCATCACTCTCGCAAAAGAAAATGAAAACGAAAATAGAAAGCAGCGCGGGCAACATACCGTAGCCCTTTGCTTCCAGTGCGTAGCATCGGCAGGGGGAAGCTTCGAGAAACGCGACTGGCTTATTCCGTTTGCGGAGCTTGCTTTTAACCACTGGGCGCGGGCCATCGTGGTTATGCATGCTTCGCAGTTAACATTTCGACACGGCGGGGTCATCACTCTCGCAAAAGAAAATGAAAACGAAAATAGAAAGCAGCGCGGGCAACATACCGTAGCCCTTTGCTTCCAGTGCGTAGCATCGGCAGGGGGAAGCTTCGAGAAACGCGACTGGCTCATTCCGTTTGCGGAGCTAGCTTTTAACCCCTGGGCGCGGGCCATCGTGGTTCCGCATGCTTCGCAGTTAACATTTCGACACGGCGGGGTCATCACTCTCGCAAAAGAAAATGAAAACGAAAATAGAAAGCAGCGCGGGCATCATACCGTAGCCCTTTGCTTCCAGTGCGTAGCATCGGCAGGGGGAAGCTTCGAGAAACGCGACTGGCTTATTCCGTTTGCGGAGCTAGCTTTTAACCCCTGGGCGCGGGCCATCGTGGTTCCGCATGCTTCGCAGTTAACATTTCGACACGGCGGGGTCATCACTCTCGCAAAAGAAAATGAAAACGAAAATAGAAAGCAGCGCGGGCATCATACCGTAGCCCTTTGCTTCCAGTGCGTAGCATCGGCAGGGGGAAGCTTCGAGAAACGCGACTGGCTCATTCCGTTTGCGGAGCTAGCTTTTAACCCCTGGGCGCGGGCCATCGTGGTTCCGCATGCTTCGCAGTTAACATTTCGACACGGCGGGGTCATCACTCTCGCAAAAGAAAATGAAAACGAAAATAGAAAGCAGCGCGGGCAACATACCGTAGCCCTTTGCTTCCAGTGCGTAGCATCGGCTGGGGGAAGCTTCGAGAAACGCGCCTGCCGCCTGTCGCGACTGGCCGCCTGGCCGCCTGTGACCATACTTACCTGGTGCCGGGGTATCCGTGATCATCTGCCTGTCATTAAGCGCAATGGAAAGGCCCCATCCATTCTTCCTGTATCGATAGCTCGACAGAAGGCTCAAGCAAATCAATTTTTCACGAAACATTCTGCTCCGGCTTTGCTGTCAGTGCCTGTCTTTAGCGCAATGAAAAGGCCTCATCCAATCTTCCTGTATCGATAGGTGGACAGAAGGCTCAAGCAAATCAATTTTTCACGAAACGTTCTGCTCCGGCTTTGCTGACAGTGCCTGTCGTTAAGCCCAATGAAAAGGCCCCATCCAATCTTCCTGTATCGATAGCTAGGCAGAAGGCTCAAGCAAATCATTTCTTCACGAAACGTTCTGCTCCGGCTTTGCTGTCAGTGACTGTCATTAGGCGCAATGAAAAGATCCCATTTAATCTTCCTGTATCGATAGCTGGACAGAAGGCTCAAGCAAATCAATTTTTCACGAAACGTTCTGCCCCGGCTTTGCTGTCAGTGCCTGTCATTAGGCGCAATGAAAAGGCCCCATCCAATCTTCCAGTATCGATAGCTGGACAGAAGGCTCAAGCAAATCGATTTTTCATGAAACGTTCTGCTCCTGCTTTGCTGTCAGTGCCTGTCATTAGGCGCAATGAAAAGGCCCCATCCAATCTTCGTGTATCGATAGCTAGACAGAAGGCTCAAGAAAATCAATTTTTCACGAAACGTTCTGCTCCCGATTTGCTGTCAGTGCGTGTCATTAAGCGCAATGAAAAGGCCCCATCAATCTTCCTGTATCGATAGCTGGACAGAACGCTCAAGCAAATAAATTTTTCACAAAACGTTCTGCTCCGGCTTTGCTGTCAGTGGCTGTCATTATGCGGAATGAAAAAGCCCCATCCAATCTTCCAGTATCGATAGCTGGACAGAAGGCTCAAGCAAATCAATTTTTCACGAATCTTTCTGCTCCGGCTTTGCTGTCAGTGCCTGTCATTTAGCCCAATGAAAAGGCCCCATCCAATCTTCCTGTATCGATGCTGGACAGAAGGCTCAAGCAAATCGTTTTTTCACGAAACGTTCTGCTCCGGCTTTGCCGTCAGTGCATGTCATTGAGCCCAATGAAAAGGCCCCATCCAATCTTCCTGTATCAATAGCTGGACAGAAGGCTCAAGCAAATCATTTTTTCACGAAACGTTCTGCTCCTGCTTTGCTGTCAGTGACTGTCATTAAGCGCAATGAAAAGGCCCCATCCAATCTTCCTGTATCGATAGCTGGACAGAAGGCTCACGCAAATCAATTTTTCACGAAACGTTCTGCTCTGGATTTGCTGTCAGTGGCTGTCATTAATGGCAATGAAAAGGCCCCATCCAATCGTCCATTATCCATAGCTGGACGGAAGGCTCAAGCAAATCAATTTTTCATGAAACGTTCTGCTCCGGCTTTGCTGTCAGTGCCTGTCATTAGGCGCAATGAAAAGGCCCCATCCAATCTTCCAGTATCGATAGCTGCACAGAAGGCTCAAGCAAATCAATTTTTCACGAAACGTTCTGCTCCGGCTTCGCTGTCAGTGCCTGTCATTAAGCGCAATGAAAAGGCGTCATCCAATCTTCTTGTATCGATAGCTGGACAGAAGGCTCAAGCAAATCAATTTTTTACGAAACGTTCTGCCCCGGTTTTGCTGTCAGTGCCTGTCATTAAGCACAATGAAAAGGCCTCATCCAATCTTCCTGTATCGATAGCTGGACAGAAGGCTCAAGCAAATCAATTTTTCACGAAACGTTCTGCTCCGGCTTTGGTGTCAGTGCCTGTCATTAAGCGCAATGAAAGGCCCCATCCATTCTTCCTGTATCGATAGCTCGACAGAAGGCTCAAGCAAATCAATTTTTCACGAAACATTCTGCTCTGGCTTTGCTGTCAGTGCCTGTCATTAGTGCAATAAAAAGGCCCCATCCAATCTTCCTGTATCGATAGCTGGACAGAAGGCTCAAGCAAATCAATTTTTCATGAAACGTTCTGCTCCGGCTTTGCTGTCAGTGCCTGTCATTGAGTGCAATAAAAAAGGCTTCATCCAATCTCCCTGTATCGATAGGTGGACAGAAGGCTCAAGCAAATCAATTTTTCACGAAACGTTCTGCTCCGGCTTTGCTGACAGTGCCTGTCGTTAAGCCCAATGAAAAGGCCCCATCCAATCTTCCTGTATCGATAGCTAGGCAGAAGGCTCAAGCAAATCATTTCTTCACGAAATGTTCTGCTCTGGCTTTTGCTATCAGTGACTGTCATTAGGCGCAATGAAAAGATCACATTTAATATTCCTGTATCGATAGCTGGACAGAAGGCTCAAGCAAATCAATTTTTCACGAAACGTTCTGCTCCGGCTTTGCTGTCAGTTCCTGTCATTAAGCACAATAAAAAGGCCCCATCCAATCTTCCTGTATCGATAGATGGACAGAAGGCTCGCGCAAATCAGTTTTTCATGAAACGTTCTGCTCCGGCTTTGCGGTCAGTGACTGTCATTAAGCGCAATGAAAAGGCCCCATCCAATCTTCCTGTATCGATAGCTCGACACAAATCTCAAGCCAATCAATTTTTCACGAGGCATTCTGCTCCGGCTTTGCTGTCAGTGCCTGTCATTAAGCCCAATGAAAAGGCCCCATCCAATCTTCCTGTATCGATAGCTGGACAGAAGGCTCAAGCAAATCAATTTTTCATGAAACGTTCTGCTCCGGCTTTGCTGTCAGTGCCTGTCATTAGGCGCAATGAAAAGGCCCCATGCAATCTTCCAGTATCGATAGCTGGACAGAAAGCTCAAGCAAATCAATTTTTCATGAAACGTTCTGCTCCGGCTTTGCTGTTAGTGCATGTCATTAGTGCAATGAAAAGGCCCCATCCAATTATCCTGTATCGATAGCTGGACAGAAGGCTCAAGCAAATCAATTTTTCACGAAACGTTCTGCTCCGGCTTTGCTGACAGTGCCTGTCGTTAAGCCCAATGAGAAGGCCCCATCCAATCTTCCTGTATCGATAGCTGGACAGAAGGCTCAAGCAAATCAATTTTCCACGAATTGTTCTCCTCCGGCTTTGCTGACAGTGGCTGTCATTGAGCCCAATGAAAAGGCCCCATCCAATCTTCCTGTATCGATAGCTGGACAGAAGGCTCAAGCAAATAATTTTTTCACGAAACGTTCGGCTCCTGCTTTGCTGTCAGTGACTGTCATTAAGCGCAATGAAAAGGCCCCATCCAATCTTCCTGTATCGATAGCTGGACAGAAGGCTCACGCAAATCAATTTTTCACGAAACGTTCTGCTCTGGATTTGCTGTCAGTGCCTGTCATTAATCGCAATGAAAAGGCCCCATCCAATCGTCCATTATCCATAGCTGGACAGAAGGCTCAAGCAAATCAATTTTTCACGAAACGTTCTGCTCCGGCTTTGCCGACAGTGCCTGTCGTTAAGCCCAATGAAAAGGCCCCATCCAATCTTCCTGTATCGATAGCTAGGCAGAAGGCTCAAGCAAATCATTTCTTCACGAAACGTTCTGCTCCGGCTTTGCTGTCAGTGACTGTCATTAGGCGCAATGAAAAGATCCCATTTAATCTTCCTGTATCGATAGCTGGACGGAAGGCTCAAGCAAATCAATTTTTCACGAAACGTTCTGCTCCGGATTTGCTGTCAGTGCGTGTCATTAAGCGCAATGAAAAGGCCCCATCAATCTTCCTGTATCGATAGCTGGACAGAGAGCTCAAGCCAATCAATTTTTCACGAAGTGTTCTGCTCCGGCTTTGCTGTCAGTGCCTGTCATTAAGCCCAATGAAAAGGCCCCATCCAATCTTCCTGTATTGATTGCTGGACAGAAGGCTCAAGCAAATCATTTTTAACGAAACATTCTGCTCCGGCTTTGCTGTCAGTGCCTGTCATTAGGCGCAATGAAAAGGCTTCATCCAATCTTCCTGCATCAATAGCTGGACAGAAGGCTCAAGCAAACCAATTTTTCACGAAACGTTCTGCTCCGGCTTTGCTGTCAGTGGCTGTCGTTAAGAGCAAGGAAAAGGCCCCATCCAATCTTCCTGTATCGATAGCTGGGCAGAAGGCTTAAGCAAATCAATTTTTCACGAAACGTTCTGCTCCTGCTTTGCTGTCAGTGGCTGTCATTATGCGCAATGAAAAAGCCCCATCCAATCTTCCAGTATCGATAGCTGGACAGAAGGCTCAAGCAAATCAATTTTTCACGAAAAGTTCTGCTCCGGATTTGCTGTCAGTGCGTGTCATTGAGCGCAATGAAAAGGCCCCATCCAATCTTCCTGTATCGATAGCTGGACAGAACGCTCAAGCAAATCAATTTTTCACGAAACTTTCTGCTCCGGCTTTGCTGTCAGTGCCTGTCATTAAGCCCAATGAAAAGGCCCAATCCAATCTTCCTGTATCGATAGCTGGACAGAAGGCTCAACCAAATCAATTTTTCACGAAACTTTCTGCTCCGGCTTTGCTGTCAGTGCCTGTCATTAGGCGCAATGAAAAGGCCCCATCCAATCTTCCTGTATCGATAACTAGACAGAAGGCTCAAGAAAATCAATTTTTCACGAAACGTTCTGCTCCGGATTTGCTGTCAGTGCGTGTCATTAAGCGCAATGAAAAGGCCCCATCCAATCTTCCTGTATCGATAGCTGGACAGAACGCTCAAGCAAATAAATTTTTCACAAAACGTTCTGCTCCGGCTTTGCTGTCAGTGCCTGTCGTTAAGCCCAATGAAAAGGCCTAATCCAATCTTCCTGTATCGATAGCTGGACAGAAGGCTGAAGCAAATCAATTTTTCACGAAACGTTCTGCTCCGCCTTTGCTGTCAGTGCCTGTCATTAGGCGCAATGAAAAGGCTTCATCCAATCTTCCTGCATCAATAGCTGGACAGAAGGCTCAAGCAAACCAATTTTTCACGAAACGTTCTGCTCCGGCTTTGCTGTCAGTGGCTGTCGTTAAGAGCAAGGAAAAGGCCCCATCCAATCTTCCTGTATCGATAGCTGGGCAGAAGGCTTAAGCAAATCAATTTTTCACGAAACGTTCTGCTCCGGATTTGCTGTCAGTGCGTGTCATTGAGCGCAATGAAAAGGCCCCATCCAATCTTCCTGTATCGATAGCTGGACAGAAGGCTCAACCAAATCAATTTTTCACGAAACGTTCTGCTCCTGCTTTGCTGTCAGTGGCTGTCATTATGCGCAATGAAAAAGCCCCATCCAATCTTCCAGTATCGATAGCTGGACAGAAGGCTCAAGCAAATCAATTTTTCACGAAACGTTCTGCTCCGGATTTGCTGTCAGTGCGTGTCATTGAGCGCAATGAAAAGGCCCCATCCAATCTTCCTGTATCGATAGCTGGGCAGAAGGCTTAAGCAAACCAATTTTTCACGAAACGTTCTGCTCCTGCTTTGCTGTCAGTGGCTGTCATTATGCGCAATGAAAAGGCCCAATCCAATCTTCCTGTATCGATAGCTGGACAGAAGGCTCAACCAAATCAATTTTTCACGAAACGTTCTGCTCCGGCTTTGCTGTCAGTGGCTGTCGTTAAGAGCAAGGAAAAGGCCCCATCCAATCTTCCTGTATCGATAGCTGGGCAGAAGGCTTAAGCAAATCAATTTTTCACGAAACGTTCTGCTCCGGATTTGCTGTCAGTGCGTGTCATTGAGCGCAATGAAAAGGCCCCATCCAATCTTCCTGTATCGATAGCTGGACAGAAGGCTTAAGCAAATCAATTTTTCACGAAACGTTCTGCTCCGGATTTGCTGTCAGTGCGTGTCATTGAGCGCAATGAAAAGGCCCCATCCAATCTTGCTGTATCGATAGCTGGGCAGAAGGCTCAACCAAATCAATTTTTCACGAAACGTTCTGCTCCGGCTTTGCTGTCAGTGGCTGTCGTTAAGAGCAAGGAAAAGGCCCCATCCAATCTTCCTGTATCGATAGCTGGGCAGAAGGCTTAAGCAAATCAATTTTTCACGAAACGTTCTGCTCCGGATTTGCTGTCAGTGCGTGTCATTGAGCGCAATGAAAAGGCCCCATCCAATCTTCCTGTATCGATAGCTGGACAGAAGGCTTAAGCAAATCAATTTTTCACGAAACGTTCTGCTCCGGATTTGCTGTCAGTGCGTGTCATTGAGCGCAATGAAAAGGCCCAATCCAATCTTCCTGTATCGATAGCTGGACAGAAGGCTCAACCAAATCAATTTTTCACGAAACGTTCTGCTCCGGCTTTGCTGTCAGTGGCTGTCGTTAAGAGCAAGGAAAAGGCCCCATCCAATCTTCCTGTATCGATAGCTGGGCAGAAGGCTTAAGCAAATCAATTTTTCACGAAACGTTCTGCTCTGGCTTTTGCTGTCAGTGACTGTCATTAGGCGCAATGAAAAGATCACATTTAATATTCCTGTATCGATAGCTGGACAGAAGGCTCAAGCAAATCAATTTTTCACGAAACGTTCTGCTCCGGCTTTGCTGTCAGTTCCTGTCATTAAGCACAATAAAAAGGCCCCATCCAATCTTCCTGTATCGATAGATGGACAGAAGGCTCGCGCAAATCAGTTTTTCATGAAACGTTCTGCTCCGGCTTTGCGGTCAGTGACTGTCATTAAGCGCAATGAAAAGGCCCCATCCAATCTTCCTGTATCGATAGCTCGACACAAATCTCAAGCCAATCAATTTTTCACGAGGCATTCTGCTCCGGCTTTGCTGTCAGTGCCTGTCATTAAGCCCAATGAAAAGGCCCCATCCAATCTTCCTGTATCGATAGCTGGACAGAAGGCTCAAGCAAATCAATTTTTCATGAAACGTTCTGCTCCGGCTTTGCTGTCAGTGCCTGTCATTAGGCGCAATGAAAAGGCCCCATGCAATCTTCCAGTATCGATAGCTGGACAGAAAGCTCAAGCAAATCAATTTTTCACGAAACGTTCTGCTCCGGCTTTGCTGTTAGTGCATGTCATTAGTGCAATGAAAAGGCCCCATCCAATTATCCTGTATCGATAGCTGGACAGAAGGCTCAAGCAAATCAATTTTTCACGAAACGTTCTGCTCCGGCTTTGCTGACAGTGCCTGTCGTTAAGCCCAATGAAAAGGCCCCATCCAATCTTCCTGTATCGATAGCTAGGCAGAAGGCTCAAGCAAATCATTTCTTCACGAAACGTTCTGCTCCGGCTTTGCTGTCAGTGCCTGTCATTAAGCGCAATGAAAAGGCCCAATCCAATCTTCCTGTATCGATAGCTGGACAGAAGGCTCAAGCAAATCAATTTTCCACGAATTGTTCTCCTCCGGCTTTGCTGACAGTGGCTGTCATTGAGCCCAATGAAAAGGCCCCATCCAATCTTCCTGTATCGATAGCTGGACAGAAGGCTCAAGCAAATCATTTTTTCACGAAACGTTCGGCTCCTGCTTTGCTGTCAGTGACTGTCATTAAGCGCAATGAAAAGGCCCCATCCAATCTTCCTGTATCGATAGCTGGACAGAAGGCTCACGCAAATCAATTTTTCACGAAACGTTCTGCTCTGGATTTGCTGTCAGTGCCTGTCATTAATCGCAATGAAAAGGCCCCATCCAATCGTCCATTATCCATAGCTGGACAGAAGGCTCAAGCAAATCAATTTTTCACGAAACGTTCTGCTCCGGCTTTGCCGACAGTGCCTGTCGTTAAGCCCAATGAAAAGGCCCCATCCAATCTTCCTGTATCGATAGCTAGGCAGAAGGCTCAAGCAAATCATTTCTTCACGAAACGTTCTGCTCCGGCTTTGCTGTCAGTGACTGTCATTAGGCGCAATGAAAAGATCCCATTTAATCTTCCTGTATCGATAGCTGGACAGAAGGCTCAAGCAAATCAATTTTTCACGAAACGTTCTGCTCCGGATTTGCTGTCAGTGCGTGTCATTAAGCGCAATGAAAAGGCCCCATCAATCTTCCTGTATCGATAGCTGGACAGAGAGCTCAAGCCAATCAATTTTTCACGAAGTGTTCTGCTCCGGCTTTGCTGTCAGTGCCTGTCATTAAGCCCAATGAAAAGGCCCCATCCAATCTTCCTGTATCGATTGCTGGACAGAAGGCTCAAGCAAATCATTTTTAACGAAACATTCTGCTCCGGCTTTGCTGTCAGTGCCTGTCATTAGGCGCAATGAAAAGGCTTCATCCAATCTTCCTGCATCAATAGCTGGACAGAAGGCTCAAGCAAACCAATTTTTCACGAAACGTTCTGCTCCGGCTTTGCTGTCAGTGGCTGTCGTTAAGAGCAAGGAAAAGGCCCCATCCAATCTTCCTGTATCGATAGCTGGGCAGAAGGCTTAAGCAAATCAATTTTTCACGAAACGTTCTGCTCCTGCTTTGCTGTCAGTGGCTGTCATTATGCGCAATGAAAAAGCCCCATCCAATCTTCCAGTATCGATAGCTGGACAGAAGGCTCAAGCAAATCAATTTTTCACGAAAAGTTCTGCTCCGGATTTGCTGTCAGTGCGTGTCATTGAGCGCAATGAAAAGGCCCCATCCAATCTTCCTGTATCGATAGCTGGACAGAACGCTCAAGCAAATCAATTTTTCACGAAACTTTCTGCTCCGGCTTTGCTGTCAGTGCCTGTCATTAAGCCCAATGAAAAGGCCCAATCCAATCTTCCTGTATCGATAGCTGGACAGAAGGCTCAACCAAATCAATTTTTCACGAAACTTTCTGCTCCGGCTTTGCTGTCAGTGCCTGTCATTAGGCGCAATGAAAAGGCCCCATCCAATCTTCCTGTATCGATAACTAGACAGAAGGCTCAAGAAAATCAATTTTTCACGAAACGTTCTGCTCCGGATTTGCTGTCAGTGCGTGTCATTAAGCGCAATGAAAAGGCCCCATCCAATCTTCCTGTATCGATAGCTGGACAGAACGCTCAAGCAAATAAATTTTTCACAAAACGTTCTGCTCCGGCTTTGCTGTCAGTGCCTGTCGTTAAGCCCAATGAAAAGGCCTAATCCAATCTTCCTGTATCGATAGCTGGACAGAAGGCTGAAGCAAATCAATTTTTCACGAAACGTTCTGCTCCGCCTTTGCTGTCAGTGCCTGTCATTAGGCGCAATGAAAAGGCTTCATCCAATCTTCCTGCATCAATAGCTGGACAGAAGGCTCAAGCAAACCAATTTTTCACGAAACGTTCTGCTCCGGCTTTGCTGTCAGTGGCTGTCGTTAAGAGCAAGGAAAAGGCCCCATCCAATCTTCCTGTATCGATAGCTGGGCAGAAGGCTTAAGCAAATCAATTTTTCACGAAACGTTCTGCTCCGGATTTGCTGTCAGTGCGTGTCATTGAGCGCAATGAAAAGGCCCCATCCAATCTTCCTGTATCGATAGCTGGACAGAAGGCTCAAGCAAATCAATTTTTCACGAAACGTTCTGCTCCTGCTTTGCTGTCAGTGGCTGTCATTATGCGCAATGAAAAAGCCCCATCCAATCTTCCAGTATCGATAGCTGGACAGAAGGCTCAAGCAAATCAATTTTTCACGAAACGTTCTGCTCCGGATTTGCTGTCAGTGCGTGTCATTGAGCGCAATGAAAAGGCCCCATCCAATCTTCCTGTATCGATAGCTGGGCAGAAGGCTTAAGCAAACCAATTTTTCACGAAACGTTCTGCTCCTGCTTTGCTGTCAGTGGCTGTCATTATGCGCAATGAAAAGGCCCAATCCAATCTTCCTGTATCGATAGCTGGACAGAAGGCTCAACCAAATCAATTTTTCACGAAACGTTCTGCTCCGGCTTTGCTGTCAGTGGCTGTCGTTAAGAGCAAGGAAAAGGCCCCATCCAATCTTCCTGTATCGATAGCTGGGCAGAAGGCTTAAGCAAATCAATTTTTCACGAAACGTTCTGCTCCGGATTTGCTGTCAGTGCGTGTCATTGAGCGCAATGAAAAGGCCCCATCCAATCTTCCTGTATCGATAGCTGGACAGAAGGCTTAAGCAAATCAATTTTTCACGAAACGTTCTGCTCCGGATTTGCGGTCAGTGCGTGTCATTGAGCGCAATGAAAAGGCCCCATCCAATCTTGCTGTATCGATAGCTGGGCAGAAGGCTCAACCAAATCAATTTTTCACGAAACGTTCTGCTCCGGCTTTGCTGTCAGTGGCTGTCGTTAAGAGCAAGGAAAAGGCCCCATCCAATCTTCCTGTATCGATAGCTGGGCAGAAGGCTTAAGCAAATCAACTTTTCACGAAACGTTCTGCTCCGGATTTGCTGTCAGTGCGTGTCATTGAGCGCAATGAAAAGGCCCCATCCAATCTTCCTGTATCGATAGCTGGACAGAAGGCTTAAGCAAATCAATTTTTCACGAAACGTTCTGCTCCGGATTTGCTGTCAGTGCGTGTCATTGAGCGCAATGAAAAGGCCCAATCCAATCTTCCTGTATCGATAGCTGGACAGAAGGCTCAACCAAATCAATTTTTCACGAAACGTTCTGCTCCGGCTTTGCTGTCAGTGGCTGTCGTTAAGAGCAAGGAAAAGGCCCCATCCAATCTTCCTGTATCGATAGCTGGGCAGAAGGCTTAAGCAAATCAATTTTTCACGAAACGTTCTGCTCCGGATTTGCAGTCAGTGCGTGTCATTGAGCGCAATGAAAAGGCCCCATCCAATCTTCCTGTATCGATAGCTGGGCAGAAGGCTTAAGCAAATCAATTTTTCACGAAACGTTCTGCTCCGGATTTGCTGTCAGTGCGTGTCATTGAGCGCAATGAAAAGGCCCCATCCAATCTTCCTGTATCGATAGCTGGGCAGAAGGCTTAAGCAAACCAATTTTTCACGAAACGTTCTGCTCCTGCTTTGCTGTCAGTGGCTGTCATTATGCGCAATGAAAAAGCCCCATCCAATCTTCCAGTATCGATAGCTGGACAGAAGGCTCAAGCAAATCAATTTTTCACGAAACGTTCTGCTCCGGATTTGCTGTCAGTGCGTGTCATTGAGCGCAATGAAAAGGCCCCATCCAATCTTCCTGTATCGATAGCTGGACAGAACGCTCAAGCAAATCAATTTTTCACGAAACTTTCTGCTCCGGCTTTGCTGCCAGTGCCTGTCATTAAGCCCAATGAAAAGGCCCAATCCAATCTTCCTGTATCGATAGCTGGACAGAAGGCTCAACCAAATCAATTTTTCACGAAACGTTCTGCTCCGGCTTTGCTGACAGTGCCTGTCGTTAAGCCCAATGAAAAGGCCTAATCCAATCTTCCTGTATCGATAGCTGGGCAGAAGGCTTAAGCAAATCAATTTTTCACAAAACGTTCTGCTCCGGATTTGCTGTCAGTGACTGTCATTAAGCGCAATGAAAAGGCCCCATCCAATCTTCCTGTATTAATAGCTGGACAGAAGGCTCACGAAATTCAATTTTTCATGACACGTTCTTCTCCGGCTTTGCGGTCAGTGACTGTCATTAGGCGCAATGAAAAGGCCCCATCCAATCTTCCTGTATCGATAGCTAGACAGAAGGCTCAAGAAAATCAATTTTTCACGAAACGTTCTGCTCCGGATTTTTCTGTCAGTGCGTGTCATTAAGCGCAATGAAAAGGCCCCATCCAATCTTCCTGTATCGATAGCTGGACAGAACGCTCAAGCAAATAAATTTTTCACAAAACGTTCTGCTCCGGCTTTGCTGTCAGTGGCTGTCATTAAGCCCAATGAAAAAGCCCCATCCAATCTTCCAGTATCGATAGCTGGACAGAAGGCTCAAGCAAATCAATTTTTCACGAAACTTTCTGCTCCGGCTTTGCTGTCAGTGCCTGTCATTAAGCCCAATGAAAAAGCCCCATCCAATCTTCCGGTATCGATAGCTGGACAGAAAGCTCAAGCAAATCAATTTTTCACGAAACGTTCTGCTCCGCCTTTGCTGTCAGTGCCTGTCATTAGGCGCAATGAAAAGGCTTCATATAATATTCCTGTATCAATAGCTGGACAGAAGGCTCAAGCAAACCAATTTTTCACGAAACGTTCTGCTCCGGCTTTGCTGTCAGTGACTGTCATTAGGCGCAAGGAAAAGGCCCCATCCAATCTTCCGGTATCGATAGTTGGACAGAAGGCTCACGCAAATCAATTTTTCACGAAACGTTCTGCTCCGGCTTTGCGGTCAGTGACTGTCATTAGGCGCAATGAAAAGGCCCCATAAAATCTTCCTGTATCGGTAGCTGGACAGAAGGCTCAAGCAAATCAATTTTTCACGAAAAGTTCTGCTCCGGATTTGCTGTCAGTGCGTGTCATTGAGCGCAATGAAAAGGCCCCATCCAATCTTCCTGTATCGATAGCTGGACAGAACGCTCAAGCAAATCAATTTTTCACGAAACTTTCTGCTCCGGCTTTGCTGTCAGTGCCTGTCATTAAGCCCAATGAAAAGGCCCAATCCAATCTTCCTGTATCGATAGCTGGACAGAAGGCTCAACCAAATCAATTTTTCACGAAACTTTCTGCTCCGGCTTTGCTGTCAGTGCCTGTCATTAGGCGCAATGAAAAGGCCCCATCCAATCTTCCTGTATCGATAACTAGACAGAAGGCTCAAGAAAATCAATTTTTCACGAAACGTTCTGCTCCGGATTTGCTGTCAGTGCGTGTCATTAAGCGCAATGAAAAGGCCCCATCCAATCTTCCTGTATCGATAGCTGGACAGAACGCTCAAGCAAATAAATTTTTCACAAAACGTTCTGCTCCGGCTTTGCTGTCAGTGCCTGTCGTTAAGCCCAATGAAAAGGCCTAATCCAATCTTCCTGTATCGATAGCTGGACAGAAGGCTGAAGCAAATCAATTTTTCACGAAACGTTCTGCTCCGCCTTTGCTGTCAGTGCCTGTCATTAGGCGCAATGAAAAGGCTTCATCCAATCTTCCTGCATCAATAGCTGGACAGAAGGCTCAAGCAAACCAATTTTTCACGAAACGTTCTGCTCCGGCTTTGCTGTCAGTGGCTGTCGTTAAGAGCAAGGAAAAGGCCCCATCCAATCTTCCTGTATCGATAGCTGGGCAGAAGGCTTAAGCAAATCAATTTTTCACGAAACGTTCTGCTCCGGATTTGCTGTCAGTGCGTGTCATTGAGCGCAATGAAAAGGCCCCATCCAATCTTCCTGTATCGATAGCTGGACAGAAGGCTCAACCAAATCAATTTTTCACGAAACGTTCTGCTCCTGCTTTGCTGTCAGTGGCTGTCATTATGCGCAATGAAAAAGCCCCATCCAATCTTCCAGTATCGATAGCTGGACAGAAGGCTCAAGCAAATCAATTTTTCACGAAACGTTCTGCTCCGGATTTGCTGTCAGTGCGTGTCATTGAGCGCAATGAAAAGGCCCCATCCAATCTTCCTGTATCGATAGCTGGGCAGAAGGCTTAAGCAAACCAATTTTTCACGAAACGTTCTGCTCCTGCTTTGCTGTCAGTGGCTGTCATTATGCGCAATGAAAAGGCCCAATCCAATCTTCCTGTATCGATAGCTGGACAGAAGGCTCAACCAAATCAATTTTTCACGAAACGTTCTGCTCCGGCTTTGCTGTCAGTGGCTGTCGTTAAGAGCAAGGAAAAGGCCCCATCCAATCTTCCTGTATCGATAGCTGGGCAGAAGGCTTAAGCAAATCAATTTTTCACGAAACGTTCTGCTCCGGATTTGCTGTCAGTGCGTGTCATTGAGCGCAATGAAAAGGCCCCATCCAATCTTCCTGTATCGATAGCTGGACAGAAGGCTTAAGCAAATCAATTTTTCACGAAACGTTCTGCTCCGGATTTGCTGTCAGTGCGTGTCATTGAGCGCAATGAAAAGGCCCCATCCAATCTTGCTGTATCGATAGCTGGGCAGAAGGCTCAACCAAATCAATTTTTCACGAAACGTTCTGCTCCGGCTTTGCTGTCAGTGGCTGTCGTTAAGAGCAAGGAAAAGGCCCCATCCAATCTTCCTGTATCGATAGCTGGGCAGAAGGCTTAAGCAAATCAATTTTTCACGAAACGTTCTGCTCCGGATTTGCTGTCAGTGCGTGTCATTGAGCGCAATGAAAAGGCCCCATCCAATCTTCCTGTATCGATAGCTGGACAGAAGGCTTAAGCAAATCAATTTTTCACGAAACGTTCTGCTCCGGATTTGCTGTCAGTGCGTGTCATTGAGCGCAATGAAAAGGCCCAATCCAATCTTCCTGTATCGATAGCTGGACAGAAGGCTCAACCAAATCAATTTTTCACGAAACATTCTGCTCCGGCTTTGCTGTCAGTGGCTGTCGTTAAGAGCAAGGAAAAGGCCCCATCCAATCTTCCTGTATCGATAGCTGGGCAGAAGGCTTAAGCAAATCAATTTTTCACGAAACGTTCTGCTCCGGATTTGCAGTCAGTGCGTGTCATTGAGCGCAATGAAAAGGCCCCATCCAATCTTCCTGTATCGATAGCTGGGCAGAAGGCTTAAGCAAATCAATTTTTCACGAAACGTTCTGCTCCGGATTTGCTGTCAGTGCGTGTCATTGAGCGCAATGAAAAGGCCCCATCCAATCTTCCTGTATCGATAGCTGGGCAGAAGGCTTAAGCAAACCAATTTTTCACGAAACGTTCTGCTCCTGCTTTGCTGTCAGTGGCTGTCATTATGCGCAATGAAAAAGCCCCATCCAATCTTCCAGTATCGATAGCTGGACAGAAGGCTCAAGCAAATCAATTTTTCACGAAACGTTCTGCTCCGGATTTGCTGTCAGTGCGTGTCATTGAGCGCAATGAAAAGGCCCCATCCAATCTTCCTGTATCGATAGCTGGACAGAACGCTCAAGCAAATCAATTTTTCACGAAACTTTCTGCTCCGGCTTTGCTGCCAGTGCCTGTCATTAAGCCCAATGAAAAGGCCCAATCCAATCTTCCTGTATCGATAGCTGGACAGAAGGCTCAACCAAATCAATTTTTCACGAAACGTTCTGCTCCGGCTTTGCTGACAGTGCCTGTCGTTAAGCCCAATGAAAAGGCCTAATCCAATCTTCCTGTATCGATAGCTGGGCAGAAGGCTTAAGCAAATCAATTTTTCACAAAACGTTCTGCTCCGGATTTGCTGTCAGTGACTGTCATTAGGCGCAATGAAAAGGCCCCATCCAATCTTCCTGTATTAATAGCTGGACAGAAGGCTCACGAAATTCAATTTTTCATGACACGTTCTTCTCCGGCTTTGCGGTCAGTGACTGTCATTAGGCGCAATGAAAAGGCCCCATCCAATCTTCCTGTATCGATAGCTAGACAGAAGGCTCAAGAAAATCAATTTTTCACGAAACGTTCTGCTCCGGATTTTTCTGTCAGTGCATGTCATTAAGCGCAATGAAAAGGCCCCATCCAATCTTCCTGTATCGATAGCTGGACAGAACGCTCAAGCAAATAAATTTTTCACAAAACGTTCTGCTCCGGCTTTGCTGTCAGTGGCTGTCATTATGCGCAATGAAAAAGCCCCATCCAATCTTCCAGTATCGATAGCTGGACAGAAGGCTCAAGCAAATCAATTTTTCACGAAACTTTCTGCTCCGGCTTTGCTGTCAGTGCCTGTCATTAAGCCCAATGAAAAAGCCCCATCCAATCTTCCGGTATCGATAGCTGGACAGAAAGCTCAAGCAAATCAATTTTTCACGAAACGTTCTGCTCCGCCTTTGCTGTCAGTGCCTGTCATTAGGCGCAATGAAAAGGCTTCATATAATATTCCTGTATCAATCGCTGGACAGAAGGCTCAAGCAAACCAATTTTTCACGAAACGTTCTGCTCCGGCTTTGCTGTCAGTGACTGTCATTAGGCGCAAGGAAAAGGCCCCATCCAATCTTCCGGTATCGATAGTTGGACAGAAGGCTCACGCAAATCAATTTTTCACGAAACGTTCTGCTCCGGCTTTGCGGTCAGTGACTGTCATTAAGCGCAATGAAAAGGCCCCATAAAATCTTCCTGTATCGGTAGCTGGACAGAAGGCTCAAGCAAATCAATTTTTCACGAAACGTTCTGCTCCGGCTTTGCTGTCAGTGCCTGTCATTAGGCGCAAGGAAAAGACCCCATCCAATCTTCCTGTATCGTTAGCCGGACAGAAAGCTCAAGCCAATCAATTTTTCACGAAGCGTTCTGCTCCGTCTTTGCTGTCAGTGCCTGTCATTGCGCCCAATGAAAAGGCCCCATCCAATCTTCCTGTATCGATTGCTGGACAGAAGGCCCAAGCAAATCATTTTTTCACGAAACGTTCTGCTCCGGCTTTGCTGTCAGTGCCTGTCATTAAGCGCAATGAAAAGGCCCCATCCAATCTTCCTGTATCGATACCTGGACAGAAGGCTCAAGCAAATATTTTTTTCACGAATTGTTGTGCTCCGGATTTGCTGTCAGTGCCTGTCATTAAGCGCAATGAAAAGGCCCCATCCAATCTTCCTGTATCGATAGCTGGACAGAACGCTCAAGCAAATAAACTTTTCACGAAACGTTCTGCTCCGGCTTTGCTGTCAGTGGCTGTCATTATGCGCTATGAAAAGGCCCCATCCAATCTTGCACTATCGATAGCTGGACAGAACGCTCAAGCAAATCAATTTTTTACGAAACGTTCTGCTCCGGCTTTGCTGTCAGTTCCTGTCATTATGCATAATGAAATGGCCCCATCCAATCTTCCTGTATCGATAGCTGGACAGAAGGCTCACGCAAACCATTTTTTCACGAAACGTTCTGCTCCGGCTTTGCTGTCAGTGCCTGTCATTAGGCGCAATGAAAAGGCCCCATCCAATCTTCCTGTATCGATAGCTGGACAGAAGGCTCACGCAAATCAATTTTTCACGAAACGTTCTGCTCCGGCTTTGCTGTCCGTGTCTGTCATTAAGCGCAATGAAAAGGCCCCATCCAATCTTCCTGTATCAATAGCTGGGCAGAAGGCTGAAGCAAATCATTTATTCACGAAACGTTCTGCTCTGGCTTTGCTGTCAGTGACTGTCATTAGGCGCAATGAAAAGATCCCATTTATTCTTCCTGTATCGATAGCTGGACAGAAGGCTCAAGCAAATCAATTTTTCACGAAACGTTCTGCTCCGGCTTTGATTTCAGTGCCTGTCATTAGGCGCATTAAAAAGGCCCCATCCATTCTTCCTGTATCGATAGCTCGACAGAAGGCTCAAGCAAATCAATTTTTCACGAAACATTCTGCTCCAGCTTTGCTCTCAGTGCCTGTCATTAAGCGCAATGAAAAGGCCCCATCCAATCTTCCTGTGTCGATAGCTGGACAGAAGGCTCAAGCAAATCAATTTTTCATGAAACGTTCTGCTCCGGCTTTGCTGTCAGTACCTGTCATTGAGCCAATGAAAAGGCCCTACACAATCTTCCTGTATCGATAGCTGGACAGAAGGCTCAAGCAAATCATTTTTTTTCGCGCAATGAAATGACCCCATCCAATCTTCCTGTATCGATAGTTGGACAGAAGGCTCAAGCAAATCAATTTTTCACGAAATGTTCTGCTCCAGCTTTGCTGTTAGTGCCTGTCATTGAGCCAATGAAAAGGCCCTACGCAATCTTCCTGTATCGATAGCTGGACAGAAGGCTCAAGCAAATCATTTTTTTTCGTGCAATAAAATGACCCCATCCAATCATCCTGTATCGATAGCTCGACAGAAGGCTCAAGCAAATCAATTTTTCACGAAACGTTCTGCTCCGGCTTTGCTGTCAGTGTCTGTCATTAAGCGCAATGAAAAGGCCACATCCAATCTTCCTGTATCGATAGCTCGACAGAGGGCTCAAGCAAATCAATTTTTCACGAAACATTCTGCTCCGGCTTTGCTGTCAGTGCCTGTCATTGAGCCAATGAAAAGGCCCTACGCAATCTTCCTGTATTGATAGCTGGACAGAAGGCTCAAGCAAATCATTTTTTTTTCGCGCAATGAAATGACCCCATCCAATCTTCCTGTATCGATAGTTGGACAGAAGGCTCAAGCAAATCAATTTTTCACGAAATGTTCTGCTCCGGCTTTGCTGTTAGTGCCTGTCATTGAGCCAATGAAAAGGCCCTACGCAATCTTCCTGTATCGATAGCTGGACAGAAGGCTCAAGCAAATCATTTTTTTTTTCGCGCAATGAAATGACCCCATCCAATCTTCCTGTATCGATAGTTGGACAGAAGGCTCAAGCAAATCAATTTTTCACGAAATGCTCTGCTCCGTCTTTGCTGTTAGTGCCTGTCATTGAGCCAATGAAAAGGCCCTAAGCAATCTTCCTGTATCGATAGCTGGACAGAAGGCTCAAGCAAATCATTTTTTTTTCGCGCAATGAAATGACCCCATCCAATCTTCCTGTATCGATAGTTGGACAGAAGGCTCAAGCAAATCAATTTTTCACGAAATGTTCTGCTCCGGCTTGGCTGTCAGTGCCGTTCATTAAGCGCAATGAAAAGGCCCCATCCAATCATCCTGTATCGATAGCTCGACAGAAGGCTCAAGCAAATCAATTTTTCACGAAACGTTCTGCTCCGGCTTTGCTGTCAGTGTCTGTCATTAAGCGCAATGAAAAGGCCCCATCCAATCTTCCTGTATCGATAGCTGGACAGAAGGCTCCAGCCAATCAATTTTTCACGAAACGTTCTGCTCCGGCTTTGCTGTCAGTGCCTGTCATTGCGCAAGGAAAAGGCCCCATCCAATCTTCCTGTATCGATAGCTGGACAGAAGGCTCAAGCCAATCAATTTTTCACGAAACGTTCTGCTCCGGCTTTGCTGTCAGTGCGTGTCATTAAGCCCAATGAAAAGGTCCCATCCAATCTTCCTGTATCGATAGCTGGAGAGAAGGCCCAAGCAAATCATTTTTTCCCAAAAAGTTCTGCTCCGGCTTTGCTGTCAGTGACTGTCATTAAGCGCAATGAAAAGGCCCCATCCAATCTTCCTGTATCGATAGCTGGACAGAAGTCTCAAGCAAATCAATTTTTCACGAAACGTGCTGCTCCGGCTTTGCTGACAGTGCCTGTCGTTAAGCCCAATGAATAGGCCCCATCCAATCTTCCTGTATCGATAGCTGGACTGAAGGCTCAAGCAAATCAATTTTTCACGAAACGTTCTGCTCCGTATTTGCTGTCAGTGACTGTCATTAAGCGCAATGAAAAGGCCCCATCCAATCTTCCTGTATCGATAGCTGGACAGAAGGCCCAAGCAAATCAATTTTTCACGAAACGTTCTGCTCCGGCTTTGCTGTCAGTGCCTGTCATTAAGCACAATGAAAAGGCCCCATCCAATCTTCCTGTATCGATAGCTGGACAGAAGGCTCAAGCAAGTCATTTTTTCACGAAATGTTCTGCTCCGGCTTTGCTGTTAGTGCCTGTCATTGAGCCAATGAAAAGGCCCTACGCAATCTTCCTGTATCGATAGCTGGACAGAAGGCTCAAGCAAATCATTTTTTTTCGCGCAATGAAATGACCCCATCCAATCTTCCTGTATCGATAGTTGGACAGAAGGCTCAAGCAAATCAATTTTTCACAAAATGTTCTGCTCCGGCTTGGCTGTCAGTGCCTGTCATTAAGCGCAATGAAAAGGACCCATCCAATCATCCTGTATCGATAGCTCAACAGAAGGCTCAAGCAAATCAATTTTTCACGAAACGTTCTGCTCCGGCTTTGCTGTCACTGTCTGTCATTAAGCGCAATGAAAAGGCCCCATCCAATCTTCCTGTATCGATAGCTGGACAGAAGGCTCAAGCAAATCAATTTTTCACGAAACATTCTGCTCCGGCTTTGCTGTCAGTGCCTGTCATTAAGCGCAATGAAAAGGCTTCATCCAATCTTCCTGTATCGATAGCTGGACAGAAGGCTCACGCAAATCATTTTTTCACAAAACATTCTGCTCCGGCTTTGCTTTCAGTGCCTGTCATTGGGCCCAATGAAAAGGCCCCATCCAATCTTCCTGTATCGATAGCTGGACAGAAGGCTCAAGCAAATCAATTTTTTTCGAAACGTTCTGCTCCGGCTTTGCTGACAGTGCCTGTCGTTAAGCCCAATGAAAAGGCCCCATCCAATCTTCCTGTATCGATAGCTGGACAGAAGGCTCAAGCAAATAAATTTTTCGCGAAACGTTCTGCTCCGGCTTTGCTGACAGTGCCTGTCGTTAAGCCCAATGAAAAGGCCCCATCCAATCTTCCTGTATCGATAGCTGGACAGAAGGCTCACGCAAATCAATTTTTCACGAAACGTTCTGCTCCGGCTTTGCTGTCCGTGTCTGTCATTAAGCGCAATGAAAAGGCCCCATCCAATCTTCCTGTATCAATAGCTGGGCAGAAGGCTCAAGCAAATCATTTATTCACGAAACGTTCTGCTCCGGCTTTGCTGTCAGTGACTGTCATTAGGCGCAATGAAAAGATCCCATTTATTCTTCCTGTATCGATAGCTGGACAGAATGCTCAAGCAAATCAATTTTTCACGAAACGTTCTGCTCCGGCTTTGATTTCAGTGCCTGTCATTAGGCGCATTAAAAAGGCCCCATCCATTCTTCCTGTATCGATAGCTCGACAGAAGGCTCAAGCAAATCAATTTTTCACGAAACATTCTGTTCCAGCTTTGCTCTCAGTGCCTGTCATTAAGCGCAATGAAAAGGCCCCATCCAATCTTCCTGTGTCGATAGCTGGACAGAAGGCTCAAGCAAATCAATTTTTCATGAAACGTTCTGCTCCGGCTTTGCTGTTAGTGCCTGTCACTGAGCCAATGAAAAGGCCCTACGCAATCTTCCTGTATCGATAGCTGGACAGAAGGCTCAAGCAAATCATTTTTTTTCGTGCAATAAAATGACCCCATCCAATCATCCTGTATCGATAGCTCGACAGAAGGCTCAAGCAAATCAATTTTTCACGAAACGTTCTGCTCCGGCTTTGCTGTCAGTGTCTGTCATTAAGCGCAATGAAAAGGCCCCATCCAATCTTCCTGTATCGATAGTTGGACAGAAGGCTCAAGCAAATCAATTTTTCACGAAATGTTCTGCTCCGGCTTTGCTGTTAGTGTCTGTCATTGAGCCAATGAAAAGGCCCTACGCAATCTTCCTGTATCGATAGCTGGACAGAAGGCTCAAGCAAATCATTTTTTTTCGCGCAATGAAATGACCCCATCCAATCTTCCTGTATCGATAGTTGGACAGAAGGCTCAAGCAAATCAATTTTTCACGAAATGCTCTGCTCCGGCTTTGCTGTTAGTGCCTGTCATTGAGCCAATGAAAAGGCCCTAAGCAATCTTCCTGTATCGATAGCTGGACAGAAGGCTCAAGCAAATCATTTTTTTTTCGCGCAATGAAATGACCCCATCCAATCTTCCTGTATCGATAGTTGGACAGAAGGCTCAAGCAAATCAATTTTTCACGAAACGTTCTGCTCCGGCTTTGCTGTCAGTGTCTGTCATTAGGCGCAATGAAAAGGCCCCATCCAATCTTCCTGTATCGATAGCTGGACAGAAGGCTCCAGCCAATCAATTTTTCACGAAACGTTCTGCTCCGGCTTTGCTGTCAGTGCCTGTCATTGCGCAAGGAAAAGGCCCCATCCAATCTTCCTGTATCGATAGCTGGACAGAAGGCTCAAGCCAATCAATTTTTCACGAAACGTTCTGCTCCGGCTTTGCTGTCAGTGCGTGTCATTAAGCCCAATGAAAAGGTCCCATCCAATCTTCCTGTATCGATAGCTGGAGAGAAGGCCCAAGCAAATCATTTTTTCCCAAAAAGTTCTGCTCCGGCTTTGCTATCAGTGACTGTCATTAGGCGCAATGAAAAGGCCCCATTTAATCTTCCTGTATCGATAGCTGGACAGAAGGCTCAAGCAAATCAATTTTTCGCGAAACGTTCTGCTCCGGCTTTGCTGTCAGTGACTGTCATTAAGCGCAATGAAAAGGCCCCATCCAATCTTCCTGTATCGATAGCTGGACAGAAGGCTCAAGCAAATCAATTTTTCACGAAACGTGCTGCTCCGGCTTTGCTGACAGTGCCTGTCGTTAAGCCCAATGAATAGGCCCCATCCAATCTCCCTGTATCGATAGCTGGACAGAAGGCTCAAGCAAATCAATTTTTCACGAAACGTTCTGCTCCGTATTTGCTGTCAGTGACTGTCATTAAGCGCAATGAAAAGGCCCCATCCAATCTTCCTGTATCGATAGCTGGACAGAAGGCCCAAGCAAATCAATTTTTCACGAAACGTTCTGCTCCGGCTTTGCTGTCAGTGCCTGTCATTAAGCACAATGAAAAGGCCCCATCCAATCTTCCTGTATCGATAGCTGGACAGAAGGCTCAAGCAAGTCATTTTTTCACGAAATGTTCTGCTCCGGCTTTGCTGTTAGTGCCTGTCATTGAGCCAATGAAAAGGCCCTACCCAATCTTCCTGTATCGATAGCTGGACAGAAGGCTCAAGCAAATCATTTTTTTTTCGCGCAATGAAATGACCCCATCCAATCTTCCTGTATCGATAGTTGGACAGAAGGCTCAAGCAAATCAATTTTTCACAAAATGTTCTGCTCCGGCTTGGCTGTCAGTGCCTGTCATTAAGCGCAATGAAAAGGCCCCATCCAATCATCCTGTATCGATAGCTCGACAGAAGGCTCAAGCAAATCAATTTTTCACGAAACGTTCTGCTCCGGCTTTGCTGTCACTGTCATTAAGCGCAATGAAAAGGCCCCATCCAATCTTCCTGTATCGATAGTTGGACAGAAGGCTCAAGCAAATCAGTTTTTCACGAAACATTCTGCTCCGGCTTTGCTGTCAGTGCCTGTCATTAAGCGCAATGAAAAGGCTTCATCCAATCTTCCTGTATCGATAGCTGGACAGAAGGCTCACGCAAATCATTTTTTCACAAAACATTCTGCTCCGGCTTTGCTTTCAGTGCCTGTCATTGGGCCCAATGAAAAGGCCCCATCCAATCTTCCTGTATCGATAGCTGGACAGAAGGCTCAAGCAAATCAATTTTTTTCGAAACGTTCTGCTCCGGCTTTGCTGTCAGTTCCTGTCATTAAGCACAATAAAATAGCCCCATCCAATCTTCCTGTATCGATAGCTGGACAGAAGGCTCACGCAAATCATTTTTTCACAAAACGTTCTGATCCGGCTTTGCTGTCAGTGACTATCATTAAGCGCAATAAAAAGGTCCCATCCAATCTTCCTGTATCGATAGCTGGACAGAAGGCTCAAGCCAATCAATTTTTCACGAAACGTTCTGCTCCGGCTTTGCTGACAGTGCCTGTCGTTAAGCCCAATGAAAAGGCCCCATCCAATCTTCCTGTATCGATAGCTGGACAGAAGGCTCAAGCAAATCAATTTTTCACAAAACGTTCTGCTCCGGCTTTGCTGACAGTGCCTGTCGTTAAGCCCAATGAAAAGGCCCCATCCAATCTTCCTGTATCGATAGCTGGACAGAAGGCTCAAGCAAATCAATTTTTCACAAAACGTTCTGCTCCGGCTTTGCTGTCAGTGACTGTCATTAAGTGCAATGAAAAGGCCCCATCCAATCTTCCTGTATCGATAGCTGGACAGAAGGCCCAAGCAAATCAATTTTTCATGAAACGTTTTGCTCCGGCTTTGCTGTCAGTGCCTGTCATTAAGCCCAATGAAAAGGCCCCATCCAATCTTCCTGTATCGATAGCTGGACAGAAGGCTCAAACAAAAAATTTTTTTACGAAACGTTCTGCTCAAGCTTTGCTGTCAGTGCCTGTCATTGAGCCAAAGAAAAGGCCCCATCCAATCTTCCTGTATCGATAGCTGGACAGAAGGCCCAAGCAAATCTTTTTTTCACGAAACCTTCTGCTCCTGCTTTGCTGTCAGTGACTGTCATTAAGCGCAATGAAAAGGCCCCATCCAATCTTCCTGTATCGATAGCTGGACAGAAGGCTCAAGCAAATCAATTTTTCACGAAACGTTCTGCTCCGGCATTGCTGTCAGTGCCTGTCATTAGGCGCAATGAAAAGGCTCCATCCAAGCTTCATGTATCGATAGCTCAACAGAAGGTTCAAGCAAATCAATTTTTCGCGAAACGTTCTGCTCCGGCTTTGCTGTCAGTGCCTGTCATTAAGCGCAATGAAAAGGCCCCATCCAATCTTCCTGTATCGATAGCTGGACAGAAGGCCCAAGTAAATCAATTTTTCACGAAACGTTCTGCTCCGGCTTTGCTGTCAGTGCCTGTCATTAAGCACAATGAAAAGGCCCCATCCAATCTTCCTGTATCGATAGCTGGACAGAAGGCTCAAGCAAGTCATTTTTTCACGAAATGTTCTGCTCCGGCTTTGCTGTTAGTGCCTGTCATTGAGCCAATGAAAAGGCCCTACGCAATCTTCCTGTATCGATAGCTGGACAGAAGGCTCAAGCAAATCATTTTTTTTTTCGCGCAATGAAATGACCCCATCCAATCTTCCTGTATCGATAGCTGGACAGAAGGCTCACGCAAATCATTTTTTCACGAAACGTTCTGCTCCGGCTTTGCTGTCAGTGACTGTCATTAAGCGCAATGAAAAGGCCCCATCCAATCTTCCTGTATCGATAGCTGGACAGAAGGCTCAAGCAAATCAATTTTTCACGAAACGTGCTGCTCCGGCTTTGCTGTCAGTGTCTGTCATTAAGCGCAATGAAAAGGAACCATCCAATCTTCCTGTATCGATAGCTGGACAGAAGGCTCAAGCAAATCAATTTTTCACGAAACATTCTGCTCCGGCTTTGCTGTCAGTGCCTGTCATTGAGCCAATGAAAAGGCCCTACACAATCTTCCTGTATCGATAGCTGGACAGAAGGCTCAAGCAAATCATTTTTTTTCGCG
Source organism: Haemaphysalis longicornis (assembly GCF_048455015.1). Lineage (NCBI taxonomy): Eukaryota > Metazoa > Arthropoda > Arachnida > Ixodida > Ixodidae > Haemaphysalis > Haemaphysalis longicornis. The sequence continues at coordinate 2,981,455 of NW_027526352.1, read as the reverse complement.
CAATGAAATGACCCCATCCAATCTTCCTGTATCGATAGCTGGACAGAAGGCTCAAGCAAGTCATTTTTTCACGAAATGTTCTGCTCCGGCTTTGCTGTTAGTGCCTGTCATTGAGCCAATGAAAAGGCCCTACGCAATCTTCCTGTATCGATAGCTGGACAGAAGGCTCAAGCAAATCATTTTTTTTTCGCGCAATGAAATGACCCCATCCAATCTTCCTGTATCGATAGTTGGACAGAAGGCTCAAGCAAATCAATTTTTCACGAAATGTTCTGCTCCGGCTTGGCTGTCAGTGCCTGTCATTAAGCGCAATGAAAAGGCCCCATCCAATCTTCCTGTATCGATAGCTCGACAGAAGGCTCAAGCAAATGAATTTTTCACGAAACGTTCTGCTCCGGCTTTGCTGTCAGTGTCTGTCATTAAGCGCAATGAAATGGAACCATCCAATCTTCCTGTATCGATAGCTGGACAGAAGGCTCAAGCAAATCAATTTTTCACGAAACATTCTGCTCCGGCTTTGCTGTCAGTGCCTGTCATTGAGCCAATGAAAAGGCCCTACACAATCTTCTTGTATCGATAGCTGGACAGAAGGCTCAAGCAAATCATTTTTTTTTCGCGCAATAAAATGACCCCGTCCAATCTTCCTGTATCGATAGTTGGACAGAAGGCTCAAGCAAATCATTTTTTTTTTCGCGCAATAAAATGACCCCGTCCAATCTTCCTGTATCGATAGTTGGACAGAAGGCTCAAGCAAATCAATTTTTCACGAAATGTTCTGCTCCGGCTTTGCTGTCAGTGCCTGTCATTGAGCCAATGAAAAGGCCCTACACAATCTTCCTGTATTGATAGCTGGACAGAAGGCTCAAGCAAATCATTTTTTTTCGCGCAATGAAATGACCCCATCCAATCTTCCTGTATCGATTGTTGGACAGAAGGCTCAAGCAAATCAATTTTTCACGAAATGTTCTGCTCCGGCTTTGCTGTCAGTGCCTGTCATTGAGCCAATGAAGAGGCCCTACGCAATCTTCCTGTATCGATAGCTGGACAGAAGGCTCAAGCAAATCATTTTTTTTTCGCGCAATGAAATGACCCCATCCAATCTTCCTGTATCGATAGTTGGACAGAAGGCTCAAGCAAATCAATTTTTCACGAAATGTTCTGCTCCGGCTTTGCTGTTAGTGCCTGTCATTGAGCCAATGAAAAGGCCCTACGCAATCTTCCTGTATCGATAGCTGGACAGAAGGCTCAAGCAAATGGAGCGGCAGGAAGGAGCGGCAGCCATGCGGCCTCTCCTAACGCCGTTCTGTTTTATTGTACAGATGCTGCTGACCTCGACATGCGCGGATGTAATTCCACGCACGTGGCTTTCCCCAAGACACGTGAATCTTGCGCCGTCAGCGTGCTACCCCAGCGTGGAAGCTTCACCGGACCAGCCCGGTCTGCTGCCAGTCACCGTCAGTGAACTGGACACGTTGGCGCATGCTACACCGGTGGCCCAAAATTCGTCCGGAAGCGGTGCGTCATCGCCTTACGTCACTATGCGTGGCTGGATGCCACTTCACAACTACGCAACATCGACAGCAGCGCCACCACTGCACGCAGGGGACTTAAAGAGCTTCCTTTCCACGCGGTGCCTCAGTGGGCAGGAAGGAGCGGCAGCCATGCGGCCTCTCCTAACGCCGTTCTGTTTTATTGTACAGATGCTGCTGACCTCGACATGCGCGGATGTGGTTCCACGCACGTGGCTTTCCCCAAGACACGTGAATCTTGCGCCGTCAGCGTGCTACCCCAGCGTGGAAGCTTCACCGGACCAGCCCGGTCTGCTGCCAGTCACCGTCAGTGAACTGGACACGTTGGCGCATGCTACACCGGTGGCCCAAAATTCGTCCGGAAGCGGTGCGTCATCGCCTTACGTCACTATGCGCGGCTGGATGCCACTTCACAACTACGCAACAATTTTTCACGAAACGTTCTGCTCCGCCATTGCTGTCAGTGCCTGTCATTAAGCGCAACGAAAAGGCCCCATCCAATCTTCCTGTATCGATAGCTGGACGGAAGGCTCACGCAAATCAATTTTTCAGAAAACATTCTGCTCCGGCTTTGCTGTCAGTGCCTGTCATTAAGCGCAATGAAAAGTCCCCATCCAATCTTCCTGTATCGATAGCTGGACAGAAGGCTCAAGCAAATCAATTTTTCACGAAATGTTCTGCTCCGGCTTTGCTGTCAGTCCCTGTCATTAAGCCCAATGAAAAGGCCCCATTAAAACTTCCTGTATTGATAGCTGGACAGAAGGCTCAAGAAAATCATTTTTTCACGAAACATTCTGCTCCGATTTTGCTGTCAATGCCTGTCATTGAGCCCAATGAAAAGGCCCTATGCAATCTTCCTGTATCGATAGCTGGACAGAAGGCTCAAGCAAATCATTTTTTCACAAAACGTTCTGCTCCTGCTTTGCTGTCAGTGACTGTCATTAGGCGCAATGAAAAGGCCCCATCCAATCTTCCTGTATCGATAGCTGGACAGAAGGCTCAAGCAATTCAATTTTTCACGAAACGTTCTGCTCCGGCTTTGCTGTCAGTGCCTGTCATTAAGCGCAATGAAAAGGCCCGATCCAATCTTCCTGTATCGATAGCTGGACAGAAGGCTCAAGCCAATCAATTTTTCACGAAACGTTCTGCTCCAGCTTTGCTGTCAGTGCCTGTCATTAAGCCCAATGAAAAGGCCCCATCCAATCTTCCTGTATCGATAGCTGGACAGAAGGCTCAAGCAAATCAATTTTTTACGAAACGTTCTGCTCCGGCTTTGCTGACAATGCCTGTCGTTAAGCCCAATGAAAAGGCCTCATCCAATCTTCCTGTATCGATAGCTGGACAGAAGGCTCAAGCAAATCAATTTTTCACAAAACGTTCTGCTCCGGCTTTGCTGTCAGTGACTGTCATTAAGTGCAATGAAAACGCCCCATCCAATCTTCCTGTATCGATAGCTGGACAGAAGGCCCAAGCAAATCAATTTTTCACGAAACGTTCTGCTCCGGCTTTTCTGTCAGTGCCTGTCCTTAAGCCCAATGAAAAGGCCCATTCCAATCTTCCTGTATCGATAGCTGGACAGAAGGCTCAAACAAAAATTTTTTTCACGAAACGTTCTGCTCCAGCTTTGCTGTCAGTGCCTGTCATTGAGCCAAAGAAAAGGCCCCATCCAATCTTCTGTATCGATAGCTGGACAGAAGGCTCAAACAAAAATTTTTTCACGAAACGTTCTGCTCCAGCTTTGCTGTCAGTGCCTGTCATTGAGCCAAAGAAAAGGCCCCATCCAATCTTCCTGTATCGATAGCTGGACGGAAGGCTCACGCAAATCAATTTTTCACGAAACATTCTGCTCCGGCTTTGCTGTCAGTGCCTGTCATTAAGCGCAATGAAAAGTCCCCATCCAATCTTCCTGTATCGATAGCTGGACAGAAGGCTCAAGCAAATCAATTTTTCACGAAATGTTCTGCTCCGGCTTTGCTGTCAGTCCCTGTCATTAAGCCCAATGAAAAGGCCCCATCCAAACTTCCTGTATTGATAGCTGGACAGAAGGCTCAAGAAAATCATTTTTTCACGAAACATTCTGCTCCGGCTTTGCTGTCAATGCCTGTCATTGAGCCCAATGAAAAGGCCCTATGCAATCTTCCTGTATCGATAGCTGGACAGAAGGCTCAAGCAAATCATTTTTTCACAAAACGTTCTGCTCCTGCTTTGCTGTCAGTGACTGTCATTAGGCGCAATGAAAAGGCCCCATCCAATCTTCCTGTATCGATAGCTGGACAGAAGGCTCAAGCAATTCAATTTTTCACGAAACGTTCTGCTCCGGCTTTGCTGTCAGTGCCTGTCATTAAGCGCAATGAAAAGGCCTGATCCAATCTTCCTGTATCAATAGCTCAACAGAAGGCTCACACAAATCATTTTTTCACGAAACGTTCTGCTCCGGCTTTGCTGTCAGTGACTGTCATTAGGCGCAATGAAAAGGCCCCATCCAATCTTCCTGTATCGATAGCTGGACAGAAGGCTCAAGCCAATCAATTTTTCACGAAACGTTCTGCTCCGGCATTGCTGTCAGTGCCTGTCATTAAGCCCAATGAATAGGCCCCATCCAATCTTCCCGTATCGATAGCTGGAAGAAGGCTCAAGCAAATCAATTTTTTTTTCGCGCAATAAAATGACCCCGTCCAATCTTCCTGTATCGATAGTTGGACAGAAGGCTCAAGCAAATCATTTTTTTTTCGCGCAATAAAATGACCCCGTCCAATCTTCCTGTATCGATAGTTGGACAGAAGGCTCAAGCAAATCAATTTTTCACGAAATGTTCTGCTCCGGCTTTGCTGTCAGTGCCTGTCATTGAGCCAATGAAAAGGCCCTACACAATCTTCCTGTATTGATAGCTGGACAGAAGGCTCAAGCAAATCATTTTTTTTCGCGAATGAAATGACCCCATCCAATCTTCCTGTATCGATTGTTGGACAGAAGGCTCAAGCAAATCAATTTTTCACGAAATGTTCTGCTCCGGCTTTGCTGTCAGTGCCTGTCATTGAGCCAATGAAGAGGCCCTACGCAATCTTCCTGTATCGATAGCTGGACAGAAGGCTCAAGCAAATCATTTTTTTTTCGCGCAATGAAATGACCCCATCCAATCTTCCTGTATCGATAGTTGGACAGAAGGCTCAAGCAAATCAATTTTTCACGAAATGTTCTGCTCCGGCTTTGCTGTTAGTGCCTGTCATTGAGCCAATGAAAAGGCCCTACGCAATCTTCCTGTATCGATAGCTGGACAGAAGGCTCAAGCAAATGGAGCGGCAGGAAGGAAGGAGCGGCAGGAAGGAGCGGCAGCCATGCGGCCTCTCCTAACGCCGTTCTGTTTTATTGTACAGATGCTGCTGACCTCGACATGCGCGGATGTAATTCCACGCACGTGGCTTTCCCCAAGACACGTGAATCTTGCGCCGTCAGCGTGCTACCCCAGCGTGGAAGCTTCACCGGACCAGCCCGGTCTGCTGCCAGTCACCGTCAGTGAACTGGACACGTTGGCGCATGCTACACCGGTGGCCCAAAATTCGTCCGGAAGCGGTGCGTCATCGCCTTACGTCACTATGCGTGGCTGGATGCCACTTCACAACTACGCAACATCGACAGCAGCGCCACCACTGCACGCAGGGGACTTAAAGAGCTTCCTTTCCACGCGGTGCCTCAGTGGGCAGGAAGGAGCGGCAGCCATGCGGCCTCTCCTAACGCCGTTCTGTTTTATTGTACAGATGCTGCTGACCTCGACATGCGCGGATGTGGTTCCACGCACGTGGCTTTCCCCAAGACACGTGAATCTTGCGCCGTCAGCGTGCTACCCCAGCGTGGAAGCTTCACCGGACCAGCCCGGTCTGCTGCCAGTCACCGTCAGTGAACTGGACACGTTGGCGCATGCTACACCGGTGGCCCAAAATTCGTCCGGAAGCGGTGCGTCATCGCCTTACGTCACTATGCGCGGCTGGATGCCACTTCACAACTACGCAACAATTTTTCACGAAACGTTCTGCTCCGCCATTGCTGTCAGTGCCTGTCATTAAGCGCAACGAAAAGGCCCCATCCAATCTTCCTGTATCGATAGCTGGACGGAAGGCTCACGCAAATCAATTTTTCAGAAAACATTCTGCTCCGGCTTTGCTGTCAGTGCCTGTCATTAAGCGCAATGAAAAGTCCCCATCCAATCTTCCTGTATCGATAGCTGGACAGAAGGCTCAAGCAAATCAATTTTTCACGAAATGTTCTGCTCCGGCTTTGCTGTCAGTCCCTGTCATTAAGCCCAATGAAAAGGCCCCATCCAAACTTCCTGTATTGATAGCTGGACAGAAGGCTCAAGAAAATCATTTTTTCACGAAACATTCTGCTCCGATTTTGCTGTCAATGCCTGTCATTGAGCCCAATGAAAAGGCCCTATGCAATCTTCCTGTATCGATAGCTGGACAGAAGGCTCAAGCAAATCATTTTTTCACAAAACGTTCTGCTCCTGCTTTGCTGTCAGTGACTGTCATTAGGCGCAATGAAAAGGCCCCATCCAATCTTCCTGTATCGATAGCTGGACAGAAGGCTCAAGCAATTCAATTTTTCACGAAACGTTCTGCTCCGGCTTTGCTGTCAGTGCCTGTCATTAAGCGCAATGAAAAGGCCCGATCCAATCTTCCTGTATCAATAGCTCAACAGAAGGATCACACAAATCATTTTTTCACGAAACGTTCTGCTCCGGCTTTGCTGTCAGTGACTATCATTAAGCACAATAAAAAGGCCCCATCCAATCTTCCTGTATCGATAGCTGGACAGAAGGCTCAAGCCAATCAATTTTTCACGAAACGTTCTGCTCCAGCTTTGCTGTCAGTGCCTGTCATTAAGCCCAATGAAAAGGCCCCATCCAATCTTCCTGTATCGATAGCTGGACAGAAGGCTCAAGCAAATCAATTTTTTACGAAACGTTCTGCTCCGGCTTTGCTGACAATGCCTGTCGTTAAGCCCAATGAAAAGGCCTCATCCAATCTTCCTGTATCGATAGCTGGACAGAAGGCTCAAGCAAATCAATTTTTCACAAAACGTTCTGCTCCGGCTTTGCTGTCAGTGACTGTCATTAAGTGCAATGAAAACGCCCCATCCAATCTTCCTGTATCGATAGCTGGACAGAAGGCCCAAGCAAATCAATTTTTCACGAAACGTTCTGCTCCGGCTTTTCTGTCAGTGCCTGTCCTTAAGCCCAATGAAAAGGCCCATTCCAATCTTCCTGTATCGATAGCTGGACAGAAGGCTCAAACAAAAATTTTTTTCACGAAACGTTCTGCTCCAGCTTTGCTGTCAGTGCCTGTCATTGAGCCAAAGAAAAGGCCCCATCCAATCTTCTGTATCGATAGCTGGACAGAAGGCTCAAACAAAAATTTTTTCACGAAACGTTCTGCTCCAGCTTTGCTGTCAGTGCCTGTCATTGAGCCAAAGAAAAGGCCCCATCCAATCTTCCTGTATCGATAGCTGGACGGAAGGCTCACGCAAATCAATTTTTCACGAAACATTCTGCTCCGGCTTTGCTGTCAGTGCCTGTCATTAAGCGCAATGAAAAGTCCCCATCCAATCTTCCTGTATCGATAGCTGGACAGAAGGCTCAAGCAAATCAATTTTTCACGAAATGTTCTGCTCCGGCTTTGCTGTCAGTCCCTGTCATTAAGCCCAATGAAAAGGCCCCATCCAAACTTCCTGTATTGATAGCTGGACAGAAGGCTCAAGAAAATCATTTTTTCACGAAACATTCTGCTCCGGCTTTGCTGTCAATGCCTGTCATTGAGCCCAATGAAAAGGCCCTATGCAATCTTCCTGTATCGATAGCTGGACAGAAGGCTCAAGCAAATCATTTTTTCACAAAACGTTCTGCTCCTGCTTTGCTGTCAGTGACTGTCATTAGGCGCAATGAAAAGGCCCCATCCAATCTTCCTGTATCGATAGCTGGACAGAAGGCTCAAGCAATTCAATTTTTCACGAAACGTTCTGCTCCGGCTTTGCTGTCAGTGCCTGTCATTAAGCGCAATGAAAAGGCCTGATCCAATCTTCCTGTATCAATAGCTCAACAGAAGGCTCACACAAATCATTTTTTCACGAAACGTTCTGCTCCGGCTTTGCTGTCAGTGACTGTCATTAGGCGCAATGAAAAGGCCCCATCCAATCTTCCTGTATCGATAGCTGGACAGAAGGCTCAAGCCAATCAATTTTTCACGAAACGTTCTGCTCCGGCATTGCTGTCAGTGCCTGTCATTAAGCCCAATGAATAGGCCCCATCCAATCTTCCTGTATCGATAGCTGGAAGAAGGCTCAAGCAAATCAATTTTTCACGAAACGTTCTGCTCCGGCTTTGCTGTCAGTGACTGTCATTAAGCGCAATGAAAAGGCCCCATCCAATCTTCCTGTATCGATAGCTGGACAGAAGGCTCAAGCAAATCAATTTTTCACGAAACGTTCTGCTCCGGCATTGCTGTCAGTGCCTGTCATTAGGCGCAATGAATAGGCCCCATCCAATCTTCCTGTATCGATAGCTGGACAGAAGGCTCACGCAAATCAATTTTTCACAAAACATTCTGCTCCGGCTTTGCTGTCAGTGCCTGTCATTAAGCGCAATGAAAAGTCCCCATCCAATCTTCCTGTATCGATAGCTGGACAGAAGGCTCATGCAAATCAATTTTTCACGAAACGTTCTCGCTCCGGCTTTGCTGTCAGTGCCTGTCATTAAGCGCAATGAAAAGTCCCCATCCAATCTTCCTGTATCAATAGCTCAACAGAAGGCTCACGCAAACCATTTTTTCACGAAACGTTCTGCTCCGGCTTTGCTGTCAGTGACTGTCATTAAGCGCAATGAAAAGGCCCCATCCAATCTTCCTGTATCGATAGCTGGACAGAAGGCTCAAGCCAATCAATTTTTCACGAAACGTTCTGCTCCAGCTTTGCTGTCAGTGCCTGTCATCAAGCCCAATGAAAAGTCCCCATCCAATCTTCCTGTATCGATAGCTGGACAGAAGGCCCAAGCAAATCCATTTTTCACGAAACGTTCTGCTCCGGCTTTGCTGTCAGTGCCTGTCATTAAGCCCAATGAAAAGGCCCCATCCAATCTTCCTGTAATAATAGCTGGACAGAAGGCTCAAACAAGTCATTTTTTCACGAAACGTTCTGCTCCGGCTTTGCTGTCAGTGACTATCATTAAGCACAATAAAAAGGCCCCATCCAATCTTCCTGTATCGATAGCTGGACAGAAGGCTCAAGCCAATCAATTTTTCACGAAACGTTCTGCTCCAGCTTTGCTGTCAGTGCCTGTCATTAAGCCCAATGAAAAGGCCCCATCCAATCTTCCTGTATCGATAGCTGGACAGAAGGCTCAAGCAAATCAATTTTTTACGAAACGTTCTGCTCCGGCTTTGCTGACAGTGCCTGTCGTTAAGCCCAATGAAAAGGCCTCATCCAATCATCCTGTATCGATAGCTCGACAGAAGGCTCAAGCTAATCAATTTTTCACGAAACGTTCTGCTCCGGCTTTGCTGTCAGTGTCTATCATAAGCCCAATGAAAAGGCCCCATACAATCTTCCTGTATCGATAGCTGGACAGAAGGCTCAAGCAAATCAATTTTTCACGAAACATTCTGCTGCGGCTTTGCTGTCAGTGCCTGTCATTAAGCGCAATGAAAAGGCTTCATCCAATCATCCTGTATTGATAGCTGGACAGAAGGCTCAAGCCAATCAATTTTTCACGAAACGTTCTGCTCCGGCTTTGCTGTCAGTGCCTGTCATTGCGCAAGGAAAAGGCCCCATCCAATCTTCGTGTATCGATAGCTGGACAGAAGGCTTAAGCCAATCAATTTTTCACGAAACGTTCTGCTCCGGCTTTGCTGTCAGTGCGTGTCATTAAGCCCAATGAAAAGGCCCCATCCAATCTTCCTGTATCGTTAGCTGGAGAGAAGGCCCAAGCAAATCATTTTTTCCCAAAAAGTTCTGCTCCGGCTTTGCTATCAGTGACTGTCATTAGGCGCAATGAAAAGGCCCCATTTAATCTTCCTGTATCGATAGCTGGACTGAAGGCTCAAGCAAATCAATTTTCGCGAAACGTTCTGCTCCGGCTTTGCTATCAGTGACTGTCATTAAGCGCAATGAAAAGGCCCCATCCAATCTTCCTGTATCGATAGCTGGACAGAAGGCTCAAGCAAATCAATTTTTCACGAAACGTGCTGCTCCGGCTTTCCTGACAGTGCCTGTCGTTAAGCCCAATGAATAGGCCCCATCCAATCTTCCTGTATCGATAGCTGGACAAAAGGCTCAAGCAAATCAATTTTTCACGAAACGTTCTGGTCCGGCATTGCTGTCAGTGCCTGTCATTAGGCGCAATGAATAGGCCCCATCCAATCTTCCTGTATCGATAGCTGGACAGAAGGCTCACGCAAATCAATTTTTCACAAAACATTCTGCTCCGGCTTTGCTGTCAGTGCCTGTCATTAAGCGCAATGAAAAGTCCCCATCCAATCTTCCTGTATCGATAGCTGGACAGAAGGCTCAAGCAAATCAATTTTTCACGAAACGTTCTCGCTCCGGCTTTGCTGTCAGTGCCTGTCATTAAGCGCAATGAAAAGTCCCCATCCAATCTTCCTGTATCAATAGCTCAACATAAGGCTCACACAAACCATTTTTTCACGAAACGTTCTGCTCCGGCTTTGCTGCCAGTGACTGTCATTAAGCGCAATGAAAAGGCCCCATCCAATCTTCCTGTATCGATAGCTGGACAGAAGGCCCAAGCAAATCAATTTTTCACCAAACGTTCTGCTCCGGCTTTGCTGTCAGTGCCTGTCATTAAGCACAATGAAAAGGCCCCATCCAATCTTCCTGTATCGATAGCTGGACAGAAGGCTCAAGCAAGTCATTTTTTCACGAAATGGTCTGCTCCGGCTTTGCTGTTAGTGCCTGTCATTGAGCCAATGAAAAGGCCCTACGCAATCTTCCTGTATCGATAGCTGGACAGAAGGCTCAAGCAAATCATTTTTTTTTTCGCGCAATGAAATGACCCCATCCAATCTTCCTGTATCGGTAGTTGGACAGAAGGCTCAAGCAAATCAATTTTTCACGAAATGTTCTGCTCCAGCTTGGCTGTCAGTGCCTGTCATTAAGCGCAATGAAAAGGCCCCATCCAATCATCCTGTATCGATAGCTCGACAGAATGCTCAAGCAAATCAATTTTTCACGAAAGGTTCTGCTCCAGCTTTGCTGTCAGTGTCTGTCATTAAGCGCAATGAAAAGGCCCCATCCAATCTTCCTGTATCAATAGCTGGACAGAAGGCTCAAGCAAATCAATTTTTCACGAAACATTCTGCTCCGGCTTTGCTGTTAGTGCCTGTCATTAAGCGCAATGAAAAGGCTTCATCCAATCTTCCTGTATCGATAGCACGGCACAAGGCTCAAGCCAATCAATTTTTCACGAAACGTTCTGCTCCGGCTTTGCTGTCAGTGCCTGTCATTGCGCAAGGAAAAGGCCCCATCCAATCTTCCTGTATCGATAGCTGGACAGAAGGCTCAAGCCAATCAATTTTACACGAAACATTCTGCTCCGGCTTTGCTGTCAGTGCCTGTCATTAAGCGCAATGAAAAGGCTTCATCCAATCTTCCTGTATCGATAGCTGGACAGAAGCCTCAAGCAAATCAATTTTTCGCGAAACGTTCTGCTCCGGCTTTGCTGTCAGTTCCTTTCATTAAGCACAATAAAATAGTCCCATCCAATCGTCCTGTATCAATAGCTGGACAGAAGGCTCAAGCCAATCAATTTTTCACGAAACGTTCTGCTCCGGCTTTGCTGTCAGTGCCTGTCATTAAGCCCAATTAAAAGGCCCCATCCAATCTTCCTGTATCGATAGCTGGAGAGAAGGCCCAAGCAAATCATTTTTTCACAAAATGTTCTGCTCCGGCTTGGCTGTCAGTGCCTGTCATTAAGCGCAATGAAAGGGCTTCATCCAATCTTCCTGTATCGATAGCTGGACAGAAGGCTCAAGCCAATCAATTTTTCACGAAACGTTCTGCTCCGGCTTTGCTGTCAGTGCCTGTCATTAAGCCCAATGAAAAGGCCCCATCCAATCTTCCTGTATCGATAGCTGGACAGAAGGCTCAAGCCAATCAATTTTTCACGAAACGTTCTGCTCCGGCTTTGCTGTCAGTGCCTGTCATTGCGCAAGGAAAAGGCCCCATCCAATCTTCGTGTATCGATAGCTGGACAGAAGGCTTAAGCCAATCAATTTTTCACGAAACGTTCTGCTCCGGCTTTGCTGTCAGTGCGTGTCATTAAGCCCAATGAAAAGGCCCCATCCAATCTTCCTGTATCGATAGCTGGAGAGAAGGCCCAAGCAAATCATTTTTTCCCAAAAAGTTCTGCTCCGGCTTTGCTATCAGTGACTGTCATTAGGCGCAATGAAAAGTCCCCATTTAATCTTCCTGTATCGATAGCTGGACAGAAGGCTCAAGCAAATCAATTTTTCGCGAAACGTTCTGCTCCGGCTTTGCTGTCAGTGACTGTCATTAAGCGCAATGAAAAGGCCCCATCCAATCTTCCTGTATCGATAGCTGGACAGAAGGCTCAAGCAAATCAATTTTTCACGAAACGTGCTGCTCCGGCTTTCCTGACAGTGCCTGTCGTTAAGCCCAATGAATAGGCCCCATCCAATCTTCCTGTATCGATAGCTGGACAGAAGGCTCAAGCAAATCAATTTTTCACCAAACGTTCTGCTCCGGCTTTGCTGTCAGTGCCTGTCATTAAGCACAATGAAAAGGCCCCATCCAATCTTCCTGTATCGATAGCTGGACAGAAGGCTCAAGCAAGTCATTTTTTCACGAAATGGTCTGCTCCGGCTTTGCTGTTAGTGCCTGTCATTGAGCCAATGAAAAGGCCCTACGCAATCTTCCTGTATCGATAGCTGGACAGAAGGCTCAAGCAAATCATTTTTTTTTTCGCGCAATGAAATGACCCCATCCAATCTTCCTGTATCGGTAGTTGGACAGAAGGCTCAAGCAAATCAATTTTTCACGAAATGTTCTGCTCCAGCTTGGCTGTCAGTGCCTGTCATTAAGCGCAATGAAAAGGCCCCATCCAATCATCCTGTATCGATAGCTCGACAGAATGCTCAAGCAAATCAATTTTTCACGAAAGGTTCTGCTCCAGCTTTGCTGTCAGTGTCTGTCATTAAGCGCAATGAAAAGGCCCCATCCAATCTTCCTGTATCAATAGCTGGACAGAAGGCTCAAGCAAATCAATTTTTCACGAAACATTCTGCTCCGGCTTTGCTGTTAGTGCCTGTCATTAAGCGCAATGAAAAGGCTTCATCCAATCTTCCTGTATCGATAGCACGGCACAAGGCTCAAGCCAATCAATTTTTCACGAAACGTTCTGCTCCGGCTTTGCTGTCAGTGCCTGTCATTGCGCAAGGAAAAGGCCCCATCCAATCTTCCTGTATCGATAGCTGGACAGAAGGCTCAAGCCAATCAATTTTACACGAAACATTCTGCTCCGGCTTTGCTGTCAGTGCCTGTCATTAAGCGCAATGAAAAGGCTTCATCCAATCTTCCTGTATCGATAGCTGGACAGAAGCCTCAAGCAAATCAATTTTTCGCGAAACGTTCTGCTCCGGCTTTGCTGTCAGTTCCTTTCATTAAGCACAATAAAATAGTCCCATCCAATCGTCCTGTATCAATAGCTGGACAGAAGGCTCAAGCCAATCAATTTTTCACGAAACGTTCTGCTCCGGCTTTGCTGTCAGTGCCTGTCATTAAGCCCAATTAAAAGGCCCCATCCAATCTTCCTGTATCGATAGCTGGAGAGAAGGCCCAAGCAAATCATTTTTTCACAAAATGTTCTGCTCCGGCTTGGCTGTCAGTGCCTGTCATTAAGCGCAATGAAAGGGCTTCATCCAATCTTCCTGTATCGATAGCTGGACAGAAGGCTCAAGCCAATCAATTTTTCACGAAACGTTCTGCTCCGGCTTTGCTGTCAGTGCCTGTCATTAAGCCCAATGAAAAGGCCCCATCCAATCTTCCTGTATCGATAGCTGGACAGAAGGCTCAAGCCAATCAATTTTTCACGAAACGTTCTGCTCCGGCTTTGCTGTCAGTGCCTGTCATTGCGCAAGGAAAAGGCCCCATCCAATCTTCGTGTATCGATAGCTGGACAGAAGGCTTAAGCCAATCAATTTTTCACGAAACGTTCTGCTCCGGCTTTGCTGTCAGTGCGTGTCATTAAGCCCAATGAAAAGGCCCCATCCAATCTTCCTGTATCGATAGCTGGAGAGAAGGCCCAAGCAAATCATTTTTTCCCAAAAAGTTCTGCTCCGGCTTTGCTATCAGTGACTGTCATTAGGCGCAATGAAAAGTCCCCATTTAATCTTCCTGTATCGATAGCTGGACAGAAGGCTCAAGCAAATCAATTTTTCGCGAAACGTTCTGCTCCGGCTTTGCTGTCAGTGACTGTCATTAAGCGCAATGAAAAGGCCCCATCCAATCTTCCTGTATCGATAGCTGGACAGAAGGCTCAAGCAAATCAATTTTTCACGAAACGTGCTGCTCCGGCTTTCCTGACAGTGCCTGTCGTTAAGCCCAATGAATAGGCCCCATCCAATCTTCCTGTATCGATAGCTGGACAGAAGGCTCAAGCAAATCAATTTTTCACGAAACGTTCTGCTCCGGCTTTGCTGTCAGTGACTGTCATTAAGCGCAATGAAAAGGCCCCATCCAATCTTCCTGTATCGATAGCTGGACAGAAGGCCCAAGCAAATCAATTTTTCACGAAACCTTCTGCTCCGGCTTTGCTGTCAGTGCCTGTCATTAAGCACAATGAAAAGGCCCCATCCAATCTTCCTGTATCGATAGCTGGACAGAAGGCTCAAGCAAGTCATTTTTTCACGAAATGGTCTGCTCCGGCTTTGCTGTTAGTGCCTGTCATTGAGCCAATGAAAAGGCCCTACGCAATCTTCCTGTATCGATAGCTGGACAGAAGGCTCAAGCAAATCATTTTTTTTTTCGCGCAATGAAATGACCCCATCCAATCTTCCTGTATCGGTAGTTGGACAGAAGGCTCAAGCAAATCAATTTTTCACGAAATGTTCTGCTCCAGCTTGGCTGTCAGTGCCTGTCATTAAGCGCAATGAAAAGGCCCCTTCCAATCATCCTGTATCGATAGCTCGACAGAATGCTCAAGCAAATCAATTTTTCACGAAAGGTTCTGCTCCGGCTTTGCTGTCAGTGTCTGTCATTAAGCGCAATGAAAAGGCCCCATCCAATCTTCCTGTATCGATAGCTGGACAGAAGGCTCAAGCAAATCAATTTTTCACGAAACATTCTGCTCCGGCTTTGCTGTCAGTGCCTGTCATTAAGCGCAATGAAAAGGCTTCATCCAATCTTCCTGTATCGATAGCACGACACAAGGCTCAAGCCAATCAATTTTTCACGAAACGTTCTGCTCCGGCTTTGCTGTCAGTGCCTGTCATTGCGCAAGGAAAAGGCCCCATCCAATCTTCCTGTATCGATAGCTGGACAGAAGGCTCAAGCCAATCAATTTTACACGAAACATTCTGCTCCGGCTTTGCTGTCAGTGCCTGTCATTAAGCGCAATGAAAAGGCTTCATCCAATCTTCCTGTATCGATAGCTGGACAGAAGGCTCAAGCAAATCAATTTTTCACGAAACGTTCTGCTCCGGCTTTGCTATCAGTGACTGTCATTAGGCGCAATGAAAAGGCCCCATTTAATCTTCCTGTATCTATAGCTGGACAGAAGGCTCAAGCAAATCAATTTTTCGCGAAACGTTCTGCTCCGGCTTTGCTGTCAGTTCCTGTCATTAAGCACAATAAAATAGCCCCATCCAATCTTCCTGTATCGATAGCTGGACAGAAGGCTCAAGCAAATCAATTTTTCACGAAACGTGCTGCTCCGGCTTTCCTGACAGTGCCTGTCATTAAGCCCAATTAAAAGGCCCTATCCAATCTTCCTGTATCGATAGCTGGAGAGAAGGCCCAAGCAAATCATTTTTTCACAAAATGTTCTGCTCCGGCTTGGCTGTCAGTGCCTGTCATTAAGCGCAATGAAAGGGCTTCATCCAATCTTCCTGTATCGATAGCTGGACAGAAGGCTCAGGCCAATCAATTTTTCACGAAACGTTCTGCTCCGGCTTTGCTGTCAGTGCCTGTCATTAAGCCCAATGAAAAGGCCCCATCCAATCTTCCTGTATCGATAGCTGGACAGAAGGCTCAAGCCAATCAATTTTTCACGAAACGTTCTGCTCCGGCTTTGCTGTCAGTGCCTGTCATTGCGCAAGGAAAAGGCCCCATCCAATCTTCGTGTATCGATAGCTGGACAGAAGGCTTAAGCCAATCAATTTTTCACGAAACGTTCTGCTCCAGCTTTGCTGTCAGTGCGTGTAGTTAAGCCCAATGAAAAGGCCCCATCCAATCTTCCTGTATCGATAGCTGGAGAGAAGGCCCAAGCAAATCATTTTTTCCCAAAAAGTTCTGCTCCGGCTTTGCTATCAGTGACTGTCATTAGGCGCAATGAAAAGTCCCCATTTAATCTTCCTGTATCGATAGCTGGACAGAAGGCTCAAGCAAATCAATTTTTCGCGAAACGTTCTGCTCCGGCTTTGCTGTCAGTGACTGTCATTAAGCGCAATGAAAAGGCCCCATCCAATCTTCCTGTATCGATAGCTGGAAAGAAGGCTCAAGCAAATCAATTTTTCACGAAACGTGCTGCTCCGGCTTTCCTGACAGTGCCTGTCGTTAAGCCCAATGAATAGGCCCCATCCAATCTTCCTGTATCGATAGCTGGACAGAAGGCTCAAGCAAATCAATTTTTCACGAAACGTTCTGCTCCGGCTTTGCTGTCAGTGACTGTCATTAAGCGCAATGAAAAGGCCCCATCCAATCTTCCTGTATCGATAGCTGGACAGAAGGCCCAAGCAAATCAATTTTTCACGAAACGTTCTGCTCCGGCTTTGCTGTCAGTGCCTGTCATTAAGCACAATGAAAAGGCCCCATCCAATCTTCCTGTATCGATAGCTGGACAGAAGGCTCAAGCAAGTCATTTTTTCACGAAATGGTCTGCTCCAGCTTTGCTGTTAGTGCCTGTCATTGAGCCAATGAAAAGGCCCTACGCAATCTTCCTGTATCGATAGCTGGACAGAAGGCTCAAGCAAATCATTTTTTTTTTCGCGCAATGAAATGACCCCATCCAATCTTCCTGTATCGGTAGTTGGACAGAAGGCTCAAGCAAATCAATTTTTCACGAAATGTTCTGCTCCAGCTTGGCTGTCAGTGCCTGTCATTAGGCGCAATGAAAAGGCCCCATCCAATCATCCTGTATCGATAGCTCGACAGATTGCTCAAGCAAATCAATTTTTCACGAAAGGTTCTGTTCCGGCTTTGCTGTCAGTGTCTGTCATTAAGCGCAATGAAAAGGCCCCATCCAATCTTCCTGTATCGATAGCTGGACAGAAGGCTCAAGCAAATCAATTTTTCACGAAACATTCTGCTCCGGCTTTGCTGTCAGTGCCTGTCATTTAGCGCAATGAAAAGGCTTCATCCAATCTTCCTGTATCGATAGCACGACACAAGGCTCAAGCCAATCAATTTTTCACGAAACGTTCTGCACCGGCTTTGCTGTCAGTGCCTGTCATTGCGCAAGGAAAAGGCCCCATCCAATCTTCCTGTATCGATAGCTGGACAGAAGGCTCAAGCCAATCAATTTTACACGAAACATTCTGCTCCGGCTTTGCTGTCAGTGCCTGTCATTAAGCGCAATGAAAAGGCTTCATCCAATCTTCCTGTATCGATAGCTGGACAGAAGGCTCAAGCAAATCAATTTTTCACGAAACGTTCTGCTCCGGCTTTGCTATCAGTGACTGTCATTAGGCGCAATGAAAAGGCCCCATTTAATCTTCCTGTATCTATAGCTGGACAGAAGGCTCAAGCAAATCAATTTTTCGCGAAACGTTCTGCTCCGGCTTTGCTGTCAGTTCCTGTCATTAAGCACAATAAAATAGCCCCATCCAATCTTCCTGTATCGATAGCTGGACAGAAGGCTCAAGCCAATCAATTTTTCACGAAACGTTCTGCTCCGGCTTTGCTGTCAGTGCCTGTCATTAAGCCCAATTAAAAGGCCCCATCCAATCTTCCTGTATCGATAGCTGGAGAGAAGGCCCAAGCAAATCATTTTTTCACAAAATGTTCTGCTCCGGCTTGGCTGTCAGTGCCTGTCATTAAGCGCAATGAAAGGGCTTCATCCAATCTTCCTGTATCGATAGCTGGACAGAAGGCTCAAGCCAATCAATTTTTCACGAAACATTCTGCTCCGGCTTTGCTGTCAGTGCCTGTCATTAAGCCCAATGAAAAGGCCCCATCCAATCTTCCTGTATCGATAGCTGGACAGAAGGCTCAAGCCAATCAATTTTTCACGAAACGTTCTGCTCTGGCTTTGCTGTCAGTGCCTGTCATTAAGCCCAATGAAAAGGCCCCATCCAATCTTCCTGTATCGATAGCTGGACAGAAGGCTCAAGCCAATCAATTTTTCACGAAACGTTCTGCTCCGGCTTTGCTGTCAGTGCCTGTCATTAAGCCCAATGAAAAGGCCCCATCCAATCTTCCTGTATCGATAGCTGGACAGAAGGCTCAAGCCAATCAATTTTTCACGAAACGTTCTGCTCCGGCTTTGCTGTCAGTGCGTGTCATTAAGCCCAATGAAAAGGCCCCATCCAATCTTCCTGTATCGATAGCTGGAGAGAAGGCCCAAGCAAATCATTTTTTCCCAAAAAGTTCTGCTCCGGCTTTGCTACCAGTGACTGTCATTAGGCGCAATGAAAAGGCCCCATTTAATCTTCCTGTATCGATAGCTGGACAGAAGGCTCAAGCAAATCAATTTTTCGCGAAACGTTCTGCTCCGGCTTTGCTGTCAGTGACTGTCATTAAGCGCAATGAAAAGGCCCCATCCAATCTTCCTGTATCAATAGCTGGACAGAAGGCTCAAGCAAATCAATTTTTCACGAAACGTGCTGCTCCGGCTTTCCTGACAGTGCCTGTCGTTAAGCCCAATGAATAGGCCCCATCCAATCTTCCTGTATCGATAGCTGGACGGAAGGCTCAAGCAAATCAATTTTTCACGAAACGTTCTGCTCCGGCTTTGCTGTCAGTTCCTGTCATTAAGCGCAATGAAAAGGCTTCATCCAATCTTGCTGTATCGATAGCTGGACAGAAGGCTCAAGCCAATCAATTTTTCACGAAACGTTCTGCTCCGGCTTTGCTGTCAGTGCCTGTCATTAAGCCCAATGAAAAGGCCCCATCCAATCTTCCTGTATCGATAGCTGGACAGAAGGCTCAAGACAATCAATTTTTCACGAAACGTTCTGCTCCGGCTTTGCTGTCAGTGCCTGTCATTAAGCCCAATGAAAAGGCCCTATGCAATCTTCCTGTATCGATAGCTGGACAGAAGGCTCAAGCAAATCATTTTTTTTTTCGCGCAATGAAATGACCCCATCCAATCTTCCTGTATCGGTAGTTGGACAGAAGGCTCAAGCAAATCAATTTTTCACGAAATGTTCTGCTCCAGCTTGGCTGTCAGTGCCTGTCATTAAGCGCAATGAAAAGGCCCCATCCAATCATCCTGTATCGATAGCTCGACAGAATGCTCAAGCAAATCAATTTTTCACGAAAGGTTCTGCTCCGGCTTTGCTGTCAGTGTCTGTCATTAAGCGCAATGAAAAGGCCCCATCCAATCTTCCTGTATCGATAGCTGGACAGAAGGCTCAAGCAAATCAATTTTTCACGAAACATTCTGCTCCGGCTTTGCTGTCAGTGCCTGTCATTAAGCGCAATGAAAAGTATTCATCCAATCTTCCTGTATCGATAGCAGGACACAAGGCTCAAGCCAATCAATTTTTCACGAAACGTTCTGCTCCGGCTTTGCTGTCAGTGCCTGTCATTGCGCAAGGAAAAGGCCCCATCCAATCTTCCTGTATCGATAGCTGGACAGAAGGCTCAAGCCAATAAATTTTACACGAAACATTCTGCTCCGGCTTTGCTGTCAGTGCCTGTCATTAAGCGCAATGAAAAGGCTTCATCCAATCTTCCTGTATCGATAGCTGGACAGAAGGCTCAAGCAAATCAATTTTTCACGAAACATTCTGCTCCGGCTTTGCTATCAGTGACTGTCATTA
This sequence comes from Haemaphysalis longicornis, assembly GCF_048455015.1. NCBI lineage: Eukaryota > Metazoa > Arthropoda > Arachnida > Ixodida > Ixodidae > Haemaphysalis > Haemaphysalis longicornis. Next base: position 2,961,702 of record NW_027526352.1, on the reverse strand, counting down.
GGCACAATAAAATAGCCCCATCCAATCTTCCTGTATCGATAGCTGGACAGAAGGCTCAAGCCAATCAATTTTTCACGAAACGTTCTGCTCCGGCTTTGCTGTCAGTGCCTGTCATTAAGCCCAATGAAAAGGCCCCATCCAATCTTCCTGTATCGATAGCTGGAGAGAAGGCCCAAGCAAATCATTTTTTCACAAAATGTTCTGCTCCGGCTTGGCTGTCAGTGCCTGTCATTAAGCGCAATGAAAGGGCTTCATCCAATCTTCCTGTATCGATAGCTGGACAGAAGGCTCAAGCCAATCAATTTTTCACGAAACGTTCTGCTCCGGCTTTGCTGTCAGTGCCTGTCATTAAGCCCAATGAAAAGGCCCCATCCAATCTTCCTGTATCGATAGCTGGACAGAAGGCTCAAGCCAATCAATTTTTCACGAAACGTTCTGCTCCGGCTTTGCTGTCAGTGCCTGTCATTGCGCAAGGAAAAGGCCCCATCCAATCTTCCTGTATCGATAGCTGGACACAAGGCTCAAGCCAATCAATTTTTCACGAAACGTTCTGCTCCGGCTTTGCTGTCAGTGCCTGTCATTGAGCCCAATGAAAAGGCCCCATCCAATCTTCCTGTATCGATAGCTGGACAGAAGGCTCAAGCCAATCAATTTTTCACGAAACGTTCTGCTCCGGCTTTGCTGTCAGTGCCTGTCATTGCGCAAGGAAAAGGCCCCATCCAATCTTCCTGTATCGATAGCTGGACAGAAGGCTCAAGCCAATCAATTTTTTCACGAAACGTTCTGCTCCGGCTTTGCTGTCAGTGCCTGTCATTGCGCAAGGAAAAGGCCCCATCCAATCTTCCTGTATCGATAGCTGGACAGAAGGCTCAAGCCAATCAATTTTTCACGAAACGTTCTGCTCCGGCTTTGCTGTCAGTGCCTGTCATTAAGCACAATGAAAAGGCTTCATCCAATCTTCCTGTATCGATGGCTGGACAGAAGGCTCAAGTCAGTCAATTTTTCACGAAACGTTCTGCTCCGGCTTTGCTGTCAGTGCCTGTCATTGAGCCCAATGAAAAGGCCCCATCCAATCTTCCTGTATCGATAGCTGGACAGAAGGCTCAAGCCAATCAATTTTTCACGAAACGTTCTGCTCCGGCTTTGCTCTCAGTGCCTGTCATTAGGCCCAATGAAAAGGCCCCATCCAATCTTCCTGTAACGATAGCTGGACAGAAGGCTCAAGCCAATCAATTTTTCACGAAACGTTCTGCTCCGGCTTTGCTGTCAGTGCCTGTCATTAAGCACAATGAAAAGGCTTCATCCAATCTTCCTGTATCGATGGCTGGACAAAAGGCTCAAGCCAATCAATTTTTCACGAAACGTTCTGCTCCGGCTTTGCTGTCAGTGCCTGTCATTAAGCCCAATGAAAAGGCCCCATCCAATCTTCCTGTATCGATAGCTGGACAGAAGGCTCAAGCAAATCAATTTTTCACGAAACATTCTGCTCCGGCTTTGCTGTCAGTGCCTGTCATTAAGCGCAATGAAAAGGCTTCATCCAATCTTCCTGTATCGATAGCAGGACACAAGGCTCAAGCCAATCAATTTTTCACGAGACGTTCTGCTCCGGTTTTGCTGTCAGTGCCTGTCATTGCGCAAGGAAAAGGCCCCATTCAATCTTCCTGTATCGATAGCTGGACAGAAGGCTCAAGCCAATCAATTTTACACGAAACATTCTGCTGCGGCTTTGCTATCAGTGACTGTCATTAGGCACAATAAAATAGCCCCATCCAATCTTCCTGTATCGATAGCTGGACAGAAGGCTCAAGCCAATCAATTTTTCACGAAACGTTCTGCTCCGGCTTTGCTGTCAGTGCCTGTCATTAAGCCCAATGAAAAGGCCCCATCCAATCTTCCTGTATCGATAGCTGGAGAGAAGGCCCAAGCAAATCATTTTTTCACAAAATGTTCTGCTCCGGCTTGGCTGTCAGTGCCTGTCATTAAGCGCAATGAAAGGGCTTCATTTAATCTTCCTGTATCGATAGCTGGACAGAAGGCTCAAGCCAATCAATTTTTCACGAAACATTCTGCTCCGGCTTTGCTGTCAGTGCCTGTCATTAAGCGCAATGAAAAGGCTTCATCCAATCTTCCTGTATCGATAGCAGGACACAAGGCTCAAGCCAATCAATTTTTCACGAAACGTTCTGCTCCGGCTTTGCTGTCAGTGCCTGTCATTGCGCAAGGAAAAGGCCCCATCCAATCTTCCTGTATCGATAGCTGGACAGAAGGCTCAAGCCAATCAATTTTACATGAAACATTCTGCTCCGGCTTTGCTGTCAGTGCCTGTCATTAAGCGCAATGAAAAGGCTTCATCCAATCTTCCTGTATCGATAGCTGGACAGAAGGCTCAAGCAAATCAATTTTTCACGAAACATTCTGCTCCGGCTTTGCTATCAGTGACTGTCATTAAGCCCAATGAAAAGGCCCCATCCAATCTTCCTGTATCGATAGCTGGAGAGAAGGCCCAAGCAAATCATTTTTTCACAAAATGTTCTGCTCCGGCTTGGCTGTCAGTGCCTGTCATTAAGCGCAATGAAAGGGCTTCATCCAATCTTCCTGTATCGATAGCTGGACAGAAGGCTCAAGCCAATCAATTTTTCACGAAACGTTCTGCTCCGGCTTTGCTGTCAGTGCCTGTCATTAAGCCCAATGAAAAGGCCCCATCCAATCTTCCTGTATCGATAGCTGGACAGAAGGCTCAAGCCAATCAATTTTTCACGAAACGTTCTGCTCCGGCTTTGCTGTCAGTGCCTGTCATTGCGCAAGGAAAAGGTCCCATCCAATCTTCCTGTATCGATAGCTGGACAGAAGGCTCAAGCCAATCAATTTTTCACGAAACGTTCTGCTCCGGCTTTGCTGTCAGTGCATGTCATTGAGCCCAATGAAAAGGCCCCATCCAATCTTCCTGTGTCGATAGCTGGACAGAAGGCTCAAGCCAATCAATTTTTCACGAAACGTTCTGCTCCGGCTTTGCTGTCAGTGCCTGTCATTGCGCAAGGAAAAGGCCCCATCCAATCTTCCTGTATCGATAGCTGGACAGAAGGCTCAAGCCAATCAATTTTTTCACGAAACGTTCTGCTCCGGCTTTGCTGTCAGTGCCTGTCATTGCGCAAGGAAAAGGCCCCATCCAATCTTCCTGTATCGATAGCTGGACAGAAGGCTCAAGCCAATCAATTTTTCACGAAACGTTCTGCTCCGGCTTTGCTGTCAGTGCCTGTCATTAAGCACAATGAAAAGGCTTCATCCAATCTTCCTGTATCGATGGCTGGACAGAAGGCTCAAGCCAATCAATTTTTCACGAAACGTTCTGCTCCGGCTTTGCTGTCAGTGCCTGTCATTGAGCCCAATGAAAAGGCCCCATCCAATCTTCCTGTATCGATAGCTGGACAGAAGGCTCAAGCCAATCAATTTTTCACGAAACGTTCTGCTCCGGCTTTGCTGTCAGTGCCTGTCATTAAGCCCAATGAAAAGGCCCCATCCAATCTTCCTGTAACGATAGCTGGACAGAAGGCTCAAGCCAATCAATTTTTCACGAAACGTTCTGCTCCGGCTTTGCTGTCAGTGCCTGTCATTAAGCACAATGAAAAGGCTTCATCCAATCTTCCTGTATCGATAGCTGGACAGAAGGCTCAAGCCAATCAATTTTTCGCGAAACGTTCTGCTCCGGCTTTGCTGTCAGTGACTGTCATTAAGCGCAATGAAAAGGCCCCATCCAATCTTCCTGTATCGATAGCTGGACAGAAGGCTCAAGCAAATCAATTTTTCACGAAACGTGCTGCTCCGGCTTTCCTGACAGTGCCTGTCGTTAAGCCCAATGAATAGGCCCCATCCAATCTTCCTGTATCGATAGCTGGACAGAAGGCTCAAGCAAATCAATTTTTCACGAAACGTTCTGCTCCGGCTTTGCTGTCAGTGACTGTCATTAAGCGCAATGAAAAGGCCCCATCCAATCTTCCTGTATCGATAGCTGGACAGAAGGCCCAAGCAAATCAATTTTTCACGAAACGTTCTGCTCCGGCTTTGCTGTCAGTGCCTGTCATTAAGCACAATGAAAAGGCCCCATCCAATCTTCCTGTATCGATAGCTGGACAGAAGGCTCAAGCAAGTCATTTTTTCACGAAATGGTCTGCTCCGGCTTTGCTGTTAGTGCCTGTCATTGAGCCAATGAAAAGGCCCTACGCAATCTTCCTGTATAGATAGCTGGACAGAAGGCTCAAGCAAATCAATTTTTCACGAAACGTGCTGCTCCGGCTTTCCTGACAGTGCCTGTCGTTAAGCCCAATGAATAGGCCCCATCCAATCTTCCTGTATCGATAGCTGGACAGAAGGCTCAAGCAAATCAATTTTTCACGAAACGTTCTGCTCCGGCTTTGCTGTCAGTGACTGTCATTAAGCGCAATAAAAAGGCCCCATCCAATCTTCCTGTATCGATAGCTGGAGAGAAGGCCCAAGCAAATCATTTTTTCCCAAAAAGTTCTGCTCCGGCTTTGCTATCAGTGACTGTCATTAGGCGCAATGAAAAGGCCCCATTTAATCTTCCTGTATCGATAGCTGGACAGAAGGCTCAAGCAAATCAATTTTTCACGAAATGTTCTGCTCCAGCTTGGCTGTCAGTGCCTGTCATTAAGCGCAATGAAAAGGCCCCATCCAATCATCCTGTATCGATAGCTCGACAGAATGCTCAAGCAAATCAATTTTTCACGAAAGGTTCTGCTCCGGCTTTGCTGTCAGTGTCTGTCATTAAGCGCAATGAAAAGGCCCCATCCAATCTTCCTGTATCGATAGCTGGACAGAAGGCTCAAGCAAATCAATTTTTCACGAAACATTCTGCTCCGGCTTTGCTGTCAGTGCCTGTCATTAAGCGCAATGAAAAGGCTTCATCCAATCTTCCTGTATCGATAGCACGACACAAGGCTCAAGCCAATCAATTTTTCACGAAACGTTCTGCTCCGGCTTTGCTGTCAGTGCCTGTCATTGCGCAAGGAAAAGGCCCCATCCAATCTTCCTGTATCGATAGCTGGACAGAAGGCTCAAGCCAATCAATTTTACACGAAACATTCTGCTCCGGCTTTGCTGTCAGTGCCTGTCATTAAGCGCAATGAAAAGGCTTCATCCAATCTTCCTGTATCGATAGCTGGACAGAAGGCTCCAGCAAATCAATTTTTCACGAAACGTTCTGCTCCGGCTTTGCTATCAGTGACTGTCATTAGGCGCAATGAAAAGGCCCCATTTAATCTTCCTGTATCTATAGCTAGACAGAAGGCTCAAGCAAATCAATTTTTCGCGAAACGTTCTGCTCCGGCTTTGCTGTCAGTTCCTGTCATTAAGCACAATAAAGTAGCCCCATCCAATCTTCCTGTATCGATAGCTGGACAGAAGGCTCAAGCCAATCAATTTTTCACGAAACGTTCTGCTCCGGCTTTGCTGTCAGTGCCTGTCATTAAGCCCAATTAAAAGGCCCCATCCAATCTTCCTGTATCGATAGCTGGAGAGAAGGCCCAAGCAAATCATTTTTTCACAAAATGTTCTGCTCCGGCTTGGCTGTCAGTGCCTGTCATTAAGCGCAATGAAAGGGCTTCATCCAATCTTCCTGTATCGATAGCTGGACAGAAGGCTCAAGCCAATCAATTTTTCACGAAACGTTCTGCTCCGGCTTTGCTGTCAGTTCCTGTCATTAAGCCCAATGAAAAGGCCCCATCCAATCTTCCTGTATCGATAGCTGGACAGAAGGCTCAAGCCAATCAATTTTTCACGAAACGTTCTGCTCTGGCTTTGCTGTCAGTGCCTGTCATTAAGCCCAATGAAAAGGCCCCATCCAATCTTCCTGTATCGATAGCTGGACAGAAGGCTCAAGCCAATATATTTTTCACGAAACGTTCTGCTCCGGCTTTGCTGTCAGCGCCTGTCATTAAGCCCAATGAAAAGGCCCCATCCAATCTTCCTGTATCGATAGCTGGACAGAAGGCTCAAGCCAATCAATTTTTCACGAAACGTTCTGCTCCGGCTTTGCTGTCAGTGCGTGTCATTAAGCCCAATGAAAAGGCCCCATCCAATCTTCCTGTATCGATAGCTGGAGAGAAGGCCCAAGCAAATCATTTTTTCCCGAAAAGTTCTGCTCCGGCTTTGCTATCAGTGACTGTCATTAGGCGCAATGAAAAGGCCCCATTTAATCTTCCTGTATCGATAGCTGGACAGAAGGCTCAAGCAAATCAATTTTTCGCGAAACGTTCTGCTCCGGCTTTGCTGTCAGTGCCTGTCATTAAGCCCAATGAAAAGGCCCCATCCAATCTTCCTGTATCGATAGCTGGACAGAAGGCTCAAGCCAATCAATTTTTCACGAAACGTTCTGCTCTGGCTTTGCTGTCAGTGCCTGTCATTAAGCCCAATGAAAAGGCCCCATCCAATCTTCCTGTATCGATAGCTGGACAGAATGCTCAAGCCAATCAATTTTTCACGAAACGTTCTGCTCCGGCTTTGCTGTCAGTGCCTGTCATTAAGCCCAATGAAAAGGCCCCATCCAATCTTCCTGTATCGATAGCTGGACAGAAGGCTCAAGCCAATCAATTTTTCACGAAACGTTCTGCTCCGGCTTTGCTGTCAGTGCGTGTCATTAAGCCCAATGAAAAGGCCCCATCCAATCTTCCTGTATCGATAGCTGGAGAGAAGGCCCAAGCAAATCATTTTTTCCAAAAAAGTTCTCCTCCGGCTTTGCTATCAGTGACTGTCATTAGGCGCAATGAAAAGGCCCCATTTAATCTTCCTGTATCGATAGCTGGACAGAAGGCTCAAGCAAATCAATTTTTCGCGAAACGTTCTGCTCCGGCTTTGCTGTCAGTGACTGTCATTAAGCGCAATTAAAAGGTCCCATCCAATCTTCCTGTATCGATAGCTGGACAGAAGGCTCAAGCAAATCAATTTTTCACGAAACGTGCTGCTCCGGCTTTCCTGACAGTGCCTGTCGTTAAGCCCAATGAATAGGCCCCATCCAATCTTCCTGTATCGATAGCTGGACAGAAGGCTCAAGCAAATCAATTTTTCACGAAACGTTCTGCTCCGGCTTTGCTGTCAGTTCCTGTCATTAAGCGCAATGAAAAGGCTTCATCCAATCTTCCTGTATCGATAGCTGGACAGAAGGCTCAAGCCAATCAATTTTTCACGAAACGTTCTGCTCCGGCTTTGCTGTCAGTGCCTGTCATTAAGCCCAATGAAAAGGCCCCATCCAATCTTCCTGTATCGATAGCTGGACAGAAGGCTCAAGCCAATCAATTTTTCACGAAACGTTCTGCTCCGGCTTTGCTGTCAGTGCCTGTCATTAAGCCCAATGAAAAGGCCCTACGCAATCTTCCTGTATCGATAGCTGGACAGAAGGCTCAAGCAAATCATTTTTTTTTCGCGCAATGAAATGACCCCATCCAATCTTCCTGTATCGGTAGTTGGACAGAAGGCTCAAGCAAATCAATTTTTCACGAAATGTTCTGCTCCAGCTTGGCTGTCAGTGCCTGTCATTAAGCGCAATGAAAAGGCCCCATCCAATCATCCTGTATCGATAGCTCGACAGAATGCTCAAGCAAATCAATTATTCACGAAAGGTTCTGCTCCGGCTTTGCTGTCAGTGTCTGTCATTAAGCGCAATGAAAAGGCCCCATCCAATCTTCCTGTATCGATAGCTGGACAGAAGGCTCAAGCAAATCAATTTTTCACGAAACATTCTGCTCCGGCTTTGCTGTCAGTGCCTGTCATTAAGCGCAATGAAAAGGCTTCATCCAATCTTCCTGTATCGATAGCAGGACACAAGGCTCAAGCCAATCAATTTTTCACGAAACGTTCTGCTCCGGCTTTGCTGTCAGTGCCTGTCATTGCGCAAGGAAAAGGCCCCATCCAATCTTCCTGTATCGATAGCTGGACAGAAGGCTCAAGCCAATCAATTTTACACGAAACATTCTGCTCCGGCTTTGCTGTCAGTGCCTGTCATTAAGCCCAATGAAAAGGCCCCATCCAATCTTCCTGTATCGATAGCTGGACAGAAGGCTCAAGCCAATCAATTTTTCACGAAACGTTCTGTTCCGGCTTTGCTGTCAGTGCCTGTCATTAAGCCCAATGAAAAGGCCCCATCCAATCTTCCTGTATCGATAGCTGGACAGAAGGCTCAAGCCAATCAATTTTTCACGAAACGTTCTGCTCCGGCTTTGCTGTCAGTGCCTGTCATTAAGCACAATGAAAAGGCTTCATCCAATCTTCCTGTATCGATGGCTGGACAGAAGGCTCAAGCCAATCAATTTTTCACGAAACGTTCTGCTCCGGCTTTGCTGTCAGTTCCTGTCATTAAGCGCAATGAAAAGGCTTCATCCAATCTTCCTGTATCGATAGCTCAACAGAAGGCTCACGCAAACCATTTTTTCACGAAACGTTCTGCTCCGGCTTTGCTGTCAGTGCCTGTCATTAAGCCCAATTAAAAGGCCCCATCCAATCTTCCTGTATCGATAGCTGGAGAGAAGGCCCAAGCAAATCATTTTTTCACAAAATGTTCTGCTCCGGCTTGGCTGTCAGTGCCTGTCATTAAGCGCAATGAAAGGGCTTCATCCAATCTTCCTGTATCGATAGCTAGACAGAAGGCTCAAGCCAATCAATTTTTCACGAAACGTTCTGCTCCGGCTTTGCTGTCAGTGCCTGTCATTAAGCCCAATGAAAAGGCCCCATCCAATCTTCCTGTATCGATAGCTGGACAGAAGGCTCAAGCAAATCAATTTTTCACGAAACGTGCTGCTCCGGCTTTCCTGACAGTGCCTGTCGTTAAGCCCAATGAATAGGCCCCATCCAATCTTCCTGTATCGATAGCTGGACAGAAGGCTCAAGCAAATCAATTTTTCACGAAACGTTCTGCTCCGGCTTTGCTGTCAGTGACTGTCATTAAGCGCAATGAAAAGGCCCCATCCAATCTTCCTGTATCGATAGCTGGAGAGAAGGCCCAAGCAAATCATTTTTTCCCAAAAAGTTCTGCTCCGGCTTTGCTATCAGTGACTGTCATTAGGCGCAATGAAAAGGCCCCATTTAATCTTCCTGTATCGATAGCTGGACAGAAGGCTCAAGCAAATCAATTTTTCGCGAAACGTTCTGCTCCGGCTTTGCTGTCAGTGACTGTCATTAAGCGCAATGAAAAGGCCCCATCCAATCTTCCTGTATCGATAGCTGGACAGAAGGCTCAAGCAAATCAATTTTTCACGAAATGTTCTGCTCCAGCTTGGCTGTCAGTGCCTGTCATTAAGCGCAATGAAAAGGCCCCATCCAATCATCCTGTATCGATAGCTCGACAGAATGCTCAAGCAAATCAATTTTTCACGAAAGGTTCTGCTCCGGCTTTGCTGTCAGTGTCTGTCATTAAGCGCAATGAAAAGGCCCCATCCAATCTTCCTGTATCGATAGCTGGACAGAAGGCTCAAGCAAATCAATTTTTCACGAAACATTCTGCTCCGGCTTTGCTGTCAGTGCCTGTCATTAAGCGCAATGAAAAGGCTTCATCCAATCTTCCTGTATCGATAGCACGACACAAGGCTCAAGCCAATCAATTTTTCACGAAACGTTCTGCTCCGGCTTTGCTGTCAGTGCGTGTCATTAAGCCCAATGAAAAGGCCCCATCCAATCTTCCTGTATCGATAGCTGGAGAGAAGGCCCAAGCAAATCATTTTTTCCCGAAAAGTTCTGCTCCGGCTTTGCTATCAGTGACTGTCATTAGGCGCAATGAAAAGGCCCCATTTAATCTTCCTGTATCGATAGCTGGACAGAAGGCTCAAGCAAATCAATTTTTCGCGAAACGTTCTGCTCCGGCTTTGCTGTCAGTGCCTGTCATTAAGCCCAATGAAAAGGCCCCATCCAATCTTCCTGTATCGATAGCTGGACAGAAGGCTCAAGCCAATCAATTTTTCACGAAACGTTCTGCTCTGGCTTTGCTGTCAGTGCGTGTCATTAAGCCCAATGAAAAGGCCCCATCCAATCTTCCTGTATCGATAGCTGGACAGAAGGCTCAAGCCAATCAATTTTTCACAAAACGTTCTGCTCCGGCTTTGCTGTCAGTGCCTGTCATTAAGCCCAATGAAAAGGCCCCATCCAATCTTCCTGTATCGATAGCTGGACAGAAGGCTCAAGCCAATCAATTTTTCACGAAACGTTCTGCTCCGGCTTTGCTGTCAGTGCGTGTCATTAAGCCCAATGAAAAGGCCCCATCCAATCTTCCTGTATCGATAGCTGGAGAGAAGGCCCAAGCAAATCATTTTTTCCAAAAAAGTTCTCCTCCGGCTTTGCTATCAGTGACTGTCATTAGGCGCAATGAAAAGGCCCCATTTAATCTTCCTGTATCGATAGCTGGACCGAAGGCTCAAGCAAATCAATTTTTCGCAAAACGTTCTGCTCCGGCTTTGCTGTCAGTGACTGTCATTAAGCGCAATGAAAAGGTCCCATCCAATCTTCCTGTATCGATAGCTGGACAGAAGGCTCAAGCAAATCAATTTTTCACGAAACGTGCTGCTCCGGCTTTCCTGACAGTGCCTGTCGTTAAGCCCAATGAATAGGCCCCATCCAATCTTCCTGTATCGATAGCTGGACAGAAGGCTCAAGCAAATCAATTTTTCACGAAACGTTCTGCTCCGGCTTTGCTGTCAGTTCCTGTCATTAAGCGCAATGAAAAGGCTTCATCCAATCTTCCTGTATCGATAGCTGGACAGAAGGCTCAAGCCAATCAATTTTTCACGAAACGTTCTGCTCCGGCTTTGCTGTCAGTGCCTGTCATTAAGCCCAATGAAAAGGCCCCTTCCAATCTTCCTGTATCGATAGCTGGACAGAAGGCTCAAGCCAATCAATTTTTCATGAAACGTTCTGCTCCGGCTTTGCTGTCAGTGCCTGTCATTAAGCCCAATGAAAAGGCCCTACGCAATCTTCCTGTATCGATAGCTGGACAGAAGGCTCAAGCAAATCATTTTTTTTTCGCGCAATGAAATGACCCCATCCAATCTTCCTGTATCGGTAGTTGGACAGAAGGCTCAAGCAAATCAATTTTTCACGAAATGTTCTGCTCCAGCTTGGCTGTCAGTGCCTGTCATTAAGCGCAATGAAAAGGCCCCATCCAATCATCCTGTATCGATAGCTCGACAGAATGCTCAAGCAAATCAATTATTCACGAAAGGTTCTGCTCCGGCTTTGCTGTCAGTGTCTGTCATTAAGCGCAATGAAAAGGCCCCATCCAATCTTCCTGTATCGATAGCTGGACAGAAGGCTCAAGCAAATCAATTTTTCACGAAACATTCTGCTCCGGCTTTGCTGTCAGTGCCTGTCATTAAGCGCAATGAAAAGGCTTCATCCAATCTTCCTGTATCGATAGCAGGACACAAGGCTCAAGCCAATCAATTTTTCACGAAACGTTCTGCACCGGCTTTGCTGTCAGTGCCTGTCATTGCGCAAGGAAAAGGCCCCATCCAATCTTCCTGTATCGATAGCTGGACAGAAGGCTCAAGCCAATCAATTTTACACGAAACATTCTGCTCCGGCTTTGCTGTCAGTGCCTGTCATTAAGCCCAATGAAAAGGCCCCATCCAATCTTCCTGTATCGATAGCTGGACAGAAGGCTCAAGCCAATCAATTTTTCACGAAACGTTCTGTTCCGGCTTTGCTGTCAGTGCCTGTCATTAAGCCCAATGAAAAGGCCCCATCCAATCTTCCTGTATCGATAGCTGGACAGAAGGCTCAAGCCAATCAATTTTTCACGAAACGTTCTGCTCCGGCTTTGCTGTCAGTGCCTGTCATTAAGCACAATGAAAAGGCTTTATCCAATCTTCCTGTATCGATGGCTGGACAGAAGGCTCAAGCCAATCAATTTTTCACGAAACGTTCTGCTCCAGCTTTGCTGTCAGTTCCTGTCATTAAGCGCAATGAAAAGGCTTCATCCAATCTTCCTGTATCGATAGCTCAACAGAAGGCTCACGCAAACCATTTTTTCACGAAACGTTCTGCTCCGGCTTTGCTGTCAGTGCCTGTCATTAAGCCCAATTAAAAGGCCCCATCCAATCTTCCTGTATCGATAGCTGGAGAGAAGGCCCAAGCAAATCATTTTTTCACAAAATGTTCTGCTCCGGCTTGGCTGTCAGTGCCTGTCATTAAGCGCAATGAAAGGGCTTCATCCAATCTTCCTGTATCGATAGCTAGACAGAAGGCTCAAGCCAATCAATTTTTCACGAAACGTTCTGCTCCGGCTTTGCTGTCAGTGCCTGTCATTAAGCCCAATGAAAAGGCCCCATCCAATCTTCCTGTATCGATAGCTGGACAGAAGGCTCAAGCAAATCAATTTTTCACGAAACGTGCTGCTCCGGCTTTCCTGACAGTGCCTGTCGTTAAGCCCAATGAATAGGCCCCATCCAATCTTCCTGTATCGATAGCTGGACAGAAGGCTCAAGCAAATCAATTTTTCACGAAACGTTCTGCTCCGGCTTTGCTGTCAGTGACTGTCATTAAGCGCAATGAAAAGGCCCCATCCAATCTTCCTGTATCGATAGCTGGAGAGAAGGCCCAAGCAAATCATTTTTTCCCAAAAAGTTCTGCTCCGGCTTTGCTATCAGTGACTGTCATTAGGCGCAATGAAAAGGCCCCATTTAATCTTCCTGTATCGATAGCTGGACAGAAGGCTCAAGCAAATCAATTTTTCGCGAAACGTTCTGCTCCGGCTTTGCTGTCAGTGACTGTCATTAAGCGCAATGAAAAGGCCCCATCCAATCTTCCTGTATCGATAGCTGGACAGAAGGCTCAAGCAAATCAATTTTTCACGAAATGTTCTGCTCCAGCTTGGCTGTCAGTGCCTGTCATTAAGCGCAATGAAAAGGCCCCATCCAATCATCCTGTATCGATAGCTCGACAGAATGCTCAAGCAAATCAATTTTTCACGAAAGGTTCTGCTCCGGCTTTGCTGTCAGTGTCTGTCATTAAGCGCAATGAAAAGGCCCCATCCAATCTTCCTGTATCGATAGCTGGACAGAAGGCTCAAGCAAATCAATTTTTCACGAAACATTCTGCTCCGGCTTTGCTGTCAGTGCCTGTCATTAAGCGCAATGAAAAGGCTTCATCCAATCTTCCTGTATCGATAGCACGACACAAGGCTCAAGCCAATCAATTTTTCACGAAACGTTCTGCTCCGGCTTTGCTGTCAGTGCCTGTCATTGCGCAAGGAAAAGGCCCCATCCAATCTTCCTGTATCGATAGCTGGACAGAAGGCTCAAGCCAATCAATTTTACACGAAACATTCTGCTCCGGCTTTGCTGTCAGTGCCTGTCATTAAGCGCAATGAAAAGGCTTCATCCAATCTTCCTGTATCGATAGCTGGACAGAAGGCTCCAGCAAATCAATTTTTCACGAAACGTTCTGCTCCGGCTTTGCTATCAGTGACTGTCATTAGGCGCAATGAAAAGGCCCCATTTAATCTTCCTGTATCTATAGCTGGACAGAAGGCTCAAGCAAATCAATTTTTCGCGAAACGTTCTGCTCCGGCTTTGCTGTCAGTTCCTGTCATTAAGCACAATAAAATAGCCCCATCCAATCTTCCTGTATCGATAGCTGGACAGAAGGCTCAAGCCAATCAATTTTTCACGAAACGTTCTGCTCCGGCTTTGCTGTCAGTGCCTGTCATTAAGCCCAATTAAAAGGCCCCATCCAATCTTCCTGTATCGATAGCTGGAGAGAAGGCCCAAGCAAATCATTTTTTCACAAAATGTTCTGCTCCGGCTTGGCTGTCAGTGCCTGTCATTAAGCGCAATGAAAGGGCTTCATCCAATCTTCCTGTATCGATAGCTGGACAGAAGGCTCAAGCCAATCAATTTTTCACGAAACGTTCTGCTCCGGCTTTGCTGTCAGTGCCTGTCATTAGCCCAATGAAAAGGCCCCATCCAATCTTCCTGTATCGATAGCTGGACAGAAGGCTCAAGCCAATCAATTTTTCACGAAACGTTCTGCTCTGGCTTTGCTGTCAGTGCCTGTCATTAAGCCCAATGAAAAGGCCCCATCCAATCTTCCTGTATCGATAGCTGGACAGAAGGCTCAAGCCAATCAATTTTTCACGAAACGTTCTGCTCCGGCTTTGCTGTCAGTGCCTGTCATTAAGCCCAATGAAAAGGCCCCATCCAATCTTCCTGTATCGATAGCTGGACAGAAGGCTCAAGCCAATCAATTTTTCACGAAACGTTCTGCTCCGGCTTTGCTGTCAGTGCGTGTCATTAAGCCCAATGAAAAGGCCCCATCCAATCTTCCTGTATCGATAGCTGGAGAGAAGGCCCAAGCAAATCATTTTTTCCCGAAAAGTTCTGCTCCGGCTTTGCTATCAGTGACTGTCATTAGGCGCAATGAAAAGGCCCCATTTAATCTTCCTGTATCGATAGCTGGACAGAAGGCTCAAGCAAATCAATTTTTCGCGAAACGTTCTGCTCCGGCTTTGCTGTCAGTGCCTGTCATTAAGCCCAATGAAAAGGCCCCATCCAATCTTCCTGTATCGATAGCTGGACAGAAGGCTCAAGCCAATCAATTTTTCACGAAACGTTCTGCTCTGGCTTTGCTGTCAGTGCCTGTCATTAAGCCCAATGAAAAGGCCCCATCCAATCTTCCTGTATCGATAGCTGGACAGAAGGCTCAAGCCAATCAATTTTTCACGAAACGTTCTGCTCCGGCTTTGCTGTCAGTGCCTGTCATTAAGCCCAATGAAAAGGCCCCATCCAATCTTCCTGTATCGATAGCTGGACAGAAGGCTCAAGCCAATCAATTTTTCACGAAACGTTCTGCTCCGGCTTTGCTGTCAGTGCGTGTCATTAAGCGCAATGAAAAGGCTTCATCCAATCTTCCTGTATCGATAGCAGGACACAAGGCTCAAGCCAATCAATTTTTCACGAAACGTTCTGCACCGGCTTTGCTGTCAGTGCCTGTCATTGCGCAAGGAAAAGGCCCCATCCAATCTTCCTGTATCGATAGCTGGACAGAAGGCTCAAGCCAATCAATTTTACACGAAACATTCTGCTCCGGCTTTGCTGTCAGTGCCTGTCATTAAGCCCAATGAAAAGGCCCCATCCAATCTTCCTGTATCGATAGCTGGACAGAAGGCTCAAGCCAATCAATTTTTCACGAAACGTTCTGTTCCGGCTTTGCTGTCAGTGCCTGTCATTAAGCCCAATGAAAAGGCCCCATCCAATCTTCCTGTATCGATAGCTGGACAGAAGGCTCAAGCCAATCAATTTTTCACGAAACGTTCTGCTCCGGCTTTGCTGTCAGTGCCTGTCATTAAGCACAATGAAAAGGCTTCATCCAATCTTCCTGTATCGATGGCTGGACAGAAGGCTCAAGCCAATCAATTTTTCACGAAACGTTCTGCTCCAGCTTTGCTGTCAGTTCCTGTCATTAAGCGCAATGAAAAGGCTTCATCCAATCTTCCTGTATCGATAGCTCAACAGAAGGCTCACGCAAACCATTTTTTCACGAAACGTTCTGCTCCGGCTTTGCTGTCAGTGCCTGTCATTAAGCCCAATTAAAAGGCCCCATCCAATCTTCCTGTATCGATAGCTGGAGAGAAGGCCCAAGCAAATCATTTTTTCACAAAATGTTCTGCTCCGGCTTGGCTGTCAGTGCCTGTCATTAAGCGCAATGAAAGGGCTTCATCCAATCTTCCTGTATCGATAGCTAGACAGAAGGCTCAAGCCAATCAATTTTTCACGAAACGTTCTGCTCCGGCTTTGCTGTCAGTGCCTGTCATTAAGCCCAATGAAAAGGCCCCATCCAATCTTCCTGTATCGATAGCTGGACAGAAGGCTCAAGCAAATCAATTTTTCACGAAACGTGCTGCTCCGGCTTTCCTGACAGTGCCTGTCGTTAAGCCCAATGAATAGGCCCCATCCAATCTTCCTGTATCGATAGCTGGACAGAAGGCTCAAGCAAATCAATTTTTCACGAAACGTTCTGCTCCGGCTTTGCTGTCAGTGACTGTCATTAAGCGCAATGAAAAGGCCCCATCCAATCTTCCTGTATCGATAGCTGGAGAGAAGGCCCAAGCAAATCATTTTTTCCCAAAAAGTTCTGCTCCGGCTTTGCTATCAGTGACTGTCATTAGGCGCAATGAAAAGGCCCCATTTAATCTTCCTGTATCGATAGCTGGACAGAAGGCTCAAGCAAATCAATTTTTCGCGAAACGTTCTGCTCCGGCTTTGCTGTCAGTGACTGTCATTAAGCGCAATGAAAAGGCCCCATCCAATCTTCCTGTATCGATAGCTGGACAGAAGGCTCAAGCAAATCAATTTTTCACGAAATGTTCTGCTCCAGCTTGGCTGTCAGTGCCTGTCATTAAGCGCAATGAAAAGGCCCCATCCAATCATCCTGTATCGATAGCTCGACAGAATGCTCAAGCAAATCAATTTTTCACGAAAGGTTCTGCTCCGGCTTTGCTGTCAGTGTCTGTCATTAAGCGCAATGAAAAGGCCCCATCCAATCTTCCTGTATCGATAGCTGGACAGAAGGCTCAAGCAAATCAATTTTTCACGAAACATTCTGCTCCGGCTTTGCTGTCAGTGCCTGTCATTAAGCGCAATGAAAAGGCTTCATCCAATCTTCCTGTATCGATAGCACGACACAAGGCTCAAGCCAATCAATTTTTCACGAAACGTTCTGCTCCGGCTTTGCTGTCAGTGCCTGTCATTGCGCAAGGAAAAGGCCCCATCCAATCTTCCTGTATCGATAGCTGGACAGAAGGCTCAAGCCAATCAATTTTACACGAAACATTCTGCTCCGGCTTTGCTGTCAGTGCCTGTCATTAAGCGCAATGAAAAGGCTTCATCCAATCTTCCTGTATCGATAGCTGGACAGAAGGCTCCAGCAAATCAATTTTTCACGAAACGTTCTGCTCCGGCTTTGCTATCAGTGACTGTCATTAGGCGCAATGAAAAGGCCCCATTTAATCTTCCTGTATCTATAGCTGGACAGAAGGCTCAAGCAAATCAATTTTTCGCGAAACGTTCTGCTCCGGCTTTGCTGTCAGTTCCTGTCATTAAGCACAATAAAATAGCCCCATCCAATCTTCCTGTATCGATAGCTGGACAGAAGGCTCAAGCCAATCAATTTTTCACGAAACGTTCTGCTCCGGCTTTGCTGTCAGTGCCTGTCATTAAGCCCAATTAAAAGGCCCCATCCAATCTTCCTGTATCGATAGCTGGAGAGAAGGCCCAAGCAAATCATTTTTTCACAAAATGTTCTGCTCCAGCTTGGCTGTCAGTGCCTGTCATTAAGCGCAATGAAAGGGCTTCATCCAATCTTCCTGTATCGATAGCTGGACAGAAGGCTCAAGCCAATCAATTTTTCACGAAACGTTCTGCTCCGGCTTTGCTGTCAGTGCCTGTCATTAAGCCCAATGAAAAGGCCCCATCCAATCTTCCTGTATCGATAGCTGGACAGAAGGCTCAAGCCAATCAATTTTTCACGAAACGTTCTGCTCTGGCTTTGCTGTCAGTGCCTGTCATTAAGCCCAATGAAAAGGCCCCATCCAATCTTCCTGTATCGATAGCTGGACAGAAGGCTCAAGCCAATCAATTTTTCACGAAACGTTCTGCTCCGGCTTTGCTGTCAGTGCCTGTCATTAAGCCCAATGAAAAGGCCCCATCCAATCTTCCTGTATCGATAGCTGGACAGAAGGCTCAAGCCAATCAATTTTTCACGAAACGTTCTGCTCCGGCTTTGCTGTCAGTGCGTGTCATTAAGCCCAATGAAAAGGCCCCATCCAATCTTCCTGTATCGATAGCTGGAGAGAAGGCCCAAGCAAATCATTTTTTCCCGAAAAGTTCTGCTCCGGCTTTGCTATCAGTGACTGTCATTAGGCGCAATGAAAAGGCCCCATTTAATCTTCCTGTATCGATAGCTGGACAGAAGGCTCAAGCAAATCAATTTTTCGCGAAACGTTCTGCTCCGGCTTTGCTGTCAGTGCCTGTCATTAAGCCCAATGAAAAGGCCCCATCCAATCTTCCTGTATCGATAGCTGGACAGAAGGCTCAAGCCAATCAATTTTTCACGAAACGTTCTGCTCTGGCTTTGCTGTCAGTGCCTGTCATTAAGCCCAATGAAAGGCCCCATCCAATCTTCCTGTATCGATAGCTGGACAGAAGGCTCAAGCCAATCAATTTTTCACGAAACGTTCTGCTCCGGCTTTGCTGTCAGTGCCTGTCATTAAGCCCAATGAAAAGGCCCCATCCAATCTTCCTGTATCGATAGCTGGACAGAAGGCTCAAGCCAATCAATTTTTCACGAAACGTTCTGCTCCGGCTTTGCTGTCAGTGCGTGTCATTAAGCCCAATTAAAAGGCCCCATCCAATCTTCCTGTATCGATAGCTGGAGAGAAGGCCCAAGCAAATCATTTTTTCCAAAAAAGTTCTCCTCCGGCTTTGCTATCAGTGACTGTCATTAGGCGCAATGAAAAGGCCCCATTTAATCTTCCTGTATCGATAGCTGGACAGAAGGCTCAAGCAAATCAATTTTTCGCGAAACGTTCTGCTCCGGCTTTGCTGTCAGTGACTGTCATTAAGCGCAATGAAAAGGTCCCATCCAATCTTCCTGTATCGATAGCTGGACAGAAGGCTCAAGCAAATCAATTTTTCACGAAACGTGCTGCTCCGGCTTTCCTGACAGTGCCTGTCGTTAAGCCCAATGAATAGGCCCCATCCAATCTTCCTGTATCGATAGCTGGACAGAAGGCTCAAGCAAATCAATTTTTCACGAAACGTTCTGCTCCGGCTTTGCTGTCAGTTCCTGTCATTAAGCGCAATGAAAAGGCTTCATCCAATCTTCCTGTATCGATAGCTGGACAGAAGGCTCAAGCCAATCAATTTTTCACGAAACGTTCTGCTCCGGCTTTGCTGTCAGTGCCTGTCATTAAGCCCAATGAAAAGGCCCCATCCAATCTTCCTGTATCGATAGCTGGACAGAAGGCTCAAGCCAATCAATTTTTCACGAAACGTTCTGCTCCGGCTTTGCTGTCAGTGCCTGTCATTAAGCCCAATGAAAAGGCCCTACGCAATCTTCCTGTATCGATAGCTGGACAGAAGGCTCAAGCAAATCATTTTTTTTTCGCGCAATGAAATGACCCCATCCAATCTTCCTGTATCGGTAGTTGGACAGAAGGCTCAAGCAAATCAATTTTTCACGAAACATTCTGCTCCGGCTTTGCTGTCAGTGCCTGTCATTAAGCGCAATGAAAAGGCTTCATCCAATCTTCCTGTATCGATAGCAGGACACAAGGCTCAAGCCAATCAATTTTTCACGAAACGTTCTGCTCCGGCTTTGCTGTCAGTGCCTGTCATTGCGCAAGGAAAAGGCCCCATCCAATCTTCCTGTATCGATAGCTGGACAGAAGGCTCAAGCCAATCAATTTTACACGAAACATTCTGCTCCGGCTTTGCTGTCAGTGCCTGTCATTAAGCCCAATGAAAAGGCCCCATCCAATCTTCCTGTATCGATAGCTGGACAGAAGGCTCAAGCCAATCAATTTTTCACGAAACGTTCTGTTCCGGCTTTGCTGTCAGTGCCTGTCATTAAGCCCAATGAAAAGGCCCCATCCAATCTTCCTGTATCGATAGCTGGACAGAAGGCTCAAGCCAATCAATTTTTCACGAAACGTTCTGCTCCGGCTTTGCTGTCAGTGCCTGTCATTAGGCACAATGAAAAGGCTTCATCCAATCTTCCTGTATCGATGGCTGGACAGAAGGCTCAAGCCAATCAATTTTTCACGAAACGTTCTGCTCCGGCTTTGCTGTCAGTTCCTGTCATTAAGCGCAATGAAAAGGCTTCATCCAATCTTCCTGTATCGATAGCTCAACAGAAGGCTCACGCAAACCATTTTTTCACGAAACGTTCTGCTCCGGCTTTGCTGTCAGTGCCTGTCATTAAGCCCAATTAAAAGGCCCCATCCAATCTTCCTGTATCGATAGCTGGAGAGAAGGCCCAAGCAAATCATTTTTTCACAAAATGTTCTGCTCCGGCTTGGCTGTCAGTGCCTGTCATTAAGCGCAATGAAAGGGCTTCATCCAATCTTCCTGTATCGATAGCTGGACAGAAGGTTCAAGCCAATCAATTTTTCACGAAACGTTCTGCTCCGGCTTTGCTGTCAGTTCCTGTCATTAAGCGCAATGAAAAGGCTTCATCCAGTCTTCCTGTATCGATAGCTGGACAGAAGGCTCAAGCCATTCAATTTTTCACGAAACGTTCTGCTCCGGCTTTGCTGTCAGTGCCTGTCATTAAGCCCAATGAAAAGGCCGCATCCAATCTTCCTGTATCGATAGCTGGACAGAAGGCTCAAGCCAATCAATTTTTCACGAAACGTTCTGCTCCGGCTTTGCTGTCAGTGCCTGTCATTAAGCCCAATGAAAAGGCCCTACGCAATCTTCCTGTATCGATAGCTGGACAGAAGGCCCAAGCAAATCATTTTTTTTTTTCGCGCAATGAAATGACCCCATCCAATCTTCCTGTATCGGTAGTTGGACAGAAGGCTCAAGCAAATCAATTTTTCCCAAAATGTTCTGCTCCAGCTTGGCTGTCAGTGCCTGTCATTAAGCGCAATGAAAAGGCCCCATCCAATCATCCTGTATCGATAGCTCGACAGAATGCTCAAGCAAATCAATTTTTCACGAAAGGTTCTGCTCCGGCTTTGCTGTCAGTGTCTGTCATTAGGCGCAATGAAAAGGCCCCATTTAATCTTCCTGTATCGATAGCTGGACAGAAGGCTCAAGCAAATCAATTTTTCGCGAAACGTTCTGCTCCGGCTTTGCTGTCAGTGACTGTCATTAAGCGCAATGAAAAGGCCCCATCCAATCTTCCTGTATCGATAGCTGGACAGAAGGCTCAAGCAAATCAATTTTTCACGAAACGTGCTGCTCCGGCTTTCCTGACAGTGCCTGTCATTGGGCCCAATGAATAGGCCCCATCCAATCTTCCTGTATCGATAGCTGGACAGAAGGCTCAAGCAAATCAATTTTTCACGAAACGTTCTGCTCCGGCTTTGCTGTCAGTGACTGTCATTAAGCGCAATGAAAAGGCCCCATCCAATCTTCCTGTATCGATAGCTGGACAGAAGGCCCAAGCAAATCAATTTTTCACGAAACGTTCTGCTCCGGCTTTGCTGTCAGTGCCTGTCATTAAGCACAATGAAAAGGCCCCATCCAATCTTCCTGTATCGATAGCTGGACAGAAGGCTCAAGCAAGTCATTTTTTCACGAAATGGTCTGCTCCGGCTTTGCTGTTAGTGCCTGTCATTGAGCCAATGAAAAGGCCCTACGCAATCCTCCTGTATCGATAGCTGGACAGAAGGCTCAAGCAAATCATTTTTTTTTTCGCGCAATGAAATGACCCCATCCAATCTTCCTGTATCGGTAGTTGGAAAAAAGGCTCAAGCAAATCAATTTTTCACGAAATGTTCTGCTCCAGCTTGGCTGTCAGTGCCTGTCATTAAGCGCAATGAAAAGGCCCCATCCAATCATCCTGTATCGATAGCTCAACAGAATGCTCAAGCAAATCAATTTTCACGAAAGGTTCTGCTCCGGCTTTGCTGTCAGTGTCTGTCATTAAGCGCAATGAAAAGGCCCCATCCAATCTTCCTGTATCGATAGCTGGACAGAAGGCTCAGGCAAATCAATTTTTCACGAAACATTCTGCTCCGGCTTTGCTGTCAGTGCCTGTCATTAAGCGCAATGAAAAGGCTTCATCCAATCTTCCTGTATCGATAGCACGACACAAGGCTCAAGCCAATCAATTTTTCACGAAACGTTCTGCTCCGGCTTTGCTGTCAGTGCCTGTCATTGCGCAAGGAAAAGGCCCCATCCAATCTTCCTGTATCGATAGCTGGACAGAAGGCTCAAGCCAATCAATTTTACACGAAACATTCTGCTCCGGCTTTGCTGTCAGTGCCTGTCATTAAGCGCAATGAAAAGGCTTCATCCAATCTTCCTGTATCGATAGCTGGACAGAAGGCTCAAGCAAATCAATTTTTCACGAAACGTTCTGCTCCGGCTTTGCTGTCAGTTCCTGTCATTAAGCACAATAAAATAGCCCCATCCAATCTTCCTGTATCGATAGCTGGACAGAAGGCTCAAGCCAATCAATTTTTCACGAAACGTTCTGCTCCGGCTTTGCTGTCAGTGCCTGTCATTAAGCCCAATGAAAAGGCCCCATCCAATATTCCTGTATCGATAGCTGGACAGAAGGCTCAAGCAAATCAATTTTTTACGAAATATTCTGCTCCGGCTTTGCTGACAGTGCCTGTCGTTAAGCCCAATGAAAAGGCCTCATCCAATCTTCCTGTATCGATAGCTGGACAGAAGGCTCAAGCAAATCAATTTTTCACAAAACGTTCTGCTCCGGCTTTGCTGTCAGTGACTGTCATTAAGTGCAATGAAAACGCCCCATCCAATCTTCCTGTATCGATAGCTGGACAGAAGGCCCAAGCAAATCAATTTTTCACGAAACGTTCTGCTCCGGCTTTTCTGTCAGTGCCTGTCCTTAGGCCCAATGAAAAGGCCCCATCCAATCTTCCTGTATCGATAGCTGGACAGAAGGCTCAAACAAAAATTTTTTTCACGAAACGTTCTGCTCCAGCTTTGCTGTTAGTGCCTGTCATTGAGCCAAAGAAAAGGCCCCATCCAATCTTCTGTATCGATAGCTGGACAGAAGGCTCAAACAAAAATTTTTTTCACGAAACGTTCTGCTCCAGCTTTGCTGTCAGTGCCTGTCATTGAGCCAAAGAAAAGGCTCCATCCAATCTTCCTGTATCGATAGCTGGACAGAAGGCTCAAGCAAATCATTTTTTCACGAAACCTTCTGCTCCTGCTCTGCTGTCAGTGACTGTCATTAAGCGCAATGAAAAGGCCCCATCCAATCTTCCTGTATCGATCCTGCTGGACAGAAGGCTCAAGCAAATCAATTTTTCACGAAACGTTCTGCTCCGCCATTGCTGTCAGTGCCTGTCATTAGGCGCAACGAAAAGGCCCCATCCAATCTTCCTGTATCGATAGCTGGACGGAAGGCTCACGCAAATCAATTTTTCAGAAAACATTCTGCTCCGGCTTTGCTGTCAGTGCCTGTCATTAAGCGCAATGAAAAGTCCCCATCCAATCTTCCTGTATCGATAGCTGGACAGAAGGCTCAAGCAAATCAATTTTTCACGAAATGTTCTGCTCCGGCTTTGCTGTCAGTCCCTGTCATTAAGCCCAATGAAAAGGCCCCATCCAAACTTCCTGTATTGATAGCTGGACAGAAGGCTCAAGAAAATCATTTTTTCACGAAACATTCTGCTCCGATTTTGCTGTCAATGCCTGTCATTGAGCCCAATGAAAAGGCCCTATGCAATCTTCCTGTATCGATAGCTGGACAGAAGGCTCAAGCAAATCATTTTTTCACAAAACGTTCTGCTCCTGCTTTGCTGTCAGTGACTGTCATTAGGCGCAATGAAAAGGCCCCATCCAATCTTCCTGTATCGATAGCTGGACAGAAGGCTCAAGCAATTCAATTTTTCACGAAACGTTCTGCTCCGGCTTTGCTGTCAGTGCCTGTCATTAAGCGCAATGAAAAGGCCCGATCCAATCTTCCTGTATCAATAGCTCAACAGAAGGATCACACAAATCATTTTTTCACGAAACGTTCTGCTCCGGCTTTGCTGTCAGTGACTATCATTAAGCACAATAAAAAGGCCCCATCCAATCTTCCTGTATCGATAGCTGGACAGAAGGCTCAAGCCAATCAATTTTTCACGAAACGTTCTGCTCCAGCTTTGCTGTCAGTGCCTGTCATTAAGCCCAATGAAAAGGCCCCATGCAATCTTCCTGTATCGATAGCTGGACAGAAGGCTCAAGCAAATCAATTTTTTACGAAACGTTCTGCTCCGGCTTTGCTGACAATGCCTGTCGTTAAGCCCAATGAAAAGGCCTCATCCAATCTTCCTGTATCGATAGCTGGACAGAAGGCTCAAGCAAATCAATTTTTCACAAAACGTTCTGCTCCGGCTTTGCTGTCAGTGACTGTCATTAAGTGCAATGAAAACGCCCCATCCAATCTTCCTGTATCGATAGCTGGACAGAAGGCCCAAGCAAATCAATTTTTCACGAAACGTTCTGCTCCGGCTTTTCTGTCAGTGCCTGTCCTTAAGCCCAATGAAAAGGCCCATTCCAATCTTCCTGTATCGATAGCTGGACAGAAGGCTCAAACAAAAATTTTATTCACGAAACGTTCTGCTCCAGCTTTGCTGTCAGTGCCTGTCATTGAGCCAAAGAAAAGGCCCCATCCAATCTTCTGTATCGATAGCTGGACAGAAGGCTCAAACAAAAATTTTTTC
Organism: Haemaphysalis longicornis; assembly: GCF_048455015.1. Classification (NCBI taxonomy): domain Eukaryota; kingdom Metazoa; phylum Arthropoda; class Arachnida; order Ixodida; family Ixodidae; genus Haemaphysalis; species Haemaphysalis longicornis. The sequence goes on along the minus strand of NW_027526352.1, from coordinate 2,937,299 downwards.
ACGAAACGTTCTGCTCCAGCTTTGCTGTCAGTGCCTGTCATTGAGCCAAAGAAAAGGCCCCATCCAATCTTCCTGTATCGATAGCTGGACAGAAGGCTCAAGCAAATCATTTTTTCACGAAACCTTCTGCTCCTGCTCTGCTGTCAGTGACTGTCATTAAGCGCAATGAAAAGGCCCCATCCAATCTTCCTGTATCGATCCTGCTGGACAGAAGGCTCAAGCAAATCAATTTTTCACGAAACGTTCTGCTCCGCCATTGCTGTCAGTGCCTGTCATTAGGCGCAACGAAAAGGCCCCATCCAATCTTCCTGTATCGATAGCTGGACGGAAGGCTCACGCAAATCAATTTTTCACGAAACATTCTGCTCCGGCTTTGCTGTCAGTGCCTGTCATTAAGCGCAATGAAAACTCCCCATCCAATCTTCCTGTATCGATAGCTGGACAGAAGGCTCAAGCAAATCAATTTTTCACGAAATGTTCTGCTCCGGCTTTGCTGTCAGTCCCTGTCATTAAGCCCAATGAAAAGGCCCCATCCAAACTTCCTGTATTGATAGCTGGACAGAAGGCTCAAGCAAATCATTTTTTCACAAAACGTTCTGCTCCTGCTTTGCTGTCAGTGACTGTCATTAGGCGCAATGAAAAGGCCTCATCCAATCTTCCTGTATCGATAGCTGGACAGAAGGCTCAAGCAATTCAATTTTTCACGAAACGTTCTGCTCCGGCTTTGCTGTCAGTGCCTGTCATTAAGCGCAATGAAAAGGCCCGATCCAATCTTCCTGTATCAATAGCTCAACAGAAGGCTCACACAAATCATTTTTTCACGAAACGTTCTGCTCCGGCTTTGCTGTCAGTGACTGTCATTAGGCGCAATGAAAAGGCCCCATCCAATCTTCCTGTATCGATAGCTGGACAGAAGGCTCAAGCCAATCAATTTTTCACGAAACGTTCTGCTCCGGCATTGCTGTCAGTGCCTGTCATTAAGCCCAATGAATAGGCCCCATCCAATCTTCCTGTATCGATAGCTGGAAGAAGGCTCAAGCAAATCAATTTTTCACGAAACGTTCTGCTCCGGCTTTGCTGTCAGTGCCTGTCATTAGGCGCAATGAATAGGCCCCATCCAATCTTCCTGTATCGATAGCTGGACAGAAGGCTCACGCAAATCAATTTTTCACAAAACATTCTGCTCCGGCTTTGCTGTCAGTGCCTGTCATTAAGCGCAATGAAAAGTCCCCATCCAATCTTCCTGTATCGATAGCTGGACAGAAGGCTCAAGCAAATCAATTTTTCACGAAACGTTCTCGCTCCGGCTTTGCTGTCAGTGCCTGTCATTAAGCGCAATGAAAAGTCCCCATCCAATCTTCCTGTATCAATAGCTCAACCGAAGGCTCACGCAAACCATTTTTTCACGAAACGTTCTGCTCCGGCTTTGCTGTCAGTGACTGTCATTAAGCGCAATGAAAAGGCCCCATCCAATCTTCCTGTATCGATAGCTGGACAGAAGGCTCAAGCCAATCAATTTTTCACGAAACGTTCTGCTCCAGCTTTGCTGTCAGCGCCTGTCATCAAGCCCAATGAAAAGTCCCCATCCAATCTTCCTGTATCGATAGCTGGACAGAAGGCCCAAGCAAATCCATTTTTCACGAAACGTTCTGCTCCGGCTTTGCTGTCAGTGCCTGTCATTAAGCCCAATGAAAAGGCCCCATCCAATCTTCCTGTAATAATAGCAGGACAGAAGGCTCAAACAAGTCATTTTTTCACGAAACGTTCTGCTCCGGCTTTGCTGTCAGTGACTATCATTAAGCACAATAAAAAGGCCCCATCCAATCTTCCTGTATCGATAGCTGGACAGAAGGCTCAAGCCAATCAATTTTTCACGAAACGTTCTGCTCCAGCTTTGCTGTCAGTGCCTGTCATTAAGCCCAATGAAAAGGCCCCATCCAATCTTCCTGTATCGATAGCTGGACAGAAGGCTCAAGCAAATCCATTTTTTACGAAACGTTCTGCTCCGGCTTTGCTGACAGTGCCTGTCGTTAAGCCCAATGAAAAGGCCTCATCCAATCATCCTGTATCGATAGCTCGACAGAAGGCTCAAGCTAATCAATTTTTCACGAAACGTTCTGCTCCGGCTTTGCTGTCAGTGTCTATCATTAAGCCCAATGAAAAGGCCCCATACAATCTTCCTGTATCGATAGCTGGACAGAAGGCTCAAGCAAATCAATTTTTCACGAAACATTCTGCTGCGGCTTTGCTGTCAGTGCCTGTCATTAAGCGCAATGAAAAGGCTTCATCCAATCATCCTGTATTGATAGCTGGACAGAAGGCTCAAGCCAATCAATTTTTCACGAAACGTTCTGCTCCGGCTTTGCTGTCAGTGCCTGTCATTGCGCAAGGAAAAGGCCCCATCCAATCTTCGTGTATCGATAGCTGGACAGAAGGCTTAAGCCAATCAATTTTTCACGAAACGTTCTGCTCCGGCTTTGCTGTCAGTGCATGTCATTAAGCCCAATGAAAAGGCCCCATCCAATCTTCCTGTATGGTTAGCTGGAGAGAAGGCCCAAGCAAATCATTTTTTCCCAAAAAGTTCTGCTCCGGCTTTGCTATCAGTGACTGTCATTAGGCGCAATGAAAAGGCCCCATTTAATCTTCCTGTATCGATAGCTAGACTGAAGGCTCAAGCAAATCAATTTTCGCGAAACGTTCTGCTCCGGCTTTGCTATCAGTGACTGTCATTAAGCGCAATGAAAAGGCCCCATCCAATCTTCCTGTATCGATAGCTGGACAGAAGGCTCAAGCAAATCAATTTTTCACGAAACGTGCTGCTCCGGCTTTCCTGACAGTGCCTGTCGTTAAGCCCAATGAATAGGCCCCATCCAATCTTCCTGTATCGATAGCTGGACAGAAGGCTCAAGCAAATCAATTTTTCACGGAACGTTCTGCTCCGGCATTGCTGTCAGTGCCTGTCATTAGGCGCAATGAATAGGCCCCATCCAATCTTCCTGTATCGATAGCTGGACAGAAGGCTCAAGCAAATCAATTTTTCAGGAAACGTTCTCGCTCCGGCTTTGCTGTCAGTGCCTGTCATTAAGCGCAATGAAAAGTCCCCATCCAATCTTCCTGTATCAATAGCTCAACAGAAGGCTCACACAAACCATTTTTTCACGAAACGTTCTGCTCCGGCTTTGCTGCCAGTGACTGTCATTAAGCGCAATGAAAAGGCCCCATCCAATCTTCCTGTATCGATAGCTGGACAGAAGGCCCAAGCAAATCAATTTTTCACCAAACGTTCTGCTCCGGCTTTGCTGTCAGTGCCTGTCATTAAGCACAATGAAAAGGCCCCATCCAATCTTCCTGTATCGATAGCTGGACAGAAGGCTCAAGCAAGTCATTTTTTCACGAAATGGTCTGCTCCGGCTTTGCTGTTAGTGCCTGTCATTGAGCCAATGAAAAGGCCCTACGCAATCTTCCTGTATCGATAGCTGGACAGAAGGCTCAAGCAAATCATTTTTTTTTTCGCGCAATGAAATGACCCCATCCAATCTTCCTGTATCGGTAGTTGGACAGAAGGCTCAAGCAAATCAATTTTTCACGAAATGTTCTGCTCCAGCTTGGCTGTCAGTGCCTGTCATTAAGCGCAATGAAAAGGCCCCATCCAATCATCCTGTATCGATAGCTCGACAGAATGCTCAAGCAAATCAATTTTTCACGAAAGGTTCTGCTCCGGCTTTGCTGTCAGTGTCTGTCATTAAGCGCAATGAAAAGGCCCCATCCAATCTTCCTGTATCAATAGCTGGACAGAAGGCTCAAGCAAATCAATTTTTCACGAAACATTCTGCTCCGGCTTTGCTGTTAGTGCCTGTCATTAAGCGCAATGAAAAGGCTTCATCCAATCTTCCTGTATCGATAGCACGACACAAGGCTCAAGCCAATCAATTTTTCACGAAACGTTCTGCTCCGGCTTTGCTGTCAGTGCCTGTCATTGCGCAAGGGAAAGGACCCATCCAATCTTCCTGTATCGATAGCTGGACAGAAGGCTCAAGCCAATCAATTTTACACGAAACATTCTGCTCCGGCTTTGCTGGCAGTGCCTGTCATTAAGCGCAATGAAAAGGCTTCATCCAATCTTCCTGTATCGATAGCTGGACAGAAGCCTCAAGCAAATCAATTTTTCGCGAAACGTTCTGCTCCGGCTTTGCTGTCAGTTCCTGTCATTAAGCACAATAAAATAGCCCCATCCAATCGTCCTGTATCAATAGCTGGACAGAAGGCTCAAGCCAATCAATTTTTCACGAAACGTTCTGCTCCGGCTTTGCTGTCAGTTCCTGTCATTAAGCACAATAAAATAGCCCCATCCAATCTTCCTGTATCGATAGCTGGACAGAAGGTTCAAGCAAATCAATTTTTCACGAAACGTGCTGCTCCGGCTTTCCTGACAGTGCCTGTCATTAAGCCCAATTAAAAGGCCCCATCCAATCTTCCTGTATCGATAGCTGGAGAGAAGGCCCAAGCAAATCATTTTTTCACAAAATGTTCTGCTCCGGCTTGGCTGTCAGTGCCTGTCATTAAGCGCAATGAAAGGGCTTCATCCAATCTTCCTGTATCGATAGCTGGACAGAAGGCTCAGGCCAATCAATTTTTCACGAAACGTTCTGCTCCGGCTTTGCTGTCAGTGCCTGTCATTAAGCCCAATGAAAAGGCCCCATCCAATCTTCCTGTATCGATAGCTGGACAGAAGGCTCAAGCCAATCAATTTTTCACGAAACGTTCTGCTCCGGCTTTGCTGTCAGTGCCTGTCATTGCGCAAGGAAAAGGCCCCATCCAATCTTCGTGTATCGATAGCTGGACAGAAGGCTTAAGCCAATCAATTTTTCACGAAACGTTCTGCTCCGGCTTTGCTGTCAGTGCGTGTCATTAAGCCCAATGAAAAGGCCCCATCCAATCTTCCTGTATCGATAGCTGGAGAGAAGGCCCAAGCAAATCATTTTTTCCCAAAAAGTTCTGCTCCGGCTTTGCTATCAGTGACTGTCATTAGGCGCAATGAAAAGTCCCCATTTAATCTTCCTGTATCGATAGCTGGACAGAAGGCTCAAGCAAATCAATTTTTCGCGAAACGTTCTGCTCCGGCTTTGCTGTCAGTGACTGTCATTAAGTGCAATGAAAAGGCCCCATCCAATCTTCCTGTATCGATAGCTGGAAAGAAGGCTCAAGCAAATCAATTTTTCACGAAACGTGCTGCTCCGGCTTTCCTGAAAGTGCCTGTCGTTAAGCCCAATGAATAGGCCCCATCCAATCTTCCTGTATCGATAGCTGGACAGAAGGCTCAAGCAAATCAATTTTTCACGAAACGTTCTGCTCCGGCTTTGCTGTCAGTGACTGTCATTAAGCGCAATGAAAAGGCCCCATCCAATCTTCCTGTATCGATAGCTGGACAGAAGGCCCAAGCAAATCAATTTTTCACGAAACGTTCTGCTCCGGCTTTGCTGTCAGTGCCTGTCATTAAGCACAATGAAAAGGCCCCATCCAATCTTCCTGTATCGATAGCTGGACAGAAGGCTCAAGCAAGTCATTTTTTCACGAAATGGTCTGCTCCAGCTTTGCTGTTAGTGCCTGTCATTGAGCCAATGAAAAGGCCCTACGCAATCTTCCTGTATCGATAGCTGGACAGAAGGCTCAAGCAAATCATTTTTTTTTTCGCGCAATGAAATGACCCCATCCAATCTTCCTGTATCGGTAGTTGGACAGAAGGCTCAAGCAAATCAATTTTTCACGAAATGTTCTGCTCCAGCTTGGCTGTCAGTGCCTGTCATTAAGCGCAATGATAAGGCCCCATCCAATCATCCTGTATCGATAGCTCGACAGATTGCTCAAGCAAATCAATTTTTCACGAAAGGTTCTGCTCCGGCTTTGCTGTCAGTGTCTGTCATTAAGCGCAATGAAAAGGCCCCATCCAATCTTCCTGTATCGATAGCTGGACAGAAGGCTCAAGCAAATCAATTTTTCACGAAACATTCTGCTCCGGCTTTGCTGTCAGTGCCTGTCATTAAGCGCAATGAAAAGGCTTCATCCAATCTTCCTGTATCGATAGCACGACACAAGGCTCAAGCCAATCAATTTTTCACGAAACGTTCTGCACCGGCTTTGCTGTCAGTGCCTGTCATTGCGCAAGGAAAAGGCCCCATCCAATCTTCCTGTATCGATAGCTGGACAGAAGGCTCAAGCCAATCAATTTTACACGAAACATTCTGCTCCGGCTTTGCTGTCAGTGCCTGTCATTAAGCGCAATGAAAAGGCTTCATCCAATCTTCCTGTATCGATAGCTGGACAGAAGGCTCAAGCAAATCAATTTTTCACGAAACGTTCTGCTCCAGCTTTGCTATCAGTGACTGTCATTAGGCGCAATGAAAAGGCCCCATTTAATCTTCCTGTATCTATAGCTGGACAGAAGGCTCAAGCAAATCAATTTTTCGCGAAACGTTCTGCTCCGGCTTTGCTGTCAGTTCCTGTCATTAAGCACAATAAAATAGCCCCATCCAATCTTCCTGTATCGATAGCTGGACAGAAGGCTCAAGCCAATCAATTTTTCACGAAACGTTCTGCTCCGGCTTTGCTGTCAGTGCCTGTCATTAAGCCCAATTAAAAGGTCCCATCCAATCTTCCTGTATCGATACCTGGAGAGAAGGCCCAAGCAAATCATTTTTTCACAAAATGTTCTGCTCCGGCTTGGCTGTCAGTGCCTGTCATTAAGTGCAATGAAAGGGCTTCATCCAATCTTCCTGTATCGATAGCTGGACAGAAGGCTCAAGCCAATCAATTTTTCACGAAACATTCTGCTCCGGCTTTGCTGTCAGTGCCTGTCATTAAGCCCAATGAAAAGGCCCCATCCAATCTTCCTGTATCGATAGCTGGACAGAAGGCTCAAGCCAATCAATTTTTCACGAAACGTTCTGCTCTGGCTTTGCTGTCAGTGCCTGTCATTAAGCCCAATGAAAAGGCCCCATCCAATCTTCCTGTATCGATAGCTGGACAGAAGGCTCAAGCAAATCAATTTTTCGCGAAACGTTCTGCTCCGGCTTTGCTGTCAGTTCCTGTCATTAAGCACAATAAAATAGCCCCATCCAATCTTCCTGTATCGATAGCTGGACAGAAGGCTCAAGCAAATCAATTTTTCACGAAACGTGCTGCTCCGGCTTTCCTGACAGTGCCTGTCATTAAGCCCAATTAAAAGGCCCCATCCAATCTTCCTGTATCGATAGCTGGAGAGAAGGCCCAAGCAAATCATTTTTTCACAAAATGTTCTGCTCCGGCTTGGCTGTCAGTGCCTGTCATTAAGCGCAATGAAAGGGCTTCATCCAATCTTCCTGTATCGATAGCTGGACAGAAGGCTCAGGCCAATCAATTTTTCACGAAACGTTCTGCTCCGGCTTTGCTGTCAGTGCCTGTCATTAAGCCCAATGAAAAGGCCCCATCCAATCTTCCTGTATCGATAGCTGGACAGAAGGCTCAAGCCAATCAATTTTTCACGAAACGTTCTGCTCCGGCTTTGCTGTCAGTGCCTGTCATTGCGCAAGGAAAAGGCCCCATCCAATCTTCGTGTATCGATAGCTGGACAGAAGGCTTAAGCCAATCAATTTTTCACGAAACGTTCTGCTCCGGCTTTGCTGTCAGTGCGTGTCATTAAGCCCAATGAAAAGGCCCCATCCAATCTTCCTGTATCGATAGCTGGAGAGAAGGCCCAAGCAAATCATTTTTTCCCAAAAAGTTCTGCTCCGGCTTTGCTATCAGTGACTGTCATTAGGCGCAATGAAAAGTCCCCATTTAATCTTCCTGTATCGATAGCTGGACAGAAGGCTCAAGCAAATCAATTTTTCGCGAAACGTTCTGCTCCGGCTTTGCTGTCAGTGACTGTCATTAAGTGCAATGAAAAGGCCCCATCCAATCTTCCTGTATCGATAGCTGGAAAGAAGGCTCAAGCAAATCAATTTTTCACGAAACGTGCTGCTCCGGCTTTCCTGAAAGTGCCTGTCGTTAAGCCCAATGAATAGGCCCCATCCAATCTTCCTGTATCGATAGCTGGACAGAAGGCTCAAGCAAATCAATTTTTCACGAAACGTTCTGCTCCGGCTTTGCTGTCAGTGACTGTCATTAAGCGCAATGAAAAGGCCCCATCCAATCTTCCTGTATCGATAGCTGGACAGAAGGCCCAAGCAAATCAATTTTTCACGAAACGTTCTGCTCCGGCTTTGCTGTCAGTGCCTGTCATTAAGCACAATGAAAAGGCCCCATCCAATCTTCCTGTATCGATAGCTGGACAGAAGGCTCAAGCAAGTCATTTTTTCACGAAATGGTCTGCTCCAGCTTTGCTGTTAGTGCCTGTCATTGAGCCAATGAAAAGGCCCTACGCAATCTTCCTGTATCGATAGCTGGACAGAAGGCTCAAGCAAATCATTTTTTTTTTCGCGCAATGAAATGACCCCATCCAATCTTCCTGTATCGGTAGTTGGACAGAAGGCTCAAGCAAATCAATTTTTCACGAAATGTTCTGCTCCAGCTTGGCTGTCAGTGCCTGTCATTAAGCGCAATGAAAAGGCCCCATCCAATCATCCTGTATCGATAGCTCGACAGATTGCTCAAGCAAATCAATTTTTCACGAAAGGTTCTGCTCCGGCTTTGCTGTCAGTGTCTGTCATTAAGCGCAATGAAAAGGCCCCATCCAATCTTCCTGTATCGATAGCTGGACAGAAGGCTCAAGCAAATCAATTTTTCACGAAACATTCTGCTCCGGCTTTGCTGTCAGTGCCTGTCATTAAGCGCAATGAAAAGGCTTCATCCAATCTTCCTGTATCGATAGCACGACACAAGGCTCAAGCCAATCAATTTTTCACGAAACGTTCTGCACCGGCTTTGCTGTCAGTGCCTGTCATTGCGCAAGGAAAAGGCCCCATCCAATCTTCCTGTATCGATAGCTGGACAGAAGGCTCAAGCCAATCAATTTTACACGAAACATTCTGCTCCGGCTTTGCTGTCAGTGCCTGTCATTAAGCGCAATGAAAAGGCTTCATCCAATCTTCCTGTATCGATAGCTGGACAGAAGGCTCAAGCAAATCAATTTTTCACGAAACGTTCTGCTCCGGCTTTGCTATCAGTGACTGTCATTAGGCGCAATGAAAAGGCCCCATTTAATCTTCCTGTATCTATAGCTGGACAGAAGGCTCAAGCAAATCAATTTTTCGCGAAACGTTCTGCTCCGGCTTTGCTGTCAGTTCCTGTCATTAAGCACAATAAAATAGCCCCATCCAATCTTCCTGTATCGATAGCTGGACAGAAGGCTCAAGCCAATCAATTTTTCACGAAACGTTCTGCTCCGGCTTTGCTGTCAGTGCCTGTCATTAAGCCCAATTAAAAGGTCCCATCCAATCTTCCTGTATCGATAGCTGGAGAGAAGGCCCAAGCAAATCATTTTTTCACAAAATGTTCTGCTCCGGCTTGGCTGTCAGTGCCTGTCATTAAGTGCAATGAAAGGGCTTCATCCAATCTTCCTGTATCGATAGCTGGACAGAAGGCTCAAGCCAATCAATTTTTCACGAAACATTCTGCTCCGGCTTTGCTGTCAGTGCCTGTCATTAAGCCCAATGAAAAGGCCCCATCCAATCTTCCTGTATCGATAGCTGGACAGAAGGCTCAAGCCAATCAATTTTTCACGAAACGTTCTGCTCTGGCTTTGCTGTCAGTGCCTGTCATTGAGCCCAATGAAAAGGCCCCATCCAATCTTCCTGTATCGATAGCTGGACAGAAGGCTCAAGCCAATCAATTTTTCACGAAACGTTCTGCTCCCGCTTTGCTGTCAGTGCCTGTCATTAAGCCCAATGAAAAGGCCCCATCCAATCTTCCTGTATCGATAGCTGGACAGAAGGCTCAAGCCAATCAATTTTTCACGAAACGTTCTGCTCCGGCTTTGCTGTCAGTGCGTGTCATTAAGCCCAATGAAAAGGCCCCATCCAATCTTCCTGTATCAATAGCTGGAGAGAAGGCCCAAGCAAATCATTTTTTCCCAAAAAGTTCTGCTCCGGCTTTGCTATCAGTGACTGTCATTAGGCACAATGAAAAGGCCCCATTTAATCTTCCTGTATCGATAGCTGGACAGAAGGCTCAAGCAAATCAATTTTTCGCGAAACGTTCTGCTCCGGCTTTGCTGTCAGTGACTGTCATTAAGCGCAATGAAAAGGCCCCATCCAATCTTCCTGTATCAATAGCTGGACAGAAGGCTCAAGCAAATCAATTTTTCACGAAACGTGCTGCTCCGGCTTTCCTGACAGTGCCTGTCGTTAAGCCCAATGAATAGGCCCCATCCAATCTTCCTGTATCGATAGCTGGACGGAAGGCTCAAGCAAATCAATTTTTCACGAAACGTTCTGCTCCGGCTTTGCTGTCAGTTCCTGTCATTAAGCGCAATGAAAAGGCTTCATCCAATCTTCCTGTATCGATAGCTGGACAGAAGGCTCAAGCCAATCAATTTTTCACGAAACGTTCTGCTCCGGCTTTGCTGTCAGTGCCTGTCATTAAGCCCAATGAAAAGGCCCCATCCAATCTTCCTGTATCGATAGCTGGACAGAAGGCTCAAGACAATCAATTTTTCACGAAACGTTCTGCTCCGGCTTTGCTGTCAGTGCCTGTCATTAAGCCCAATGAAAAGGCCCTACGCAATCTTCCTGTATCGATAGCTGGACAGAAGGCTCAAGCAAATCATTTTTTTTTTCGCGCAATGAAATGACCCCATCCAATCTTCCTGTATCGGTAGTTGGACAGAAGGCTCAAGCAAATCAATTTTTCACGAAATGTTCTGCTCCAGCTTGGCTGTCAGTGCCTGTCATTAAGCGCAATGAAAAGGCCCCATCCAATCATCCTGTATCGATAGCTCGACAGAATGCTCAAGCAAATCAATTTTTCACGAAAGGTTCTGCTCCGGCTTTGCTGTCAGTGTCTGTCATTAAGCGCAATGAAAAGGCCCCATCCAATCTTCCTGTATCGATAGCTGGACAGAAGGCTCAAGCAAATCAATTTTTCACGAAACATTCTGCTCCGGCTTTGCTGTCAGTGCCTGTCATTAAGCGCAATGAAAAGGCTTCATCCAATCTTCCTGTATCGATAGCAGGACACAAGGCTCAAGCCAATCAATTTTTCACGAAACGTTCTGCTCCGGCTTTGCTGTCAGTGCCTGTCATTGCGCAAGGAAAAGGCCCCATCCAATCTTCCTGTATCGATAGCTGGACAGAAGGCTCAAGCCAATAAATTTTACACGAAACATTCTGCTCCGGCTTTGCTGTCAGTGCCTGTCATTAAGCGCAATGAAAAGGCTTCATCCAATCTTCCTGTATCGATAGCTGGACAGAAGGCTCAAGCAAATCAATTTTTCACGAAACATTCTGCTCCGGCTTTGCTATCAGTGACTGTCATTAGGCACAATAAAATAGCCCCATCCAATCTTCCTGTATCGATAGCTGGACAGAAGGCTCAAGCCAATCAATTTTTCACGAAACGTTCTGCTCCGGCTTTGCTGTCAGTGCCTGTCATTAAGCCCAATGAAAAGGCCCCATCCAATCTTCCTGTATCGATAGCTGGAGAGAAGGCCCAAGCAAATCATTTTTTCACAAAATGTTCTGCTCCGGCTTGGCTGTCAGTGCCTGTCATTAAGCGCAATGAAAGGGCTTCATCCAATCTTCCTGTATCGATAGCTGGACAGAAGGCTCAAGCCAATCAATTTTTCACGAAACGTTCTGCTCCGGCTTTGCTGTCAGTGCCTGTCATTAAGCCCAATGAAAAGGCCCCATCCAATCTTCCTGTATCGATAGCTGGACAGAAGGCTCAAGCCAATCAATTTTTCACGAAACGTTCTGCTCCGGCTTTGCTGTCAGTGCCTGTCATTGCGCAAGGAAAAGGCCCCATCCAATCTTCCTGTATCGATAGCTGGACAGAAGGCTCAAGCCAATCAATTTTTCACGAAACGTTCTGCTCCGGCTTTGCTGTCAGTGCCTGTCATTGAGCCCAATGAAAAGGCCCCATCCAATCTTCCTGTATCGATAGCTGGACAGAAGGCTCAAGCCAATCAATTTTTCACGAAACGTTCTGCTCCGGCTTTGCTGTCAGTGCCTGTCATTGCGCAAGGAAAAGGCCCCATCCAATCTTCCTGTATCGATAGTTGGACAGAAGGCTCAAGCCAATCAATTTTTTCACGAAACGTTCTGCTCCGGCTTTGCTGTCAGTGCCTGTCATTGCGCAAGGAAAAGGCCCCATCCAATCTTTCTGTATCGATAGCTGGACAGAAGGCTCAAGCCAATCAATTTTTCACGAAACGTTCTGCTCCGGCTTTGCTGTCAGTGCCTGTCATTAAGCACAATGAAAAGGCTTCATCCAATCTTCCTGTATCGATGGCTGGACAGAAGGCTCAAGCCAGTCAATTTTTCACGAAACGTTCTGCTCCGGCTTTGCTGTCAGTGCCTGTCATTGAGCCCAATGAAAAGGCCCCATCCAATCTTCCTGTATCGATAGCTGGACAGAAGGCTCAAGCCAATCAATTTTTCACGAAACGTTCTGCTCCGGCTTTGCTGTCAGTGCCTGTCATTAAGCCCAATGAAAAGGCCCCATCCAATCTTCCTGTAACGATAGCTGGACAGAAGGCTCAAGCCAATCAATTTTTCACGAAACGTTCTGCTCCGGCTTTGCTGTCAGTGCCTGTCATTAAGCACAATGAAAAGGCTTCATCCAATCTTCCTGTATCGATGGCTGGACAAAAGGCTCAAGCCAATCAATTTTTCACGAAACGTTCTGCTCCGGCTTTGCTGTCAGTGCCTGTCATTAAGCCCAATGAAAAGGCCCCATCCAATCTTCCTGTATCGATAGCTGGACAGAAGGCTCAAGCAAATCAATTTTTCACGAAACATTCTGCTCCGGCTTTGCTGTCAGTGCCTGTCATTAAGCGCAATGAAAAGGCTTCATCCAATCTTCCTGTATCGATAGCAGGACACAAGGCTCAAGCCAATCAATTTTTCACGAAACGTTCTGCTCCGGCTTTGCTGTCAGTGCCTGTCATTGCGCAAGTAAAAGGCCCCATCCAATCTTCCTGTATCGATAGCTGGACAGAAGGCTCAAGCCAATCAATTTTACACGAAACATTCTGCTGCGGCTTTGCTATCAGTGACTGTCATTAGGCACAATAAAATAGCCCCATCCAATCTTCCTGTATCGATAGCTGGACAGAAGTCTCAAGCCAATCAATTTTTCACGAAACGTTCTGCTCCGGCTTTGCTGTCAGTGCCTGTCATTAAGCCCAATGAAAAGGCCCCATCCAATCTTCCTGTATCGATAGCTGGAGAGAAGGCCCAAGCAAATCATTTTTTCACAAAATGTTCTGCTCCGGCTTGGCTGTCAGTGCCTGTCATTAAGCGCAATGAAAGGGCTTCATCCAATCTTCCTGTATCGATAGCTGGACAGAAGGCTCAAGCCAATCAATTTTTCATGAAACGTTCTGCTCCGGCTTTGCTGTCAGTGCCTGTCATTAAGCCCAATGAAAAGGCCCCATCCAATCTTCCTGTAACGATAGCTGGACAGAAGGCTCAAGCCAATCAATTTTTCACGAAACGTTCTGCTCCGGCTTTGCTGTCAGTGCCTGTCATTAGGCACAATGAAAAGGCTTCATCCAATCTTCCTGTATCGATGGCTGGACAGAAGTCTCAAGCCAATCAATTTTTCACGAAACGTTCTGCTCCGGCTTTGCTGTCAGTGCCTGTCATTAAGCGCAATGAAAAGGCCCCATCCAATCTTCCTGTATCGATAGCTGGACAGAAGGCTCAAGCAAATCAATTTTTCACGAAACATTCTGCTCCGGCTTTGCTGTCAGTGCCTGTCATTAAGCGCAATGAAAAGGCTTCATCCAATCTTCCTGTATCGATAGCAGGACACAAGGCTCAAGCCAATCAATTTTTCACGAAACGTTCTGCTCCGGCTTTGCTGTCAGTGCCTGTCATTGCGCAAGGAAAAGGCCCCATCCACTCTTCCTGTATCGATAGCTCGACAGAAGGCTCAAGCCAATCAATTTTACACGAAACATTCTGCTCCGGCTTTGCTGTCAGTGCCTGTCATTAAGCGCAATGAAAAGGCTTCATCCAATCTTCCTGTATCGATAGCTGGACAGAAGGCTCAAGCAAATCAATTTTTCACGAAACATTCTGCTCCGGCTTTGCTATCAGTGACTGTCATTAAGCCCAATGAAAAGGCCCCATCCAATCTTCCTGTATCGATAGCTGGAGAGAAGGCCCAAGCAAATCATTTTTTCACAAAATGTTCTGCTCCGGCTTGGCTGTCAGTGCCTGTCATTAAGCGCAATGAAAGGGCTTCATCCAATCTTCCTGTATCGATAGCTGGACAGAAGGCTCAAGCCAATCAATTTTTCACGAAACGTTCTGCTCCGGCTTTGCTGTCAGTGCCTGTCATTAAGCCCAATGAAAAGGCCCCATCCAATCTTCCTGTATCGATAGCTGGACAGAAGGCTCAAGCCAATCAATTTTTCACGAAACGTTCTGCTCCGGCTTTGCTGTCAGTGCCTGTCATTGCGCAAGGAAAAGGCCCCATCCAATCTTCCTGTATCGATAGCTGGACAGAAGGCTCAAGCCAATCAATTTTTCACGAAACGTTCTGCTCCGGCTTTGCTGTCAGTGCCTGTCATTGAGCCCAATGAAAAGGCCCCATCCAATCTTCCTGTATCGATAGCTGGACAGAAGGCTCAAGCCAATCAATTTTTCACGAAACGTTCTGCTCCGGCTTTGCTGTCAGTGCCTGTCATTGCGCAAGGAAAAGGCCCCATCCAATCTTCCTGTATCGATAGCTGGACAGAAGGCTCAAGCCAATCAATTTTTTCACGAAACGTTCTGCTCCGGCTTTGCTGTCAGTGCCTGTCATTGCGCAAGGAAAAGGCCCCATCCAATCTTCCTGTATCGATAGCTGGACAGAAGGCTCAAGCCAATCAATTTTTCACGAAACGTTCTGCTCCGGCTTTGCTGTCAGTGCCTGTCATTAAGCACAATGAAAAGGCTTCATCCAATCTTCCTGTATCGATGGCTGGACAGAAGGCTCAAGCCAATCAATTTTTCACGAAACGTTCTGCTCCGGCTTTGCTGTCAGTGCCTGTCATTGAGCCCAATGAAAAGGCCCCATCCAATCTTCCTGTATCGATAGCTGGACAGAAGGCTCAAGCCAATCAATTTTTCACGAAACTTTCTGCTCCGGCTTTGCTGTCAGTGCCTGTCATTAAGCCCAATGAAAAGGCCCCATCCAATCTTCCTGTAACGATAGCTGGACAGAAGGCTCAAGCCAATCAATTTTTCACGAAACGTTCTGCTCCGGCTTTGCTGTCAGTGCCTGTCATTAAGCACAATGAAAAGGCTTCATCCAATCTTCCTGTATCGATGGCTGGACAGAAGGCTCAAGCCAATCAATTTTTCACGAAACGTTCTGCTCCGGCTTTGCTGTCAGTGCCTGTCATTAAGCCCAATGAAAAGGCCCCATCCAATCTTCCTGTATCGATAGCTGGACAGAAGGCTCAAGCCAATCAATTTTTCACGAAACGTTCTGTTCCGGCTTTGCTGTCAGTGCCTGTCATTAAGCCCAATGAAAAGGCCCCATCCAATCTTCCTGTATCGATAGCTGGACAGAAGGCTCAAGCAAATCAATTTTTCGCGAAACGTTCTGCTCCGGCTTTGCTGTCAGTTCCTGTCATTAAGCACAATAAAATAGCCCCATCCAATCGTCCTGTATCAATAGCTGGACAGAAGGCTCAAGCCAATCAATTTTTCACGAAACGTTCTGCTCCGGCTTTGCTGTCAGTGCCTGTCATTAAGCCCAATTAAAAGGCCCCATCCAATCTTCCTGTATCGATAGCTGGAGAGAAGGCCCAAGCAAATCATTTTTTCACAAAATGTTCTGCTCCGGCTTGGCTGTCAGTGCCTGTCATTAAGCGCAATGAAAGGGCTTCATCCAATCTTCCTGTATAGATAGCTGGACAGAAGGCTCAAGCCAATCAATTTTTCACGAAACGTTCTGCTCCGGCTTTGCTGTCAGTGCCTGTCATTAAGCCCAATGAAAAGGCCCCATCCAATCTTCCTGTATCGATAGCTGGACAGAAGGCTCAAGCCAATCAATTTTTCACGAAACGTTCTGCTCCGGCTTTGCTGTCAGTGCCTGTCATTGCGCAAGGAAAAGGCCCCATCCAATCTTCGTGTATCGATAGCTGGACAGAAGGCTTAAGCCAATCAATTTTTCACGAAACGTTCTGCTCCGGCTTTGCTGTCAGTGCGTGTCATTAAGCCCAATGAAAAGGCCCCATCCAATCTTCCTGTATCGATAGCTGGAGAGAAGGCCCAAGCAAATCATTTTTTCCCAAAAAGTTCTGCTCCGGCTTTGCTATCAGTGACTGTCATTAGGCGCAATGAAAAGGCCCCATTTAATCTTCCTGTATCGATAGCTGGACAGAAGGCTCAAGCAAATCAATTTTTCGCGAAACGTTCTGCTCCGGCTTTGCTGTCAGTGACTGTCATTAAGCGCAATGAAAAGGCCCCATCCAATCTTCCTGTATCGATAGCTGGACAGAAGGCTCAAGCAAATCAATTTTTCACGAAACGTGCTGCTCCGGCTTTCCTGACAGTGCCTGTCGTTAAGCCCAATGAATAGGCCCCATCCAATCTTCCTGTATCGATAGCTGGACAGAAGGCTCAAGCAAATCAATTTTTCACGAAACGTTCTGCTCCGGCTTTGCTGTCAGTGACTGTCATTAGGCGCAATGAAAAGGCCCCATCCAATCTTCCTGTATCGATAGCTGGACAGAAGGCCCAAGCAAATCAATTTTTCACGAAACGTTCTGCTCCGGCTTTGCTGTCAGTGCCTGTCATTAAGCACAATGAAAAGGCCCCATCCAATCTTCCTGTATCGATAGCTGGACAGAAGGCTCAAGCAAGTCATTTTTTCATGAAATGGTCTGCTCCGGCTTTGCTGTTAGTGCCTGTCATTGAGCCAATGAAAAGGCCCTACGCAATCTTCCTGTATCGATAGCTGGACAGAAGGCTCAAGCAAATCAATTTTTCACGAAACGTGCTGCTCCGGCTTTCCTGACAGTGCCTGTCGTTAAGCCCAATGAATAGGCCCCATCCAATCTTCCTGTATCGATAGCTGGACAGAAGGCTCAAGCAAATCAATTTTTCACGAAACGTTCTGCTCCGGCTTTGCTGTCAGTGACTGTCATTAAGCGCAATGAAAAGGCCCCATCCAATCTTCCTGTATCGATAGCTGGAGAGAAGGCCCAAGCAAATCATTTTTTCCCAAAAAGTTCTGCTCCGGCTTTGCTATCAGTGACTGTCATTAGGCGCAATGAAAAGGCCCCATTTAATCTTCCTGTATCGATAGCTGGACAGAAGGCTCAAGCAAATCAATTTTTCGCGAAACGTTCTGCTCCGGCTTTGCTGTCAGTGACTGTCATTAAGCGCAATGAAAAGGCCCCATCCAATCTTCCTGTATCGATAGCTGGACAGAAGGCTCAAGCAAATCAATTTTTCACGAAATGTTCTGCTCCAGCTTGGCTGTCAGTGCCTGTCATTAAGCGCAATGAAAAGGCCCCATCCAATCATCCTGTATCGATAGCTCGACAGAATGCTCAAGCAAATCAATTTTTCACGAAAGGTTCTGCTCCGGCTTTGCTGTCAGTGTCTGTCATTAAGCGCAATGAAAAGGCCCCATCCAATCTTCCTGTATCGATAGCTGGACAGAAGGCTCAAGCAAATCAATTTTTCACGAAACATTCTGCTCCGGCTTTGCTGTCAGTGCCTGTCATTAAGCGCAATGAAAAGGCTTCATCCAATCTTCCTGTATCGATAGCACGACACAAGGCTCAAGCCAATCAATTTTTCACGAAACGTTCTGCTCCGGCTTTGCTGTCAGTGCCTGTCATTACGCAAGGAAAAGGCTTCATCCAATCTTCCTGTATCGATAGCTGGACAGAAGGCTCAAGCAAATCAATTTTTCACGAAACGTTCTGCTCCGGCTTTGCTATCAGTGACTGTCATTAGGCGCAATGAAAAGGCCCCATTTAATCTTCCTGTATCTATAGCTGGACAGAAGGCTCAAGCAAATCAATTTTTCGCGAAACGTTCTGCTCCGGCTTTGCTGTCAGTTCCTGTCATTAAGCACAATAAAATAGCCCCATCCAATCTTCCTGTATCGATAGCTGGACAGAAGGCTCAAGCCAATCAATTTTTCACGAAACGTTCTGCTCCGGCTTTGCTGTCAGTGCCTGTCATTAAGCCCAATGAAAAGGCCCCATCCAATCTTCCTGTATCGATAGCTGGACAGAAGGCTCAAGCCAATCAATTTTTCACGAAACGTTCTGCTCCGGCTTTGCTGTCAGTGCGTGTCATTAAGCCCAATGAAAAGGCCCCATCCAATCTTCCTGTATCGATAGCTGGAGAGAAGGCCCAAGCAAATCATTTTTTCCCGAAAAGTTCTGCTCCGGCTTTGCTATCAGTGACTGTCATTAGGCGCAATGAAAAGGCCCCATTTAATCTTCCTGTATCGATAGCTGGACAGAAGGCTCAAGCAAATCAATTTTTCACGAAACGTTCTGCTCCGGCTTTGCTGTCAGTGCCTGTCATTAAGCCCAATGAAAAGGCCCCATCCAATCTTCCTGTATCGATAGCTGGACGGAAGGCTCAAGCCAATCAATTTTTCACGAAACGTTCTGCTCTGGCTTTGCTGTCAGTGCCTGTCATTAAGCCCAATGAAAAGGCCCCATCCAATCTTCCTGTATCGATAGCTGGACAGAAGGCTCAAGCCAATCAATTTTTCACGAAACGTTCTGCTCCGGCTTTGCTGTCAGTGCCTGTCATTAAGCCCAATGAAAAGGCCCCATCCAATCTTCCTGTATCGATAGCTGGACAGAAGGCTCAAGCCAATCAATTTTTCACGAAACGTTCTGCTCCGGCTTTGCTGTCAGTGCGTGTCATTAAGCCCAATGAAAAGGCCCCATCCAATCTTCCTGTATCGATAGCTGGAGAGAAGGCCCAAGCAAATCATTTTTTCCCAAAAAGTTCTGCTCCGGCTTTGCTATCAGTGACTGTCATTAGGCGCAATGAAAAGGCCCCATTTAATCTTCCTGTATCGATAGCTGGACAGAAGGCTCAAGCAAATCAATTTTTCGCGAAACGTTCTGCTCCGGCTTTGCTGTCAGTGACTGTCATTAAGCGCAATGAAAAGGTCCCATCCAATCTTCCTGTATCGATAGCTGGACAGAAGGCTCAAGCAAATCAAGTTTTCACGAAACGTGCTGCTCCGGCTTTCCTGACAGTGCCTGTCGTTAAGCCCAATGAATAGGCCCCATCCAATCTTCCTGTATCGATAGCTGGACAGAAGGCTCAAGCAAATCAATTTTTCACGAAACGTTCTGCTCCGGCTTTGCTGTCAGTTCCTGTCATTAAGCGCAATGAAAAGGCTTCATCCAATCTTCCTGTATCGATAGCTGGACAGAAGGCTCAAGCCAATCAATTTTTCACGAAACGTTCTGCTCCGGCTTTGCTGTCAGTGCCTGTCATTAAGCCCAATGAAAAGGCCCCATCCAATCTTCCTGTATCGATAGCTGGACAGAAGGCTCAAGCCAATCAAATTTTCACGAAACGTTCTGCTCCGGCTTTGCTGTCAGTGCCTGTCATTAAGCCCAATGAAAAGGCCCTACGCAATCTTCCTGTATCGATAGCTGGACAGAAGGCTCAAGCAATTCATTTTTTTTTCGCGCAATGAAATGACCCCATCCAATCTTCCTGTATCGGTAGTTGGACAGAAGGCTCAAGCAAATCAATTTTTCACGAAATGTTCTGCTCCAGCTTGGCTGTCAGTGCCTGTCATTAAGCGCAATGAAAAGGCCCCATCCAATCATCCTGTATCGATAGCTCGACAGAATGCTCAAGCAAATCAATTTTTCACGAAGGGTTCTGCTCCGGCTTTGCTGTCAGTGTCTGTCATTAAGCGCAATGAAAAGGCCCCATCCAATCTTCCTGTATCGATAGCTGGACAGAAGGCTCAAGCAAATCAATTTTTCACGAAACATTCTGCTCCGGCTTTGCTGTCAGTGCCTGTCATTAAGCGCAATGAAAAGGCTTCATCCAATCTTCCTGTATCGATAGCAGGACACAAGGCTCAAGCCAATCAATTTTTCACGAAACGTTCTGCTCCGGCTTTGCTGTCAGTGCCTGTCATTGCGCAAGGAAAAGGCCCCATCCAATCTTCCTGTATCGATAGCTGGACAGAAGGCTCAAGCCAATCAATTTTACACGAAACATTCTGCTCCGGCTTTGCTGTCAGTGCCTGTCATTAAGCCCAATGAAAAGGCCCCATCCAATCTTCCTGTATCGATAGCTGGACAGAAGGCTCAAGCCAATCAATTTTTCACGAAACGTTCTGTTCCGGCTTTGCTGTCAGTGCCTGTCATTAAGCCCAATGAAAAGGCCCCATCCAATCTTCCTGTATCGATAGCTGGACAGAAGGCTCAAGCCAATCAATTTTTCACGAAACGTTCTGCTCCGGCTTTGCTGTCAGTGCCTGTCATTAAGCACAATGAAAAGGCTTCATCCAATCTTCCTGTATCGATGGCTGGACAGAAGGCTCAAGCCAATCAATTTTTCACGAAACGTTCTGCTCCGGCTTTGCTGTCAGTTCCTGTCATTAAGCGCAATGAAAAGGCTTCATCCAATCTTGCTGTATCGATAGCTCAACAGAAGGCTCACGCAAACCATTTTTTCACGAAACGTTCTGCTCCGGCTTTGCTGTCAGTGCCTGTCATTAAGCCCAATTAAAAGGCCCCATCCAATCTTCCTGTATCGATAGCTGGAGAGAAGGCCCAAGCAAATCATTTTTTCACAAAATGTTCTGCTCCGGCTTGGCTGTCAGTGCCTGTCATTAAGCGCAATGAAAGGGCTTCATCCAATCTTCCTGTATCGATAGCTGGACAGAAGGCTCAAGCCAATCAATTTTTCACGAAACGTTCTGCTCCGGCTTTGCTGTCAGTGCCTGTCATTAAGCCCAATGAAAAGGCCCCATCCAATCTTCCTGTATCGATAGCTGGACAGAAGGCTCAAGCCAATCAATTTTTCACGAAACGTTCTGCTCTGGCTTTGCTGTCAGTGCCTGTCATTAGCCCAATGAAAAGGCCCCATCCAATCTTCCTGTATCGATAGCTGGACAGAAGGCTCAAGCCAATCAATTTTTCACGAAACGTTCTGCTCCGGCTTTGCTGTCAGTGCCTGTCATTGCGCAAGGAAAAGGCCCCATCCAATCTTCCTGTATCGATAGCTGGACAGAAGGTTCAAGCCAATCAATTTTTCACGAAACGTTCTGCTCCGGCTTTGCTGTCAGTTCCTGTCATTAAGCGCAATGAAAAGGCTTCATCCAATCTTCCTGTATCGATAGCTGGACAGAAGGCTCAAGCCATTCAATTTTTCACGAAACGTTCTGCTCCGGCTTTGCTGTCAGTGCCTGTCATTAAGCCCAATGAAAAGGCCGCATCCAATCTTCCTGTATCGATAGCTGTACAGAAGGCTCAAGCCAATCAATTTTTCACGAAACGTTCTGCTCCGGCTTTGCTGTCAGTGCCTGTCATTAAGCCCAATGAAAAGGCCCCATCCAATCTTCCTGTATCGATAGCTGGAGAGAAGGCCCAAGCAAATCATTTTTTCCCAAAAAGTTCTGCTCCGGCTTTGCTATCAGTGACTGTCATTAGGCGCAATGAAAAGGCCCCATTTAATCTTCCTGTATCGATAGCTGGACAGAAGGCTCAAGCAAATCAATTTTTCGCGAAACGTTCTGCTCCGGCTTTGCTGTCAGTGACTGTCATTAAGCGCAATGAAAAGGTCCCATCCAATCTTCCTGTATCGATAGCTGGACAGAAGGCTCAAGCAAATCAATTTTTCACGAAACGTGCTGCTCCGGCTTTCCTGACAGTGCCTGTCGTTAAGCCCAATGAATAGGCCCCATCCAATCTTCCTGTATCGATAGCTGGACAGAAGGCTCAAGCAAATCAATTTTTCACGAAACGTTCTGCTCCGGCTTTGCTGTCAGTTCCTGTCATTAAGCGCAATGAAAAGGCTTCATCCAATCTTCCTGTATCGATAGCTGGACAGAAGGCTCAAGCCAATCAATTTTTCACGAAACGTTCTGCTCCGGCTTTGCTGTCAGTGCCTGTCATTAAGCCCAATGAAAAGGCCCCATCCAATCTTCCTGTATCGATAGCTGGACAGAAGGCTCAAGCCAATCAATTTTTCACGAAACGTTCTGCTCCGGCTTTGCTGTCAGTGCCTGTCATTAAGCCCAATGAAAAGGCCCTACGCAATCTTCCTGTATCGATAGCTGGACAGAAGGCTCAAGCAAATCATTTTTTTTTCGCGCAATGAAATGACCCCATCCAATCTTCCTGTATCGGTAGTTGGACAGAAGGCTCAAGCAAATCAATTTTTCACGAAATGTTCTGCTCCAGCTTGGCTGTCAGTGCCTGTCATTAAGCGCAATGAAAAGGCCCCATCCAATCATCCTGTATCGATAGCTCGACAGAATGCTCAAGCAAATCAATTTTTCACGAAGGGTTCTGCTCCGGCTTTGCTGTCAGTGTCTGTCATTAAGCGCAATGAAAAGGCCCCATCCAATCTTCCTGTATCGATAGCAGGACACAAGGCTCAAGCCAATCAATTTTCCACGAAACGTTCTGCTCCGGCTTTGCTGTCAGTGCCTGTCATTGCGCAAGGAAAAGGCCCCATCCAATCTTCCTGTATCGATAGCTGGACAGAAGGCTCAAGCCAATCAATTTTACACGAAACATTCTGCTCCGGCTTTGCTGTCAGTGCCTGTCATTAAGCCCAATGAAAAGGCCCCATCCAATCTTCCTGTATCGATAGCTGGACAGAAGGCTCAAGCCAATCAATTTTTCACGAAACGTTCTGTTCCGGCTTTGCTGTCAGTGCCTGTCATTAAGCCCAATGAAAAGGCCCCATCCAATCTTCCTGTATCGATAGCTGGACAGAAGGCTCAAGCCAATCAATTTTTCACGAAACGTTCTGCTCCGGCTTTGCTGTCAGTGCCTGTCATTAAGCACAATGAAAAGGCTTCATCCAATCTTCCTGTATCGATGGCTGGACAGAAGGCTCAAGCCAATCAATTTTTCACGAAACGTTCTGCTCCGGCTTTGCTGTCAGTTCCTGTCATTAAGCGCAATGAAAAGGCTTCATCCAATCTTGCTGTATCGATAGCTCAACAGAAGGCTCACGCAAACCATTTTTTCACGAAACGTTCTGCTCCGGCTTTGCTGTCAGTGCCTGTCATTAAGCCCAATTAAAAGGCCCCATCCAATCTTCCTGTATCGATAGCTGGAGAGAAGGCCCAAGCAAATCACTTTTTCACAAAATGTTCTGCTCCGGCTTGGCTGTCAGTGCCTGTCATTAGGCGCAATGAAAGGGCTTCATCCAATCTTCCTGTATCGATAGCTGGACAGAAGGCTCAAGCCAATCAATTTTTCACGAAACGTTCTGCTCCGGCTTTGCTGTCAGTGCCTGTCATTAAGCCCAATGAAAAGGCCCCATCCAATCTTCCTGTATCGATAGCTGGACAGAAGGCTCAAGCCAATCAATTTTTCACGAAACGTTCTGCTCTGGCTTTGCTGTCAGTGCCTGTCATTAAGCCCAATGAAAAGGCCCCATCCAATCTTCCTGTATCGATAGCTGGACAGAAGGCTCAAGCCAATCAATTTTTCACGAAACGTTCTGCTCCGGCTTTGCTGTCAGTGCCTGTCATTGCGCAAGGAAAAGGCCCCATCCAATCTTCCTGTATCGATAGCTGGACAGAAGGTTCAAGCCAATCAATTTTTCACGAAACGTTCTGCTCCGGCTTTGCTGTCAGTTCCTGTCATTAAGCGCAAAGAAAAGGCTTCATCCAATCTTCCTGTATCGATAGCTGGACAGAAGGCTCAAGCCATTCAATTTTTCACGAAACGTTCTGCTCCGGCTTTGCTGTCAGTGCCTGTCATTAAGCCCAATGAAAAGGCCGCATCCAATCTTCCTGTATCGATAGCTGTACAGAAGGCTCAAGCCAATCAATTTTTCACGAAACGTTCTGCTCCGGCTTTGCTGTCAGTGCCTGTCATTAAGCCCAATGAAAAGGCCCTACGCAATCTTCCTGTATCGATAGCTGGACAGAAGACCCAAGCAAATCATTTTTTTTTTTCGCGCAATGAAATGACCCCATCCAATCTTCCTGTATCGGTAGTTGGACAGAAGGCTCAAGCAAATCAATTTTTCCCGAAATGTTCTGCTCCAGCTTGGCTGTCAGTGCCTGTCATTAAGCGCAATGAAAAGGCCCCATCCAATCATCCTGTATCGATAGCTCGACAGAATGCTCAAGCAAATCAATTTTTCACGAAAGGTTCTGCTCCGGCTTTGCTGTCAGTGTCTGTCATTAAGCGCAATGAAAAGGCCCCATCCAATCTTCCTGTATCGATAGCTGGACAGAAGGCTCAAGCAAATCAATTTTTCACGAAACATTCTGCTCCGGCTTTGCTGTCAGTGCCTGTCATTAGGCGCAATGAAAAGGCCCCATTTAATCTTCCTGTATCGATAGCTGGACAGAAGGCTCAAGCAAATCAATTTTTCGCGAAACGTTCTGCTCCGGCTTTGCTGTCAGTGACTGTCATTAAGCGCAATGAAAAGGCCCCATCCAATCTTCCTGTATCGATAGCTGGACAGAAGGCTCAAGCAAATCAATTTTTCACGAAACGTGCTGCTCCGGCTTTCCTGACAGTGCCTGTCGTTGGGCCCAATGAATAGGCCCCATCCAATCTTCCTGTATCGATAGCTGGACAGAAGGCTCAAGCAAATCAATTTTTCACGAAACGTTCTGCTCCGGCTTTGCTGTCAGTGACTGTCATTAAGCGCAATGAAAAGGCCCCATCCAATCTTCCTGTATCGATAGCTGGACAGAAGGCCCAAGCAAATCAATTTTTCACGAAACGTTCTGCTCCGGCTTTGCTGTCAGTGCCTATCATTAAGCACAATGAAAAGGCCCCATCCAATCTTCCTGTATCGATAGCTGGACAGAAGGCTCAAGCAAGTCATTTTTTCACGAAATGGTCTGCTCCGGCTTTGCTGTTAGTGCCTGTCATTGAGCCAATGAAAAGGCCCTACGCAATCCTCCTGTATCGATAGCTGGACAGAAGGCTCAAGCAAATCATTTTTTTTTTCGCGCAATGAAATGACCCCATCTAATCTTCCTGTATCGGTAGTTGGACAGAAGGCTCAAGCAAATCAATTTTTCACGAAATGTTCTGCTCCAGCTTGTCTGTCAGTGCCTGTCATTAAGCGCAATGAAAAGGCCCCATCCAATCATCCTGTATCGATAGCTCAACAGAATGCTCAAGCAAATCAATTTTTCACGAAAGGTTCTGCTCCGGCTTTGCTGTCAGTGTCTGTCATTAAGCGCAATGAAAAGGCCCCATCCAATCTTCCTGTATCGATAGCTGGACAGAAGGCTCAAGCAAATCAATTTTTCACGAAACATTCTGCTCCGGCTTTGCTGTCAGTGCCTGTCATTAAGCGCAATGAAAAGGCTTCATCCAATCTTCCTGTATCGATAGCACGACACAAGGCTCAAGCCAATCAATTTTTCACGAAACGTTCTGCTCCGGCTTTGCTGTCGGTGCCTGTCATTGCGCACGGAAAAGGCCCCATCCAATCTTCCTGTATCGATAGCTGGACAGAAGGCTCAAGCCAATCAATTTTACACGAAACATTCTGCTCCGGCTTTGCTATCAGTGACTGTCATTAGGCGCAATGAAAAGGCCCCATTTAATCTTCCTGTATCTATAGCTGGACAGAAGGCTCAAGCAAATCAATTTTTCGCGAAACGTTCTGCTCCGGCTTTGCTGTCAGTTCCTGTCATTAAGCACAATAAAATAGCCCCATCCAATCTTCCTGTATCGATAGCTGGACAGAAGGCTCAAGCCAATCAATTTTTCACGAAACGTTCTGCTCCGGCTTTGCTGTCAGTGCCTGTCATTAAGCCCAATTAAAAGGCCCCATCCAATCTTCCTGTATCGATAGCTGGAGAGAAGGCCCAAGCAAATCATTTTTTCACAAAATGTTCTGCTCCGGCTTGGCTGTCAGTGCCTGTCATTAAGCGCAATGAAAGGGCTTCATCCAATCTTCCTGTATCGATAGCTGGACAGAAGGCTCAAGCCAATCAATTTTTCACGAAACGTTCTGCTCCGGCTTTGCTGTCAGTGCCTGTCATTGCGCAAGGAAAAGGCCCCATCCAATCTTCTTGTATCGATAGCTGGACAGAAGGCTCAAGCCAATCAATTTTTTCACGAAACGTTCTGCTCCGGCTTTGCTGTCAGTGCCTGTCATTGCGCAAGGAAAAGGCCCCATCCAATCTTCCTGTATCGATAGCTGGACAGAAGGCTCAAGCCAATCAATTTTTCACGAAACGTTCTGCTCCGGCTTTGCTGTCAGTGCCTGTCATTAAGCCCAATTAAAAGGCCCCATCCAATCTTCCTGTATCGATAGCTGGAGAGAAGGCCCAAGCAAATCATTTTTTCACAAAATGTTCTGCTCCGGCTTGGCTGTCAGTGCCTGTCATTAGGCGCAATGAAAGGGCTTCATCCAATCTTCCTGTATCGATAGCTGGACAGAAGGCTCAAGCCAATCAATTTTTCACGAAACGTTCTGCTCCGGCTTTGCTGTCAGTGCCTGTCATTAAGCCCAATGAAAAGGCCCCATCCAATCTTCCTGTAACGATAGCTGGACAGAAGGCTCAAGCCAATCAATTTTTCACGAAACGTTCTGCTCTGGCTTTGCTGTCAGTGCCTGTCATTAAGCCCAATGAAAAGGCCCCATCCAATCTTCCTGTATCGATAGCTGGACAGAAGGCTCAAGCCAATCAATTTTTCACGAAACGTTCTGCTCCGGCTTTGCTGTCAGTGCCTGTCATTGCGCAAGGAAAAGGCCCCATCCAATCTTCCTGTATCGATAGCTGGACAGAAGGTTCAAGCCAATCAATTTTTCACGAAACGTTCTGCTCCGGCTTTGCTGTCAGTTCCTGTCATTAAGCGCAATGAAAAGGCTTCATCCAATCTTCCTGTATCGATAGCTGGACAGAAGGCTCAAGCCATTCAATTTTTCACGAAACGTTCTGCTCCGGCTTTGCTGTCAGTGCCTGTCATTAAGCCCAATGAAAAGGCCGCATCCAATCTTCCTGTATCGATAGCTGTACAGAAGGCTCAAGCCAATCAATTTTTCACGAAACGTTCTGCTCCGGCTTTGCTGTCAGTGCCTGTCATTAAGCCCAATGAAAAGGCCCTACGCAATCTTCCTGTATCGATAGCTGGACAGAAGACCCAAGCAAATCATTTTTTTTTTTCGCGCAATGAAATGACCCCATCCAATCTTCCTGTATCGGTAGTTGGACAGAAGGCTCAAGCAAATCAATTTTTCCCGAAATGTTCTGCTCCAGCTTGGCTGTCAGTGCCTGTCATTAAGCGCAATGAAAAGGCCCCATCCAATCATCCTGTATCGATAGCTCGACAGAATGCTCAAGCAAATCAATTTTTCCCGAAATGTTCTGCTCCAGCTTGGCTGTCAGTGCCTGTCATTAAGCGCAATGAAAAGGCCCCATCCAATCTTCCTGTATCGATAGCTGGACAGAAGGCTCAAGCCAATCAATTTTTCACGAAACTATCTGCTCCGGCTTTGCTGTCAGTGCCTGTCATTGCGCAAGGAAAAGGCCCCATCCAATCTTCCTGTATCGATAGCTGGACAGAAGGTTCAAGCCAATCAATTTTTCACGAAACGTTCTGCTCCGGCTTTGCTGTCAGTTCCTGTCATTAAGCGCAATGAAAAGGCTTCATCCAATCTTCCTGTATCGATAGCTGGACAGAAGGCTCAAGCCATTCAATTTTTCACGAAACGTTCTGCTCCGGCTTTGCTGTCAGTGCCTGTCATTAAGCCCAATGAAAAGGCCGCATCCAATCTTCCTGTATCGATAGCTGTACAGAAGGCTCAAGCCAATCAATTTTTCACGAAACGTTCTGCTCCGGCTTTGCTGTCAGTGCCTGTCATTAAGCCCAATGAAAAGGCCCTACGCAATCTTCCTGTATCGATAGCTGGACAGAAGACCCAAGCAAATCATTTTTTTTTTTTCGCGCAATGAAATGACCCCATCCAATCTTCCTGTATCGGTAGTTGGACAGAAGGCTCAAGCAAATCAATTTTTCCCGAAATGTTCTGCTCCAGCTTGGCTGTCAGTGCCTGTCATTAAGCGCAATGAAAAGGCCCCATCCAATCATCCTGTATCGATAGCTCGACAGAATGCTCAAGCAAATCAATTTTTCACGAAAGGTTCTGCTCCGGCTTTGCTGTCAGTGTCTGTCATTAAGCGCAATGAAAAGGCCCCATCCAATCTTCCTGTATCGATAGCTGGACAGAAGGCTCAAGCAAATCAATTTTTCACGAAACATTCTGCTCCGGCTTTGCTGTCAGTGCCTGTCATTAGGCGCAATGAAAAGGCCCCATTTAATCTTCCTGTATCGATAGCTGGACAGAAGGCTCAAGCAAATCAATTTTTCACGAAACATTCTGCTCCGGCTTTGCTGTCAGTGACTGTCATTAAGCGCAATGAAAAGGCCCCATCCAATCTTCCTGTATCGATAGCTGGACAGAAGGCTCAAGCAAATCAATTTTTCACGAAACGTGCTGCTCCGGCTTTCCTGACAGTGCCTGTCGTTGGGCCCAATGAATAGGCCCCATCCAATCTTCCTGTATCGATAGCTGGACAGAAGGCTCAAGCAAATCAATTTTTCACGAAACGTTCTGCTCCGGCTTTGCTGTCAGTGACTGTCATTAAGCGCAATGAAAAGGCCCCATCCAATCTTCCTGTATCGATAGCTGGACAGAAGGCCCAAGCAAATCAATTTTTCACGAAACGTTCTGCTCCGGCTTTGCTGTCAGTGCCTATCATTAAGCACAATGAAAAGGCCCCATCCAATCTTCCTGTATCGATAGCTGGACAGAAGGCTCAAGCAAGTCATTTTTTCACGAAATGGTCTGCTCCGGCTTTGCTGTTAGTGCCTGTCATTGAGCCAATGAAAAGGCCCTACGCAATCCTCCTGTATCGATAGCTGGACAGAAGGCTCAAGCAAATCATTTTTTTTTTCGCGCAATGAAATGACCCCATCCAATCTTCCTGTATCGGTAGTTGGACAGAAGGCTCAAGCAAATCAATTTTTCACGAAATGTTCTGCTCCAGCTTGTCTGTCAGTGCCTGTCATTAAGCGCAATGAAAAGGCCCCATCCAATCATCCTGTATCGATAGCTCAACAGAATGCTCAAGCAAATCAATTTTTCACGAAAGGTTCTGCTCCGGCTTTGCTGTCAGTGTCTGTCATTAAGCGCAATGAAAAGGCCCCATCCAATCTTCCTGTATCGATAGCTGGACAGAAGGCTCAAGCAAATCAATTTTTCACGAAACATTCTGCTCCGGCTTTGCTGTCAGTGCCTGTCATTAAGCGCAATGAAAAGGCTTCATCCAATCTTCCTGTATCGATAGCACGACACAAGGCTCAAGCCAATCAATTTTTCACGAAACGTTCTGCTCCGGCTTTGCTGTCAGTGCCTGTCATTGCGCACGGAAAAGGCCCCATCCAATCTTCCTGTATCGATAGCTGGACAGAAGGCTCAAGCCAATCAATTTTACACGAAACATTCTGCTCCGGCTTTGCTATCAGTGACTGTCATTAGGCGCAATGAAAAGGCCCCATTTAATCTTCCTGTATCTATAGCTGGACAGAAGGCTCAAGCAAATCAATTTTTCGCGAAACGTTCTGCTCCGGCTTTGCTGTCAGTTCCTGTCATTAAGCACAATAAAATAGCCCCATCCAATCTTCCTGTATCGATAGCTGGACAGAAGGCTCAAGCCAATCAATTTTTCACGAAACGTTCTGCTCCGGCTTTGCTGTCAGTGCCTGTCATTAAGCCCAATTAAAAGGCCCCATCCAATCTTCCTGTATCGATAGCTGGAGAGAAGGCCCAAGCAAATCATTTTTTCACAAAATGTTCTGCTCCGGCTTGGCTGTCAGTGCCTGTCATTAAGCGCAATGAAAGGGCTTCATCCAATCTTCCTGTATCGATAGCTGGACAGAAGGCTCAAGCCAATCAATTTTTCACGAAACGTTCTGCTCCGGCTTTGCTGTCAGTGCCTGTCATTGCGCAAGGAAAAGGCCCCATCCAATCTTCTTGTATCGATAGCTGGACAGAAGGCTCAAGCCAATCAATTTTTTCACGAAACGTTCTGCTCCGGCTTTGCTGTCAGTGCCTGTCATTGCGCAAGGAAAAGGCCCCATCCAATCTTCCTGTATCGATAGCTGGACAGAAGGCTCAAGCCAATCAATTTTTCACGAAACGTTCTGCTCCGGCTTTGCTGTCAGTGCCTGTCATTAAGCACAATGAAAAGGCTTCATCCAATCTTCCTGTATCGATGGCTGGACAGAAGGCTCGAGCCAATCAATTTTTCACGAAACGTTCTGCTTCGGCTTTGCTGTCAGTGCCTGTCATTGAGCCCAATGAAAAGGCCCCATCCAATCTTCCTATATCGATAGCTGGACAGAAGGCTCAAGCCAATCAATTTTTCACGAAACGTTCTGCTCCGGCTTTGCTGTCAGTGCCTGTCATTAAGCCCAATGAAAAGGCCCCATCCAATCTTCCTGTAACGATAGCTGGACAGAAGGCTCAAGCCAATCAATTTTTCACGAAACGTTCTGCTCCGGCTTTGCTGTCAGTGCCTGTCATTAAGCACAATGAAAAGGCTTCATCCAATCTTCCTGTATCGATGGCTGGACAGAAGGCTCAATCCAATCAATTTTTCACGAAACGTTCTGCTCCGGCTTTGCTGTCAGTGCCTGTCATTAAGCCCAATGAAAAGGCCCCATCCAATCTTCCTGTATCAATAGCTGGACAGAAGGCTCAAGCCAATCAATTTTTCACGAAACGTTCTGTTCCGGCTTTGCTGTCAGTGCCTGTCATTAAGCCCAATGAAAAGGCCCCATCCAATCTTCCTGTATAGATAGCTGGACAGAAGGCTCAAGCCAATCAATTTTTCACGAAACGTTCTGCTCCGGCTTTGCTGTCAGTGCCTGTCATTAAGCACAATGAAAAGGCTTCATCCAATCTTCCTGTATCGATGGCTGGACAGAAGGCTCAAGCCAATCAATTTTTCACGAAACGTTCTGCTCCGGCTTTGCTGTCAGTTCCTGTCATTAAGCGCAATGAAAAGGCTTCATCCAATCTTCCTGTATCGATAGCTCAACAGAAGGCTCACGCAAACCATTTTTTCACGAAACGTTCTGCTCCGGCTTTGCTGTCAGTGCCTGTCATTAAGCCCAATTAAAAGGCCCCATCCAATCTTCCTGTATCGATAGCTGGAGAGAAGGCCCAAGCAAATCATTTTTTCACAAAATGTTCTGCTCCGGCTTGGCTGTCAGTGCCTGTCATTAAGCGCAATGAAAGGGCTTCATCCAATCTTCCTGTTTCGATAGCTGGACAGAAGGCTCAAGCCAATCAATTTTTCACGAAACGTTCTGCTCCGGCTTTGCTGTCAGTGCCTGTCATTAAGCCCAATGAAAAGGCCCCATCCAATCTTCCTGTATCGATAGCTGGACAGAAGGCTCAAGCCAATCAATTTTTCACGAAACGTTCTGCTCTGGCTTTGCTGTCAGTGCCTGTCATTAAGCCCAATGAAAAGGCCCCATCCAATCTTCCTGTATCGATAGCTGGACAGAAGGCTCAAGCCAATCAATTTTTCACGAAACGTTCTGCTCCGGCTTTGCTGTCAGTGCCTGTCATTGCGCAAGGAAAAGGCCCCATCCAATCTTCCTGTATCGATAGCTGGACAGAAGGTTCAAGCCAATCAATTGTTCACGAAACGTTCTGCTCCGGCTTTGCTGTCAGTTCCTGTCATTAAGCGCAATGAAAAGGCTTCATCCAATCTTCCTGTATCGATAGCTGGACAGAAGGCTCAAGCCAATCAATTTTTCACGAAACGTTCTGCTCCGGCTTTGCTGTCAGTGCCTGTCATTGCGCAAGGAAAAGGCCCCATCCAATCTTCCTGTATCGATAGCTGGACAGAAGGCTCAAGCCAATCAATTTTTTCACGAAACGTTCTGCTCCGGCTTTGCTGTCAGTGCCTGTCATTGCGCAAGGAAAAGGCCCCATCCAATCTTCCTGTATCGATAGCTGGACAGAAGGCTCAAGCCAATCAATTTTTCACGAAACGTTCTGCTCCGGCTTTGCTGTCAGTGCCTGTCATTAAGCACAATGAAAAGGCTTCATCCAATCTTCCTGTATCGATGGCTGGACAGAAGGCTCAAGCCAATCAATTTTTCACGAAACGTTCTGCTCCGGCTTTGCTGTCAGTGCCTGTCATTGAGCCCAATGAAAAGGCCCCATCCAATCTTCCTGTATCGATAGCTGGACAGAAGGCTCAAGCCAATCAATTTTTCACGAAACGTTCTGCTCCGGCTTTGCTGTCAGTGCCTGTCATTAAGCCCAATGAAAAGGCCCCATCCAATCTTCCTGTAACGATAGCTGGACAGAAGGCTCAAGCCAATCAATTTTTCACGAAACGTTCTGCTCCGGCTTTGCTGTCAGTGCCTGTCATTAAGCACAATGAAAAGGCTTCATCCAATCTTCCTGTATCGATGGCTGGACAGAAGGCTCAAGCCAATCAATTTTTCACGAAACGTTCTGCTCCGGCTTTGCTGTCAGTGCCTGTCATTAAGCCCAATGAAAAGGCCCCATCCAATCTTCCTGTATCGATAGCTGGACAGAAGGCTCAAGCCAATCAATTTTTCACGAAACGTTCTGTTCCGGCTTTGCTGTCAGTGCCTGTCATTAAGCCCAATGAAAAGGCCCCATCCAATCTTCCTGTATCAATAGCTGGACAGAAGGCTCAAGCAAATCAATTTTTCGCGAAACGTTCTGCTCCGGCTTTGCTGTCAGTTCCTGTCATTAAGCACAATAAAATAGCCCCATCCAATCGTCCTGTATCAATAGCTGGACAGAAGGCTCAAGCCAATCAATTTTTCACGAAACGTTCTGCTCCGGCTTTGCTGTCAGTGCCTGTCATTAAGCCCAATTAAAAGGCCCCATCCAATCTTCCTGTATCGATAGCTGGAGAGAAGGCCCAAGCAAATCATTTTTTCACAAAATGTTCTGCTCCGGCTTGGCTGTCAGTGCCTGTCATTAAGCGCAATGAAAGGGCTTCATCCAATCTTCCTGTATAGATAGCTGGACAGAAGGCTCAAGCCAATCAATTTTTCACGAAACGTTCTGCTCCGGCTTTGCTGTCAGTGCCTGTCATTAAGCCCAATGAAAAGGCCCCATCCAATCTTCCTGTATCGATAGCTGGACAGAAGGCTCAAGCCAATCAATTTTTCACGAAACGTTCTGCTCCGGCTTTGCTGTCAGTGCCTGTCATTGCGCAAGGAAAAGGCCCCATCCAATCTTCGTGTATCGATAGCTGGACAGAAGGCTTAAGCCAATCAATTTTTCACGAAACGTTCTGCTCCGGCTTTGCTGTCAGTGCGTGTCATTAAGCCCAATGAAAAGGCCCCATCCAATCTTCCTGTATCGATAGCTGGAGAGAAGGCCCAAGCAAATCATTTTTTCCCAAAAAGTTCTGCTCCGGCTTTGCTATCAGTGACTGTCATTAGGCGCAATGAAAAGGCCCCATTTAATCTTCCTGTATCGATAGCTGGACAGAAGGCTCAAGCAAATCAATTTTTCGCGAAACGTTCTGCTCCGGCTTTGCTGTCAGTGACTGTCATTAAGCGCAATGAAAAGGCCCCATCCAATCTTCCTGTATCGATAGCTGGACAGAAGGCTCAAGCAAATCAATTTTTCACGAAACGTGCTGCTCCGGCTTTCCTGACCTTGCCTGTCGTTAAGCCCAATGAATAGGCCCCATCCAATCTTCCTGTATCGATAGCTGGACAGAAGGCTCAAGCAAATCAATTTTTCACGAAACGTTCTGCTCCGGCTTTGCTGTCAGTGCCTGTCATTGCGCAAGGAAAAGGCCCCATCCAATCTTCCTGTATCGATAGCTGGACAGAAGGCTCAAGCCAATCAATTTTTCACGAAACGTTCTGCTCCGGCTTTGCTGTCAGTGCCTGTCATTAAGCACAATGAAAAGGCTTCATCCAATCTTCCTGTATCGATGGCTGGACAGAAGGCTCAAGCCAATCAATTTTTCACGAAACGTTCTGCTCCGGCTTTGCTGTCAGTGCCTGTCATTGAGCCCAATGAAAAGGCCCCATCCAATCTTCCTGTATCGATAGCTGGACAGAAGGCTCAAGCCAATCAATTTTTCACGAAACGTTCTGCTCCGGCTTTGCTGTCAGTGCCTGTCATTAAGCCCAATGAAAAGGCCCCATCCAATCTTCCTGTAACGATAGCTGGACAGAAGGCTCAAGCCAATCAATTTTTCACGAAACGTTCCGCTCCGGCTTTGCTGTCAGTGCCTGTCATTGCGCAAGGAAAAGGCCCCATCCAATCTTCCTGTATCGATAGCTGGACAGAAGGCTCAAGCCAATCAATTTTTCACGAAACGTTCTGCTCCGGCTTTGCTGTCAGTGCCTGTCATTAAGCACAATGAAAAGGCTTCATCCAATCTTCCTGTATCGATGGCTGGACAGAAGGCTCAAGCCAATCAATTTTTCACGAAACGTTCTGCTCCGGCTTTGCTGTCAGTGCCTGTCATTGAGCCCAATGAAAAGGCCCCATCCAATCTTCCTGTATCGATAGCTGGACAGAAGGCTCAAGCCAATCAATTTTTCACGAAACGTTCTGCTCCGGCTTTGCTGTCAGTGCCTGTCATTAAGCCCAATGAAAAGGCCCCATCCAATCTTCCTGTAACGATAGCTGGACAGAAGGCTCAAGCCAATCAATTTTTCACGAAACGTTCTGCTCCGGCTTTGCTGTCAGTGCCTGTCATTAAGCACAATGAAAAGGCTTCATCCAATCTTCCTGTATCGATGGCTGGACAGAAGGCTCAAGCCAATCAATTTTTCACGAAACGTTCTGCTCCGGCTTTGCTGTCAGTGCCTGTCATTAAGCCCAATGAAAAGGCCCCATCCAATCTTCCTGTATCGATAGCTGGACAGAAGGCTCAAGCCAATCAATTTTTCACGAAACGTTCTGTTCCGGCTTTGCTGTCAGTGCCTGTCATTAAGCCCAATGAAAAGGCCCCATCCAATCTTCCTGTATCGATAGCTGGACAGAAGGCTCAAGCAAATCAATTTTTCGCGAAACGTTCTGCTCCGGCTTTGCTGTCAGTTCCTGTCATTAAGCACAATAAAATAGCCCCATCCAATCGTCCTGTATCAATAGCTGGACAGAAGGCTCAAGCCAATCAATTTTTCACGAAACGTTCTGCTCCGGCTTTGCTGTCAGTGCCTGTCATTAAGCCCAATTAAAAGGCCCCATCCAATCTTCCTGTATCGATAGCTGGAGAGAAGGCCCAAGCAAATCATTTTTTCACAAAATGTTCTGCTCCGGCTTGGCTGTCAGTGCCTGTCATTAAGCGCAATGAAAGGGCTTCATCCAATCTTCCTGTATCGATAGCTGGACAGAAGGCTCAAGCCAATCAATTTTTCACGAAACGTTCTGCTCCGGCTTTGCTGTCAGTGCCTGTCATTAAGCCCAATGAAAAGGCCCCATCCAATCTTCCTGTATCGATAGCTGGACAGAAGGCTCAAGCCAATCAATTTTTCACGAAACGTTCTGCTCCGGCTTTGCTGTCAGTGCCTGTCATTGCGCAAGGAAAAGGCCCCATCCAATATTCGTGTATCGATAGCTGGACAGAAGGCTTAAGCCAATCAATTTTTCACGAAACGTTCTGCTCCGGCTTTGCTGTCAGTGCGTGTCATTAAGCCCAATGAAAAGGCCCCATCCAATCTTCCTGTATCGATAGCTGGAGAGAAGGCCCAAGCAAATCATTTTTTCCCAAAAAGTTCTGCTCCGGCTTTGCTATCAGTGACTGTCATTAGGCGCAATGAAAAGGCCCCATTTAATCTTCCTGTATCGATAGCTGGACAGAAGGCTCAAGCAAATCAATTTTTCGCGAAACGTTCTGCTCCGGCTTTGCTGTCAGTGACTGTCATTAAGCGCAATGAAAAGGCCCCATCCAATCTTCCTGTATCGATAGCTGGACAGAAGGCTCAAGCAAATCAATTTTTCACGAAACGTGCTGCTCCGGCTTTCCTGACAGTGCCTGTCGTTAAGCCCAATGAATAGGCCCCATCCAATCTTCCTGTATCGATAGCTGGACAGAAGGCTCAAGCAAATCAATTTTTCACGAAACGTTCTGCTCCGGCTTTGCTGTCAGTGACTGTCATTAAGCGCAATGAAAAGGCACCATCCAATCTTCCTGTATCGATAGCTGGACAGAAGGCCCAAGCAAATCAATTTTTCACGAAACGTTCTGCTCCGGCTTTGCTGTCAGTGCCTGTCATTAAGCGCAATGAAAAGGCCCCATCCAATCTTCCTGTATCGATAGCTGGACAGAAGGCTCAAGCAAGTCATTTTTTCACGAAATGGTCTGCTCCGGCTTTGCTGTTAGTGCCTGTCATTGAGCCAATGAAAAGGCCCTACGCAATCTTCCTGTATCGATAGCTGGACAGAAGGCTCAAGCAAATCATTTTTTTTTTCGCGCAATGAAATGACCCCATCCAATCTTCCTGTATCGGTAGTTGGACAGAAGGCTCAAGCAAATCAATTTTTCACGAAATGTTCTGCTCCAGCTTGGCTGTCAGTGCCTGTCATTAAGCGCAATGAAAAGGCCCCATCCAATCATCCTGTATCGATAGCTCGACAGAATGCTCAAGCAAATCAATTTTTCACGAAAGGTTCTGCTCCGGCTTTGCTGTCAGTGTCTGTCATTAAGCGCAATGAAAAGGCCCCATCCAATCTTCCTGTATCGATAGCTGGACAGAAGGCTCAAGCAAATCAATTTTTCACGAAACATTCTGCTCCGGCTTTGCTGTCAGTGCCTGTCATTAGGCGCAATGAAAAGGCCCCATTTAATCTTCCTGTATCGATAGCTGGACAGAAGGCTCAAGCAAATCAATTTTTCGCGAAACGTTCTGCTCCGGCTTTGCTGTCAGTGACTGTCATTAAGCGCAATGAAAAGGCCCCATCCAATCTTCCTGTATCGATAGCTGGACAGAAGGCTCAAGCAAATCAATTTTTCACGAAACGTGCTGCTCCGGCTTTCCTGACAGTGCCTGTCGTTGGGCCCAACGAATAGGCCCCATCCAATCTTCCTGTATCGATAGCTGGACAGAAGGCTCAAGCAAATCAATTTTTCACGAAACGTTCTGCTCCGGCTTTGCTCTCAGTGCCTGTCATTGCGCAAGGAAAAGGCCCCATCCAATCTTCCTGTATCGATAGCTGGACAGAAGGCTCAAGCCAATCAATTTTTCACGAAACGTTCTGCTCCGGCTTTGCTGTCAGTGCCTGTCATTAAGCACAATGAAAAGGCTTCATCCAATCTTCCTGTATCGATGGCTGGACAGAAGGCTCAAGCCAATCAATTTTTCACGAAACGTTCTGCTCCGGCTTTGCTGTCAGTGCCTGTCATTGAGCCCAATGAAAAGGCCCCATCCAATCTTCCTGTATTGATAGCTGGACAGAAGGCTCAAGCCAATCAATTTTTCACGAAACGTTCTGCTCCGGCTTTGCTGTCAGTGCCTGTCATTAAGCCCAATGAAAAGGCCCCATCCAATCTTCCTGTAACGATAGCTGGACAGAAGGCTCAAGCCAATCAATTTTTCACGAAACGTTCTGCTCCGGCTTTGCTGTCAGTGCCTGTCATTAAGCACAATGAAAAGACTTCATCCAATCTTCCTGTATCGATGGCTGGACAGAAGGCTCAATCCAATCAATTTTTCACGAAACGTTCTGCTCCGGCTTTGCTGTCAGTGCCTGTCATTAAGCCCAATGAAAAGGCCCCATCCAATCTTCCTGTATCGATAGCTGGACAGAAGGCTCAAGCCAATCAATTTTTCACGAAACGTTCTGTTCCGGCTTTGCTGTCAGTGCCTGTCATTAAGCCCAATGAAAAGGCCCCATCCAATCTTCCTGTATCGATAGCTGGACAGAAGGCTCAAGCCAATCAATTTTTCACGAAACGTTCTGCTCCGGCTTTGCTGTCAGTGCCTGTCATTAAGCACAATGAAAAGGCTTCATCCAATCTTCCTGAATCGATGGCTGGACAGAAGGCTCAAGCCAATCAATTTTTCACGAAACGTTCTGCTCCGGCTTTGCTGTCAGTTCCTGTCATTAAGCGCAATGAAAAGGCTTCATCCAATCTTCCTGTATCGATAGCTCAACAGAAGGCTCACGCAAACCATTTTTTCACGAAACGTTCTGCTCCGGCTTTGCTGTCAGTGCCTGTCATTAGGCCCAATTAAAAGGCCCCATCCAATCTTCCTGTATCGATAGCTGGAGAGAAGGCCCAAGCAAATCATTTTTTCACAAAATGTTCTGCTCCGGCTTGGCTGTCAGTGCCTGTCATTAAGCGCAATGAAAGGGCTTCATCCAATCTTCCTGTATCGATAGCTGGACAGAAGGCTCAAGCCAATCAATTTTTCACGAAACGTTCTGCTCCAGCTTTGCTGTCAGTGCCTGTCATTAAGCCCAATGAAAAGGCCCCATCCAATCTTCCTGTATCGATAGCTGGACAGAAGGCTCAAGCCAATCAATTTTTCACGAAACGTTCTGCTCTGGCTTTGCTGTCAGTGCCTGTCATTAAGCCCAATGAAAAGGCCCCATCCAATCTTCCTGTATCGATAGCTGGACAGAAGGCTCAAGCCAATCAATTTTTCACGAAACGTTCTGCTCCGGCTTTGCTGTCAGTGCCTGTCATTGCGCAAGGAAAAGGCCCCATCCAATCTTCCTGTATCGATAGCTGGACAGAAGGTTCAAGCCAATCAATTTTTCACGAAACGTTCTGCTCCGGCTTTGCTGTCAGTTCCTGTCATTAAGCGCAATGAAAAGGCTTCATCCAATCTTCCTGTATCGATAGCTGGACAGAAGGCTCAAGCCAATCAATTTTTCACGAAACGTTCTGCTCCGGCTTTGCTGTCAGTGCCTGTCATTGCGCAAGGAAAAGGCCCCATCCAATCTTCCTGTATCGATAGCTGGACAGAAGGCTCAAGCCAATCAATTTTTTCACGAAACGTTCTGCTCCGGCTTTGCTGTCAGTGCCTGTCATTGCGCAAGGAAAAGGCCCCATCCAATCTTCCTGTATCGATAGCTTGACAGAAGGCTCAAGCCAATCAATTTTTCACGAAACGTTCTGCTCCGGCTTTGCTGTCAGTGCCTGTCATTAAGCACAATGAAAAGGCTTCATCCAATCTTCCTGTATCGATGGCTGGACAGAAGGCTCAAGCCAATCAATTTTTCACGAAACGTTCTGCTCCGGCTTTGCTGTCAGTGCCTGTCATTGAGCACAATGAAAAGGCTTCATCCAATCTTCCTGTATCGATGGCTGGACAGAAGGCTCAAGCCAATCAATTTTTCACGAAACGTTCTGCTCCGGCTTTGCTGTCAGTGCCTGTCATTAAGCCCAATGAAAAGGCCCCATCCAATCTTCCTGTAACGATAGCTGGACAGAAGGCTCAAGCCAATCAATTTTTCACGAAACGTTCTGCTCCGGCTTTGCTGTCAGTGCCTGTCATTAAGCACAATGAAAAGGCTTCATCCAATCTTCCTGTATCGATGGCTGGACAGAAGGCTCAAGCCAATCAATTTTTCACGAAACGTTCTGCTCCGGCTTTGCTGTCAGTGCCTGTCATTAAGCCCAATGAAAAGGCCCCATCCAATCTTCCTGTATCGATAGCTGGACAGAAGGCTCAAGCCAATCAATTTTTCACGAAACGTTCTGTTCCGGCTTTGCTGTCAGTGCCTGTCATTAAGCCCAATGAAAAGGCCCCATCCAATCTTCCTGTATCGATAGCTGGACAGAAGGCTCAAGCAAATCAATTTTTCGCGAAACGTTCTGCTCCGGCTTTGCTGTCAGTTCCTGTCATTAAGCACAATAAAATAGCCCCATCCAATCGTCCTGTATCAATAGCTGGACAGAAGGCTCAAGCCAATCAATTTTTCACGAAACGTTCTGCTCCGGCTTTGCTGTCAGTGCCTGTCATTAAGCCCAATTAAAAGGCCCCATCCAATCTTCCTGTATCGATAGCTGGAGAGAAGGCCCAAGCAAATCATTTTTTCACAAAATGTTCTGCTCCGGCTTGGCTGTCAGTGCCTGTCATTAAGCGCAATGAAAGGGCTTCATCCAATCTTCCTGTATCGATAGCTGGACAGAAGGCTCAAGCCAATCAATTTTTCACGAAACGTTCTGCTCCGGCTTTGCTGTCAGTGCCTGTCATTAAGCCCAATGAAAAGGCCCCATCTAATCTTCCTGTATCGATAGCTGGACAGAAGGCTCAAGCCAATCAATTTTTCACGAAACGTTCTGCTCCGGCTTTGCTGTCAGTGCCTGTCATTGCGTAAGGAAAAGGCCCCATCCAATATTCGTGTATCGATAGCTGGACAGAAGGCTTAAGCCAATCAATTTTTCACGAAACGTTCTGCTCCGGCTTTGCTGTCAGTGCGTGTCATTAAGCCCAATGAAAAGGCCCCATCCAATCTTCCTGTATCGATAGCTGGAGAGAAGGCCCAAGCAAATCATTTTTTCCCAAAAAGTTCTGCTCCGGCTTTGCTATCAGTGACTGTCATTAGGCGCAATGAAAAGGCCCCATTTAATCTTCCTGTATCGATAGCTGGACAGAAGGCTCAAGCAAATCAATTTTTCGCGAAACGTTCTGCTCCGGCTTTGCTGTCAGTGACTGTCATTAAGCGCAATGAAAAGGCCCCATCCAATCTTCCTGTATCGATAGCTGGACAGAAGGCTCAAGCAAATCAATTTTTCACGAAACGTGCTGCTCCGGCTTTCCTGACAGTGCCTGTCGTTAAGCCCAATGAATAGGCCCCATCCAATCTTCCTGTATCGATAGCTGGACAGAAGGCTCAAGCAAATCAATTTTTCACGAAACGTTCTGCTCCGGCTTTGCTGTCAGTGACTGTCATTAAGCGCAATGAAAAGGCCCCATCCAATCTTCCTGTATCGATAGCTGGACAGAAGGCCCAAGCAAATCAATTTTTCACGAAACGTTCTGCTCCGGCTTTGCTGTCAGTGCCTGTCATTAAGCACAATGAAAAGGCCCCATCCAATCTTCCTGTATCGATAGCTGGACAGAAGGCTCAAGCAAGTCATTTTTTCACGAAATGGTCTGCTCCGGCTTTGCTGTTAGTGCCTGTCATTGAGCCAATGAAAAGGCCCTACGCAATCTTCCTGTTTCGATAGCTGGACAGAAGGCTCAAGCAAATCATTTTTTTTTCGCGCAATGAAATGACCCCATCCAATCTTCCTGTATCGGTAGTTGGACAGAAGGCTCAAGCAAATCAATTTTTCACGAAATGTTCTGCTCCAGCTTGGCTGTCAGTGCCTGTCATTAAGCGCAATGAAAAGGCCCCATCCAATCATCCTGTATCGATAGCTCGACAGAATGCTCAAGCAAATCAATTTTTCACGAAAGGTTCTGCTCCGGCTTTGCTGTCAGTGTCTGTCATTAAGCGCAATGAAAAGGCCCCATCCAATCTTCCTGTATCGATAGCTGGACAGAAGGCTCAAGCAAATCAATTTTTCACGAAACATTCTGCTCCGGCTTTGCTGTCAGCGACTGTCATTAAGCGCAATGAAAAGGCCCCATCCAATCTTCCTGTATCGATAGCTGGACAGAAGGCTCAAGCAAATCAATTTTTCACGAAACGTGCTGCTCCGGCTTTCCTGACAGTGCCTGTCGTTGGGCCCAATGAATAGGCCCCATCCAATCTTCCTGTATCGATAGCTGGACAGAAGGCTCAAGTAAATCAATTTTTCACGAAACGTTCTGCTCCGGCTTTGCTGTCAGTGACTGTCATTAAGCGCAATGAAAAGGCCCCATCCAATCTTCCTGTATCGATAGCTGGACAGAAGGCCCAAGCAAATCAATTTTTCACGAAACGTTCTGCTCCGGCTTTGCTGTCAGTGCCTGTCATTAAGCACAATGAAAAGGCCCCATCCAATCTTCCTGTATCGATAGCTGGACAGAAGGCTCAAGCAAGTCATTTTTTCACGAAATGGTCTGCTCCGGCTTTGCTGTTAGTGCCTGTCATTGAGCCAATGAAAAGGCCCTACGCAATCCTCCTGTATCGATAGCTGGACAGAAGGCTCAAGCAAATCATTTTTTTTTTCGCGCAATGAAATGACCCCATCCAATCTTCCTGTATCGGTAGTTGGACAGAAGGCTCAAGCAAATCAATTTTTCACGAAATGTTCTGCTCCAGCTTGGCTGTCAGTGCCTGTCATTAAGCGCAATGAAAAGGCCCCATCCAATCATCCTGTATCGATAGCTCAACAGAATGCTCAAGCAAATCAATTTTTCACGAAAGGTTCTGCTCCGGCTTTGCTGTCAGTGTCTGTCATTAAGCGCAATGAAAAGGCCCCATCCAATCTTCCTGTATCGATAGCTGGACAGAAGGCTCAAGCAAATCAATTTTTCACGAAACATTCTGCTCCGGCTTTGCTGTCAGTGCCTGTCATTAAGCGCAATGAAAAGGCTTCATCCAATCTTCCTGTATCGATAGCACGACACAAGGCTCAAGCCAATCAATTTTTCACGAAACGTTCTGCTCCGGCTTTGCTGTCAGTGCCTGTCATTGCGCAAGGAAAAGGCCCCATCCAATCTTCCTGTATCGATAGCTGGACAGAAGGCTCAAGCCAATCAATTTTACACGAAACATTCTGCTCCGGCTTTGCTGTCAGTGCCTGTCATTAGGCGCAATGAAAAGGCTTCATCCAATCTTCCTGTATCGATAGCTGGACAGAAGGCTCAAGCAAATCAATTTTTCACGAAACGTTCTGCTCCGGCTTTGCTATCAGTGACTGTCATTAGGCGCAATGAAAAGGCCCCATTTAATCTTCCTGTATCTATAGCTGGACAGAAGGCTCAAGCAAATCAATTTTTCGCGAAACGTTCTGCTCCGGCTTTGCTGTCAGTTCCTGTCATTAGGCACAATGAAATAGCCCCATCCAATCTTCCTGTATCGATAGCTGGACAGAAGGCTCAAGCCAATCAATTTTTCACGAAACGTTCTGCTCCGGCTTTGCTGTCAGTGCCTGTCATTAAGCCCAATTAAAAGGCCCCATCCAATCTTCCTGTATCGATAGCTGGAGAGAAGGCCCAAGCAAATCATTTTTTCACAAAATGTTCTGCTCCGGCTTGGCTGTCAGTGCCTGTCATTAAGCGCAATGAAAGGGCTTCATCCAATCTTCCTGTATCAATAGCTGGACAGAAGGCTCAAGCCAATCAATTTTTCACGAAACGTTCTGCTCCAGCTTTGCTGTCAGTGCCTGTCATTGCGCAAGGAAAAGGCCCCATCCAATCTTCCTGTATCGATAGCTGGACAGAAGGCTCAAGCCAATCAATTTTTCACGAAACGTTCTGCTCCAGCTTTGCTGTCAGTGCCTGTCATTAAGCCCAATGAAAAGGCCCCATCCAATCTTCCTGTAACGATAGCTGGACAGAAGGCTCAAGCCAATCAATTTTTCACGAAACGTTCTGCTCCGGCTTTGCTG
Source organism: Haemaphysalis longicornis (assembly GCF_048455015.1). Lineage (NCBI taxonomy): Eukaryota > Metazoa > Arthropoda > Arachnida > Ixodida > Ixodidae > Haemaphysalis > Haemaphysalis longicornis. Next base: position 2,893,460 of record NW_027526352.1, on the reverse strand, counting down.
TCAGTGCCTGTCATTAAGCACAATGAAAAGGCTTCATCCAATCTTCCTGTATCGATGGCTGGACAGAAGGCTCAATCCAATCAATTTTTCACGAAACGTTCTGCTCCGGCTTTGCTGTCAGTGCCTGTCATTAAGCCCAATGAAAAGGCCCCATCCAATCTTCCTGTATCGATAGCTGGACAGAAGGCTCAAGCCAATCAATTTTTCACGAAACGTTCTGTTCCGGCTTTGCTGTCAGTGCCTGTCATTAAGCCCAATGAAAAGGCCCCATCCAATCTTCCTGTATCGATAGCTGGACAGAAGGCTCAAGCCAATCAATTTTTCACGAAACGTTCTGCTCCGGCTTTGCTGTCAGTGCCTGTCATTAAGCACAATGAAAAGGCTTCATCCAATCTTCCTGTATCGATGGCTGGACAGAAGGCTCAAGCCAATCAATTTTTCACGAAACGTTCTGCTCCGGCTTTGCTGTCAGTTCCTCTCATTAGGCGCAATGAAAAGGCTTCATCCAATCTTCCTGTATCGATAGCTCAACAGAAGGCTCACGCAAACCATTTTTTCACGAAACGTTCTGCTCCGGCTTTGCTGTCAGTGCCTGTCATTAAGCCCAATTAAAAGGCCCCATCCAATCTTCCTGTATCGATAGCTGGACAGAAGGCCCAAGCAAATCATTTTTTCACAAAATGTTCTGCTCCGGCTTGGCTGTCAGTGCCTGTCATTAAGCGCAATGAAAGGGCTTCATCCAATCTTCCTGTATCGATAGCTGGACAGAAGGCTCAAGCCAATCAATTTTTCACGAAACGTTCTGCTCCGGCTTTGCTGTCAGTGCCTGTCATTAAGCCCAATGAAAAGGCCCCATCCAATCTTCCTGTATCGATAGCTGGACAGAAGGCTCAAGCCAATCAATTTTTCACGAAACGTTCTGCTCTGGCTTTGCTGTCAGTGCCTGTCATTAAGCCCAATGAAAAGGCCCCATCCAATCTTCCTGTATCGATAGCTGGACAGAAGGCTCAAGCCAATCAATTTTTCACGAAACGTTCTGCTCCGGCTTTGCTGTCAGTGCCTGTCATTGCGCAAGGAAAAGGCCCCATCCAATCTTCCTGTATCGATAGCTGGACAGAAGGTTTAAGCCAATCAATTTTTCACGAAACGTTCTGCTCCGGCTTTGCTGTCAGTTCCTGTCATTAAGCGCAATGAAAAGGCTTCATCCAATCTTCCTGTATCGATAGCTGGACAGAAGGCTCAAGCCAATCAATTTTTCACGAAACGTTCTGCTCCGGCTTTGCTGTCAGTGCCTGTCATTGCGCAAGGAAAAGGCCCCATCCAATCTTCCTGTATCGATAGCTGGACAGAAGGCTCAAGCCAATCAATTTTTCACGAAACGTTCTGCTCCGGCTTTGCTGTCAGTGCCTGTCATTAAGCACAATGAAAAGGCTTCATCCAATCTTCCTGTATCGATGGCTGGACAGAAGGCTCAAGCCAATCAATTTTTCACGAAACGTTCTGCTCCGGCTTTGCTGTCAGTGCCTGTCATTGAGCCCAATGAAAAGGCCCCATGCAATCTTCCTGTATCGATAGCTGGACAGAAGGCTCAAGCCAATCAATTTTTCACGAAACGTTCTGCTCCGGCTTTGCTGTCAGTGCCTGTCATTAAGCCCAATGAAAAGGCCCCATCCAATCTTCCTGTAACGATAGCTGGACAGAAGGCTCAAGCCAATCAATTTTTCACGAAACGTTCTGCTCCGGCTTTGCTGTCAGTGCCTGTCATTAAGCACAATGAAAAGGCTTCATCCAATCTTCCTGTATCGATGGCTGGACAGAAGGCTCAAGCCAATCAATTTTTCACGAAACGTTCTGCTCCGGCTTTGCTGTCAGTGCCTGTCATTAAGCCCAATGAAAAGGCCCCATCCAATCTTCCTGTATCGATAGCTGGACAGAAGGCTCAAGCCAATCAATTTTTCACGAAACGTTCTGTTCCGGCTTTGCTGTCAGTGCCTGTCATTAAGCCCAATGAAAAGGCCCCATCCAATCTTCCTGTATCGATAGCTGGACAGAAGGCTCAAGCAAATCAATTTTTCGCGAAACGTTCTGCTCCGGCTTTGCTGTCAGTTCCTGTCATTAAGCACAATAAAATAGCCCCATCCAATCGTCCTGTATCAATAGCTGGACAGAAGGCTCAAGCCAATCAATTTTTCACGAAACGTTCTGCTCCGGCTTTGCTGTCAGTGCCTGTCATTAAGCCCAATTAAAAGGCCCCATCCAATCTTCCTGTATCGATAGCTGGAGAGAAGGCCCAAGCAAATCATTTTTTCACAAAATGTTCTGCTCCGGCTTGGCTGTCAGTGCCTGTCATTAAGCGCAATGAAAGGGCTTCATCCAATCTTCCTGTATCGATAGCTGGACAGAAGGCTCAAGCCAATCAATTTTTCACGAAACGTTCTGCTCCGGCTTTGCTGTCAGTTCCTCTCATTAGGCGCAATGAAAAGGCTTCATCCAATCTTCCTGTATCGATAGCTCAACAGAAGGCTCACGCAAACCATTTTTTCACGAAACGTTCTGCTCCGGCTTTGCTGTCAGTGCCTGTCATTAAGCCCAATTAAAAGGCCCCATCCAATCTTCCTGTATCGATAGCTGGACAGAAGGCCCAAGCAAATCATTTTTTCACAAAATGTTCTGCTCCGGCTTGGCTGTCAGTGCCTGTCATTAAGCGCAATGAAAGGGCTTCATCCAATCTTCCTGTATCGATAGCTGGACAGAAGGCTCAAGCCAATCAATTTTTCACGAAACGTTCTGCTCCGGCTTTGCTGTCAGTGCCTGTCATTAAGCCCAATGAAAAGGCCCCATCCAATCTTCCTGTATCGATAGCTGGACAGAAGGCTCAAGCCAATCAATTTTTCACGAAACGTTCTGCTCTGGCTTTGCTGTCAGTGCCTGTCATTAAGCCCAATGAAAAGGCCCCATCCAATCTTCCTGTATCGATAGCTGGACAGAAGGCTCAAGCCAATCAATTTTTCACGAAACGTTCTGCTCCGGCTTTGCTGTCAGTGCCTGTCATTGCGCAAGGAAAAGGCCCCATCCAATCTTCCTGTATCGATAGCTGGACAGAAGGTTTAAGCCAATCAATTTTTCACGAAACGTTCTGCTCCGGCTTTGCTGTCAGTTCCTGTCATTAAGCGCAATGAAAAGGCTTCATCCAATCTTCCTGTATCGATAGCTGGACAGAAGGCTCAAGCCAATCAATTTTTCACGAAACGTTCTGCTCCGGCTTTGCTGTCAGTGCCTGTCATTGCGCAAGGAAAAGGCCCCATCCAATCTTCCTGTATCGATAGCTGGACAGAAGGCTCAAGCCAATCAATTTTTCACGAAACGTTCTGCTCCGGCTTTGCTGTCAGTGCCTGTCATTAAGCACAATGAAAAGGATTCATCCAATCTTCCTGTATCGATGGCTGGACAGAAGGCTCAAGCCAATCAATTTTTCACGAAACGTTCTGCTCCGGCTTTGCTGTCAGTGCCTGTCATTGAGCCCAATGAAAAGGCCCCATGCAATCTTCCTGTATCGATAGCTGGACAGAAGGCTCAAGCCAATCAATTTTTCACGAAACGTTCTGCTCCGGCTTTGCTGTCAGTGCCTGTCATTAAGCCCAATGAAAAGGCCCCATCCAATCTTCCTGTAACGATAGCTGGACAGAAGGCTCAAGCCAATCAATTTTTCACGAAACGTTCTGCTCCGGCTTTGCTGTCAGTGCCTGTCATTAAGCACAATGAAAAGGCTTCATCCAATCTTCCTGTATCGATGGCTGGACAGAAGGCTCAAGCCAATCAATTTTTCACGAAACGTTCTGCTCCGGCTTTGCTGTCAGTGCCTGTCATTAAGCCCAATGAAAAGGCCCCATCCAATCTTCCTGTATCGATAGCTGGACAGAAGGCTCAAGCCAATCAATTTTTCACGAAACGTTCTGTTCCGGCTTTGCTGTCAGTGCCTGTCATTAAGCCCAATGAAAAGGCCCCATCCAATCTTCCTGTATCGATAGCTGGACAGAAGGCTCAAGCAAATCAATTTTTCGCGAAACGTTCTGCTCCGGCTTTGCTGTCAGTTCCTGTCATTAAGCACAATAAAATAGCCCCATCCAATCGTCCTGTATCAATAGCTGGACAGAAGGCTCAAGCCAATCAATTTTTCACGAAACGTTCTGCTCCGGCTTTGCTGTCAGTGCCTGTCATTAAGCCCAATTAAAAGGCCCCATCCAATCTTCCTGTATCGATAGCTGGAGAGAAGGCCCAAGCAAATCATTTTTTCACAAAATGTTCTGCTCCGGCTTGGCTGTCAGTGCCTGTCATTAAGCGCAAAGAAAGGGCTTCATCCAATCTTCCTGTATCGATAGCTGGACAGAAGGCTCAAGCCAATCAATTTTTCACGAAACGTTCTGCTCCGGCTTTGCTGTCAGTGCCTGTCATTAAGCCCAATGAAAAGGCCCCATCCAATCTTCCTGTATCGATAGCTGGACAGAAGGCTCAAGCCAATCAATTTTTCACGAAACGTTCTGCTCCGGCTTTGCTGTCAGTGCCTGTCATTGCGCAAGGAAAAGGCCCCATCCAATATTCGTGTATCGATAGCTGGACAGAAGGCTTAAGCCAATCAATTTTTCACGAAACGTTCTGCTCCGGCTTTGCTGTCAGTGCGTGTCATTAAGCCCAATGAAAAGGCCCCATCCAATCTTCCTGTATCGATAGTTGGAGAGAAGGCCCAAGCAAATCATTTTTTCCCAAAAAGTTCTGCTCCGGCTTTGCTATCAGTGACTGTCATTAGGCGCAATGAAAAGGCCCCATTTAATCTTCCTGTATCGATAGCTGGACAGAAGGCTCAAGCAAATCAATTTTTCGCGAAACGTTCTGCTCCGGCTTTGCTGTCAGTGACTGTCATTAAGCGCAATGAAAAGGCCCCATCCAATCTTCCTGTATCGATAGCTGGACAGAAGGCTCAAGCAAATCAATTTTTCACGAAACGTGCTGCTCCGGCTTTCCTGACAGTGCCTGTCGTTAAGCCCAATGAATAGGCCCCATCCAATCTTCCTGTATCGATAGCTGGACAGAAGGCTCAAGCAAATCAATTTTTCACGAAACGTTCTGCTCCGGCTTTGCTGTCAGTGACTGTCATTAAGCGCAATGAAAAGGCCCCATCCAATCTTCCTGTATCGATAGCTGGACAGAAGGCCCAAGCAAATCAATTTTTCACGAAACGTTCTGCTCCGGCTTTGCTGTCAGTGCCTGTCATTAAGCACAATGAAAAGGCCCCATCCAATCTTCCTGTATCGATAGCTGGACAGAAGGCTCAAGCAAGTCATTTTTTCACGAAATGGTCGGCTCCGGCTTTGCTGTTAGTGCCTGTCATTGAGCCAATGAAAAGGCCCTACGCAATCTTCCTGTATCGATAGCTGGACAGAAGGCTCAAGCAAATCAATTTTTCACGAAACATTCTGCTCGGGCTTTGCTGTCAGTGCCTGTCATTAAGCACAATGAAAAGGCCCCATCCAATCTTCCTGTATCGATAGCTGGACAGAAGGCTCAAGCAAGTCATTTTTTCACGAAATGGTCGGCTCCGGCTTTGCTGTTAGTGCCTGTCATTGAGCCAATGAAAAGGCCCTACGCAATCTTCCTGTATCGATAGCTGGACAGAAGGCTCAAGCAAATCAATTTTTCACGAAACATTCTGCTCCGGCTTTGCTGTCAGTGCCTGTCATTAGGCGCAATGAAAAGGCCCCATTTAATCTTTCTGTATCGATAGCTGGACAGAAGGCTCAAGCAAATCAATTTTTCGCGAAACGTTCTGCTCCGGCTTTGCTGTCAGTGACTGTCATTAAGCGCAATGAAAAGGCCCCATCCAATCTTCCTGTATCGATAGCTGGACAGAAGGCTCAAGCAAATCAATTTTTCACGAAACGTGCTGCTCCGGCTTTCCTGACAGTGCCTGTCGTTGGGCCCAATGAATAGGCCCCATCCAATCTTCCTGTATCGATAGCTGGACAGAAGGCTCAAGCAAATCAATTTTTCACGAAACGTTCTGCTCCGGCTTTGCTGTCAGTGACTGTCATTAAGCGCAATGAAAAGTCCCCATCCAATCTTCCTGTATCGATAGCTGGACAGAAGGCCCAAGCAAATCAATTTTTCACGAAACGTTCTGCTCCGGCTTTGCTGTCAGTGCCTGTCATTAAGCACAATGAAAAGGCCCCATCCAATCTTCCTGTATCGATAGCTGGACAGAAGGCTCAAGCAAGTCATTTTTTCACGAAATGGTCTGCTCCGGCTTTGCTGTTAGTGCCTGTCATTGAGCCAATGAAAAGGCCCTACGCAATCCTCCTGTATCGATAGCTGGACAGAAGGCTCAAGCAAATCATTTTTTTTTCGCGCAATGAAATGACCCCATCCAATCTTCCTGTATCGGTAGTTGGACAGAAGGCTCAAGCAAATCAATTTTTCACGAAATGTTCTGCTCCAGCTTGGCTGTCAGTGCTGTCATTAAGCGCAATGAAAAGGCCCCATCCAATCATCCTGTATCGATAGCTCAACAGAATGCTCAAGCAAATCAATTTTTCACGAAAGGTTCTGCTCCGGCTTTGCTGTCAGTGCCTGTCATTAAGCCCAATGAAAAGGCCCCATCCAATATTCGTGTATCGATAGCTGGACAGAAGGCTTAAGCCAATCAATTTTTCACGAAACGTTCTGCTCCGGCTTTGCTGTCAGTGCGTGTCATTAAGCCCAATGAAAAGGCCCCATCCAATCTTCCTGTATCGATAGCTGGAGAGAAGGCCCAAGCAAATCATTTTTTCCCAAAAAGTTCTGCTCCGGCTTTGCTATCAGTGACTGTCATTAGGCGCAATGAAAAGGCCCCATTTAATCTTCCTGTATCGATAGCTGGACAGAAGGCTCAAGCAAATCAATTTTTCGCGAAACGTTCTGCTCCGGCTTTGCTGTCAGTGACTGTCATTAAGCGCAATGAAAAGGCCCCATCCAATCTTCCTGTATCGATAGCTGGACAGAAGGCTCAAGCAAATCAATTTTTCACGAAACGTGCTGCTCCGGCTTTCCTGACAGTGCCTGTCGTTAAGCCCAATGAATAGGCCCCATCCAATCTTCCTGTATCGATAGCTGGACAGAAGGCTCAAGCAAATCAATTTTTCACGAAACGTTCTGCTCCGGCTTTGCTGTCAGTGACTGTCATTAAGCGCAATGAAAAGGCCCCATCCAATCTTCCTGTATCGATAGCTGGACAGAAGGCCCAAGCAAATCAATTTTTCACGAAACGTTCTGCTCCGGCTTTGCTGTCAGTGCCTGTCATTAAGCACAATGAAAAGGCCCCATCCAATCTTCCTGTATCGATAGCTGGACAGAAGGCTCAAGCAAGTCATTTTTTCACGAAATGGTCGGCTCCGGCTTTGCTGTTAGTGCCTGTCATTGAGCCAATGAAAAGGCCCTACGCAATCTTCCTGTATCGATAGCTGGACAGAAGGCTCAAGCAAATCAATTTTTCACGAAACATTCTGCTCCGGCTTTGCTGTCAGTGCCTGTCATTAAGCACAATGAAAAGGCCCCATCCAATCTTCCTGTATCGATAGCTGGACAGAAGGCTCAAGCAAGTCATTTTTTCACGAAATGGTCGGCTCCGGCTTTGCTGTTAGTGCCTGTCATTGAGCCAATGAAAAGGCCCTACGCAATCTTCCTGTATCGATAGCTGGACAGAAGGCTCAAGCAAATCAATTTTTCACGTAACATTCTGCTCCGGCTTTGCTGTCAGTGCCTGTCATTAGGCGCAATGAAAAGGCCCCATTTAATCTTCCTGTATCGATAGCTGGACAGAAGGCTCAAGCAAATCAATTTTTCGCGAAACGTTCTGCTCCGGCTTTGCTGTCAGTGACTGTCATTAAGCGCAATGAAAAGGCCCCATCCAATCTTCCTGTATCGATAGCTGGACAGAAGGCTCAAGCAAATCAATTTTTCACGAAACGTGCTGCTCCGGCTTTCCTGACAGTGCCTGTCGTTGGGCCCAATGAATAGGCCCCATCCAATCTTCCTGTATCGATAGCTGGACAGAAGGCTCAAGCAAATCAATTTTTCACGAAACGTTCTGCTCCGGCTTTGCTGTCAGTGACTGTCATTAAGCGCAATGAAAAGGCCCCATCCAATCTTCCTGTATCGATAGCTGGACAGAAGGCCCAAGCAAATCAATTTTTCACGAAACGTTCTGCTCCGGCTTTGCTGTCAGTGCCTGTCATTAAGCACAATGAAAAGGCCCCATCCAATCTTCCTGTATCGATAGCTGGACAGAAGGCTCAAGCAAGTCATTTTTTCACGAAATGGTCTGCTCCGGCTTTGCTGTTAGTGCCTGTCATTGAGCCAATGAAAAGGCCCTACGCAATCCTCCTGTATCGATAGCTGGACAGAAGGCTCAAGCAAATCATTTTTTTTTTCGCGCAATGAAATGACCCCATCCAATCTTCCTGTATCGGTAGTTGGACAGAAGGCTCAAGCAAATCAATTTTTCACGAAATGTTCTGCTCCAGCTTGGCTGTCAGTGCCTGTCATTAAGCGCAATGAAAAGGCCCCATCCAATCATCCTGTATCGATAGCTCAACAGAATGCTCAAGCAAATCAATTTTTCACGAAAGGTTCTGCTCCGGCTTTGCTGTCAGTGTCTGTCATTAAGCGCAATGAAAAGGCCCCATCCAATCTTCCTGTATCGATAGCTGGACAGAAGGCTCAAGCAAATCAATTTTTCACGAAACATTCTGCTCCGGCTTTGCTGTCAGTGCCTGTCATTAAGCGCAATGAAAAGGCTTCATCCAATCTTCCTGTATCGATAGCACGACACAAGGCTCAAGCCAATCAATTTTTCACGAAACGTTCTGCTCCGGCTTTGCTGTCAGTGCCTGTCATTGCGCAAGGAAAAGGCCCCATCCAATCTTCCTGTATCGATAGCTGGACAGAAGGCTCAAGCAAATCAATTTTTCACGAAACGTTCTGCTCCGGCTTTGCTATCAGTGACTGTCATTAGGCGCAATGAAAAGGCCCCATTTAATCTTCCTGTATCTATAGCTGGACAGAAGGCTCAAGCAAATCAATTTTTCGCGAAACGTTCTGCTCCGGCTTTGCTGTCAGTTCCTGTCATTAAGCACAATGAAATAGCCCCATCCAATCTTCCTGTATCGATAGCTGGACAGAAGGCTCAAGCCAATCAATTTTTCACGAAACGTTCTGCTCCGGCTTTGCTGTCAGTGCCTGTCATTAAGCCCAATTAAAAGGCCCCATCCAATCTTCCTGTATCGATAGCTGGAGAGAAGGCCCAAGCAAATCATTTTTTCACAAAATGTTCTGCTCCGGCTTGGCTGTCAGTGCCTGTCATTAAGCGCAATGAAAGGGCTTCATCCAATCTTCCTGTATCGATAGCTGTACAGAAGGCTCAAGCCAATCAATTTTTCACGAAACGTTCTGCTCCAGCTTTGCTGTCAGTGCCTGTCATTGCGCAAGGAAAAGGCCCCATCCAATCTTCCTGTATCGATAGCTGGACAGAAGGCTCAAGCCAATCAATTTTTTCACGAAACGTTCTGCTCCGGCTTTGCTGTCAGTACCTGTCATTGCGCAAGGAAAAGGCCCCATCCAATCTTCCTGTATCGATAGCTGGACAGAAGGCTCAAGCCAATCAATTTTCACGAAACGTTCTGCTCCGGCTTTGCTGTCAGTGCCTGTCATTAAGCACAATGAAAAGGCTTCATCCAATCTTCCTGTATCGATGGCTGGACAGAAGGCTCAAGCCAATCAATTTTTCACGAAACGTTCTGCTCCGGCTTTGCTGTCAGTGCCTGTCATTGAGCCCAATGAAAAGGCCCCATCCAATCTTCCTGTATCGATAGCTGGACAGAAGGCTCAAGCCAATCAATTTTTCACGAAACGTTCTGCTCCGGCTTTGCTGTCAGTGCCTGTCATTAAGCCCAATGAAAAGGCCCCATCCAATCTTCCTGTAACGATAGCTGGACAGAAGGCTCAAGCCAATCAATTTTTCACGAAACGTTCTGCTCCGGCTTTGCTGTCAGTGCCTGTCATTAAGCACAATGAAAAGGCTTCATCCAATCTTCCTGTATCGATGGCTGGACAGAAGGCTCAATCCAATCAATTTTTCACGAAACGTTCTGCTCCGGCTTTGCTGTCAGTGCCTGTCATTAAGCCCAATGAAAAGGCCCCATCCAATCTTCCTGTATCGATAGCTGGACAGAAGGCTCAAGCCAATCAATTTTTCACGAAACGTTCTGTTCCGGCTTTGCTGTCAGTGCCTGTCATTAAGCCCAATGAAAAGGCCCCATCCAATCTTCCTGTATCGATAGCTGGACAGAAGGCTCAAGCCAATCAATTTTTCACGAAACGTTCTGCTCCGGCTTTGCTGTCAGTGCCTGTCATTAAGCACAATGAAAAGGCTTTATCCAATCTTCCTGTATCGATGGCTGGACAGAAGGCTCAAGCCAATCAATTTTTCACGAAACGTTCTGCTCCGGCTTTGCTGTCAGTTCCTGTCATTAAGCGCAATGAAAAGGCTTCATCCAATCTTCCTGTATCGATAGCTCAACAGAAGGCTCACGCAAACCATTTTTTCACGAAACGTTCTGCTCCGGCTTTGCTGTCAGTGCCTGTCATTAAGCCCAATTAAAAGGCCCCATCCAATCTTCCTGTATCGATAGCTGGAGAGAAGGCCCAAGCAAATCATTTTTTCACAAAATGTTCTGCTCCGGCTTGGCTGTCAGTGCCTGTCATTAAGCGCAATGAAAGGGCTTCATCCAATCTTCCTGTATCGATGGCTGGACAGAAGGCTCAAGCCAATCAATTTTTCACGAAACGTTCTGCTCCGGCTTTGCTGTCAGTTCCTGTCATTAAGCGCAATGAAAAGGCTTCATCCAATCTTCCTGTATCGATAGCTCAACAGAAGGCTCACGCAAACCATTTTTTCACGAAACGTTCTGCTCCGGCTTTGCTGTCAGTGCCTGTCATTAAGCCCAATTAACAGGCCCCATCCAATCTTCCTGTATCGATAGCTGGAGAGAAGGCCCAAGCAAATCATTTTTTCACAAAATGTTCTGCTCCGGCTTTGCTGTCAGTGCCTGTCATTAAGCGCAATGAAAAGGCTTCATCCAATCTTCCTGTATCGATAGCTCAACAGAAGGCTCACGCAAACCATTTTTTCACGAAACGTTCTGCTCCGGCTTTGCTGTCAGTTCCTGTCATTAAGCGCAATGAAAAGGCTTCATCCAATCTTCCTGTATCGATAGCTCAACAGAAGGCTCACGCAAACCATTTTTTCACGAAACGTTCTGCTCCGGCTTTGCTGTCAGTGCCTGTCATTAAGCCCAATTAAAAGGCCCCATCCAATCTTCCTGTATCGATAGCTGGAGAGAAGGCCCAAGCAAATCATTTTTTCACAAAATGTTCTGCTCCGGCTTTGCTGTCAGTGCCTGTCATTAAGCACAATGAAAAGGCTTCATCCAATCTTCCTGTATCGATGGCTGGACAGAAGGCTCAAGCCAATCAATTTTTCACGAAACGTTCTGCTCCGGCTTTGCTGTCAGTGCCTGTCATTAAGCCCAATTAAAAGGCCCCATCCAATCTTCCTGTATCGATAGCTGGACAGAAGGCTCAAGCCAATCAATTTTTCACGAAACGTTCTGCTCCGGCTTTGCTGTCAGTGCCTGTCATTAAGCCCAATTAAAAGGCCCCATCCAATCTTCCTGTATCGATAGCTGGACAGAAGGCTCAAGCCAATCAATTTTTCTCGAAACGTTCTGCTCTGGCTTTGCTGTCAGTGCCTGTCATTAAGCCCAATGAAAAGGCCCCATCCAATCTTCCTGTATCGATAGCTGGACAGAAGGCTCAAGCCAATCAATTTTTCACGAAACGTTCTGCTCCGGCTTTGCTGTCAGTGCCTGTCATTGCGCAAGGAAAAGGCCCCATCCAATCTTCCTGTATCGATAGCTGGACAGAAGGTTCAAGCCAATCAATTTTTCACGAAACGTTCTGCTCCGGCTTTGCTGTCAGTTCCTGTCATTAAGCGCAATGAAAAGGCTTCATCCAATCTTCCTGTATCGATAGCTGGACAGAAGGCTCAAGCCAATCAATTTTTCACGAAACGTTCTGCTCCGGCTTTGCTGTCAGTGCCTGTCATTGCGCAAGGAAAAGGCCCCATCCAATCTTCCTGTATCGATAGCTGGACAGAAGGCTCAAGCCAATCAATTTTTTCACGAAACGTTCTGCTCCGGCTTTGCTGTCAGTGCCTGTCATTGCGCAAGGAAAAGGCCCCATCCAATCTTCCTGTATCGATAGCTGGACAGAAGGCTCAAGCCAATCAATTTTTCACGAAACGTTCTGCTCCGGCTTTGCTGTCAGTGCCTGTCATTAAGCACAATGAAAAGGCTTCATCCAATCTTCCTGTATCGATGGCTGGACAGAAGGCTCAAGCCAATCAATTTTTCACGAAACGGTCTGCTCCGGCTTTGCTGTCAGTGCCTGTCATTGAGCCCAATGAAAAGGCCCCATCCAATCTTCCTGTATCGATAGCTGGACAGAAGGCTCAAGCCAATCAATTTTTCACGAAATGTTCTGCTCCGGCTTTGCTGTCAGTGCCTGTCATTAAGCCCAATGAAAAGGCCCCATCCAATCTTCCTGTAACGATAGCTGGACAGAAGGCTCAAGCCAATCAATTTTTCACGAAACGTTCTGCTCCGGCTTCGCTGTCAGTGCCTGTCATTAAGCACAATGAAAAGGCTTCATCCAATCTTCCTGTATCGATGGCTGGACAGAAGGCTCAAGCCAATCAATTTTTCACGAAACGTTCTGCTCCGGCTTTGCTGTCAGTGCCTGTCATTAAGCCCAATGAAAAGGCCCCATCCAATCTTCCTGTATCGATAGCTGGACAGAAGGCTCAAGCCAATCAATTTTTCACGAAACGTTCTGTTCCGGCTTTGCTGTCAGTGCCTGTCATTAAGCCCAATGAAAAGGCCCCATCCAATCTTCCTGTATCGATAGCTGGACAGAAGGCTCAAGCAAATCAATTTTTCGCGAAACGTTCTGCTCCGGCTTTGCTGTCAGTTCCTGTCATTAAGCACAATAAAATAGCCCCATCCAATCGTCCTGTATCAATAGCTGGACAGAAGGCTCAAGCCAATCAATTTTTCACGAAACGTTCTGCTCCGGCTTTGCTGTCAGTGCCTGTCATTAAGCCCAATTAAAAGGCCCCATCCAATCTTCCTGTATCGATAGCTGGAGAGAAGGCCCAAGCAAATCATTTTTTCATAAAATGTTCTGCTCCGGCTTGGCTGTCAGTGCCTGTCATTAAGCGCAATGAAAGGGCTTCATCCAATCTTCCTGTATCGATAGCTGGACAGAAGGCTCAAGCCAATCAATTTTTCACGAAACGTTCTGCTCCGGCTTTGCTGTCAGTGCCTGTCATTAAGCCCAATGAAAAGGCCCCATCCAATCTTCTTGTATCGATAGCTGGACAGAAGGCTCAAGCCAATCAATTTTTCACGAAACGTTCTGCTCCGGCTTTGCTGTCAGTGCCTGTCATTGCGCAAGGAAAAGGCCCCATCCAATATTCGTGTATCGATAGCTGGACAGAAGGCTTAAGCCAATCAATTTTTCACGAAACGTTCTGCTCCGGCTTTGCTGTCAGTGCGTGTCATTAAGCCCAATGAAAAGGCCCCATCCAATCTTCCTGTATCGATAGCTGGAGAGAAGGCCCAAGCAAATCATTTTTTCCCAAAAAGTTCTGCTCCGGCTTTGCTATCAGTGACTGTCATTAGGCGCAATGAAAAGGCCCCATTTAATCTTCCTGTATCGATAGCTGGACAGAAGGCTCAAGCAAATCAATTTTTCGCAAAACGTTCTGCTCCGGCTTTGCTGTCAGTGACTGTCATTAAGCGCAATGAAAAGGCCCCATCCAATCTTCCTGTATCGATAGCTGGACAGAAGGCTCAAGCAAATCAATTTTTCACGAAACGTGCTGCTCCGGCTTTCCTGACAGTGCCTGTCGTTAAGCCCAATGAATAGGCCCCATCCAATCTTCCTGTATCGATAGCTGGACAGAAGGCTCAAGCAAATCAATTTTTCACGAAACGTTCTGCTCCGGCTTTGCTGTCAGTGCCTGTCCTTAAGCACAATGAAAAGGCCCCATCCAATCTTCCTGTATCGATAGCTGGACAGAAGGCTCAAGCAAGTCATTTTTTCACGAAATGGTCTGCTCCGGCTTTGCTGTTAGTGCCTGTCATTGAGCCAATGAAAAGGCCCTACGCAATCTTCCTGTATCGATAGCTGGACAGAAGGCTCAAGCAAATCATTTTTTTTTCGCGCAATGAAATGACCCCATCCAATCTTCCTGTATCGGTAGTTGGACAGAAGGCTCAAGCAAATATTTTTTTTAAAATGTTCTGCTCCAGCTTGGCTGTCAGTGCCTGTCATTAAGCGCAATGAAAAGGCCCCATCCAATCATCCTGTATCGATAGCTCGACAGAATGCTCAAGCAAATCAATTTTTCACGAAAGGTTCTGCTCCGGTTTTGCTGTCAGTGTCTGTCATTAAGCGCAATGAAAAGGCCCCATCCAATCTTCCTGTATCGATAGCTGGACAGAAGGCTCAAGCAAATCAATTTTTCACGAAACATTCTGCTCCGGCTTTGCTGTCAGTGCCTGTCATTAAGCGCAATGAAAAGGCTTCATCCAATCTTCCTGTATCGATAGCACGTCACAAGGCTCAAGCCAATCAATTTTTCACGAAACGTTCTGCTCCGGCTTTGCTGTCAGTGCCTGTCATTGCGCAAGGAAAAGGCCCCATCCAATCTTCCTGTATCGATAGCTGGACAGAAGGCTCAAGCCAATCAATTTTACACGAAACATTCTGCTCCGGCTTTGCTGTCAGTGCCTGTCATTAAGCGCAATGAAAAGGCTTCATCCAATCTTCCTGTATCGATAGCTGGACAGAAGGCTCAAGCAAATCAATTTTTCACGAAACGTTCTGCTCCGGCTTTGCTATCAGTGACTGTCATTAGGCGCAATGAAAAGGCCCCATTTAATCTTCCTGTATCTATAGCTGGACAGAAGGCTCAAGCAAATCAATTTTTCGCGAAACGTTCTGCTCCGGCTTTGCTGTCAGTTCCTGTCATTAAGCACAATAAAATAGCCCCATCCAATCTTCCTGTATCGATAGCTGGACAGAAGGCTCAAGCCAATCAATTTTTCACGAAACGTTCTGCTCCGGCTTTGCTGTCAGTGCCTGTCATTAAGCCCAATTAAAAGGCCCCATCCAATCTTCCTGTATCGATAGCTGGACAGAAGGCTCAAGCCAATCAATTTTTCACGAAACGTTCTGCTCTGGCTTTGCTGTCAGTGCCTGTCATTAAGCCCAATGAAAAGGCCCCATCCAATCTTCCTGTATCGATAGCTGGAAAGAAGGCTCAAGCCAATCAATTTTTCACGAAACGTTCTGCTCCGGCTTTGCTGTCAGTGCCTGTAATTAAGCCCAATGAAAAGGCCCCATCCAATCTTCCTGTATCGATAGCTGGACAGAAGGCTCAAGCCAATCAATTTTTCACGAAACGTTCTGCTCCGGCTTTGCTGTCAGTGCGTGTCATTAAGCCCAATGAAAAGGCCCCATCCAATCTTCCTGTATCGATAGCTGGAGAGAAGGCCCAAGCAAATCATTTTTTCCCAAAAAGTTCTGCTCCGGCTTTGCTATCAGTGACTGTCATTAGGCGCAATGAAAAGGCCCCATTTAATCTTCCTGTATCGATAGCTGGACAGAAGGCTCAAGCAAATCAATTTTTCACGAAACGTGCTGCTCCGGCTTTCCTGACAGTGCCTGTCGTTAAGCCCAATGAATAGGCCCCATCCAATCTTCCTGTATCGATAGCTGGACAGAAGGCTCAAGCAAATCAATTTTTCACGAAACGTTCTGCTCCGGCTTTGCTATCAGTGACTGTCATTAAGCGCAATGAAAAGGCTTCATCCAATCTTCCTGTATCGATAGCTGGACAGAAGGCTCAAGCCAATCAATTTTTCACGAAACGTTCTGCTCCGGCTTTGCTGTCAGTGCCTGTCATTAAGCCCAATGAAAAGGCCCCATCCAATCTTCCTGTATCGATAGCTGGAGAGAAGGCCCAAGCAAATCATTTTTTCCCAAAAAGTTCTGCTCCGGCTTTGCTATCAGTGGCTGTCATTAGGCGCAATGAAAAGGCCCCATTTAATCTTCCTGTATCGATAGCTGGACAGAAGGCTCAAGCAAATCAATTTTTCGCGAAACGTTCTGCTCCGGCTTTGCTGTCAGTGACTGTCATTAAGCGCAATGAAAAGGCCCCATCCAATCTTCCTGTATCGATAGCTGGACAGAAGGCTCAAGCAAATCAATTTTTCACGAAACGTGCTGCTCCGGCTTTCCTGACAGTGCCTGTCGTTAAGCCCAATGAATAGGCCCCATCCAATCTTCCTGTATCGATAGCTGGACAGAAGGCTCAAGCAAATCAATTTTTCACGAAACGTTCTGCTCCGGCTTTGCTGTCAGTGACTGTCATTAAGCGCAATGAAAAGGCCCCATCCAATCTTCCTGTATCGATAGCTGGACAGAAGGCCCAAGCAAATCAATTTTTCACGAAACGTTCTGCTCCGGCTTTGCTGTCAGTGCCTGTCATTAAGCACAATGAAAAGGCACCATCCAATCTTCCTGTATCGATAGCTGGACAGAGGGCTCAAGCAAGTCATTTTTTCACGAAATGGTCTGCTCCGGCTTTGCTGTTAGTGCATGTCATTGAGCCAATGAAAAGGCCCTACGCAATCTTCCTGTATCGATAGCTGGACAGAAGGCTCAAGTAAATCATTTTTTTTTTCGCGCAATGAAATGACCCCATCCAATCTTCCTGTATCGGTAGTTGGACAGAAGGCTCAAGCAAATCAATTTTTCACGAAATGTTCTGCTCCAGCTTGGCTGTAAGTGCCTGTCATTAAGCGCAATGAAAAGGCCCCATCCAATCATCCTGTATCGATAGCTCGACAGAATGCTCAAGCAAATCAATTTTTCACGAAAGGTTCTGCTCCGGCTTTGCTGTCAGTGTCTGTCATTAAGCACAATGAAAAGGCCCCATCCAATCTTCCTGTATCGATAGCTGGACAGAAGGCTCAAGCAAATCAATTTTTCACGAAACATTCTGCTCCGGCTTTGCTGTCAGTGCCTGTCATTAAGCGCAATGAAAAGGCTTCATCCAATCTTCCTGTATCGATAGCACGTCACAAGGCTCAAGCCAATCAATTTTTCACGAAACATTCTGCTCCGGCTTCGCTGTCAGTGCCTGTCATTGCGCAAGGAAAAGGCCCCATCCAATCTTCCTGTATCGATAGCTGGACAGAAGGCTCAAGCCAATCAATTTTACACGAAACATTCTGCTCCGGCTTTGCTGTCAGTGCCTGTCATTAAGCGCAATGAAAAGGCTTCATCCAATCTTCCTGTATCGATAGCTGGACAGAAGGCTCAAGCAAATCAATTTTTCACGAAACGTTCTGCTCCGGCTTTGCTATCAGTGACTGTCATTAGGCGCAATGAAAAGGCCCCATTTAATCTTCCTGTATCTATAGCTGGACAGAAGGCTCAAGCAAATCAATTTTTCGCGAAACGTTCTGCTCCGGCTTTGCTGTCAGTTCCTGTCATTAAGCACAATAAAATAGCCCCATCCAATCTTCCTGTATCGATAGCTGGACAGAAGGCTCAAGCCAATCAATTTTTCACGAAACGTTCTGCTCCGGCTTTGCTGTCAGTGCCTGTCATTAAGCCCAATTAAAAGGCCCCATCCAATCTTCCTGTATCGATAGCTGGACAGAAGGCTCAAGCCAATCAATTTTTCACGAAACGTTCTGCTCTGGCTTTGCTGTCAGTGCCTGTCATTAAGCCCAATGAAAAGGACCCATCCAATCTTCCTGTATCGATAGCTGGACAGAAGGCTCAAGCCAATCAATTTTTCACGAAACGTTCTGCTCCGGCTTTGCTGTCAGTGCCTGTCATTAAGCCCAATGAAAAGGCCCCATCCAATCTTCCTGTATCGATAGCTGGACAGAAGGCTCAAGCCAATCAATTTTTCACGAAACGTTCTGCTCCGGCTTTGCTGTCAGTGCGTGTCATTAAGCCCAATGAAAAGGCCCCATCCAATCTTCCTGTATCGATAGCTGGAGAGAAGGCCCAAGCAAATCATTTTTTCCCAAAAAGTTCTGCTCCGGCTTTGCTATCAGTGACTGTCATTAGGCGCAATGAAAAGGCCCCATTTAATCTTCCTGTATCGATAGCTGGACAGAAGGCTCAAGCAAATCAATTTTTCGCGAAACGTTCTGCTCCGGCTTTGCTGTCAGTGACTGTCATTAAGCGCAATGAAAAGGCCCCATCCAATCTTCCTGTATCGATAGCTGGACAGAAGGCTCAAGCAAATCAATTTTTCACGAAACGTGCTGCTCCGGCTTTCCTGACAGTGCCTGTCGTTAAGCCCAATGAATAGGCCCCATCCAATCTTCCTGTATCGATAGCTGGACAGAAGGCTCAAGCAAATCAATTTTTCACGAAACGTTCTGCTCCGGCTTTGCTGTCAGTTCCTGTCATTAAGCGCAATGAAAAGGCTTCATCCAATCTTCCTGTATCGATAGCTGGACAGAAGGCTCAAGCCAATCAATTTTTCACGAAACGTTCTGCTCCGGCTTTGCTGTCAGTGCCTGTCATTAAGCCCAATGAAAAGGCCCCATCCAATCTTCCTGTATCGATAGCTGGACAGAAGGCTCAAGCCAATCAATTTTTCACGAAACGTTCTGCTCCGGCTTTGCTGTCAGTGCCTGTCATTAAGCCCAATGAAAAGGCCCTACGCAATCTTCCTGTATCGATAGCTGGACAGAAGGCTCAAGCAAATCATTTTTTTTTTCGCGCAATGAAATGACCCCATCCAATCTTCCTGTATCGGTAGTTGGACAGAAGGCTCAAGCAAATCAATTTTTCACGAAATGTTCTGCTCCAGCTTGGCTGTCAGTGCCTGTCATTAAGCGCAATGAAAAGGCCCCATCCAATCATCCTGTATCGATAGCTCGACAGAATGCTCAAGCAAATCAATTTTTCACGAAAGGTTCTGCTCCGGCTTTGCTGTCAGTGTCTGTCATTAAGCGCAATGAAAAGGCCCCATCCAATCTTCCTGTATCGATAGCTGGACAGAAGGCTCAAGCAAATCAATTTTTCACGAAACATTCTGCTCCGGCTTTGCTGTCAGTGCCTGTCATTAAGCGCAATGAAAAGGCTTCATCCAATCTTCCTGTATCGACAGCAGGACACAAGGCTCAAGCCAATCAATTTTTCACGAAACGTTCTGCTCCGGCTTTGCTGTCAGTGCCTGTCATTGCGCAAGGAAAAGGCCCCATCCAATCTTCCTGTATCGATAGCTGGACAGAAGGCTCAAGCCAATCGATTTTACACGAAACATTCTGCTCCGGCTTTGCTGTCAGTGCCTGTCATTAAGCCCAATGAAAAGGCCGCATCCAATCTTCCTGTATCGATAGCTGGACAGAAGGCTCAAGCCAATCAATTTTTCACGAAACGTTCTGTTCCGGCTTTGCTGTCAGTGGCTGTCATTAAGCCCAATGAAAAGGCCCCATCCAATCTTCCTGTATCGATAGCTGGACAGAAGGCTCAAGCCAATCAATTTTTCACGAAACGTTCTGCTCCGGCTTCGCTGTCAGTGCCTGTCATTGCGCAAGGAAAAGGCCCCATCCAATCTTCCTGTATCGATAGCTGGACAGAAGGCTCAAGCCAATCAATTTTACACGAAACATTCTGCTCCGGCTTTGCTGTCAGTGCCTGTCATTAAGCGCAATGAAAAGGCTTCATCCAATCTTCCTGTATCGATAGCTGGACAGAAGGCTCAAGCAAATCAATTTTTCACGAAACGTTCTGCTCCGGCTTTGCTATCAGTGACTGTCATTAGGCGCAATGAAAAGGCCCCATTTAATCTTCCTGTATCTATAGCTGGACAGAAGGCTCAAGCAAATCAATTTTTCGCGAAACGTTCTGCTCCGGCTTTGCTGTCAGTTCCTGTCATTAAGCACAATAAAATAGCCCCATCCAATCTTCCTGTATCGATAGCTGGACAGAAGGCTCAAGCCAATCAATTTTTCACGAAACGTTCTGCTCCGGCTTTGCTGTCAGTGCCTGTCATTAAGCCCAATTAAAAGGCCCCATCCAATCTTCCTGTATCGATAGCTGGACAGAAGGCTCAAGCCAATCAATTTTTCACGAAACGTTCTGCTCTGGCTTTGCTGTCAGTGCCTGTCATTAAGCCCAATGAAAAGGACCCATCCAATCTTCCTGTATCGATAGCTGGACAGAAGGCTCAAGCCAATCAATTTTTCACGAAACGTTCTGCTCCGGCTTTGCTGTCAGTGCCTGTCATTAAGCCCAATGAAAAGGCCCCATCCAATCTTCCTGTATCGATAGCTGGACAGAAGGCTCAAGCCAATCAATTTTTCACGAAACGTTCTGCTCCGGCTTTGCTGTCAGTGCGTGTCATTAAGCCCAATGAAAAGGCCCCATCCAATCTTCCTGTATCGATAGCTGGAGAGAAGGCCCAAGCAAATCATTTTTTCCCAAAAAGTTCTGCTCCGGCTTTGCTATCAGTGACTGTCATTAGGCGCAATGAAAAGGCCCCATTTAATCTTCCTGTATCGATAGCTGGACAGAAGGCTCAAGCAAATCAATTTTTCGCGAAACGTTCTGCTCCGGCTTTGCTGTCAGTGACTGTCATTAAGCGCAATGAAAAGGCCCCATCCAATCTTCCTGTATCGATAGCTGGACAGAAGGCTCAAGCAAATCAATTTTTCACGAAACGTGCTGCTCCGGCTTTCCTGACAGTGCCTGTCGTTAAGCCCAATGAATAGGCCCCATCCAATCTTCCTGTATCGATAGCTGGACAGAAGGCTCAAGCAAATCAATTTTTCACGAAACGTTCTGCTCCGGCTTTGCTGTCAGTTCCTGTCATTAAGCGCAATGAAAAGGCTTCATCCAATCTTCCTGTATCGATAGCTGGACAGAAGGCTCAAGCCAATCAATTTTTCACGAAACGTTCTGCTCCGGCTTTGCTGTCAGTGCCTGTCATTAAGCCCAATGAAAAGGCCCCATCCAATCTTCCTGTATCGATAGCTGGACAGAAGGCTCAAGCCAATCAATTTTTCACGAAACGTTCTGCTCCGGCTTTGCTGTCAGTGCCTGTCATTAAGCCCAATGAAAAGGCCCTACGCAATCTTCCTGTATCGATAGCTGGACAGAAGGCTCAAGCAAATCATTTTTTTTTTCGCGCAATGAAATGACCCCATCCAATCTTCCTGTATCGGTAGTTGGACAGAAGGCTCAAGCAAATCAATTTTTCACGAAATGTTCTGCTCCAGCTTGGCTGTCAGTGCCTGTCATTAAGCGCAATGAAAAGGCCCCATCCAATCATCCTGTATCGATAGCTCGACAGAATGCTCAAGCAAATCAATTTTTCACGAAAGGTTCTGCTCCGGCTTTGCTGTCAGTGTCTGTCATTAAGCGCAATGAAAAGGCCCCATCCAATCTTCCTGTATCGATAGCTGGACAGAAGGCTCAAGCAAATCAATTTTTCACGAAACATTCTGCTCCGGCTTTGCTGTCAGTGCCTGTCATTAAGCGCAATGAAAAGGCTTCATCCAATCTTCCTGTATCGACAGCAGGACACAAGGCTCAAGCCAATCAATTTTTCACGAAACGTTCTGCTCCGGCTTTGCTGTCAGTGCCTGTCATTGCGCAAGGAAAAGGCCCCATCCAATCTTCCTGTATCGATAGCTGGACAGAAGGCTCAAGCCAATCGATTTTACACGAAACATTCTGCTCCGGCTTTGCTGTCAGTGCCTGTCATTAAGCCCAATGAAAAGGCCGCATCCAATCTTCCTGTATCGATAGCTGGACAGAAGGCTCAAGCCAATCAATTTTTCACGAAACGTTCTGTTCCGGCTTTGCTGTCAGTGGCTGTCATTAAGCCCAATGAAAAGGCCCCATCCAATCTTCCTGTATCGATAGCTGGACAGAAGGCTCAAGCCAATCAATTTTTCACGAAACGTTCTGCTCCGGCTTTGCTGTCAGTGCCTGTCATTAAGCACAATGAAAAGGCTTCATCCAATCTTCCTGTATCGATGGCTGGACAGAAGGCTCAAGCCAATCAATTTTTCACGAAACGTTCTGCTCCGGCTTTGCTGTCAATTCCTGTCATTAAGCGCAATGAAAAGGCTTCATCCAATCTTCCTGTATCGATAGCTCAACAGAAGGCTCACGCAAACCATTTTTTCACGAAACGTTCTGCTCCGGCTTTGCTGTCAGTGCCTGTCATTAAGCCCAATTAAAAGGCCCCATCCAATCTTCCTGTATCGATAGCTGGAAAGAAGGCCCAAGCAAATCATTTTTTCACAAAATGTTCTGCTCCGGCTTGGCTGTCAGTGCCTGTCATTAAGCCCAATGAAAAGGCCCCATCCAATCTTCCTGTATCGATAGCTGGACAGAAGGCTCAAGCCAATCAATTTTTCACGAAACGTTCTGCTCCGGCTTTGCTGTCAGTGCCTGTCATTAAGCCCAATGAAAAGGCCCCATCCAATCTTCCTGTATCGATAGCTGGACAGAAGGCTCAAGCCAATCAATTTTTCACGAAACGTTCTGCTCTGGCTTTGCTGTCAGTGCCTGTCATTAAGCCCAATGAAAAGGCCCCATCCAATCTTCCTGTATCGATAGCTGGACAGAAGGCTCAAGCCAATCAATTTTTCACGAAACGTTCTGCTCCGGCTTTGCTGTCAGTGCCTGTCATTGCGCAAGGAAAAGGCCCCATCCAATCTTCCTGTATCGATAGCTGGACAGAAGGTTCAAGCCAATCAATTTTTCACGAAACGTTCTGCTCCGGCTTTGCTGTCAGTTCCTGTCATTAAGCGCAATGAAAAGTCTTCATCCAATCTTCCTGTATCGATAGCTGGACAGAAGGCTCAAGCCATTCAATTTTTCACGAAACGTTCTGCTCCGGCTTTGCTGTCAGTGCCTGTCATTAAGCCCAATGAAAAGGCCCCATCCAATCTTCCTGTATCGATAGCTGGACAGAAGGCTCAAGCCAATCAATTTTTCACGAAACGTTCTGCTCCGGCTTTGCTGTCAGTGCCTGTCATTAAGCCCAATGAAAAGGCCCTACGCAATCTTCCTGTATCGATAGCTGGACAGAAGGCCCAAGCAAATCATTTTTTTTTTCGCGCAATGAAATGACCCCATCCAATCTTCCTGTATCGGTAGTTGGACAGAAGGCTCAAGCAAATCAATTTTTCCCGAAATGTTCTGCTCCAGCTTGGCTGTCAGTGCCTGTCATTAAGCGCAATGAAAAGGCCCCATCCAATCATCCTGTATCGATAGCTCGACAGAATGCTCAAGCAAATCAATTTTTCAAGAAAGGTTCTGCTCCGGCTTTGCTGTCAGTGTCTGTCATTAAGCGCAATGAAAAGGCCCCATCCAATCTTCCTGTATCGATAGCTGGACAGAAGGCTCAAGCAAATCAATTTTTCACGAAACATTCTGCTCCGGCTTTGCTGTCAGTGCCTGTCATTAGGCGCAATGAAAAGGCCCCATTTAATCTTCCTGTATCGATAGCTGGACAGAAGGCTCAAGCAAATCAATTTTTCGCGAAACGTTCTGCTCCGGCTTTGCTGTCAGTGACTGTCATTAAGCGCAATGAAAAGGCCCCATCCAATCTTCCTGTATCGATAGCTGGACAGAAGGCTCAAGCAAATCAATTTTTCACGAAACGTGCTGCTCCGGCTTTCCTGACAGTGCCTGTCGTTGGGCCCAATGAATAGGCCCCATCCAATCTTCCTGTATCGATAGCTGGACAGAAGGCTCAAGCAAATCAATTTTTCAGGAAACGTTCTGCTCCGGCTTTGCTGTCAGTGACTGTCATTAAGCGCAATGAAAAGGCCCCATCCAATCTTCCTGTATCGATAGCTGGACAGAAGGCCCAAGCAAATCTATTTTTCACGAAACGTTCTGCTCCGGCTTTGCTGTCAGTGCCTGTCATTAAGCACAATGAAAAGGCCCCATCCAATCTTCCTGTATCGATAGCTGGACAGAAGGCTCAAGCAAGTCATTTTTTCACGAAATGGTCTGCTCCGGCTTTGCTGTTAGTGCCTGTCATTGAGCCAATGAAAAGGCCCTACGCAATCCTCCTGTATCGATAGCTGGACAGAAGGCTCAAGCAAATCATTTTTTTTTTCGCGCAATGAAATGACCCCATCCAATCTTCCTGTATCGGTAGTTGGACAGAAGGCTCAAGCAAATCAATTTTTCACGAAATGTTCTGCTCCAGCTTGGCTGTCAGTGCCTGTCATTAAGCGCAATGAAAAGGCCCCATCCAATCATCCTGTATCGATAGCGCAACAGAATGCTCAAGCAAATCAATTTTTCACGAAAGGTTCTGCTCCGGCTTTGCTGTCAGTGTCTGTCATTAAGCGCAATGAAAAGGCCCCATCCAATCTTCCTGTATCGATAGCTGAACAGAAGGCTCAAGCAAATCAATTTTTCACGAAACATTCTGCTCCGGCTTTGCTGTCAGTGCCTGTCATTAAGCGCAATGAAAAGGCTTCATCCAATCTTCCTGTATCGATAGCACGACACAAGGCTCAAGCCAATCAATTTTTCACGAAACGTTCTGCTCCGGCTTTGCTGTCAGTGCCTGTCATTGCGCAAGGAAAAGGCCCCATCCAATCTTCCTGTATCGATAGCTGGACAGAAGGCTCAAGCCAATCAATTTTACACGAAACATTCTGCTCCGGCTTTGCTGTCAGTGCCTGTCATTAAGCGCAATGAAAAGGCTTCATCCAATCTTCCTGTATCGATAGCTGGACAGAAGGCTCAAGCAAATCAATTTTTCACGAAACGTTCTGCTCCGGCTTTGCTATCAGTGACTGTCATTAGGCGCAATGAAAAGGCCCCATTTAATCTTCCTGTATCTATAGCTGGACAGAAGGCTCAAGCAAATCAATGTTTCGCGAAACGTTCTGCTCCGGCTTTGCTGTCAGTTCCTGTCATTAAGCACAATAAAATAGCCCCATCCAATCTTCCTGTATCGATAGCTGGACAGAAGGCTCAAGCCAATCAATTTTTCACGAAACGTTCTGCTCCGGCTTTGCTGTCAGTGCCTGTCATTAAGCGCAATGAAAGGGCTTCATCCAATCTTCCTGTATCGATAGCTGGACAGAAGGCTCAAGCCAATCAATTTTTCACGAAACGTTCTGCTCCGGCTTTGCTGTCAGTGCCTGTCATTGCGCAAGGAAAAGGCCCCATCCAATCTTCCTGTATCGATAGCTGGACAGAAGGCTCAAGCCAATCAATTTTTTCACGAAACGTTCTGCTCCGGCTTTGCTGTCAGTGCCTGTCATTGCGCAAGGAAAAGGCCCCATCCAATCTTCCTGTATCGATAGCTGGACAGAAGGCTCAAGCCAATCAATTTTTCACGAAACGTTCTGCTCCGGCTTTGCTGTCAGTGCCTGTCATTAAGCACAATGAAAAGGCTTCATCCAATCTTCCTGTATCGATGGCTGGACAGAAGGCTCAAGCCAATCAATTTTTCACGAAACGTTCTGCTCCGGCTTTGCTGTCAGTGCCTGTCATTGAGCCCAATGAAAAGGCCCCATCCAATCTTCTTGTATCGATAGCTGGACAGAAGGCTCAAGCCAATCAATTTTTCACGAAACGTTCTGCTCCGGCTTTGCTGTCAGTGCCTGTCATTAAGCCCAATGAAAAGGCCCCATCCAATCTTCCTGTAACGATAGCTGGACAGAAGGCTCAAGCCAATCAATTTTTCACGAAACGTTCTGCTCCGGCTTTGCTGTCAGTGCCTGTCATTAAGCACAATGAAAAGGCTTCATCCAATCTTCCTGTATCGATGGCTGGACAGAAGGCTCAAGCCAATCAATTTTTCACAAAACGTTCTGCTCCGGCTTTGCTGTCAGTGCCTGTCATTAAGCCCAATGAAAAGGCCCCATCCAATCTTCCTGTATCGATAGCTGGACAGAAGGCTCAAGCCAATCAATTTTTCACGAAACGTTCTGTTCCGGCTTTGCTGTCAGTGCCTGTCATTGAGCCCAATGAAAAGGCCCCATCCAATCTTCCTGTATCGATAGCTGGACAGAAGGCTCAAGCCAATCAATTTTTCACGAAACGTTCTGCTCCGGCTTTGCTGTCAGTGCCTGTCATTAAGCACAATGAAAAGGCTTCATCCAATCTTCCTGTATCGATGGCTGGACAGAAGGCTCAAGCCAATCAATTTTTCACGAAACGTTCTGCTCCGGCTTTGCTGTCAGTTCCTGTCATTAAGCGCAATGAAAAGGCTTCATCCAATCTTCCTATATCGATAGCTCAACAGAAGGCTCACGCAAACCATTTTTTCACGAAACGTTCTGCTCCGGCTTTGCTGTCAGTGCCTGTCATTAAGCCCAATTAAAAGGCCCCATCCAATCTTCCTGTATCGATAGCTGCAGAGAAGGCCCAAGCAAATCATTTTTTCACAAAATGTTCTGCTCCGGCTTGGCTGTCAGTGCCTGTCATTAAGCGCAATGAAAGGGCTTCATCCAATCTTCCTGTATCGATAGCTGGACAGAAGGCTCAAGCCAATCAATTTTTCACGAAACGTTCTGCTCCGGCTTTGCTGTCAGTGCCTGTCATTAAGCCCAATGAAAAGGCCCCATCCAATCTTCCTGTATCGATAGCTGGACAGAAGGCTCAAGCCAATCAATTTTTCACGAAACGTTCTGCTCTGGCTTTGCTGTCAGTGCCTGTCATTAAGCCCAATGAAAAGGCCCCATCCAATCTTCCTGTATCGATAGCTGGACAGAAGGCTCAAGCCAATCAATTTTTCACGAAACGTTCTGCTCTGACTTTGCTGTCAGTGCCTGTCATTGCGCAAGGAAAAGGCCCCATCCAATCTTCCTGTATCGATAGCTGGACAGAAGGTTCAAGCCAATCAATTTTTCACGAAACGTTCTGCTCCGGCTTTGCTGTCAGTTCCTGTCATTAAGCGCAATGAAAAGGCTTCATCCAATCTACCTGTATCGATAGCTGGACAGAAGGCCCAAGCAAATCATTTTTTTTTTCGCGCAATGAAATGACCCCATCCAATCTTCCTGTATCGGTAGTTGGACAGAAGGCTCAAGCAAATCAATTTTTCCCAAAATGTTCTGCTCCAGCTTGGCTGTCAGTGCCTGTCATTAAGCGCAATGAAAAGGCCCCATCCAATCATCCTGTATCGATAGCTCGACAGAATGCTCAAGCAAATCAATTTTTCACGAAAGGTTCTGCTCCGGCTTTGCTGTCAGTGTCTGTCATTAAGCGCAATGAAAAGGCCCCATCCAATCTTCCTGTATCGATAGCTGGACAGAAGGCTCAAGCAAATCAATTTTTCACGAAACATTCTGCTCCGGCTTTGCTGTCAGTGCCTGTCATTAGGCGCAATGAAAAGGCCCCATTTAATCTTCCTGTATCGATAGCTGGACAGAAGGCTCAAGCAAATCAATTTTTCGAGAAACGTTCTGCTCCGGCTTTGCTGTCAGTGACTGTCATTAAGCGCAATGAAAAGGCCCCATCCAATCTTCCTGTATCGATAGCTGGACAGAAGGCTCAAGCAAATCAATTTTTCACGAAACGTGCTGCTCCGGCTTTCCTGACAGTGCCTGTCGTTGGGCCCAATGAATAGGCCCCATCCAATCTTCCTGTATCGATAGCTGGACAGAAGGCTCAAGCAAATCAATTTTTCAGGAAACGTTCTGCTCCGGCTTTGCTGTCAGTGACTGTCATTAAGCGCAATGAAAAGGCCCCATCCAATCTTCCTGTATCGATAGCTGGACAGAAGGCCCAAGCAAATCAATTTTTCACGAAACGTTCTGCTCCGGCTTTGCTGTCAGTGCCTGTCATTAAGCACAATGAAAAGGCCCCATCCAATCTTCCTGTATCGATAGCTGGACAGAAGGCTCAAGCAAGTCATTTTTTCACGAAATGGTCTGCTCCGGCTTTGCTGTTAGTGCCTGTCATTGAGCCAATGAAAAGGCCCTACGCAATCCTCCTGTATCGATAGCTGGACAGAAGGCTCAAGCAAATCATTTTTTTTTTCGCGCAATGAAATGACCCCATCCAATCTTCCTGTATCGGTAGTTGGACAGAAGGCTCAAGCAAATCAATTTTTCACGAAATGTTCTGCTCCAGCTTGGCTGTCAGTGCCTGTCATTAAGCGCAATGAAAAGGCCCCATCCAATCATCCTGTATCGATAGCGCAACAGAATGCTCAAGCAAATCAATTTTTCACGAAAGGTTCTCCTCCGGCTTTGCTGTCAGTGTCTGTCATTAAGCGCAATGAAAAGGCCCCATCCAATCTTCCTGTATCGATAGCTGAACAGAAGGCTCAAGCAAATCAATTTTTCACGAAACATTCTGCTCCGGCTTTGCTGTCAGTGCCTGTCATTAAGCGCAATGAAAAGGCTTCATCCAATCTTCCTGTATCGATAGCACGACACAAGGCTCAAGCCAATCAATTTTTCACGAAACGTTCTGCTCCGGCTTTGCTGTCAGTGCCTGTCATTGCGCAAGGAAAAGGCCCCATCCAATCTTCCTGTATCGATAGCTGGACAGAAGGCTCAAGCCAATCAATTTTACACGAAACATTCTGCTCCGGCTTTGCTGTCAGTGCCTGTCATTGAGCGCAATGAAAAGGCTTCATCCAATCTTCCTGTATCGATAGCTGGACAGAAGGCTCAAGCAAATCAATTTTTCACGAAACGTTCTGCTCCGGCTTTGCTATCAGTGACTGTCATTAGGCGCAATGAAAAGGCCCCATTTAATCTTCCTGTATCTATAGCTGGACAGAAGGCTCAAGCAAATCAATGTTTCGCGAAACGTTCTGCTCCGGCTTTGCTGTCAGTTCCTGTCATTAAGCACAATAAAATAGCCCCATCCAATCTTCCTGTATCGATAGCTGGACAGAAGGCTCAAGCCAATCAATTTTTCACGAAACGTTCTTCTCCGGCTTTGCTGTCAGTGCCTGTCATTAAGCGCAATGAAAGGGGTTCATCCAATCTTCCTGTATCGATAGCTGGACAGAAGGCTCAAGCCAATCAATTTTTCACGAAACGTTCTGCTCCGGCTTTGCTGTCAGTGCCTGTCATTGCGCAAGGAAAAGGCCCCATCCAATCTTCCTGTATCGATAGCTGGACAGAAGGCTCAAGCCAATCAATTTTTTCACGAAACGTTCTGCTCCGGCTTTGCTGTCAGTGCCTGTCATTGCGCAAGGAAAAGGCCCCATCCAATCTTCCTGTATCGATAGCTGGACAGAAGGCTCAAGCCAATCAATTTTTCACGAAACGTTCTGCTCCGGCTTTGCTGTCAGTGCCTGTCATTAAGCACAATGAAAAGGCTTCATCCAATCTTCCTGTATCGATGGCTGGACAGAAGGCTCAAGCCAATCAATTTTTCACGAAACGTTCTGCTCCGGCTTTGCTGTCAGTGCCTGTCATTGAGCCCAATGAAAAGGCCCCATCCAATCTTCCTGTATCGATAGCTGGACAGAAGGCTCAAGCCAATCAATTTTTCACGAAACGTTCTGCTCCGGCTTTGCTGTCAGTGCCTGTCATTAAGCCCAATGAAAAGGCCCCATCCAATCTTCCTGTAACGATAGCTGGACAGAAGGCTCAAGCCAATCAATTTTTCACGAAACGTTCTGCTCCGGCTTTGCTGTCAGTGCCTGTCATTAAGCACAATGAAAAGGCTTCATCCAATCTTCCTGTATCGATGGCTGGACAGAAGGCTCAAGCCAATCAATTTTTCACAAAACGTTCTGCTCCGGCTTTGCTGTCAGTGCCTGTCATTAAGCCCAATGAAAAGGCCCCATCCAATCTTCCTGTATCGATAGCTGGACAGAAGGCTCAAGCCAATCAATTTTTCACGAAACGTTCTGTTCCGGCTTTGCTGTCAGTGCCTGTCATTAAGCCCAATGAAAAGGCCCCATCCAATCTTCCTGTATCGATAGCTGGACAGAAGGCTCAAGCCAATCAATTTTTCACGAAACGTTCTGCTCCGGCTTTGCTGTCAGTGCCTGTCATTAAGCACAATGAAAAGGCTTCATCCAATCTTCCTGTATCGATGGCTGGACAGAAGGCTCAAGCCAATCAATTTTTCACGAAACGTTCTGCTCCGGCTTTGCTGTCAGTTCCTGTCATTAAGCGCAATGAAAAGGCTTCATCCAATCTTCCTATATCGATAGCTCAACAGAAGGCTCACGCAAACCATTTTTTCACGAAACGTTCTGCTCCGGCTTTGCTGTCAGTGCCTGTCATTAAGCCCAATTAAAAGGCCCCATCCAATCTTCCTGTATCGATAGCTGCAGAGAAGGCCCAAGCAAATCATTTTTTCACAAAATGTTCTGCTCCGGCTTGGCTGTCAGTGCCTGTCATTAAGCGCAATGAAAGGGCTTCATCCAATCTTCCTGTATCGATAGCTGGACAGAAGGCTCAAGCCAATCAATTTTTCACGAAACGTTCTGCTCCGGCTTTGCTGTCAGTGCCTGTCATTAAGCCCAATGAAAAGGCCCCATCCAATCTTCCTGTATCGATAGCTGGACAGAAGGCTCAAGCCAATCAATTTTTCACGAAATGTTCTGCTCTGGCTTTGCTGTCAGTGCCTGTCATTAAGCCCAATGAAAAGGCCCCATCCAATCTTCCTGTATCGATAGCTGGACAGAAGGCTCAAGCCAATCAATTTTTCACGAAACGTTCTGCTCCGACTTTGCTGTCAGTGCCTGTCATTGCGCAAGGAAAAGGCCCCATCCAATCTTCCTGTATCGATAGCTGGACAGAAGGTTCAAGCCAATCAATTTTTCACGAAACGTTCTGCTCCGGCTTTGCTGTCAGTTCCTGTCATTAAGCGCAATGAAAAGGCTTCATCCAATCTACCTGTATCGATAGCTGGACAGAAGGCCCAAGCAAATCATTTTTTTTTTTCGCGCAATGAAATGACCCCATCCAATCTTCCTGTATCGGTAGTTGGACAGAAGGCTCAAGCAAATCAATTTTTCCCGAAATGTTCTGCTCCAGCTTGGCTGTCAGTGCCTGTCATTAAGCGCAATGAAAAGGCCCCATCCAATCATCCTGTATCGATAGCTCGACAGAATGCTCAAGCAAATCAATTTTTCACGAAAGGTTCTGCTCCGGCTTTGCTGTCAGTGTCTGTCATTAAGCGCAATGAAAAGGCCCCATCCAATCTTCCTGTATCGATAGCTGGACAGAAGGCTCAAGCAAATCAATTTTTCACGAAACATTCTGCTCCGGCT
Organism: Haemaphysalis longicornis; assembly: GCF_048455015.1. Taxonomy (NCBI): domain Eukaryota; kingdom Metazoa; phylum Arthropoda; class Arachnida; order Ixodida; family Ixodidae; genus Haemaphysalis; species Haemaphysalis longicornis. The sequence continues at coordinate 2,862,028 of NW_027526352.1, read as the reverse complement.
TTGCTGTCAGTGCCTGTCATTAGGCGCAATGAAAAGGCCCCATTTAATCTTCCTGTATCGATAGCTGGACAGAAGGCTCAAGCAAATCAATTTTTCGCGAAACGTTCTGCTCCGGCTTTGCTGTCAGTGACTGTCATTAAGCGCAATGAAAAGGCCCCATCCAATCTTCCTGTATCGATAGCTGGACAGAAGGCTCAAGCAAATCAATTTTTCACGAAACGTGCTGCTCCGGCTTTCCTGACAGTGCCTGTCGTTGGGCCCAATGAATAGGCCCCATCCAATCTTCCTGTATCGATAGCTGGACAGAAGGCTCAAGCAAATCAATTTTTCACGAAACGTTCTGCTCCGGCTTTGCTGTCAGTGACTGTCATTAAGCGCAATGAAAAGGCCCCATCCAATCTTCCTGTATCGATAGCTGGACAGAAGGCCCAAGCAAATCAATTTTTCACGAAACGTTCTGCTCCGGCTTTGCTGTCAGTGCCTGTCATTAAGCACAATGAAAAGGCCCCATCCAATCTTCCTGTATCGATAGCTGGACAGAAGGCTCAAGCAAGTCATTTTTTCACCAAATGGTCTGCTCCGGCTTTGCTGTTAGTGCCTGTCATTGAGCCAATGAAGAGGCCCTAAGCAATCCTCCTGTATCGATAGCTGGACAGAAGGCTCAAACAAATCATTTTTTTTTCGCGCAATGAAATGACCCCATCCAATCTTCCTGTATCGGTAGTTGGACAGAAGGCTCAAGCAAATCAATTTTTCACGAAATGTTCTGCTCCAGCTTGGCTGTCAGTGCCTGTCATTAAGCGCAATGAAAAGGCCCCATCCAATCATCCTGTATCGATAGCTCAACAGAATGCTCAAGCAAATCAATTTTTCACGAAAGGTTCTGCTCCGGCTTTGCTGTCAGTGTCTGTCATTAAGCGCAATGAAAAGGCCCCATCCAATCTTCCTGTATCGATAGCTGGACAGAAGGCTCAAGCAAATCAATTTTTCACGAAACATTCTGCTCCGGCTTTGCTGTCAGTGCCTGTCATTAAGCGCAATGAAAAGGCTTCATCCAATCTTCCTGTATCGATAGCACGACACAAGGCTCAAGCCAATCAATTTTTCACGAAACGTTCTGCTCCGGCTTTGCTGTCAGTGCCTGTCATTGCGCAAGGAAAAGGCCCCATCCAATCTTCCTGTATCGATAGCTGGACAGAAGGCTCAAGCCAATCAATTTTACACGAAACATTCTGCTCCGGCTTTGCTGTCAGTGCCTGTCATTAAGCGCAATGAAAAGGCTTCATCCAATCTTCCTGTATCGATAGCTGGACAGAAGGCTCAAGCAAATCAATTTTTTACGAAACGTTCTGTTCCGGCTTTGCTGTCAGTGCCTGTCATTAAGCCCAATGAAAAGGCCCCATCCAATCTTCCTGTATCGATAGCTGGACAGAAGGCTCAAGCCAATCAATTTTTCACGAAACGTTCTGCTCCGGCTTTGCTGTCATTGCCTGTCATTAAGCACAATGAAAAGGCTTCATCCAATCTTCCTGTATCGATGGCTGGACAGAAGGCTCAAGCCAATCAATTTTTCACGAAACGTTCTGCTCCGGCTTTGCTGTCAGTTCCTGTCATTAAGCGCAATGAAAAGGCTTCATCCAATCTTCCTATATCGATAGCTCAACAGAAGGCTCACGCAAACCATTTTTTCACGAAACGTTCTGCTCCGGCTTTGCTGTCAGTGCCTGTCATTAAGCCCAATTAAAAGGCCCCATCCAATCTTCCTGTATCGATAGCTGCAGAGAAGGCCCAAGCAAATCATTTTTTCACAAAATGTTCTGCTCCGGCTTGGCTGTCAGTGCCTGTCATTAAGCGCAATGAAAGGGCTTCATCCAATCTTCCTGTATCGATAGCTGGACAGAAGGCTCAAGCCAATCAATTTTTCACGAAACGTTCTGCTCCGGCTTTGCTGTCAGTGCCTGTCATTAAGCCCAATGAAAAGGCCCCATCCAATCTTCCTGTATCGATAGCTGGACAGAAGGCTCAAGCCAATCAATTTTTCACGAAACGTTCTGCTCTGGCTTTGCTGTCAGTGCCTGTCATTAAGCCCAATGAAAAGGCCCCATCCAATCTTCCTGTATCGATAGCTGGACAGAAGGCTCAAGCCAATCAATTTTTCACGAAACGTTCTGCTCCGACTTTGCTGTCAGTGCCTGTCATTGCGCAAGGAAAAGGCCCCATCCAATCTTCCTGTATCGATAGCTGGACAGAAGGTTCAAGCCAATCAATTTTTCACGAAACGTTCTGCTCCGGCTTTGCTGTCAGTTCCTGTCATTAAGCGCAATGAAAAGGCTTCATCCAATCTACCTGTATCGATAGCTGGACAGAAGGCCCAAGCAAATCATTTTTTTTTTCGCGCAATGAAATGACCCCATCCAATCTTCCTGTATCGGTAGTTGGACAGAAGGCTCAAGCAAATCAATTTTTCCCGAAATGTTCTGCTCCAGCTTGGCTGTCAGTGCCTGTCATTAAGCGCAATGAAAAGGCCCCATCCAATCATCCTGTATCGATAGCTCGACAGAATGCTCAAGCAAATCAATTTTTCACGAAAGGTTCTGCTCCGGCTTTGCTGTCAGTGTCTGTCATTAAGCGCAATGAAAAGGCCCCATCCAATCTTCCTGTATCGATAGCTGGACAGAAGGCTCAAGCAAATCAATTTTTCACGAAACATTCTGCTCCGGCTTTGCTGTCAGTGCCTGTCATTAGGCGCAATGAAAAGGCCCCATTTAATCTTCCTGTATCGATAGCTGGACAGAAGGCTCAAGCAAATCAATTTTTCACGAAACGTGCTGCTCCGGCTTTCCTGACAGTGCCTGTCGTTGGGCCCAATGAATAGGCCCCATCCAATCTTCCTGTATCGATAGCTGGACAGAAGGCTCAAGCAAATCAATTTTTCACGAAACGTTCTGCTCCGGCTTTGCTGTCAGTGACTGTCATTAAGCGCAATGAAAAGGCCCCATCCAATCTTCCTGTATCGATAGCTGGACAGAAGGCCCAAGCAAATCAATTTTTCACGAAACGTTCTGCTCCGGCTTTGCTGTCAGTGCCTGTCATTAAGCACAATGAAAAGGCCCCATCCAATCTTCCTGTATCGATAGCTGGACAGAAGGCTCAAGCAAGTCATTTTTTCACCAAATGGTCTGCTCCGGCTTTGCTGTTAGTGCCTGTCATTGAGCCAATGAAGAGGCCCTAAGCAATCCTCCTGTATCGATAGCTGGACAGAAGGCTCAAACAAATCATTTTTTTTTCGCGCAATGAAATGACCCCATCCAACCTTCCTGTATCGGTAGTTGGACAGAAGGCTCAAGCAAATCAATTTTTCACGAAATGTTCTGCTCCAGCTTGGCTGTCAGTGCCTGTCATTAAGCGCAATGAAAAGGCCCCATCCAATCATCCTGTATCGATAGCTCAACAGAATGCTCAAGCAAATCAATTTTTCACGAAAGGTTCTGCTCCGGCTTTGCTGTCAGTGTCTGTCATTAAGCGCAATGAAAAGGCCCCATCCAATCTTCCTGTATCGATAGCTGGACAGAAGGCTCAAGCAAATCAATTTTTCACGAAACATTCTGCTCCGGCTTTGCTGTCAGTGCCTGTCATTAAGCGCAATGAAAAGGCTTCATCCAATCTTCCTGTATCGATAGCACGACACAAGGCTCAAGCCAATCAATTTTTCACGAAACGTTCTGCTCCGGCTTTGCTGTCAGTGCCTGTCATTGCGCAAGGAAAAGGCCCCATCCAATCTTCCTGTATCGATAGCTGGACAGAAGGCTCAAGCCAATCAATTTTACACGAAACATTCTGCTCCGGCTTTGCTGTCAGTGCCTGTCATTAAGCGCAATGAAAAGGCTTCATCCAATCTTCCTGTATCGATAGCTGGACAGAAGGCTCAAGCAAATCAATTTTTCACGAAACGTTCTGCTCCGGCTTTGCTATCAGTGACTTTCATTAGGCGCAATGAAAAGGCCCCATTTAATCTTCCTGTATCTATAGCTGGACAGAAGGCTCAAGCAAATCAATTTTTCGCGAAACGTTCTGCTCCGGCTTTGCTGTCAGTTCCGCTCATTAAGCACAATAAAATAGCCCCATCCAATCTTCCTGTATCGATAGCTGGACAGAAGGCTCAAGCCAATCAATTTTTCACGAAACGTTCTGCTCCGGCTTTGCTGTCAGTGCCTGTCATTAAGCCCAATTAAAAGGCCCCATCCAATCTTCCTGTATCGATAGCTGGAGAGAAGGCCCAAGCAAATCATTTTTTCACAAAATGTTCTGCTCCGGCTTGGCTGTCAGTGCCTATCATTAAGCGCAATGAAAGGGCTTCATCCAATCTTCCTGTATCGATAGCTGGACAGAAGGCTCAAGCCAATCAATTTTTCACGAAACGTTCTGCTCCGGCTTTGCTGTCAGTGCCTGTCATTAAGCCCAATGAAAAGGCCCCATCCAATCTTCCTGTATCGATAGCTGGACAGAAGGCTCAAGCCAATCAATTTTTCACGAAACGTTCTGCTCTGGCTTTGCTGTCAGTGCCTGTCATTAAGCCCAATGAAAAGGCCCCATCCAATCTTCCTGTATCGATAGCTGGACAGAAGGCTCAAGCCAATCAATTTTTCACGAAACGTTCTGCTCCGGCTTTGCTGTCAGTGCCTGTCATTGCGCAAGGAAAAGGCCCCATCCAATCTTCCTGTATCGATAGCTGGACAGAAGGCTCAAGCCAATCAATTTTTCACGAAACGTTCTGCTCCGGCTTTGCTGTCAGTTCCTGTCATTAAGCGCAATGAAAAGGCTTCATCCAATCTTCCTGTATCGATAGCTGGACAGAAGGCTCAAGCCAATCAATTTTTCACGAAACGTTCTGCTCCGGCTTTGCTGTCAGTGCCTGTCATTAAGCCCAATGAAAAGGCCCTACGCAATCTTCCTGTATCGATAGCTGGACAGAAGGCTCAAGCAAATCAATTTTTCACGAAATGTTCTGCTCCAGCTTGGCTGTCAGTGCCTGTCATTAAGCGCAATGAAAAGGCCCCATCCAATCATCCTGTATCGATAGCTCGACAGAATGCTCAAGCAAATCAATTTTTCACGAAAGGTTCTGCTCCGGCTTTGCTGTCAGTGTCTGTCATTAAGCGCAATGAAAAGGCCCCATCCAATCTTCCTGTATCGATAGCTGGACAGAAGGCTCAAGCAAATCAATTTTTCACGAAACATTCTGCTCCGGCTTTGCTGTCAGTGCCTGTCATTAAGCGCAATGAAAAGGCTTCATCCAATCTTCCTGTATCGATAGCAGGACACAAGGCTCAAGCCAATCAATTTTTCACGAAACGTTCTGCTCCGGCTTTGCTGTCAGTGCCTGTCATTGCGCAAGGAAAAGGCCCCATCCAATCTTCCTGTATCGATAGCTGGACAGAAGGCTCAAGCCAATCAATTTTACACGAAACATTCTGCTCCGGCTTTGCTGTCAGTGCCTGTCATTAAGCGCAATGAAAAGGCTTCATCCAATCTTCCTGTATCGATAGCTGGACAGAAGGCTCAAGCAAATCAATTTTTCACGAAACATTCTGCTCCGGCTTTGCTATCAGTGACTGTCATTAGGCGCAATGAAAAGGCCCCATTTAATCTTCCTGTATCGATAGCTGGACAGAAGGCTCAAGCAAATCAATTTTTCGCGAAACGTTCTGCTCCAGCTTTGCTGTCAGTTCCTGTCATTAGGCACAACAAAATAGCCCCATCCAATCTTCCTGTATCGATAGCTGGACAGAAAGCTCAAGCCAATCAATTTTTCACGAAACGTTCTGCTCCGGCTTTGCTGTCAGTGCCTGTCATTAAGCCCAATGAAAAGGCCCCATCCAATCTTCCTGTATCGATAGCTGGAGAGAAGGCCCAAGCAAATCATTTTTTCACAAAATGTTCTGCTCCGGCTTGGCTGTCAGTGCCTGTCATTAAGCGCAATGAAAGGGCTTCATCCAATCTTCCTGTATCGATAGCTGGACAGAAGGCTCAAGCCAATCAATTTTTCACGAAACGTTCTGCTCCGGCTTTGCTGTCAGTGCCTGTCATTAAGCCCAATGAAAAGGCCCCATCCAATCTTCCTGTATCGATAGCTGGACAGAAGGCTCAAGCCAATCAATTTTTCACGAAACGTTCTGCTCCGGCTTTGCTGTCAGTGCCTGTCATTGAGCCCAATGAAAAGGCCCCATCCAATCTTCCTGTATCGATAGCTGGACAGAAGGCTCAAGCCAATCAATTTTTCACGAAACGTTCTGCTCCAGCTTTGCTGTCAGTGCCTGTCATTGCGCAAGGAAAAGGCCCCATCCAATCTTCCTGTATCGATAGCTGGACAGAAGGCTCAAGCCAATCAATTTTTTCACGAAACGTTCTGCTCCGGCTTTGCTGTCAGTGCCTGTCATTGCGCAAGGAAAAGGCCCCATCCAATCTTCCTGTATCGATAGCTGGACAGAAGGCTCAAGCCAATCAATTTTTCACGAAACGTTCTGCTCCGGCTTTGCTGTCAGTGCCTGTCATTAAGCACAATGAAAAGGCTTCATCCAATCTTCCTGTATCGATGGCTGGACAGAAGGCTCAAGCCAATCAATTTTTCACGAAACGTTCTGCTCCGGCTTTGCTGTCAGTGCCTGTCATTAAGCCCAATGAAAAGGCCCCATCCAATCTTCCTGTATCGATAGCTGGACAGAAGGCTCAAGCCAATCAATTTTTCACGAAACGTTCTGCTCCGGCTTTGCTGTCAGTGCCTGTCATTAAGCCAAATGAAAAGGCCCCATCCAATCTTCCTGTAACGATAGCTGGACAGAAGGCTCAAGCCAATCAATTTTTCACGAAACGTTCTGCTCCGGCTTTGCTGTCAGTGCCTGTCATTAAGCACAATGAAAAGGCTTCATCCAATCTTCCTGTATCGATGGCTGGACAGAAGGCTCAAGCCAATCAATTTTTCACGAAACGTTCTGCTCCGGCTTTGCTGTCAGTGCCTGTCATTAAGCACAATGAAAAGGCTTCATCCAATCTTCCTGTATCGATGGCTGGACAGAAGGCTCAAGCCAATCAATTTTTCACGAAACGTTCTGCTCCGGCTTTGCTGTCAGTTCCTGTCATAAAGCGCAATGAAAAGGCTTCATCCAATCTTCCTGTATCGATAGCTCAACAGAAGGCTCACGCAAACCATTTTTTCACGAAACGTTCTGCTCCGGCTTTGCTGTCAGTGCCTGTCATTAAGCCCAATTAAAAGGCCCCATCCAATCTTCCTGTATCGATAGCTGGAGTGAAGGCCCAAGCAAATCATTTTTTCACAAAATGTTCTGCTCCGGCTTGGCTGTCAGTGCCTGTCATTAAGCGCAATGAAAGGGCTTCATCCAATCTTCCTGTATCGATAGCTGGACAGAAGGCTCAAGCCAATCAATTTTTCACGAAACGTTCTGCTCCGGCTTTGCTGTCAGTGCCTGTCATTAAGCCCAATGAAAAGGCCCCATCCAATCTTCCTGTATCGATAGCTGGACAGAAGGCTCAAGCCAATCAATTTTTTACGAAACGTTCTGCTCTGGCTTTGCTGTCAGTGCCTGTCATTAAGCCCAATGAAAAGGCCCCATCCAATCTTCCTGTATCGATAGCTGGACAGAAGGCTCAAGCCAATCAATTTTTCACGAAACGTTCTGCTCCGGCTTTGCTGTCAGTGCCTGTCATTGCGCAAGGAAAAGGCCCCATCCAATCTTCCTGTATCGATAGCTGGACAGAAGGCACAAGCCAATCAATTTTTCACGAAACGTTCTGCTCCAACTTTGCTGTCAGTTCCTGTCATTAAGCGCAATGAAAAGGCTTCATCCAATCTTCCTGTATCGATAGCTGGACAGAAGGCTCAAGCCAATCAATTTTTCACGAAATGTGCTGCTCCGGCTTTCCTGACAGTGCCTGTCGTTAAGCCCAATGAATAGGCCCCATCCAATCTTCCTGTATCGATAGCTGGACAGAAGGCTCAAGCAAATCAATTTTTCACGAAACGTTCTGCTCCGGCTTTGCTGTCAGTGACTGTCATTAAGCGCAATGAAAAGGCCCCATCCAATCTTCCTGTATCGATAGCTGGACAGAAGGCCCAAGCAAATCAATTTTTCACGAAACGTTCTGCTCCGGCTTTGCTGTCAGTGCCTGTCATTAAGCACAATGAAAAGGCCCCATCCAATCTTCCTGTATCGATAGCTGGACAGAAGGCTCAAGCAAGTCATTTTTTCACGAAATGGTCTGCTCCGGCTTTGCTGTTAGTGCCTGTCATTGAGCCAATGAAAAGGCCCTACGCAATCTTCCTGTATCGATAGCTGGACAGAAGGCTCAAGCAAATCATTTTTTTTTTCGCGCAATGAAATGACCCCATCCAATCTTCCTGTATCGGTAGTTGGACAGAAGGCTCAAGCAAATCAATTTTTCACGAAATGTTCTGCTCCAGCTTGGCTGTCAGTGCCTGTCATTAAGCGCAATGAAAAGGCCCCATCCAATCATCCTGTATCGATAGCTCGACAGAATGCTCAAGCAAATCAATTTTTCACGAAAGGTTCTGCTCCGGCTTTGCTGTCAGTGTCTGTCATTAAGCGCAATGAAAAGGCCCCATCCAATCTTCCTGTATCGATAGCTGGACAGAAGGCTCAAGCAAATCAATTTTTCACGAAACATTCTGCTCCGGCTTTGCTGTCAGTGCCTGTCATTAAGCGCAATGAAAAGGCTTCATCCAATCTTCCTGTATCGATAGCACGTCACAAGGCTCAAGCCAATCAATTTTTCACGAAACGTTCTGCTCCGGCTTTGCTGTCAGTGCCTGTCATTGCGCAAGGAAAAGGCCCCATCCAATCTTCCTGTATCGATAGCTGGACAGAAGGCTCAAGCCAATCAATTTTACACGAAACATTCTGCTCCGGCTTTGCTGTCAGTGCCTGTCATTAAGCGCAATGAAAAGGCTTCATCCAATCTTCCTGTATCGATAGCTGGACAGAAGGCTCAAGCAAATCAATTTTTCACGAAACGTTCTGCTCCGGCTTTGCTATCAGTGACTGTCATTAGGCGCAATGAAAAGGCCCCATTTAATCTTCCTGTATCTATAGCTGGACAGAAGGCTCAAGCAAATCAATTTTTCGCGAAACGTTCTGCTCCGGCTTTGCTGTCAGTTCCTGTCATTAAGCACAATAAAATAGCCCCATCCAATCTTCCTGTATCGATAGCTGGACAGAAGGCTCAAGCCAATCAATTTTTCACGAAACGTTCTGCTCCGGCTTTGCTGTCAGTGCCTGTCATTAAGCCCAATTAAAAGGCCCCATCCAATCTTCCTGTATCGATAGCTGGACAGAAGGCTCAAGCCAATCAATTTTTCACGAAACGTTCTGCTCCGGCTTTGCTGTCAGTGCCTGTCATTAAGCCCAATGAAAAGGCCCCATCCAATCTTCCTGTATCGATAGCTGGACAGAAGGCTCAAGCCAATCAATTTTTCACGAAACGTTCTGCTCCGGCTTTGCTGTCAGTGCGTGTCATTAAGCCCAATGAAAAGGCCCCATCCAATCTTCCTGTATCGATAGCTGGAGAGAAGGCCCAAGCAAATCATTTTTTCCCAAAAAGTTCTGCTCCGGCTTTGCTATCAGTGACTGTCATTAGGCGCAATGAAAAGGCCCCATTTAATCTTCCTGTATCGATAGCTGGACAGAAGGCTCAAGCAAATCAATTTTTCGCGAAACGTTCTGCTCCGGCTTTGCTGTCAGTGACTGTCATTAAGCGCAATGAAAAGGCCCCATCCAATCTTCCTGTATCGATAGCTGGACAGAAGGCTCAAGCAAATCAATTTTTCACGAAACGTGCTGCTCCGGCTTTCCTGACAGTGCCTGTCGTTAAGCCCAATGAATAGGCCCCATCCAATCTTCCTGTATCGATAGCTGGACAGAAGGCTCAAGCAAATCAATTTTTCACGAAACGTTCTGCTCCGGCTTTGCTGTCAGTTCCTGTCATTAAGCGCAATGAAAAGGCTTCATCCAATCTTCCTGTATCGATAGCTGGACAGAAGGCTCAAGCCAATCAATTTTTCACGAAACGTTCTGCTCCGGCTTTGCTGTCAGTGCCTGTCATTAAGCCCAATGAAAAGGCCCCATCCAATCTTCCTGTATCGATAGCTGGACAGAAGGCTCAAGCCAATCAATTTTTCACGAAACGTTCTGCTCCGGCTTTGCTGTCAGTGCCTGTCATTAAGCGCAATGAAAAGGCTTCATCCAATCTTCCTGTATCGATAGCAGGACACAAGGCTCAAGCCAATCAATTTTTCACGAAACGTTCTGCTCCGGCTTTGCTGTCAGTGCCTGTCATTGCGCAAGGAAAAGGCCCCATCCAATCTTCCTGTATCGATAGCTGGACAGAAAGCTCAAGCCAATCAATTTTTCACGAAACGTTCTGCTCCGGCTTTGCGGTCAGTGACTGTCATTAAGCCCAATGAAAAGGCCCCATCCAATCTTCCTGTATCGATAGCTGGAGAGAAGGCCCAAGCAAATCATTTTTTCACAAAATGTTCTGCTCCGGCTTGGCTGTCAGTGCCTGTCATTAAGCGCAATGAAAGGGCTTCATCCAATCTTCCTGTATCGATAGCTGGACAGAAGGCTCAAGCCAATCAATTTTTCACGAAACGTTCTGCTCCGGCTTTGCTGTCAGTGCCTGTCATTAAGCCCAATGAAAAGGCCCCATCCAATCTTCCTGTATCGATAGCTGGACAGAAGGCTCAAGCCAATCAATTTTTCACGAAACGTTCTGCTCCGGCTTTGCTGTCAGTGCCTGTCATTAAGCCCAATGAAAAGGCCCCATCCAATCTTCCTGTATCGATAGCTGGACAGAAGGCTCAAGCCAATCAATTTTTCACGAAACGTTCTGCTCCGGCTTTGCTGTCAGTGCCTGTCATTGAGCCCAATGAAAAGGCCCCATCCAATCTTCCTGTATCGATAGCTGGACAGAAGGCTCAAGCCAATCAATTTTTCACGAAACGTTCTGCTCCGGCTTTGCTGTCAGTGCCTGTCATTGCGCAAGGAAAAGGCCCCATCCAATCTTCCTGTATCGATAGCTGGACAGAAGGCACAAGCCAATCAATTTTTCACGAAACGTTCTGCTCCAACTTTGCTGTCAGTTCCTGTCATTAAGCGCAATGAAAAGGCTTCATCCAATCTTCCTGTATCGATAGCTGGACAGAAGGCTCAAGCCAATCAATTTTTCACGAAATGTGCTGCTCCGGCTTTCCTGACAGTGCCTGTCGTTAAGCCCAATGAATAGGCCCCATCCAATCTTCCTGTATCGATTGCTGGACAGAAGGCTCAAGCAAATCAATTTTTCACGAAACGTTCTGCTCCGGCTTTGCTGTCAGTGACTGTCATTAAGCGCAATGAAAAGGCCCCATCCAATCTTCCTGTATCGATAGCTGGACAGAAGGCCCAAGCAAATCAATTTTTCACGAAACGTTCTGCTCCGGCTTTGCTGTCAGTGCCTGTCATTAAGCACAATGAAAAGGCCGCATCCAATCTTCCTGTATCGATAGCTGGACAGAAGGCTCAAGCAAGTCATTTTTTCACGAAATGGTCTGCTCCGGCTTTGCTGTTAGTGCCTGTCATTGAGCCAATGAAAAGGCCCTACGCAATCTTCCTGTATCGATAGCTGGACAGAAGGCTCAAGCAAATCATTTTTTTTTTCGCGCAATGAAATGACCCCATCCAATCTTCCTGTATCGGTAGTTGGACAGAAGGCTCAAGCAAATCAATTTTTCACGAAAGGTTCTGCTCCGGCTTTGCTGTCAGTGTCTGTCATTAAGCGCAATGAAAAGGCCCCATCCAATCTTCCTGTATCGATAGCTGGACAGAAGGCTCAAGCAAATCAATTTTTCACGAAACATTCTGCTCCGGCTTTGCTGTCAGTGCCTGTCATTAAGCGCAATGAAAAGGCTTCATCCAATCTTCCTGTATCGATAGCACGTCACAAGGCTCAAGCCAATCAATTTTTCACGAAACGTTCTGCTCCGGCTTTGCTGTCAGTGCCTGTCATTGCGCAAGGAAAAGGCCCCATCCAATCTTCCTGTATCGATAGCTGGACAGAAGGCTCAAGCCAATCAATTTTACACGAAACATTCTGCTCCGGCTTTGCTGTCAGTGCCTGTCATTAAGCGCAATGAAAAGGCTTCATCCAATCTTCCTGTATCGATAGCTGGACAGAAGGCTCAAGCAAATCAATTTTTCACGAAACGTTCTGCTCCGGCTTTGCTATCAGTGACTGTCATTAGGCGCAATGAAAAGGCCCCATTTAATCTTCCTGTATCTATAGCTGGACAGAAGGCTCAAGCAAATCAATTTTTCGCGAAACGTTCTGCTCCGGCTTTGCTGTCAGTTCCTGTCATTAAGCACAATAAAATAGCCCCATCCAATCTTCCTGTATCGATAGCTGGACAGAAGGCTCAAGCCAATCAATTTTTCACGAAACGTTCTGCTCCGGCTTTGCTGTCAGTGCCTGTCATTAAGCCCAATTAAAAGGCCCCATCCAATCTTCCTGTATCGATAGCTGGACAGAAGGCTCAAGCCAATCAATTTTTCACGAAACGTTCTGCTCCGGCTTTGCTGTCAGTGCCTGTCATTAAGCCCAATGAAAAGGCCCCATCCAATCTTCCTGTATCGATAGCTGGACAGAAGGCTCAAGCCAATCAATTTTTCACGAAACGTTCTGCTCCGGCTTTGCTGTCAGTGCGTGTCATTAAGCCCAATGAAAAGGCCCCATCCAATCTTCCTGTATCGATAGCTGGAGAGAAGGCCCAAGCAAATCATTTTTTCCCAAAAAGTTCTGCTCCGGCTTTGCTATCAGTGACTGTCATTAGGCGCAATGAAAAGGCCCCATTTAATCTTCCTGTATCGATAGCTGGACAGAAGGCTCAAGCAAATCAATTTTTCGCGAAACGTTCTGCTCCGGCTTTGCTGTCAGTGACTGTCATTAAGCGCAATGAAAAGGCCCCATCCAATCTTCCTGTATCGATAGCTGGACAGAAGGCTCAAGCAAATCAATTTTTCACGAAACGTGCTGCTCCGGCTTTCCTGACAGTGCCTGTCGTTAAGCCCAATGAATAGGCCCCATCCAATCTTCCTGTATCGATAGCTGGACAGAAGGCTCAAGCAAATCAATTTTTCACGAAACGTTCTGCTCCGGCTTTGCTGTCAGTTCCTGTCATTAAGCGCAATGAAAAGGCTTCATCCAATCTTCCTGTATCGATAGCTGGACAGAAGGCTCAAGCCAATCAATTTTTCACGAAACGTTCTGCTCCGGCTTTGCTGTCAGTGCCTGTCATTAAGCCCAATGAAAAGGCCCCATCCAATCTTCCTGTATCGATAGCTGGACAGAAGGCTCAAGCCAATCAATTTTTCACGAAACGTTCTGCTCCGGCTTTGCTGTCAGTGCCTGTCATTAAGCGCAATGAAAAGGCTTCATCCAATCTTCCTGTATCGATAGCAGGACACAAGGCTCAAGCCAATCAATTTTTCACGAAACGTTCTGCTCCGGCTTTGCTGTCAGTGCCTGTCATTGCGCAAGGAAAAGGCCCCATCCAATCTTCCTGTATCGATAGCTGGACAGAAAGCTCAAGCCAATCAATTTTTCACGAAACGTTCTGCTCCGGCTTTGCTGTCAGTGCCTGTCATTAAGCCCAATGAAAAGGCCCCATCCAATCTTCCTGTATCGATAGCTGGAGAGAAGGCCCAAGCAAATCATTTTTTCACAAAATGTTCTGCTCCGGCTTGGCTGTCAGTGCCTGTCATTAAGCGCAATGAAAGGGCTTCATCCAATCTTCCTGTATCGATAGCTGGACAGAAGGCTCAAGCCAATCAATTTTTCACGAAACGTTCTGCTCCGGCTTTGCTGTCAGTGCGTGTCATTAAGCCCAATGAAAAGGCCCCATCCAATCTTCCTGTATCGATAGCTGGACAGAAGGCTCAAGCCAATCAATTTTTCACGAAACGTTCTGCTCCGGCTTTGCTGTCAGTGCCTGTCATTGAGCCCAATGAAAAGGCCCCATCCAATCTTCCTGTATCGATAGCTGGACAGAAGGCTCAAGCCAATCAATTTTTCACGAAATGTTCTGCTCCAGCTTTGCTGTCAGTGCCTGTCATTGCGCAAGGAAAAGGCCCCATCCAATCTTCCTGTATCGATAGCTGGACAGAAGGCTCAAGCCAATCAATTTTTTCACGAAACGTTCTGCTCCGGCTTTGCTGTCAGTGCCTGTCATTGGGCAAGGAAAAGGCCCCATCCAATCTTCCTGTATCGATAGCTGGACAGAAGGCTCAAGCCAATCAATTTTTCACGAAACGTTCTGCTCTGGCTTTGCTGTCAGTGCCTGTCATTAAGCACAATGAAAAGGCTTCATCCAATCTTCCTGTATCGATGGCTGGACAGAAGGCTCAAGCCAATCAATTTTTCACGAAACGTTCTGCTCCGGCTTTGCTGTCAGTGCCTGTCATTAAGCCCAATGAAAAGGCCCCATCCAATCTTCCTGTATCGATAGCTGGACAGAAGGCTCAAGCCAATCAATTTTTCACGAAACGTTCTGCTCCGGCTTTGCTGTCAGTGCCTGTCATTAAGCCCAATGAAAAGGCCCCATCCAATCTTCCTGTATCGATAGCTGGACAGAAGGCTCAAGCCAATCAATTTTTCACGAAACGTTCTGCTCCGGCTTTGCTGTCAGTGCCTGTCATTAAGCACAATGAAAAGGCTTCATCCAATCTTCCTGTATCGATGGCTGGACAGAAGGCTCAAGCCAATCAATTTTTCACGAAACGTTCTGCTCCGGCTTTGCTGTCAGTTCCTGTCATTAAGCGCAATGAAAAGGCTTCATCCAATCTTCCTGTATCGATAGCTCAACAGAAGGCTCACGCAAACCATTTTTTCACGAAACGTTCTGCTCCGGCTTTGCTGTCAGTGCCTGTCATTAAGCCCAATTAAAAGGCCCCATCCAATCTTCCTGTATCGATAGCTGGAGTGAAGGCCCAAGCAAATCATTTTTTCACAAAATGTTCTGCTCCGGCTTGGCTGTCAGTGCCTGTCATTAAGCGAAATGAAAGGGCTTCATCCAATCTTCCTGTATCGATAGCTGGACAGAAGGCTCAAGCCAATCAATTTTTCACGAAACGTTCTGCTCCGGCTTTGCTGTCAGTGCCTGTCATTAAGCCCAATGAAAAGGCCCCATCCAATCTTCCTGTATCGATAGCTGGACAGAAGGCTCAAGCCAATCAATTTTTTACGAAACGTTCTGCTCTGGCTTTGCTGTCAGTGCCTGTCATTAAGCCCAATGAAAAGGCCCCATCCAATCTTCCTGTATCGATAGCTGGACAGAAGGCTCAAGCCAATCAATTTTTCACGAAACGTTCTGCTCCGGCTTTGCTGTCAGTGCCTGTCATTGCGCAAGGAAAAGGCCCCATCCAATCTTCCTGTATCGATAGCTGGACAGAAGGCTCAAGCCAATCAATTTTTCACGAAACGTTCTGCTCCAACTTTGCTGTCAGTTCCTGTCATTAAGCGCAATGAAAAGGCTTCATCCAATCTTCCTGTATCGATAGCTGGACAGAAGGCTCAAGCCAATCAATTTTTCACGAAACGTGCTGCTCCGGCTTTCCTGACAGTGCCTGTCGTTAAGCCCAATGAATAGGCCCCATCCAATCTTCCTGTATCGATAGCTGGACAGAAGGCTCAAGCAAATCAATTTTTCACGAAACGTTCTGCTCCGGCTTTGCTGTCAGTGACTGTCATTAAGCGCAATGAAAAGGCCCCATCCAATCTTCCTGTATCGATAGCTGGACAGAAGGCCCAAACAAATCAATTTTTCACGAAACGTTCTGCTCCGGCTTTGCTGTCAGTTCCTGTCATTAAGCGCAATGAAAAGGCTTCATCCAATCTTCCTGTATCGATAGCTCAACAGAAGGCTCACGCAAACCATTTTTTCACGAAACGTTCTGCTCCGGCTTTGCTGTCAGTGCCTGTCATTAAGCCCAATTAAAAGGCCCCATCCAATCTTCCTGTATCGATAGCTGGAGTGAAGGCCCAAGCAAATCATTTTTTCACAAAATGTTCTGCTCCGGCTTGGCTGTCAGTGCCTGTCATTAAGCGCAATGAAAGGGCTTCATCCAATCTTCCTGTATCGATAGCTGGACAGAAGGCTCAAGCCAATCAATTTTTCACGAAACGTTCTGCTCCGGCTTTGCTGTCAGTGCCTGTCATTAAGCCCAATGAAAAGGCCCCATCCAATCTTCCTGTATCGATAGCTGGACAGAAGGCTCAAGCCAATCAATTTTTTACGAAACGTTCTGCTCTGGCTTTGCTGTCAGTGCCTGTCATTAAGCCCAATGAAAAGGCCCCATCCAATCTTCCTGTATCGATAGCTGGACAGAAGGCTCAAGCCAATCAATTTTTCACGAAACGTTCTGCTCCGGCTTTGCTGTCAGTGCCTGTCATTGCGCAAGGAAAAGGCCCCATCCAATCTTCCTGTATCGATAGCTGGACAGAAGGCTCAAGCCAATCAATTTTTCACGAAACGTTCTGCTCCAACTTTGCTGTCAGTTCCTGTCATTAAGCGCAATGAAAAGGCTTCATCCAACCTTCCTGTATCGATAGCTGGACAGAAGGCTCAAGCCAATCAATTTTTCACGAAACGTGCTGCTCCGGCTTTCCTGACAGTGCCTGTCGTTAAGCCCAATGAATAGGCCCCATCCAATCTTCCTGTATCGATAGCTGGACAGAAGGCTCAAGCAAATCAATTTTTCACGAAACGTTCTGCTCCGGCTTTGCTGTCAGTGACTGTCATTAAGCGCAATGAAAAGGCCCCATCCAATCTTCCTGTATCGATAGCTGGACAGAAGGCCCAAACAAATCAATTTTTCACGAAACGTTCTGCTCCGGCTTTGCTGTCAGTGCCTGTCATTAAGCACAATGAAAAGGCCCCATCCAATCTTCCTGTATCGATAGCTGGACAGAAGGCTCAAGCAAGTCATTTTTTCACGAAATGGTCTGCTCCGGCTTTGCTGTTAGTGCCTGTCATTGAGCCAATGAAAAGGCCCTACGCAATCTTCCTGTATCGATAGCTGGACAGAAGGCTCAAGCAAATCATTTTTTTTTTCGCGCAATGAAATGACCCCATCCAATCTTCCTGTATCGGTAGTTGGACAGAAGGCTCAAGCAAATCAATTTTTCACGAAATGTTCTGCTCCAGCTTGGCTGTCAGTGCCTGTCATTAAGCGCAATGAAAAGGCCCCATCCAATCTTCCTGTATCGATAGCTGGACAGAAGGCTCAAGCAAATCAATTTTTCACGAAACATTCTGCTCCGGCTTTGCTGTCAGTGCCTGTCATTAAGCGCAATGAAAAGGCTTCATCCAATCTTCCTGTATCGATAGCACGTCACAAGGCTCAAGCCAATCAATTTTTCACGAAACGTTCTGCTCCGGCTTTGCTGTCAGTGCCTGTCATTGCGCAAGGAAAAGGCCCCATCCAATCTTCCTGTATCGATAGCTGGACAGAAGGCTCAAGCCAATCAATTTTACACGAAACATTCTGCTCCGGCTTTGCTGTCAGTGCCTGTCATCAAGCGCAATGAAAAGGCTTCATCCAATCTTCCTGTATCGATAGCTGGACAGAAGGCTCAAGCAAATCAATTTTTCACGAAACGTTCTGCTCCGGCTTTGCTATCAGTGACTGTCATTAGGCGCAATGAAAAGGCCCCATTTAATCTTCCTGTATCTATAGCTGGACAGAAGGCTCAAGCAAATCAATTTTTCGCGAAACGTTCTGCTCCGGCTTTGCTGTCAGTTCCTGTCATTAAGCACAATAAAATAGCCCCATCCAATCTTCCTGTATCGATAGCTAGACAGAAGGCCCAAGCCAATCAATTTTTCACGAAACGTTCTGCTCCGGCTTTGCTGTCAGTGCCTGTCATTAAGCCCAATTAAAAGGCCCCATCCAATCTTCTTGTATCGATAGCTGGACAGAAGGCTCAAGCCAATCAATTTTTCACGAAACGTTCTGCTCCGGCTTTGCTGTCAGTGCCTGTCATTAAGCCCAATGAAAAGGCCCCATCCAATCTTCCTGTATCGATAGCTGGACAGAAGGCTCAAGCCAATCAATTTTTCACGAAACGTTCTGCTCCGGCTTTGCTGTCAGTGCGTGTCATTAAGCCCAATGAAAAGGCCCCATCCAATCTTCCTGTATCGATAGCTGGAGAGAAGGCCCAAGCAAAGCATTTTTTCCCAAAAAGTTCTGCTCCGGCTTTGCTATCAGTGACTGTCATTAGGCGCAATGAAAAGGCCCCATTTAATCTTCCTGTATCGATAGCTGGACAGAAGGCTGAAGCAAATCAATTTTTCGCGAAACGTTCTGCTCCGGCTTTGCTGTCAGTGACTGTCATTAGGCGCAATGAAAAGGCCCCATCCAATCTTCCTGTATCGATAGCTGGACAGAAGGCTCAAGCAAATCAATTTTTCACGAAACGTGCTGCTCCGGCTTTCCTGACAGTGCCTGTCGTTAAGCCCAATGAATAGGCCCCATCCAATCTTCCTGTATCGATAGCTGGACAGAAGGCTCAAGCAAATCAATTTTTCACGAAACGTTCTGCTCCGGCTTTGCTGTCAGTTCCTGTCATTAAGCGCAATGAAAAGGCTTCATCCAATCTTCCTGTATCGATAGCTGGACAGAAGGCTCAAGCAAATCAATTTTTCACGAAACGTGCTGCTCCGGCTTTCCTGACAGTGCCTGTCGTTAAGCCCAATGAATAGGCCCCATCCAATCTTCCTGTATCGATAGCTGGACAGAAGGCTCAAGCAAATCAATTTTTCACGAAACGTTCTGCTCCGGCTTTGCTGTCAGTTCCTGTCATTAAGCGCAATGAAAAGGCTTCATCCAATCTTCCTGTATCGATAGCTGGACAGAAGGCTCAAGCCAATCAATTTTTCACGAAACGTTCTGCTCCGGCTTTGCTGTCAGTGCCTGTCATTAAGCCCAATGAAAAGGCCCCATCCAATCTTCCTGTATCGATAGCTGGACAGAAGGCTCAAGCCAATCAATTTTTCACGAAACGTTCTGCTCCGGCTTTGCTGTCAGTACCTGTCATTAAGCCCAATGAAAAGGCCCTACGCAATCTTCCTGTATCGATAGCTGGACAGAAGGCTCAAGCAAATCATTTTTTTTTTCGTGCAATGAAATGACCCCATCCAATCTTCCTGTATCGGTAGTTGGACAGAAGGCTCAAGCAAATCAATTTTTCACGAAATGTTCTGCTCCAGCTTGGCTGTCAGTGCCTGTCATTAAGCGCAATGAAAAGGCCCCATCCAATCATCCTGTATCGATAGCTCGACAGAATGCTCAAGCAAATCAATTTTTCACGAAAGGTTCTGCTCCGGCTTTGCTGTCAGTGTCTGTCATTAGGCGCAATGAAAAGGCCCCATCCAATCTTCCTGTATCGATAGCTCGACAGAAGGCTCAAGCAAATCAATTTTTCACGAAACGTGCTGCTCCGGCTTTCCTGACAGTGCCTGTCGTTAAGCCCAATGAATAGGCCCCATCCAATCTTCCTGTATCGATAGCTGGACAGAAGGCTCAAGCAAATCAATTTTTCACGAAACGTTCTGCTCCGGCTTTGCTGTCAGTTCCTGTCATTAAGCGCAATGAAAAGGCTTCATCCAATCTTCCTGTATCGATAGCTGGACAGAAGGCTCAAGCCAATCAATTTTTCACGAAACGTTCTGCTCCGGCTTTGCTGTCAGTGCCTGTCATTAAGCCCAATGAAAAGGCCCCATCCAATCTTCCTGTATCGATAGCTGGACAGAAGGCTCAAGCAAATCATTTTTTTTTTCGCGCAATGAAATGACCCCATCCAATCTTCCTGTATCGGTAGTTGGACAGAAGGCTCAAGCAAATCAATTTTTCACGAAATGTTCTGCTCCAGCTTGGCTGTCAGTGCCTGTCATTAAGCGCAATGAAAAGGCCCCATCCAATCATCCTGTATCGATAGCTCGACAGAATGCTCAAGCAAATCAATTTTTCACGAAAGGTTCTGCTCCGGCTTTGCTGTCAGTGTCTGTCATTAGGCGCAATGAAAAGGCCCCATCCAATCTTCCTGTATCGATAGCTCGACAGAAGGCTCAAGCAAATCAATTTTTCACGAAACATTCTGCTCCGGCTTTGCTGTCAGTGCCTGTCATTGCGCAAGGAAAAGGCCCCATCCAATCTTCCTGTATCGATAGCTGGACAGAAGGCTCAAGCCAATCAATTTTACACGAAACATTCTGCTCCGGCTTTGCTGTCAGTGCCTGTCATTAAGCCCAATGAAAAGGCCCCATCCAATCTTCCTGTATCGATAGCTGGACAGAAGGCTCAAGCCAATCAATTTTTCACGAAACGTTCTGTTCCGGCTTTGCTGTCAGTGCCTGTCATTAAGCCCAATGAAAAGGCCCCATCCAATCTTCCTGTATCGATAGCTGGACAGAAGGCTCAAGCCAATCAATTTTTCACGAAACGTTCTGCTCCGGCTTTGCTGTCAGTGCCTGTCATTAAGCACAATGAAAAGGCTTCATCCAATCTTCCTGTATCGATGGCTGGACAGAAGGCTCAAGCCAATCAATTTTTCACGAAACGTTCTGCTCCGGCTTTGCTGTCAGTTCCTGTCATTAAGGCAATGAAAAGGCTTCATCCAATCTTCCTGTATCGATAGCTCAACAGAAGGCTCACGCAAACCATTTTTTCACGAAACGTTCTGCTCCGGCTTTGCTGTCAGTGCCTGTCATTAAGCCCAATTAAAAGGCCCCATCCAATCTTCCTGTATCGATAGCTGGAGAGAAGGCCCAAGCAAATCATTTTTTCACAAAATGTTCTGCTCCGGCTTGGCTGTCAGTGCCTGTCATTAAGCGCAATGAAAGGGCTTCATCCAATCTTCCTGTATCGATAGCTGGACAGAAGGCTCAAGCCAATCAATTTTTCACGAAACGTTCTGCTCCGGCTTTGCTGTCAGTGCCTGTCATTAAGCCCAATGAAAAGGCCCCATCCAATCTTCCTGTATCGATAGCTGGACAGAAGGCTCAAGCCAATCAATTTTTCACGAAACGTTCTGCTCTGGCTTTGCTGTCAGTGCCTGTCATTAAGCCCAATGAAAAGGCCCCATCCAATCTTCCTGTATCGATAGCTGGACAGAAGGCTCAAGCCAATCAATTTTTCACGAAATGTTCTGCTCCGGCTTTGCTGTCAGTGCCTGTCATTGCGCAAGGAAAAGGCCCCATCCAATCTTCCTGTATCGATAGCTGGACAGAAGGTTCAAGCCAATCAATTTTTCACGAAACGTTCTGCTCCGGCTTTGCTGTCAGTTCCTGTCATTAAGCGCAATGAAAAGGCTTCATCCAATCTTCCTGTATCGATAGCTGGACAGAAGGCTCAAGCCATTCAATTTTTCACGAAACGTTCTGCTCCGGCTTTGCTGTCAGTGCCTGTCATTAGCCCAATGAAAAGGCCCCATCCAATCTTCCTGTATCGATAGCTGGACAGAAGGCTCAAGCCAATCAATTTTTCACGAAACGTTCTGCTCCGGCTTTGCTGTCAGTGCCTGTCATTAAGCCCAATGAAAAGGCCCTACGCAATCTTCCTGTATCGATAGCTGGACAGAAGGCTCAAGCAAATCATTTTTTTTTTCGCGCAATGAAATGACCCCATCCAATCTTCCTGTATCGGTAGTTGGACAGAAGGCTCAAGCAAATCAATTTTTCCCGAAATGTTCTGCTCCAGCTTGGCTGTCAGTGCCTGTCATTAAGCGCAATGAAAAGGCCCCATCCAATCATCCTGTATCGATAGCTCGACAGAATGCTCAAGCAAATCAATTTTTCACGAAAGGTTCTGCTCCGGCTTTGCTGTCAGTGTCTGTCATTAAGCGCAATGAAAAGGCCCCATCCAATCTTCCTGTATCGATAGCTGGACAGAAGGCTCAAGCAAATCAATTTTTCACGAAACATTCTGCTCCGGATTTGCTGTCAGTGCCTGTCATTAGGCGCAATGAAAAGGCCCCATTTAATCTTCCTGTATCGATAGCTGGACAGAAGGCTCAAGCAAATCAATTTTTCGCGAAACGTTCTGCTCCGGCTTTGCTGTCAGTGACTGTCATTAGGCGCAATGAAAAGGCCCCATCCAATCTTCCTGTATCGATAGCTGGACAGAAGGCTCAAGCAAATCAATTTTTCACGAAACGTGCTGCTCCGGCTTTCCTGACAGTGACTGTCATTAAGCGCAATGAAAAGGCCCCATCCAATCTTCCTGTATCGATAGCTGGACAGAAGGCCCAAGCAAATCAATTTTTCACGAAACGTTCTGCTCCGGCTTTGCTGTCAGTGCCTGTCATTAAGCACAATGAAAAGGCCCCATCCAATCTTCCTGTATCGATAGCTGGACAGAAGGCTCAAGCAAGTCATTTTTTCACGAAATGGTCTGCTCCGGCTTTGCTGTTAGTGCCTGTCATTGAGCCAATGAAAAGGCCCTACGCAATCCTCCTGTATCGATAGCTGGACAGAAGGCTCAAGCAAATCATTTTTTTTTCGCGCAATGAAATGACCCCATCCAATCTTCCTGTATCGGTAGTTGGACAGAAGGCTCAAGCAAATCAATTTTTCACGAAATGTTCTGCAACAGCTTGGCTGTCAGTGCCTGTCATTAAGCGCAATGAAAAGGCCCCATCCAATCATCCTGTATCGATAGCGCAACAGAATGCTCAAGCAAATCAATTTTTCACGAAAGGTTCTGCTCCGGCTTTGCTGTCAGTGTCTGTCATTAAGCGCAATGAAAAGGCCCCATCCAATCTTCCTGTATCGATAGCTGGACAGAAGGCTCAAGCAAATCAATTTTTCACGAAACATTCTGCTCCGGCTTTGCTGTCAGTGCCTGTCATTAAGCGCAATGAAAAGGCTTCATCCAATCTTCCTGTATCGATAGCACGACACAAGGCTCAAGCCAATCAATTTTTCACGAAACGTTCTGCTCCGGCTTTGCTGTCAGTGCCTGTCATTGCGCAAGAAAAAGGCCCCATCCAATCTTCCTGTATCGATAGCTGGACAGAAGGCTCAAGCCAATCAATTTTACACGAAACATTCTGCTCCGGCTTTGCTGTCAGTGCCTGTCATTAAGCGCAATGAAAAGGCTTCATCCAATCTTCCTGTATCGATAGCTGGACAGAAGGCTCAAGCAAATCAATTTTTCACGAAACGTTCTGCTCCGGCTTTGCTATCAGTGACTGTCATTAGGCGCAATGAAAAGGCCCCATTTAATCTTCCTGTATCTATAGCTGGACAGAAGGCTCAAGCAAATCAATTTTTCGCGAAACGTTCTGCTCCGGCTTTGCTGTCAGTTCCTGTCATTAAGCACAATAAAATAGCCCCATCCAATCTTCCTGTATCGATAGCTGGACAGAAGGCTCAAGCCAATCAATTTTTCACGAAACGTTCTGCTCCGGCTTTGCTGTCAGTGCCTGTCATTAAGCCCAATTAAAAGGCCCCATCCAATCTTCCTGTATCGATAGCTGGAGAGAAGGCCCAAGCAAATCATTTTTTCACAAAATGTTCTGCTCCGGCTTGGCTGTCAGTGCCTGTCATTAGGCGCAATGAAAGGGCTTCATCCAATCTTCCTGTATCGATAGCTGGACAGAAGGCTCAAGCCAATCAATTTTTCACGAAACGTTCTGCTCCGGCTTTGCTGTCAGTGCCTGTCATTAAGCCCAATGAAAAGGCCCCATCCAATCTTCCTGTATCGATAGCTGGACAGAAGGCTCAAGCCAATCAATTTTTCACGAAACGTTCTGCTCTGGCTTTGCTGTCAGTGCCTGTCATTAAGCCCAATGAAAAGGCCCCATCCAATCTTCCTGTATCGATAGCTGGACAGAAGGCTCAAGCCAATCAATTTTTCACGAAACGTTCTGCTCCGGCTTTGCTGTCAGTGCCTGTCATTGCGCAAGGAAAAGGCCCCATCCAATCTTCCTGTATCGATAGCTGGACAGAAGGCTCAAGCCAATCAATTTTTCACGAAACGTTCTGCTCCGGCTTTGCTGTCAGTTCCTGTCATTAAGCGCAATGAAAAGGCTTCATCCAATCTTCCTGTATCGATAGCTGGACAGGAGGCTCAAGCCAATCAATTTTTCACGAAACGTTCTGCTCCGGCTTTGCTGTCAGTGCCTGTCATTAAGCCCAATGAAAAGGCCCTACGCAATCTTCCTGTATCGATAGCTGGACAGAAGGCTCAAGCAAATCATTTTTTTTTCGCGCAATGAAATGACCCCATCCAATCTTCCTGTATCGGTAGTTTGACAGAAGGCTCAAGCAAATCAATTTTTCACGAAATGTTCTGCTCCAGCTTGGCTGTCAGTGCCTGTCATTAAGCGCAATGAAAAGGCCCCATCCAATCATCCTGTATCGATAGCTCGACAGAATGCTCAAGCAAATAAATTTTTCACGAAAGGTTCTGCTCCGGCTTTGCTGTCAGTGTCTGTCATTAAGCGCAATGAAAAGGCCCCATCCAATCTTCCTGTATCGATAGCTGGACAGAAGGCTCAAGCCAATCAATTTTTCACGAAACGTTCTGCTCTGGCTTTGCTGTCAGTGCCTGTCATTAAGCCCAATGAAAAGGCCCCATCCAATCTTCCTGTATCGATAGCTGGACAGAAGGCTCAAGCCAATCAATTTTTCACGAAACGTTCTGCTCCGGCTTTGCTGTCAGTGCCTGTCATTGCGCAAGGAAAAGGCCCCATCCAATCTTCCTGTATCGATAGCTGGACAGAAGGCTCAAGCCAATCAATTTTTCACGAAACGTTCTGCTCCGGCTTTGCTGTCAGTTCCTGTCATTAAGCGCAATGAAAAGGCTTCATCCAATCTTCCTGTATCGATAGCTGGACAGGAGGCTCAAGCCAATCAATTTTTCACGAAACGTTCTGCTCCGGCTTTGCTGTCAGTGCCTGTCATTAAGCCCAATGAAAAGGCCCTACGCAATCTTCCTGTATCGATAGCTGGACAGAAGGCTCAAGCAAATCATTTTTTTTTCGCGCAATGAAATGACCCCATCCAATCTTCCTGTATCGGTAGTTTGACAGAAGGCTCAAGCAAATCAATTTTTCACGAAATGTTCTGCTCCAGCTTGGCTGTCAGTGCCTGTCATTAAGCGCAATGAAAAGGCCCCATCCAATCATCCTGTATCGATAGCTCGACAGAATGCTCAAGCAAATAAATTTTTCACGAAAGGTTCTGCTCCGGCTTTGCTGTCAGTGTCTGTCATTAAGCGCAATGAAAAGGCCCCATCCAATCTTCCTGTATCGATAGCTGGACAGAAGGCTCAAGCAAATCAATTTTTCACGAAACATTCTGCTCCGGCTTTGCTGTCAGTGCCTGTCATTAAGCGCAATGAAAAGGCTTCATCCAATCTTCCTGTATCGATAGCAGGACACAAGGCTCAAGCCAATCAATTTTTCACGAAACGTTCTGCTCCGGCTTTGCTGTCAGTGCCTGTCATTGCGCAAGGAAAAGGCCCCATCCAATCTTCCTGTATCGATAGCTGGACAGAAGGCTCAAGCCAATCAATTTTACACGAAACATTCTGCTCCGGCTTTGCTGTCAGTGCCTGTCATTAAGCGCAATGAAAAGGCTTCATCCAATCTTCCTGTATCGATAGCTGGACAGAAGGCTCAAGCAAATCAATTTTTCACGAAACATTCTGCTCCAGCTTTGCTATCAGTGACTGTCATTAGGCGCAATGAAAAGGCCCCATTTAATCTTCCTGTATCGATAGCTGGACAGAAGGCTCAAGCAAATCAATTTTTCGCGAAACGTTCTGCTCCAGCTTTGCTGTCAGTTCCTGTCATTAGGCACAATAAAATAGCCCCATCCAATCTTCCTGTATCGACAGCTGGACAGAAAGCTCAAGCCAATCAATTTTTCACGAAACGTTCTGCTCCGGCTTTGGTGTCAGTGCCTGTCATTAGGCCCAATGAAAAGGCCCCATCCAATCTCCCTGTATCGATAGCTGGAGAGAAGGCCCAAGCAAATCATTTTTTCACAAAATGTTCTGCTCCGGCTTGGCTGTCAGTGCCTGTCATTAAGCGCAATGAAAGGGCTTCATCCAATCTTCCTGTATCGATAGCTGGACAGAAGGCTCAAGCCAATCAATTTTTCACGAAACGTTCTGCTCCGGCTTTGCTGTCAGTGCCTGTCATTAAGCCCAATGAAAACGCCCCATCCAATCTTCCTGTATCGATAGCTGGACAGAAGGCTCAAGCCAATCAATTTTTCACGAAACGTTCTGCTCCGGCTTTGCTGTCAGTGCCTGTCATTGAGCCCAATGAAAAGGCCCCATCCAATCTTCCTGTATCGATAGCTGGACAGAAGGCTCAAGCCAATCAATTTTTCACGAAACGTTCTGCTCCAGCTTTGCTGTCAGTGCCTGTCATTGCGCAAGGAAAAGGCCCCATCCAATCTTCCTGTATCGATAGCTGGACAGAAGGCTCAAGCCAATCAATTTTTTCACGAAACGTTCTGCTCCGGCTTTGCTGTCAGTGCCTGTCATTGCGCAAGGAAAAGGCCCCATCCAATCTTCCTGTATCGATAGCTGGACAGAAGGCTCAAGCCAATCAATTTTTCACGAAACGTTCTGCTCCGGCTTTGCTGTCAGTGCCTGTCATTAAGCACAATGAAAAGGCTTCATCCAATCTTCCTGTATCGATGGCTGGACAGAAGGCTCAAGCCAATCAATTTTTCACGAAACGTTCTGCTCCGGCTTTGCTGTCAGTGCCTGTCATTGAGCCCAATGAAAAGGCCCCATCCAATCTTCCTGTATCGATAGCTGGACAGAAGGCTCAAGCCAATCAATTTTTCACGAAACGTTCTGCTCCGGCTTTGCTGTCAGTGCCTGTCATTAAGCCCAATGAAAAGGCCCCATCCAATCTTCCTGTAACGATAGCTGGACAGAAGGCTCAAGCCAATCAATTTTTCACGAAACGTTCTGCTCCGGCTTTGCTGTCAGTGCCTGTCATTAAGCACAATGAAAAGCTTCATCCAATCTTCCTGTATCGATGGCTGGACAGAAGGCTCAAGCCAATCAATTTTTCACGAAACGTTCTGCTCCGGCTTTGCTGTCAGTGCCTGTCATTAAGCCCAATGAAAAGGCCCCATCCAATCTTCCTGTATCGATAGCTGGACAGAAGGCTCAAGCCAATCAATTTTTCACGAAACGTTCTGCTCCGGCTTTGGTGTCAGTGCCTGTCATTAAGCCCAATGAAAAGGCCCCATCCAATCTTCCTGTATCGATAGCTGGACAGAAGGCTCAAGCCAATCAATTTTTCACGAAACGTTCTGCTCCGGCTTTGCTGTCAGTGCCTGTCATTAAGCACAATGAAAAGGCTTCATCCAATCTTCCTGTATCGATGGCTGGACAGAAGGCTCAAGCCAATCAATTTTTTACGAAACGTTCTGCTCCGGCTTTGCTGTCAGTTCCTGTCATTAAGCGCAATGAAAAGGCTTCATCCAATCTTCCTGTATCGATAGCTCAACAGAAGGCTCACACAAACCATTTTTTCACGAAACGTTCTGCTCCGGCTTTGCTGTCAGTGCCTGTCATTAAGCCCAATTAAAAGGCCCCATCCAATCTTCCTGTATCGATAGCTGGAGTGAAGGCCCAAGCAAATCATTTTTTCACAAAATGTTCTGCTCCGGCTTGGCTGTCAGTGCCTGTCATTAAGCGCAATGAAAGGGCTTCATCCAATCTTCCTGTATCGATAGCTGGACAGAAGGCTCAAGCCAATCAATTTTTCACGAAACGTTCTGCTCCGGCTTTGCTGTCAGTGCCTGTCATTAAGCCCAATGAAAAGGCCCCATCCAATCTTCCTGTATCGATAGCTGGACAGAAGGCTCAAGCCAATCAATTTTTTACGAAACGTTCTGCTCTGGCTTTGCTGTCAGTGCCTGTCATTAAGCCCAATGAAAAGGCCCCATCCAATCTTCCTGTATCGATAGCTGGACAGAAGGCTCAAGCCAATCAATTTTTCACGAAACGTTCTGCTCCGGCTTTGCTGTCAGTGCCTGTCATTGCGCAAGGAAAAGGCCCCATCCAATCTTCCTGTATCGATAGCTGGACAGAAGGCTCAAGCCAATCAATTTTTCACGAAACGTTCTGCTCCGGCTTTGCTGTCAGTGCCTGTCATTGCGCAAGGAAAAGGCCCCATCCAATCTTCCTGTATCGATAGCTGGACAGAAGGCTCAAGCCAATCAATTTTTCACGAAACGTTCTGCTCCGACTTTGCTGTCAGTTCCTGTCATTAAGCGCAATGAAAAGGCTTCATCCAATCTTCCTGTATCGATAGCTGGACAGAAGGCTCAAGCCAATCAATTTTTCACGAAACGTTCTGCTCCGGCTTTGCTGTCAGTGCCTGTCATTAAGCCCAATGAAAAGGCCCCATTCAATCTTCCTGTATCGATAGCTGGACAGAAGGCTCAAGCCAATCAATTTTTCACGAAACGTTCTGCTCCGGCTTTGCTGTCAGTGCCTGTCATTAAGCCCAATGAAAAGGCCCTACGCAATCTTCCTGTATCGATAGCTGGACAGAAGGCTCAAGCAAATCATTTTTTTTTCGCGCAATGAAATGACCCCATCCAATCTTCCTGTATCGGTAGTTGGACAGAAGGCTCAAGCAAATCAATTTTTCACGAAATGTTCTGCTCCAGGTTGGCTGTCAGTGCCTGTCTTTAAGCGCAATGAAAAGGCCCCATCCAATCATCCTGTATCGATAGCTCGACAGAATGTTCAAGCAAATCAATTTTTCACGAAAGGTTCTGCTCCGGCTTTGCTGTCAGTGTCTGTCATTAAGCGCCATGAAAAGGCCCCATCCAATCTTCCTGTATCGATAGCTGGACAGAAGGCTCAAGCAAATCAATTTTTCACGAAACATTCTGCTCCGGCTTTGCTGTCAGTGCCTGTCATTAAGCGCAATGAAAAGGCTTCATCCAATCTTCCTGTATCGATAGCAGGACACAAGGCTCAAGCCAATCAATTTTTCACGAAACGTTCTGCTCCGGCTTTGCTGTCAGTGCCTGTCATTGCGCAAGGAAAAGGCCCCATCTAATCTTCCTGTATCCATAGCTGGACAGAAGGCTCAAGCCAATCAATTTTACATGAAACATTCTGCTCCGGCTTTGCTGTCAGTGCCTGTCATTAAGCGCAATGAAAAGGCTTCATCCAATCTTCCTGTATCGATAGCTGGACAGAAGGCTCAAGCAAATCAATTTTTCACGAAACATTCTGCTCCGGCTTTGCTATCAGTGACTGTCATTAGGCGCAATGAAAAGGCCCCATTTAATCTTCCTGTATCGATAGCTGGACAGAAGGCTCAAGCAAATCAATTTTTCGCGAAACGTTCTGCTCCGGCTTTGCTGTCAGTTCCTGTCATTAGGCACAATAAAATAGCCCCATCCAATCTTCCTGTATCGATAGCTGGACAGAAGGCTCAAGCCAATCAATTTTTCACGAAACGTTCTGCTCCGGCTTTGCTGTCAGTGCCTGTCATTAAGCCCAATGAAAAGGCCCCATCCAATCTTCCTGTATCAATAGCTGGAGAGAAGGCCCAAGCAAATCATTTTTTCACAAAATGTTCTGCTCCGGCTTGGCTGTCAGTGCCTGTCATTAAGCGCAATGAAAGGGCTTCATCCAATCTTCCTGTATCGATAGCTGGACAGAAGGCTCAAGCCAATCAATTTTTCACGAAACGTTCTGCTCCGGCTTTGCTGTCAGTGCCTGTCATTAAGCCCAATGAAAAGGCCCCATCCAATCTTCCTGTATCGATAGCTGGACAGAAGGCTCAAGCCAATCAATTTTTCACGAAACGTTCTGCTCCGGCTTTGCTGTCAGTGCCTGTCATTGCGCAAGGAAAAGGCCCCATCCAATCTTCCTGTATCAATAGCTGGACAGAAGGCTCAAGCCAATCAATTTTTCACGAAACGTTCTGCTCCGGCTTTGCTGTCAGTGCCTGTCATTGAGCCCAATGAAAAGGCCCCATCCAATCTTCCTGTTTTGATAGCTGGACAGAAGGCTCAAGCCAATCAATTTTTCACGAAACGTTCTGCTCCGGCTTTGCTGTCAGTGCCTGTCATTGCGCAAGGAAAAGGCCCCATCCAATCTTCCTGTATCGATAGCTGGACAGAAGGCTCAAGCCAATCAATTTTTTCACGAAACGTTCTGCTCAGGCTTTGCTGTCAGTGCCTGTCATTGCGCAAGGAAAAGGCCCCATCCAATCTTCCTGTATCGATAGCTGGACAGAAGGATCAAGCCAATCAATTTTTCACGAAACGTTCTGCTCCGGCTTTGCTGTCAGTGCCTGTCATTAAGCACAATGAAAAGGCTTCATCCAATCTTCCTGTATCGATGGCTGGACAGAAGGCTCAAGCCAATCAATTTTTCACGAAACGTTCTGCTCCGGCTTTGCTGTCAGTGCCTGTCATTAAGCCCAATGAAAAGGCCCCATCCAATCTTCCTGTATCGATAGCTGGACAGAAGGCTCAAGCCAATCAATTTTTCACGAAACGTTCTGCTCCGGCTTTGCTGTCAGTGCCTGTCATTAAGCACAATGAAAGGGCTTCATCCAATCTTCCTGTATCGATGGCTGGACAGAAGGCTCAAGCCAATCAATTTTTCACGAAACGTTCTGCTCCGGCTTTGCTGTCAGTTCCTGTCATTAGGCGCAATGAAAAGGCTTCATCCAATCTTCCTGTATCGATAGCTCAACAGAAGGCTCACGCAAACCATTTTTTCACGAAACGTTCTGCTCCGGCTTTGCTGTCAGTGACTGTCATTAAGCGCAATGAAAAGGCCCCATCCAATCTTCCTGTATCGATAGCTGGACAGATGGCCCAAGCAAATCCATTTTTCACGAAACGTTCTGCTCCGGCTTTGCTGTCAGTGCCTGTCATTAAGCCCAATGAAAAGGCCCCATCCAATCTTCCTGTATCAATAGCTGGACAGAAGGCTCAAGCAAGTCATTTTTTCACGAAACGTTCTGCTCCGGCTTTGCTGTCAGTGACTATCATTAAGCACAATAAAAAGGCCCCATCCAATCTTCCTGTATCGATAGCTGGACAGAAGGCTCAAGCCAATCAATTTTTCACGAAACGTTCTGCTCCAGCTTTGCTGTCAGTGCCTGTCATTAAGCCCAATGAAAAGGCCCCATCCAATCTTCCTGTATTGATAGCTGGACTGAAGGCTCAAGCAAATCAATTTTTTACGAAACGTTCTGCTCCGGCTTTGCTGACAGTGCCTGTCGTTAAGCCCAATGAAAAAGACCTCATCCAATCTTCCTGTATCGATAGCTGGACAGAAGGCTCAAGCAAATCAATTTTTCACAAAACGTTCTGCTCCGGCTTTGCTGTCAGTGACTGTCATTAAGTGCAATGAAAACGCCCCATCCAATCTTCCTGTATCGATAGCTGGACAGAAGGCCCAAGCAAATCAATTTTTCACGAAACGTTCTGCTCCGGCTTTTCTGTCAGTGCCTGTCCTTAAGCCCAATGAAAAGGCCCCATCCAATCTTCCTGTATCGATAGCTGGACAGAAGGCTCAAGCAAAAATTTTTTTCACGAAACGTTCTGCTCCAGCTTTGCTGTCAGTGCCTGTCATTGAGCCAAAGAAAAGGCCCCATCCAATCTTCCTGTATCGATAGCTGGACAGAAGGCTCAAGCAAATCATTTTTTCACGAAACCTTCTGCTCCTGCTCTGCTGTCAGTGACTGTCATTAAGCGCAATGAAAAGGCCCCATCCAATCTTCCTGTATCGATCCTGCTGGACAGAAGGCTCAAGCAAATCAATTTTTCACGAAACGTTCTGCTCCGGCATTGCTGTCAGTGCCTGTCATTAGGCGCAACGAAAAGGCCCCATCCAATCTTCCTGTATCGATAGCTGGACGGAAGGCTCACGCAAATCAATTTTTCACGAAACATTCTGCTCCGGCTTTGCTGTCAGTGCCTGTCATTAAGCGCAATGAAAAGTCCCCATCCAATCTTCCTGTATCGATAGCTGGACAGAAGGCTCAAGCCAATCAATTTTTCACGAAACGTTCTGCTCCGGCTTTGCTGTCAGTGCCTGTCATTGAGCCCAATGAAAAGGCCCCATCCAATCTTCCTGTATCGATAGCTGGACAGAAGGCTCAAGCCAATCAATTTTTCACGAAACGTTCTGCTCCGGCTTTGCTGTCAGTGCCTGTCATTGCGCAAGGAAAAGGCCCCATCCAATCTTCCTGTATCGATAGCTGGACAGAAGGCTCAAGCCAATCAATTTTTTCACGAAACGTTCTGCTCCGGCTTTGCTGTCAGTGCCTGTCATTGCGCAAGGAAAAGGCCCCATCCAATCTTCCTGTATCGATAGCTGGACGGAAGGCTCACGCAAATCAATTTTTCACGAAACATTCTGCTCCGGCTTTGCTGTCAGTGCCTGTCATTAAGCGCAATGAAAAGTCCCCATCCAATCTTCCTGTATCGATAGCTGGACAGAAGGCTCAAGCCAATCAATTTTTCACGAAACGTTCTGCTCCGGCTTTGCTGTCAGTGCCTGTCATTGAGCCCAATGAAAAGGCCCCATCCAATCTTCCTGTATCGATAGCTGGACAGAAGGCTCAAGCCAATCAATTTTTCACGAAACGTTCTGCTCCGGCTTTGCTGTCAGTGCCTGTCATTGCGCAAGGAAAAGGCCCCATCGAATCTTCCTGTATTGATAGCTGGACTGAAGGCTCAAGCAAATCAATTTTTTACGAAACGTTCTGCTCCGGCTTTGCTGACAGTGCCTGTCGTTAAGCCCAATGAAAAAGACCTCATCCAATCTTCCTGTATCGATAGCTGGACAGAAGGCTCAAGCAAATCAATTTTTCACAAAACGTTCTGCTCCGGCTTTGCTGTCAGTGACTGTCATTAAGTGCAATGAAAACGCCCCATCCAATCTTCCTGTATCGATAGCTGGACAGAAGGCCCAAGCAAATCAATTTTTCACGAAACGTTCTGCTCCGGCTTTTCTGTCAGTGCCTGTCCTTAAGCCCAATGAAAAGGCCCCATCCAATCTTCCTGTATCGATAGCTGGACAGAAGGCTCAAACAAAAATTTTTTTCACGAAACGTTCTGCTCCAGCTTTGCTGTCAGTGCCTGTCATTGAGCCAAAGAAAAGGCCCCATCCAATCTTCCTGTATCGATAGCTGGACAGAAGGCTCAAGCAAATCATTTTTTCACGAAACCTTCTGCTCCTGCTCTGCTGTCAGTGACTGTCATTAAGCGCAATGAAAAGGCCCCATCCAATCTTCCTGTATCGATCCTGCTGGACAGAAGGCTCAAGCAAATCAATTTTTCACGAAACGTTCTGCTCCGGCATTGCTGTCAGTGCCTGTCATTAGGCGCAACGAAAAGGCCCCATCCAATCTTCCTGTATCGATAGCTGGACGGAAGGCTCACGCAAATCAATTTTTCACGAAACATTCTGCTCCGGCTTTGCTGTCAGTGCCTGTCATTAAGCGCAATGAAAAGTCCCCATCCAATCTTCCTGTATCGATAGCTGGACAGAAGGCTCAAGCCAATCAATTTTTCACGAAACGTTCTGCTCCGGCTTTGCTGTCAGTGCCTGTCATTGAGCCCAATGAAAAGGCCCCATCCAATCTTCCTGTATCGATAGCTGGACAGAAGGCTCAAGCCAATCAATTTTTCACGAAACGTTCTGCTCCGGCTTTGCTGTCAGTGCCTGTCATTGCGCAAGGAAAAGGCCCCATCCAATCTTCCTGTATCGATAGCTGGACAGAAGGCTCAAGCCAATCAATTTTTTCACGAAACGTTCTGCTCCGGCTTTGCTGTCAGTGCCTGTCATTGCGCAAGGAAAAGGCCCCATCCAATCTTCCTGTATCGATAGCTGGACAGAAGGCTCAAGCCAATCAATTTTTCACGAAACGTTCTGCTCCGGCTTTGCTGTCAGTGCCTGTCATTAAGCACAATGAAAAGGCTTCATCCAATCTTCCTGTATCGATGGCTGGACAGAAGGCTCAAGCCAATCAATTTTTCACGAAACGTTCTGCTCCGGCTTTGCTGTCAGTGCCTGTCATTAAGCCCAATGAAAAGGCCCCATCCAATCTTCCTGTATCGATAGCTGGACAGAAGGCTCAAGCCAATCAATTTTTCACGAAACGTTCTGCTCCGGCTTTGCTGTCAGTGCCTGTCATTAAGCACAATGAAAAGGCTTCATCCAATCTTCCTGTATCGATGGCTGGACAGAAGGCTCAAGCCAATCAATTTTTCACGAAACGTTCTGCTCCGGCTTTGCTGTCAGTGCCTGTCATTAAGCACAATGAAAAGGCTTCATCCAATCTTCCTGTATCGATAGCTCAACAGAAGGCTCACGCAAACCATTTTTTCACGAAACGTTCTGCTCCGGCTTTGCTGTCAGTGACTGTCATTAAGCGCAATGAAAAGGCCCCATCCAATCTTCCTGTATCGATAGCTGGACAGAAGGCTCAAGCCAATCAATTTTTCACGAAACGTTCTGCTCCAGCTTTGCTGTCAGTGCCTGTCATCAACCCCAATGAAAAGTCCCCATCCAATCTTCCTGTATCGATAGCTGGACAGATGGCCCAAGCAAATCCATTTTTCACGAAACGTTCTGCTCCGGCTTTGCTGTCAGTGCCTGTCATTAAGCCCAATGAAAAGGCCCCATCCAATCTTCCTGTATCAATAGCTGGACAGAAGGCTCAAGCAAGTCATTTTTTCACGAAACGTTCTGCTCCGGCTTTGCTGTCAGTGACTATCATTAAGCACAATAAAAAGGCCCCATCCAATCTTCCTGTATCGATAGCTGGACAGAAGGCTCAAGCCAATCAATTTTTCACGAAACGTTCTGCTCCAGCTTTGCTGTCAGTGCCTGTCATTAAGCCCAATGAAAAGGCCCCATCCAATCTTCCTGTATTGATAGCTGGACTGAAGGCTCAAGCAAATCAATTTTTTACGAAACGTTCTGCTCCGGCTTTGCTGACAGTGCCTGTCGTTAAGCCCAATGAAAAAGACCTCATCCAATCTTCCTGTATCGATAGCTGGACAGAAGGCTCAAGCAAATCAATTTTTCACAAAACGTTCTGCTCCGGCTTTGCTGTCAGTGACTGTCATTAAGTGCAATGAAAACGCCCCATCCAATCTTCCTGTATCGATAGCTGGACAGAAGGCCCAAGCAAATCAATTTTTCACGAAACGTTCTGCTCCGGCTTTTCTGTCAGTGCCTGTCCTTAAGCCCAATGAAAAGGCCCCATCCAATCTTCCTGTATCGATAGCTGGACAGAAGGCTCAAACAAAAATTTTTTTCACGAAACGTTCTGCTCCAGCTTTGCTGTCAGTGCCTGTCATTGAGCCAAAGAAAAGGCCCCATCCAATCTTCCTGTATCGATAGCTGGACAGAAGGCTCAAGCAAATCATTTTTTCACGAAACCTTCTGCTCCTGCTCTGCTGTCAGTGACTGTCATTAAGCGCAATGAAAAGGCCCCATCCAATCTTCCTGTATCGATCCTGCTGGACAGAAGGCTCAAGCAAATCAATTTTTCACGAAACGTTCTGCTCCGGCATTGCTGTCAGTGCCTGTCATTAGGCGCAACGAAAAGGCCCCATCCAATCTTCCTGTATCGATAGCTGGACGGAAGGCTCACGCAAATCAATTTTTCACGAAACATTCTGCTCCGGCTTTGCTGTCAGTGGCTGTCATTAAGCGCAATGAAAAGTCCCCATCCAATCTTCCTGTATCGATAGCTGGACAGAAGGCTCAAGCAAATCAATTTTTCACGAAATGTTCTGCTCCGGCTTTGCTGTCAGTCCCTGTCATTAAGCCCAATGAAAAGGCCCCATCCAAACTTCCTGTATTGATAGCTGGACAGAAGGCTCAAGAAAATCATTTTTTCACGAAACATTCTGCTCCGGCTTTGCTGTCAATGCCTGTCATTGAGCCCAATGAAAAGGCCCTATGCAATCTTCCTGTATCGATAGCTGGACAGAAGGCTCAAGCAAATCATTTTTTCACAAAACGTTCTGCTCCTGCTTTGCTGTCAGTGACTGTCATTAGGCGCAATAAAAAGGCCCCATCTAATATTCCTGTATCGATAGCTGGACAGAAGGCTCAAGCAATTCAATTTTTCACGAAACGTTCTGCTCCGGCTTTGCTGTCAGTGCCTGTCATTAAGCGCAATGAAAAGGCCCGATCCAATCTTCCTGTATCAATAGCTCAACAGAAGGCTCACACAAATCATTTTTTCACGAAACGTTCTGCTCCGGCTTTGCTGTCAGTGACTGTCATTAGGCGCAATGAAAAGGCCCCATCCAATCTTCCTGTATCGATAGCTGGACAGAAGGCTCAAGCCAATCAATTTTTCACGAAACGTTCTGCTCCGGCTTTGCTGTCAGTGCCTGTCATTAAGCCCAATGAATAGGCCCCATCCAATCTTCCTGTATCGATAGCTGGAAGAAGGCTCAAGCAAATCAATTTTTCACGAAACGTTCTGCTCCGGCTTTGCTGTCAGTGACTGTCATTAAGCGCAATGAAAAGGCCCCATCCAATCTTCCTGTATCGATAGCTGGACAGAAGGCTCAAGCAAATCAATTTTTCACGAAACGTTCTGCTCCGGCATTGCTGTCAGTGCCTGTCATTAGGCGCAATGAATAGGCCCCATCCAATCTTCCTGTATCGATAGCTGGAAAGAAGGCTCACGCAAATCAATTTTTCACGAAACATTCTGCTCCGGCTTTGCTGTCAGTGCCTGTCATTAAGCGCAATGAAAAGTCCCCATCCAATCTTCCTGTATCGATAGCTGGACAGAAGGCTCAAGCAAATCAATTTTTCACGAAATGTTCTCGCTCCGGCTTTGCTGTCAGTGCCTGTCATTAAGCGCAATGAAAAGTCCCCATCCAATCTTCCTGTATCAATAGCTCAACAGAAGGCTCACGCAAACCATTTTTTCACGAAACGTTCTGCTCCGGCTTTGCTGTCAGTGACTGTCATTAAGCGCAATGAAAAGGCCCCATCCAATCTTCCAGTATCGATAGCTGGACAGAAGGCTCAAGCCAATCAATTTTTCACGAAACGTTCTGCTCCAGCTTTGCTGTCAGTGCCTGTCATCAAGCCCAATGAAAAGTCCCCATCCAATCTTCCTGTATCGATAGCTGGACAGAAGGCCCAAGCAAATCAATTTTTTACCAAACGTTCTGCTCCGGCTTTGCTGACAGTGCCTGTCGTTAAGCCCAATGAAAAGGCCTCATCCAATCTTCCTGTATCGATAGCTGGACAGAAGGCTCAAGCAAATCAATTTTTCACAAAACGTTCTGCTCCGGCTTTGCTGTCAGTGACTGTCATTAAGTGCAATGAAAACGCCCCATCCAATCTTTCTGTATCGATAGCTGGACAGAAGGCCCAAGCAAATCAATTTTTCACGAAACGTTCTGCTCCGGCTTTTCTGTCAGTGCCTGTCCTTAAGCCCAATGAAAAGGCCCCATCCAATCTTCCTGTATCGATAGCTGGACAGAAGGCTCAAACAAAAATTTTTTTCACGAAACGTTCTGCTCCAGCTTTGCTGTCAGTGCCTGTCATTGAGCCAAAGAAAAGGCCCCATCCAATCTTCTGTATCGATAGCTGAACAGAAGGCTCAAGCAAATCATTTTTTCACGAAACGTTCTGCTTCGGCTTTGTCAGTGCCTGTCATTAGGCGCAATAAAAGGCCCCATCCAATCTTCCTGTATCGATAGCTGGACAGAAGGCTCAAGCAAATCAATTTTTCACGAAACGTTCTGCTCCGGCTTTGCTGTCAGTGACTGTCATTAAGCGCAATGAAAAGGCCCCATCCAATCTTCCTGTATCGATAGCTGGACAGAAGGCCCAAGCAAATCAATTTTTCACGAAACGTTCTGCTCCGGCTTTGCTGTCAGTGCCTGTCATTAAGCACAATGAAAAGGCCCCATCCAATCTTCCTGTATCGATAGCTGGACAGAAGGCTCAAGCAAGTCATTTTTTCACGAAATGGTCTGCTCCGGCTTTGCTGTTAGTGCCTGTCATTGAGCCAATGAAAAGGCCCTACGCAATCTTCCTGTATCGATAGCTGGACAGAAGGCTCAAGCAAATCATTTTTTTTTTCGCGCAATGAAATGACCCCATCCAATCTTCCTGTATCGGTAGTTGGACCGAAGGCTCAAGCAAATCAATTTTTCACGAAATGTTCTGCTCCAGCTTGGCTGTCAGTGCCTGTCATTAAGCGCAATGAAAAGGCCCCATCCAATCATCCTGTATCGATAGCTCGACAGAATGCTCAAGCAAATCAATTTTTCACGAAAGGTTCTGCTCCGGCTTTGCTGTCAGTGTCTGTCATTAAGCGCAATGAAAAGGCCCCATCCAATCTTCCTGTATCGATAGCTGGACAGAAGGCTCAAGCAAATCAATTTTTCACGAAACATTCTGCTCCGGCTTTGCTGTCAGTGCCTGTCATTAAGCGCAATGAAAAGGCTTCATCCAATCTTCCTGTATCGATAGCACGTCACAAGGCTCAAGCCAATCAATTTTTCACGAAACGTTCTGCTCCGGCTTTGCTGTCAGTGCCTGTCATTGCGCAAGGAAAAGGCCCCATCCAATCTTCCTGTATCGATAGCTGGACAGAAGGCTCAAGCCAATCAATTTTACACGAAACATTCTGCTCCGGCTTTGCTGTCAGTGCCTGTCATTAAGCGCAATGAAAAGGCTTCATCCAATCTTCCTGTATCGATAGCTGGACAGAAGGCTCAAGCAAATCAATTTTTCACGAAACGTTCTGCTCCGGCTTTGCTATCAGTGACTGTCATTAGGCGCAATGAAAAGGCCCCATTTAATCTTCCTGTATCTATAGCTGGACAGAAGGCTCAAGCAAATCAATTTTTCGCGAAACGTTCTGCTCCGGCTTTGCTGTCAGTTCCTGTCATTAAGCACAATAAAATAGCCCCATCCAATCTTCCTGTATCGATAGCTGGACAGAAGGCTCAAGCCAATCAATTTTTCACGAAACGTTCTGCTCCGGCTTTGCTGTCAGTGCCTGTCATTAAGCCCAATTAAAAGGCCCCATCCAATCTTCCTGTATCGATAGCTGGACAGAAGGCTCAAGCCAATCAATTTTTCACGAAACGTTCTGCTCCGGCTTTGCTGTCAGTGCCTGTCATTAAGCCCAATGAAAAGGCCCCATCCAATCTTCCTGTATCGATAGCTGGACAGAAGGCTCAAGCCAATCAATTTTTCACGAAACGTTCTGCTCCAGCTTTGCTGTCAGTGCGTGTCATTAAGCCCAATGAAAAGGCCCCATCCAATCTTCCTGTATCGATAGCTGGAGAGAAGGCCCAAGCAAATCATTTTTTCCCAAAAAGTTCTGCTCCGGCTTTGCTATCAGTGACTGTCATTAGGCGCAATGAAAAGGCCCCATTTAATCTTCCTGTATCGATAGCTGGACAGAAGGCTCAAGCAAATCAATTTTTCGCGAAACGTTCTGCTCCGGCTTTGCTGTCAGTGACTGTCATTAAGCGCAATGAAAAGGCCCCATCCAATCTTCCTGTATCGATAGCTGGACAGAAGGCTCAAGCAAATCAATTTTTCACGAAACGTGCTGCTCCGGCTTTCCTGACAGTGCCTGTCGTTAAGCCCAATGAATAGGCCCCATCCAATCTTCCTGTATCGATAGCTGGACAGAAGGCTCAAGCAAATCAATTTTTCACGAAACGTTCTGCTCCGGCTTTGCTGTCAGTTCCTGTCATTAAGCGCAATGAAAAGGCTTCATCCAATCTTCCTGTATCGATAGCTGGACAGAAGGCTCAAGCCAATCAATTTTTCACGAAACGTTCTGCTCCGGCTTTGCTGTCAGTGCCTGTCATTAAGCCCAATGAAAAGGCCCCATCCAATCTTCCTGTATCGATAGCTGGACAGAAGGCTCAAGCCAATCAATTTTTCACGAAACGTTCTGCTCCGGCTTTGCTGTCAGTGCCTGTCATTAAGCGCAATGAAAAGGCTTCATCCAATCTTCCTGTATCGATAGCAGGACACAAGGCTCAAGCCAATCAATTTTTCACGAAACGTTCTGCTCCGGCTTTGCTGTCAGTGCCTGTCATTGCGCAAGGAAAAGGCCCCATCCAATCTTCCTGTATCGATAGCTGGACAGAAAGCTCAAGCCAATCAATTTTTCACGAAACGTTCTGCTCCGGCTTTGCTGTCAGTGCCTGTCATTAAGCCCAATGAAAAGGCCCCATCCAATCTTCCTGTATCGATAGCTGGAGAGAAGGCCCAAGAAAATCATTTTTTCACAAAATGTTCTGCTCCGGCTTGGCTGTCAGTGCCTGTCATTAAGCGCAATGAAAGGGCTTCATCCAATCTTCCTGTATCGATAGCTGGACAGAAGGCTCAAGCCAATCAATTTTTCACGAAACGTTCTGCTCCGGCTTTGCTGTCAGTGCCTGTCATTGCGCAAGGAAAAGGCCCCATCCAATCTTCCTGTATCGATAGCTGGACAGAAGGCTCAAGCCAATCAATTTTTCACGAAACGTTCTGCTCCGGCTTTGCTGTCAGTGCCTGTCATTGAGCCCAATGAAAAGGCCCCATCCAATCTTCCTGTATCGATAGCTGGACAGAAGGCTCAAGCCAATCAATTTTTCACGAAACGTTCTGCTCCAGCTTTGCTGTCAGTGCCTGTCATTGCGCAAGGAAAAGGCCCCATCCAATCTTCCTGTATCGATAGCTGGACAGAAGGCTCAAGCCAATCAATTTTTCACGAAACGTTCTGCTCCGGCTTTGCTGTCAGTGCCTGTCATTAAGCACAATGAAAAGGCTTCATCCAATCTTCCTGTATCGATGGCTGGACAGAAGGCTCAAGCCAATCAATTTTTCACGAAACGTTCTGCTCCGGCTTTGCTGTCAGTGCCTGTCATTAAGCCCAATGAAAAGGCCCCATCCAATCTTCCTGTATCGATAGCTGGACAGAAGGCTCAAGCCAATCAATTTTTCACGAAACGTTCTGCTCCGGCTTTGCTGTCAGTGCCTGTCATTAAGCCCAATGAAAAGGCCCCATCCAATCTTCCTGTATCGATAGCTGGACAGAAGGCTCAAGCCAATCAATTTTTCACGAAACGTTCTGCTCCGGCTTTGCTGTCAGTGCCTGTCATTAAGCACAATGAAAAGGCTTCATCCAATCTTCCTGTATCGATGGCTGGACAGAAGGCTCAAGCCAATCAATTTTTCACGAAACGTTCTGCTCCGGCTTTGCTGTCAGTTCCTGTCATTAAGCGCAATGAAAAGGCTTCATCCAATCTTCCTGTATCGATAGCTCAACAGAAGGCTCACGCAAACCATTTTTTCACGAAACGTTCTGCTCCGGCTTTGCTGTCAGTGCCTGTCATTAAGCCCAATTAAAAGGCCCCATCAAATCTTCCTGTATCGATAGCTGGAGTGAAGGCCCAAGCAAATCATTTTTTCACAAAATGTTCTGCTCCGGCTTGGCTGTCAGTGCCTGTCATTAAGCGCAATGAAAGGGCTTCATCCAATCTTCCTGTATCGATAGCTGGACAGAAGGCTCAAGCCAATCAATTTTTCACGAAACGTTCTGCTCCGGCTTTGCTGTCAGTGCCTGTCATTAAGCCCAATGAAAAGGCCCCATCCAATCTTCCTGTATCGATAGCTGGACAGAAGGCTCAAGCCAATCAATTTTTTACGAAACGTTCTGCTCTGGCTTTGCTGTCAGTGCCTGTCATTAAGCCCAATGAAAAGGCCCCATCCAATCTTCCTGTATCGATAGCTGGACAGAAGGCTCAAGCCAATCAATTTTTCACGAAACGTTCTGCTCCGGCTTTGCTGTCAGTGCCTGTCATTGCGCAAGGAAAAGGCCCCATCCAATCTTCCTGTATCGATAGCTGGACAGAAGGCTCAAGCCAATCAATTTTTCACGAAACGTTCTGCTCCAACTTTGCTG
This sequence comes from Haemaphysalis longicornis, assembly GCF_048455015.1. Classification (NCBI taxonomy): domain Eukaryota; kingdom Metazoa; phylum Arthropoda; class Arachnida; order Ixodida; family Ixodidae; genus Haemaphysalis; species Haemaphysalis longicornis. The sequence continues at coordinate 2,819,971 of NW_027526352.1, read as the reverse complement.
TCAGTTCCTGTCATTAAGCGCAATGAAAAGGCTTCATCCAATCTTCCTGTATCGATAGCTGGACAGAAGGCTCAAGCCAATCAATTTTTCACGAAACGTGCTGCTCCGGCTTTCCTGACAGTGCCTGTCGTTAAGCCCAATGAATAGGCCCCATCCAATCTTCCTGTATCGATAGCTGGACAGAAGGCTCAAGCAAATCAATTTTTCACGAAACGTTCTGCTCCGGCTTTGCTGTCAGTGACTGTCATTAAGCGCAATGAAAAGGCCCCATCCAATCTTCCTGTATCGATAGCTGGACAGAAGGCCCAAGCAAATCAATTTTTCACGAAACGTTCTGCTCCGGCTTTGCTGTCAGTGCCTGTCATTAAGCACAATGAAAAGGCCCCATCCAATCTTCCTGTATCGATAGCTGGACAGAAGGCTCAAGCAAGTCATTTTTTCACGAAATGGTCTGCTCCGGCTTTGCTGTTAGTGCCTGTCATTGAGCCAATGAAAAGGCCCTACGCAATCTTCCTGTATCGATAGCTGGACAGAAGGCTCAAGCAAATCATTTTTTTTTTCGCGCAATGAAATGACCCCATCCAATCTTCCTGTATCGGTAGTTGGACAGAAGGCTCAAGCAAATCAATTTTTCACGAAATGTTCTGCTCCAGCTTGGCTGTCAGTGCCTGTCATTAAGCGCAATGAAAAGGCCCCATCCAATCATCCTGTATCGATAGCTCGACAGAATGCTCAAGCAAATCAATTTTTCACGAAAGGTTCTGCTCCGGCTTTGCTGTCAGTGTCTGTCATTAAGCGCAATGAAAAGGCCCCATCCAATCTTCCTGTATCGATAGCTGGACAGAAGGCTCAAGCAAATCAATTTTTCACGAAACATTCTGCTCCGGCTTTGCTGTCAGTGCCTGTCATTAAGCGCAATGAAAAGGCTTCATCCAATCTTCCTGTATCGATAGCACGTCACAAGGCTCAAGCCAATCAATTTTTCACGAAACGTTCTGCTCCGGCTTTGCTGTCAGTGCCTGTCATTGCGCAAGGAAAAGGCTCCATCCAATCTTCCTGTATCGATAGCTGGACAGAAGGCTCAAGCCAATCAATTTTACACGAAACATTATGCTCCGGCTTTGCTGTCAGTGCCTGTCATCAAGCGCAATGAAAAGGCTTCATCCAATCTTCCTGTATCGATAGCTGGACAGAAGGCTCAAGCAAATCAATTTTTCACGAAACGTTCTGCTCCGGCTTTGCTATCAGTGACTGTCATTAGGCGCAATGAAAAGGCCCCATTTAATCTTCCTGTATCTATAGCTGGACAGAAGGCTCAAGCAAATCAATTTTTCGCGAAACGTTCTGCTCCGGCTTTGCTGTCAGTTCCTGTCATTAAGCACAATAAAATAGCCCCATCCAATCTTCCTGTATCGATAGCTAGACAGAAGGCTCAAGCCAATCAATTTTTCACGAAACGTTCTGCTCCGGCTTTGCTGTCAGTGCCTGTCATTAAGCCCAATTAAAAGGCCCCATCCAATCTTCTTGTATCGATAGCTGGACAGAAGGCTCAAGCCAATCAATTTTTCACGAAACGTTCTGCTCCGGCTTTGCTGTCAGTGCCTGTCATTAAGCCCAATGAAAAGGCCCCATCCAATCTTCCTGTATCGATAGCTGGACAGAAGGCTCAAGCCAATCAATTTTTCACGAAACGTTCTGCTCCGGCTTTGCTGTCAGTGCGTGTCATTAAGCCCAATGAAAAGGCCCCATCCAATCTTAATGTATCGATAGCTGGAGAGAAGGCCCAAGCAAAGCATTTTTTCCCAAAAAGTTCTGCTCCGGCTTTGCTATCAGTGACTGTCATTAGGCGCAATGAAAAGGCCCCATTTAATCTTCCTGTATCGATAGCTGGACAGAAGGCTCAAGCAAATCAATTTTTCGCGAAACGTTCTGCTCCGGCTTTGCTGTCAGTGACTGTCATTAAGCGCAATGAAAAGGCCCCATCCAATCTTCCTGTATCGATAGCTGGACAGAAGGCTCAAGCAAATCAATTTTTCACGAAACGTGCTGCTCCGGCTTTCCTGACAGTGCCTGTCGTTAAGCCCAATGAATAGGCCCCATCCAATCTTCCTGTATCGATAGCTGGACAGAAGGCTCAAGCAAATCAATTTTTCACGAAACGTTCTGCTCCGGCTTTGCTGTCAGTTCCTGTCATTAAGCGCAATGAAAAGGCTTCATCCAATCTTCCTGTATCGATAGCTGGACAGAAGGCTCAAGCCAATCAATTTTTCACGAAACGTTCTGCTCCGGCTTTGCTGTCAGTGCCTGTCATTAAGCCCAATGAAAAGGCCCCATCCAATCTTCCTGTATCGATAGCTGGACAGAAGGCTCAAGCCAATCAATTTTTCACGAAACGTTCTGCTCCGGCTTTGCTGTCAGTGCCTGTCATTAAGCCCAATGAAAAGGCCCTACGCAATCTTCCTGTATCGATAGCTGGACAGAAGGCTCAAGCAAATCATTTTTTTTTTCGCGCAATGAAATGACCCCATCCAATCTTCCTGTATCGGTAGTTGGACAGAAGGCTCAAGCAAATCAATTTTTCACGAAATGTTCTGCTCCAGCTTGGCTGTCAGTGCCTGTCATTAAGCGCAATGAAAAGGCCCCATCCAATCATCCTCTATCGATAGCTCGACAGAATGCTCAAGCAAATCAATTTTTCACGAAAGGTTCTGCTCCGGCTTTGCTGTCAGTGTCTGTCATTAGGCGCAATGAAAAGGCCCCATCCAATCTTCCTGTATCGATAGCTCGACAGAAGGCTCAAGCAAATCAATTTTTCACGAAACATTCTGCTCCGGCTTTGCTGTCAGTGCCTGTCATTGCGCAAGGAAAAGGCCCCATCCAATCTTCCTGTATCGATAGCTGGACAGAAGGCTCAAGCCAATCAATTTTACACGAAACATTCTGCTCCGGCTTTGCTGTCAGTGCCTGTCATTAAGCCCAATGAAAAGGCCCCATCCAATCTTCCTGTATCGATAGCTGGACAGAAGGCTCAAGCCAATCAATTTTTCACGAAACGTTCTGTTCCGGCTTTGCTGTCAGTGCCTGTCATTAAGCCCAATGAAAAGGCCCCATCCAATCTTCCTGTATCGATAGCTGGACAGAAGGCTCAAGCCAATCAATTTTTCACGAAACGTTCTGCTCCGGCTTTGCTGTCAGTGCCTGTCATTAAGCACAATGAAAAGGCTTCATCCAATCTTCCTGTATCGATGGCTGGACAGAAGGCTCAAGCCAATCAATTTTTCACGAAACGTTCTGCTCCGGCTTTGCTGTCAGTTCCTGTCATTAAGCGCAATGAAAAGGCTTCATCCAATCTTCCTGTATCGATAGCTCAACAGAAGGCTCACGCAAACCATTTTTTCACGAAACGTTCTGCTCCGGCTTTGCTGTCAGTGCCTGTCATTAAGCCCAATTAAAAGGCCCCATCCAATCTTCCTGTATCGATAGCTGGAGAGAAGGCCCAAGCAAATCATTTTTTCACAAAATGTTCTGCTCCGGCTTGGCTGTCAGTGCCTGTCATTAAGCGCAATGAAAGGGCTTCATCCAATCTTCCTGTATCGATAGCTGGACAGAAGGCTCAAGCCAATCAATTTTTCACGAAACGTTCTGCTCCGGCTTTGCTGTCAGTGCCTGTCATTAAGCCCAATGAAAAGGCCCCATCCAATCTTCCTGTATCGATAGCTGGACAGAAGGCTCAAGCCAATCAATTTTTCACGAAACGTTCTGCTCTGGCTTTGCTGTCAGTGCCTGTCATTAAGCCCAATGAAAAGGCCCCATCCAATCTTCCTGTATCGATAGCTGGACAGAAGGCTCAAGCCAATCAATTTTTCACGAAATGTTCTGCTCCGGCTTTGCTGTCAGTGCCTGTCATTGCGCAAGGAAAAGGCCCCATCCAATCTTCCTGTATCGATAGCTGGACAGAAGGTTCAAGCCAATCAATTTTTCACGAAACGTTCTGCTCCGGCTTTGCTGTCAGTTCCTGTCATTAAGCGCAATGAAAAGGCTTCATCCAATCTTCCTGTATCGATAGCTGGACAGAAGGCTCAAGCCATTCAATTTTTCTCGAAACGTTCTGCTCCGGCTTTGCTGTCAGTGCCTGTCATTAAGCCCAATGAAAAGGCCCCATCCAATCTTCCTGTATCGATAGCTGGACAGAAGGCTCAAGCCAATCAATTTTTCACGAAACGTTCTGCTCCGGCTTTGCTGTCAGTGCCTGTCATTAAGCCCAATGAAAAGGCCCTACGCAATCTTCCTGTATCGATAGCTGGACAGAAGGCCCAAGCAAATCATTTTTTTTTTCGCGCAATGAAATGACCCCATCCAATCTTCCTGTATCGGTAGTTGGACAGAAGGCTCAAGCAAATCAATTTTTCCCGAAATGTTCTGCTCCAGCTTGGCTGTCAGTGCCTGTCATTAAGCGCAATGAAAAGGCCCCATCCAATCATCCTGTATCGATAGCTCGACAGAATGCTCAAGCAAATCAATTTTTCACGAAAGGTTCTGCTCCGGCTTTGCTGTCAGTGTCTGTCATTAAGCGCAATGAAAAGGCCCCATCCAATCTTCCTGTATCGATAGCTGGACAGAAGGCTCAAGCAAATCAATTTTTCACGAAACATTCTGCTCCGGATTTGCTGTCAGTGCCTGTCATTAGGCGCAATGAAAAGGCCCCATTTAATCTTCCTGTATCGATAGCTGGACAGAAGGCTCAAGCAAATCAATTTTTCGCGAAACGTTCTGCTCCGGCTTTGCTGTCAGTGACTGTCATTAAGCGCAATGAAAAGGCCCCATCCAATCTTCCTGTATCGATAGCTGGACAGAAGGCCCAAGCAAATCAATTTTTCACGAAACGTTCTGCTCCGGCTTTGCTGTCAGTGCCTGTCATTAAGCACAATGAAAAGGCCCCATCCAATCTTCCTGTATCGATAGCTGGACAGAAATCTCAAGCAAGTCATTTTTTCACGAAATGGTCTGCTCCGGCTTTGCTGTTAGTGCCTGTCATTGAGCCAATGAAAAGGCCCTACGCAATCCTCCTGTATCGATAGCTGGACAGAAGGCTCAAACAAATCATTTTTTTTTTCGCGCAATGAAATGACCCCATCCAATCTTCCTGTATCGGTAGTTGGACAGAAGGCTCAAGCAAATCAATTTTTCACGAAATGTTCTGCAACAGCTTGGCTGTCAGTGCCTGTCATTAAGCGCAATGAAAAGGCCCCATCCAATCATCCTGTATCGATAGCGCAACAGAATGCTCAAGCAAATCAATTTTTCACGAAAGGTTCTGCTCCGGCTTTGCTGTCAGTGTCTGTCATTAAGCGCAATGAAAAGGCCCCATCCAATCTTCCTGTATCGATAGCTGGACAGAAGGCTCAAGCAAATCAATTTTTCACGAAACATTCTGCTCCGGCTTTGCTGTCAGTGCCTGTCATTAAGCGCAATGAAAAGGCTTCATCCAATCTTCCTGTATCGATAGCACGACACAAGGCTCAAGCCAATCAATTTTTCACGAAACGTTCTGCTCCGGCTTTGCTGTCAGTGCCTGTCATTGCGCAAGGAAAAGGCCCCATCCAATCTTCCTGTATCGATAGCTGGACAGAAGGCTCAAGCCAATCAATTTTACACGAAACATTCTGCTCCGGCTTTGCTGTCAGTGCCTGTCATTAAGCGCAATGAAAAGGCTTCATCCAATCTTCCTGTATCGATAGCTGGACAGAAGGCTCAAGCAAATCAATTTTTCACGAAACGTTCTGCTCCGGCTTTGCTATCAGTGACTGTCATTAGGCGCAATGAAAAGGCCCCATTTAATCTTCCTGTATCTATAGCTGGACAGAAGGCTCAAGCAAATCAATTTTTCGCGAAATGTTCTGCTCCGGCTTTGCTGTCAGTTCCTGTCATTAAGCACAATAAAATAGCCCCATCCAATCTTCCTGTATCGATAGCTGGACAGAAGGCTCAAGCCAATCAATTTTTCACGAAACGTTCTGCTCCGGCTTTGCTGTCAGTGCCTGTCATTAAGCCCAATTAAAAGGCCCCATCCAATCTTCCTGTATCGATAGCTGGAGAGAAGGCCCAAGCAAATCATTTTTTCACAAAATGTTCTGCTCCGGCTTGGCTGTCAGTGCCTGTCATTAAGCGCAATGAAAGGGCTTCATCCAATCTTCCTGTATCGATAGCTGGACAGAAGGCTCAAGCCAATCAATTTTTCACGAAACGTTCTGCTCCGGCTTTGCTGTCAGTGCCTGTCATTAAGCCCAATGAAAAGGCCCCATCCAATCTTCCTGTATCGATAGCTGGACAGAAGGCTCAAGCCAATCAATTTTTCACGAAACGTTCTGCTCTGGCTTTGCTGTCAGTGCCTGTCATTAAGCCCAATGAAAAGGCCCCATCCAATCTTCCTGTATCGATAGCTGGACAGAAGGCTCAAGCCAATCAATTTTTCACGAAACGTTCTGCTCCGGCTTTGCTGTCAGTGCCTGTCATTGCGCAAGGAAAAGGCCCCATCCAATCTTCCTGTATCGATAGCTGGACAGAAGGCTCAAGCCAATCAATTTTTCACGAAACGTTCTGCTCCGGCTTTGCTGTCAGTTCCTGTCATTAAGCGCAATGAAAAGGCTTCATCCAATCTTCCTGTATCGATAGCTGGACAGGAGGCTCAAGCCAATCAATTTTTCACGAAACGTTCTGCTCCGGCTTTGCTGTCAGTGCCTGTCATTAAGCCCAATGAAAAGGCCCTACGCAATCTTCCTGTATCGATAGCTGGACAGAAGGCTCAAGCAAATCATTTTTTTTTTCGCGCAATGAAATGACCCCATCCAATCTTCCTGTATCGGTAGTTTGACAGAAGGCTCAAGCAAATCAATTTTTCACGAAATGTTCTGCTCCAGCTTGGCTGTCAGTGCCTGTCATTAAGCGCAATGAAAAGGCCCCATCCAATCATCCTGTATCGATAGCTCGACAGAATGCTCAAGCAAATAAATTTTTCACGAAAGGTTCTGCTCCGGCTTTGCTGTCAGTGTCTGTCATTAAGCGCAATGAAAAGGCCCCATCCAATCTTCCTGTATCGATAGCTGGACAGAAGGCTCAAGCAAATCAATTTTTCACGAAACATTCTGCTCCGGCTTTGCTGTCAGTGCCTGTCATTAAGCGCAATGAAAAGGCTTCATCCAATCTTCCTGTATCGATAGCAGGACACAAGGCTCAAGCCAATCAATTTTTCACGAAACGTTCTGCTCCGGCTTTGCTGTCAGTGCCTGTCATTGCGCAAGGAAAAGGCCCCATCCAATCTTCCTGTATCGATAGCTGGACAGAAGGCTCAAGCCAATCAATTTTACACGAAACATTCTGCTCCGGCTTTGCTGTCAGTGCCTGTCATTAGGCGCAATGAAAAGGCTTCATCCAATCTTCCTGTATCGATAGCTGGACAGAAGGCTCAAGCAAATCAATTTTTCACGAAACATTCTGCTCCGGCTTTGCTATCAGTGACTGTCATTAGGCGCAATGAAAAGGCCCCATTTAATCTTCCTGTATCGATAGCTGGACAGAAGGCTCAAGCAAATCAATTTTTCGCGAAACGTTCTGCTCCAGCTTTGCTGTCAGTTCCTGTCATTAGGCACAATAAAATAGCCCCATCCAATCTTCCTGTATCGACAGCTGGACAGAAAGCTCAAGCCAATCAATTTTTCACGAAACGTTCTGCTCCGGCTTTGCTGTCAGTGCCTGTCATTAGGCCCAATGAAAAGGCCCCATCCAATCTCCCTGTATCGATAGCTGGAGAGAAGGCCCAAGCAAATCATTTTTTCACAAAATGTTCTGCTCCGGATTGGCTGTCAGTGCCTGTCATTAAGCGCAATGAAAGGGCTTCATCCAATCTTCCTGTATCGATAGCTGGACAGAAGGCTCAAGCCAATCAATTTTTCACGAAACGTTCTGCTCCGGCTTTGCTGTCAGTGCCTGTCATTAAGCCCAATGAAAAGGCCCCATCCAATCTTCCTGTATCGATAGCTGGACAGAAGGCTCAAGCCAATCAATTTTTCACGAAACGTTCTGCTCCGGCTTTGCTGTCAGTGCCTGTCATTGAGCCCAATGAAAAGGCCCCATCCAATCTTCCTGTATCGATAGCTGGACAGAAGGCTCAAGCCAATCAATTTTTCACGAAACGTTCTGCTCCAGCTTTGCTGTCAGTGCCTGTCATTGCGCAAGGAAAAGGCCCCATCCAATCTTCCTGTATCGATAGCTGGACAGAAGGCTCAAGCCAATCAATTTTTTCACGAAACGTTCTGCTCCGGCTTTGCTGTCAGTGCCTGTCATTGCGCAAGGAAAAGGCCCCATCCAATCTTCCTGTATCGATAGCTGGACAGAAGGCTCAAGCCAATCAATTTTTCACGAAACGTTCTGCTCCGGCTTTGCTGTCAGTGCCTGTCATTAAGCACAATGAAAAGGCTTCATCCAATCTTCTTGTATCGATGGCTGGACAGAAGGCTCAAGCCAATCAATTTTTCACGAAACGTTCTGCTCCGGCTTTGCTGTCAGTGCCTGTCATTAAGCCCAATGAAAAGGCCCCATCCAATCTTCCTGTATCGATAGCTGGACAGAAGGCTCAAGCCAATCAATTTTTCACGAAACGTTCTGCTCCGGCTTTGCTGTCAGTGCCTGTCATTAAGCCCAATGAAAAGGCCCCATCCAATCTTCCTGTAACGATAGCTGGACAGAAGGCTCAAGCCAATCAATTTTTCACGAAACGTTCTGCTCCGGCTTTGCTGTCAGTGCCTGTCATTAAGCACAATGAAAAGGCTTCATCCAATCTTCCTGTATCGATGGCTGGACAGAAGGCTCAAGCCAATCAATTTTTCACGAAACGTTCTGCTCCGGCTTTGCTGTCAGTGCCTATCATTAAGCCCAATGAAAAGGCCCCATCCAATCTTCCTGTATCGATAGCTGGACAGAAGGCTCAAGCCAATCAATTTTTCACGAAACGTTCTGCTCCGGCTTTGCTGTCAGTGCCTGTCATTAAGCCCAATGAAAAGGCCCCATCCAATCTTCCTGTATCGATAGCTGGACAGAAGGCTCAAGCCAATCAATTTTTCACGAAACGTTCTGCTCCGGCTTTGCTGTCAGTGCCTGTCATTAAGCACAATGAAAAGGCTTCATCCAATCTTCCTGTATCGATGGCTGGACAGAAGGCTCAAGCCAATCAATTTTTCACGAAACGTTCTGCTCCGGCTTTGCTGTCAGTTCCTGTCATTAAGCGCAATGAAAAGGCTTCATCCAATCTTCCTGTATCGATAGCTCAACAGAAGGCTCACGCAAACCATTTTTTCACGAAACGTTCTGCTCCGGCTTTGCTGTCAGTGCCTGTCATTAAGCCCAATTAAAAGGCCCCATCCAATCTTCCTGTATCGATAGCTGGAGTGAAGGCCCAAGCAAATCATTTTTTCACAAAATGTTCTGCTCCGGCTTGGCTGTCAGTGCCTGTCATTAAGCGCAATGAAAGGGCTTCATCCAATCTTCCTGTATCGATAGCTGGACAGAAGGCTCAAGCCAATCAATTTTTCACGAAACGTTCTGCTCCGGCTTTGCTGTCAGTGCCTGTCATTAAGCCCAATGAAAAGGCCCCATCCAATCTTCCTGTATCGATAGCTGGACAGAAGGCTCAAGCCAATCAATTTTTTACGAAACGTTCTGCTCTGGCTTTGCTGTCAGTGCCTGTCATTAAGCCCAATGAAAAGGCCCCATCCAATCTTCCTGTATCGATAGCTGGACAGAAGGCTCAAGCCAATCAATTTTTCACGAAACGTTCTGCTCCGGCTTTGCTGTCAGTGCCTGTCATTGCGCAAGGAAAAGGCCCCATCCAATCTTCCTGTATCGATAGCTGGACAGAAGGCTCAAGCCAATCAATTTTTCACGAAACGTTCTGCTCCGGCTTTGCTGTCAGTGCCTGTCATTGCGCAAGGAAAAGGCCCCATCCAATCTTCCTGTATCGATAGCTGGACAGAAGGCTCAAGCCAATCAATTTTTCACGAAACGTTCTGCTCCGACTTTGCTGTCAGTTCCTGTCATTAAGCGCAATGAAAAGGCTTCATCCAATCTTCCTGTATCGATAGCTGGACAGAAGGCTCAAGCCAATCAATTTTTCACGAAACGTTCTGCTCCGGCTTTGCTGTCAGTGCCTGTCATTAAGCCCAATGAAAAGGCCCTACGCAATCTTCCTGTATCGATAGCTGGAGAGAAGGCTCAAGCAAATCATTTTTTTTTCGCGCAATGAAATGACCCCATCCAATCTTCCTGTATCGGTAGTTGGACAGAAGGCTCAAGCAAATCAATTTTTCACGAAATGTTCTGCTCCAGGTTGGCTGTCAGTGCCTGTCTTTAAGCGCAATGAAAAGGCCCCATCCAATCATCCTGTATCGATAGCTCGACAGAATGTTCAAGCAAATCAATTTTTCACGAAAGGTTCTGCTCCGGCTTTGCTGTCAGTGTCTGTCATTAAGCGCCATGAAAAGGCCCCATCCAATCTTCCTGTATCGATAGCTGGACAGAAGGCTCAAGCAAATCAATTTTTCACGAAACATTCTGCTCCGGCTTTGCTGTCAGTGCCTGTCATTAAGCGCAATGAAAAGGCTTCATCCAATCTTCCTGTATCGATAGCAGGACACAAGGCTCAAGCCAATCAATTTTTCACGAAACGTTCTGCTCCGGCTTTGCTGTCAGTGCCTGTCATTGCGCAAGGAAAAGGCCCCATCCAATCTTCCTGTATCGATAGCTGGACAGAAGGCTCAAGCCAATCAATTTTACATGAAACATTCTGCTCCGGCTTTGCTGTCAGTGCCTGTCATTAAGCGCAATGAAAAGGCTTCATCCAATCTTCCTGTATCGATAGCTGGACAGAAGGCTCAAGCAAATCAATTTTTCACGAAACATTCTGCTCCGGCTTTGCTATCAGTGACTGTCATTAGGCGCAATGAAAAGGCCCCATTTAATCTTCCTGTATCGATAGCTGGACAGAAGGCTCAAGCAAATCAATTTTTCGCGAAACGTTCTGCTCCGGCTTTGCTGTCAGTTCCTGTCATTAGGCACAATAAAATAGCCCCATCCAATCTTCCTGTATCGATAGCTGGACAGAAGGCTCAAGCCAATCAATTTTTCACGAAACGTTCTGCTCCGGCTTTGCTGTCAGTGCCTGTCATTGCGCAAGGAAAAGGCCCCATCCAATCTTCCTGTATCAATAGCTGGACAGAAGGCTCAAGCCAATCAATTTTTCACGAAACGTTCTGCTCCGGCTTTGCTGTCAGTGCCTGTCATTGAGCCCAATGAAAAGGCCCCATCCAATCTTCCTGTATCGATAGCTGGACAGAAGGCTCAAGCCAATCAATTTTTCACGAAACGTTCTGCTCCGGCTTTGCTGTCAGTGCCTGTCATTGCGCAAGGAAAAGGCCCCATCCAATCTTCCTGTATCGATAGCTGGACAGAAGGCTCAAGCCAATCAATTTTTTCACGAAACGTTCTGCTCCGGCTTTGCTGTCAGTGCCTGTCATTGCGCAAGGAAAAGGCCCCATCCAATCTTCCTGTATCGATAGCTGGACAGAAGGCTCAAGCCAATCAATTTTTCACGAAACGTTCTGCTCCGGCTTTGCTGTCAGTGCCTGTCATTAAGCACAATGAAAAGGCTTCATCCAATCTTCCTGTATCGATGGCTGGACAGAAGGCTCAAGCCAATCAATTTTTCACGAAACGTTCTGCTCCGGCTTTGCTGTCAGTGCCTGTCATTAAGCCCAATGAAGAGGCCCCATCCAATCTTCCTGTATCGATAGCTGGACAGAAGGCTCAAGCCAATCAATTTTTCACGAAACGTTCTGCTCCGGCTTTGCTGTCAGTGCCTGTCATTAAGCACAATGAAAAGGCTTCATCCAATCTTCCTGTATCGATGGCTGGACAGAAGGCTCAAGCCAATCAATTTTTCACGAAACGTTCTGCTCCGGCTTTGCTGTCAGTTCCTGTCATTAAGCGCAATGAAAAGGCTTCATCCAATCTTCCTGTATCGATAGCTCAACAGAAGGCTCACGCAAACCATTTTTTCACGAAACGTTCTGCTCCGGCTTTGCTGTCAGTGACTGTCATTAAGCGCAATGAAAAGGCCCCATCCAATCTTCCTGTATCGATAGCTGGACAGAAGGCTCAAGCCAATCAATTTTTCACGAAACGTTCTGCTCCAGCTTTGCTGTCAGTGCCTGTCATCAAGCCCAATGAAAAGTCCCCATCCAATCTTCCTGTATCGATAGCTGGACAGAAGGCCCAAGCAAATCCATTTTTCACGAAACGTTCTGCTCCGGCTTTGCTGTCAGTGCCTGTCATTAAGCCCAATGAAAAGGCCCCATCCAATCTTCCTGTATCAATAGCTGGACAGAAGGCTCAAGCAAGTCATTTTTTCACGAAACGTTCTGCTCCGGCTTTGCTGTCAGTGACTATCATTAAGCACAATAAAAAGGCCCCATCCAATCTTCCTGTATCGATAGCTGGACAGAAGGCTCAAGCCAATCAATTTTTCACGAAACGTTCTGCTCCAGCTTTGCTGTCAGTGCCTGTCATTAAGCCCAATGAAAAGGCCCCATCCAATCTTCCTGTATTGATAGCTGGACTGAAGGCTCAAGCAAATCAATTTTTTACGAAACGTTCTGCTCCGGCTTTGCTGACAGTGCCTGTCGTTAAGCCCAATGAAAAAGACCTCATCCAATCTTCCTGTATCGATAGCTGGGCAGAAGGCTCAAGCAAATCAATTTTTCACAAAACGTTCTGCTCCGGCTTTGCTGTCAGTGACTGTCATTAAGTGCAATGAAAACGCCCCATCCAATCTTCCTGTATCGATAGCTGGACAGAAGGCCCAAGCAAATCAATTTTTCACGAAACGTTCTGCTCCGGCTTTTCTGTCAGTGCCTGTCCTTAAGCCCAATGAAAAGGCCCCATCCAATCTTCCTGTATCGATAGCTGGACAGAAGGCTCAAACAAAAATTTTTTTCACGAAACGTTCTGCTCCGGCTTTGCTGTCAGTGACTGTCATTAAGCGCAATGAAAAGGCCCCATCCAATCTTCCTGTATCGATAGCTGGACAGAAGGCTCAAGCAAATCAATTTTTCACGAAACGTTCTGCTCCGGCATTGCTGTCAGTGCCTGTCATTAGGCGCAATGAATAGGCCCCATCCAATCTTCCTGTATCGATAGCTGGACAGAAGGCTCACGCAAATCAATTTTTCACGAAACGTTCTGCTCCGGCATTGCTGTCAGTGCCTGTCATTAGGCGCAACGAAAAGGCCCCATCCAATCTTCCTGTATCGATAGCTGGACGGAAGGCTCACGCAAATCAATTTTTCACGAAACATTCTGCTCCGGCTTTGCTGTCAGTGCCTGTCATTAAGCGCAATGAAAAGTCCCCATCCAATCTTCCTGTATCGATAGCTGGACAGAAGGCTCAAGCAAATCAATTTTTCACGAAATGTTCTGCTCCGGCTTTGCTGTCAGTCCCTGTCATTAAGCCCAATGAAAAGGCCCCATCCAAACTTCCTGTATTGATAGCTGGACAGAAGGCTCAAGAAAATCATTTTTTCACGAAACATTCTGCTCCGGCTTTGCTGTCAATGCCTGTCATTGAGCCCAATGAAAAGGCCCTATGCAATCTTCCTGTATCGATAGCTGGACAGAATGCTCAAGCAAATCATTTTTTCACAAAACGTTCTGCTCCTGCTTTGCTGTCAGTGACTGTCATTAGGCGCAATAAAAAGGCCCCATCTAATATTCCTGTATCGATAGCTGGACAGAAGGCTCAAGCAATTCAATTTTTCACGAAACGTTCTGCTCCGGCTTTGCTGTCAGTGCCTGTCATTAAGCGCAATGAAAAGGCCCGATCCAATCTTCCTGTATCAATAGCTCAACAGAAGGCTCACACAAATCATTTTTTCACGAAACGTTCTGCTCCGGCTTTGCTGTCAGTGACTGTCATTAGGCGCAATGAAAAGGCCCCATCCAATCTTCCTGTATCGATAGCTGGACAGAAGGCTCAAGCAAATCAATTTTTTACCAAACGTTCTGCTCCGGCTTTGCTGACAGATCCTGTCGTTAAGCCCAATGAAAAGGCCTCATCCAATCTTCCTGTATCGATAGCTGGACAGAAGGCTCAAGCAAATCAATTTTTCACAAAACGTTCTGCTCCGGCTTTGCTGTCAGTGACTGTCATTAAGTGCAATGAAAACGCCCCATCCAATCTTTCTGTATCGATAGCTGGACAGAAGGCCCAAGCAAATCAATTTTTCACGAAACGTTCTGCTCCGGCTTTTCTGTCAGTGCCTGTCCTTAAGCCCAATGAAAAGGCCCCATCCAATCTTCCTGTATCGATAGCTGGACAGAAGGCTCAAACAAAAATTTTTTTCACGAAACGTTCTGCTCCAGCTTTGCTGTCAGTGCCTGTCATTGAGCCAAAGAAAAGGCCCCATCCAATCTTCTGTATCGATAGCTGAACAGAAGGCTCAAGCAAATCATTTTTTCACGAAACGTTCTGCTTCGGCTTTGTCAGTGCCTGTCATTAGGCGCAATAAAAGGCCCCATCCAATCTTCCTGTATCGATAGCTGGACAGAAGGCTCACGCAAATCAATTTTTCACGAAACTTTCTGCTCCGGCTTTGCTGTCAGTGCCTGTCATTAGGCGCAATGAAAAGGCCCCATCTAATCTTCCTGTATCGATAGCTGGACAGAAGGCTCAAGCAAATCAATTTTTCACGAATTGTTCTGCTCCGGCTTTGCTGTCAGTGCCTGTCATTAAGCGCAATGAAAAGGCCCCATCCAATCTTCCAGTATCAATAGCTGGACAGAAGGCTCAAGCAAATCAATTTTTCACGAAACGTTCTGTACATAGCTTTCGCTTCAGCTTGTTGTGACTAGATTATATGTCTTAAACCTGAGCCTTGTTATTGGTGGTTTCAGACATCACACCGCGCTACATGCCAAAAATCGCTGGCTTTGCTTATCTCAGCGGGGTATTTCTAAAAACGCAGCATACAGGACACTTGGCTGGCCTCATACAGTCACTGGAGCATACAAGGTTCATTCTTCGACATCTCTGTAATGGCAGAGAGTTTCACAAATATACTGCCTCCAAGACACTACATCAATGTCCATGTCGCGTACCGCCATTTGCAGTTTTCTTACTCCGGAGGACCAGCAACAAATTGAATGTAAAACACTCCTTTTTCTTTTTCAACCTTTTTTAACCGAACATCATTACAATTCACTGAAAGCTCCTTTTTCAAAGTTTTCGTGAGGCCCAACCTTCAAACCCACAGCATTCCTACTGTCCAAAAATACGTGTTCAGCAGTTTCTGGTTTCGTTATCCCCAGGGTGAAAAAAAACCCTTCCTAAGCATCCGTGTTTAACACGGAGCACGTCAACATCAATCCTAAGGAAAAACGTTTTTGCACACGGTGAAACAACCGTTTCTCTTACATGCTTTAAGATATTTGGTTCCAGACAGTTAAAAACACGGATCAGTACGGGTGTCACGTAACTCAAGTAACGTGGAAATGAGGCTCGCGTTGAGGCATTCGATGTCCACACAATATATTTACAAAACCAAACCTCCAGGAAACAGGATGATAGCAAATGAACAGGCATACCACACTAAATAAAAACACAAGCACGACCAAAAACTATAAAAAATCTAATAAAAAAATAACTCTAATACATTAACTGTCTATGCCAAAGTGAAACAAGTCCTACTGCCTCCTGCACGACGAACCCGCTGCGATGCTGATGATGTGGCCGAGTGGGTCGGTTTGCTTACACGTTGACGTACGCAGCAGGATGTCGCGGTGGCCCGTGCTTGTCTTCAGGGGTCTGGATAACCGCGGTGCGATGCCACAGGTTCCTTGATGATCATGGCTCAGGAGGAGGCCAGCAGTGCAAAGCCACTGGTAATAGGTGGTTCCGAGCTGCCCGCTGCAAATGGTGCGAGACCGCTTATTGTGGGGCACCGCCCGACAGGTGACCGGCGTTGCGATGCCGCCGGTGCGCTCTCAAGAAAGGCTGTTTTTAGGGCTCAGGGAGCAAAACAACGGTCCGCTAGCTCTCGCCCTGGGAGTGGCATAACAACCTGGAAACCCTGATGCTGTATCCGAACTTGCCACCATTGCTCCCAAGACCTCGTTCCACACTCCCTACTCCAGCTTGGACGTCCACATCTTCCACTCCACTCGCAGTCAACAGCGTGCAGCTCCCATTGGTTGGTCCAGCTAACCTCGTCTTCCTTTTTGATCACCCTGTGCATGATCTTCATTGGTCCCTTTGAAATCCTTTTAGCCAACCCGTAAGTTGGTCCCTCTTTCTCTTCATTGTTGCTTTAATCTTCTTCTTCTCGGGCCAATCTCCTTTCGGGTATAGGTTCGTCTTCTTTTTCTCACCCTACACCTCCTTGCCAGATGACAACAGGTGAACCCGAAAACCGATTTCAATTATATCTTTATGTACCCTTCTCCGGCATTGAAATCGAATACTCGATCGAAAAAACGCGAACCTACAAATAATCGCGAACCACTCCGGTATATCTCAAACATTTTGCAATAACAGATTGAGGAAACGTTTCACCTAACGTAACCTGCATAATGGTGCGAAGGAACGGGTTCATCACCTCAGCCAAGAAATATAACTGATTAACCACTTGTCGCAGAAGAGTTTGTACGAAGGAAAGTAGTCGTATGGCTGCATTCAGGTGGATTTCGCACTTTCTTCACAGAACCTTACTCCAGCTGGAGGGTTTCCCCTAAATCTCGTCTGTTAACATCGGTCCATCACTTCATGTTGTGGATCAAAGCGCTCTCGTGCTACAAACGACTAGCCTCCTGGTGAGCTCAGTTGGTCGAGCAACTGTTCCGGTTAAACGGTAATCCCGGGTTCGAATCATGGACCAGGACGAATTTTTCTTCAGCTGCGAAGTTTCTGAGAAAGATGTATAGCTTTCCTTTGTAGGCGTACAGCTGCATTCAGGTAGATGTCAAACTTTCCTTCGCCAAAACTTACTCCACCTTGGGGATTTCCCCTAAATCTGGTTGATTAAGAAAAGTATCTAATAGCGACCAACCACCATCGCCCACACGTCGAGAAAGATTTAATCAGCTCCAAGAAAGAGCTCCAAATAAATTCAGAACATACGCCAAGTAACCTCTGTACATTTGCACGTTAACAATAAATGATTCGCGAGACGTACCACAGGTTTGCGAATAAAAATCAATTAAAAACCGTCGCTCGTACAAACCAGGACAACGCTTTAACAATTTTAGGGGCGAAGCTCCTCCTGCTCGGGCCCTGGCCCATCTCTGGTTGCGCTGGTACATACCAGTGATCGTGATTGTAGCAGGATGCCCCTAGGGGTTGGCCAACCTAAGATTGGACGAAGAGGTCGAAACGTTCAATGCGTTCGTTGCTGCCCAACAAGGACGAGAGGGAGAAGAAGGGGTTGTCGTTCGCCGTCGGCGACCTCAAGGCAGGTACAGGGGTACGCGACACAAGACACTCTGCAGAAGGCGACGGCAAAGGCGGCTAAATTGCCACATCATTTGCCAACATTCCCATGGAGATTATCATCGTCCCAAACATGCCGTACATGATCACCACAAACATCGACATCTCTGACGGGCTTATCAACGGAGCGGTGTGAGGTCTCAAGCTTTGCGGGTGAGGAGTGGTGGTCTTGACGTGGCGGCGTCCGGTTTCGATCCCACGACTCTCTGGCCGCGACGGGAGGTACATGGTGCTCTTCCCACTGTGCTACAAACTGAGACGCTAGCATGGCTACGAACGGTCCTTCTGTACTTCACTCATTCAGATGGTGCGCGCTGTCAAGACGACCTATAAGAACGTGTTTGGTTTTATATGATGTGTGTGCGAATGTTTCACGGTTTTACCTATAAGCATTTTAGCTTCACCCTTCTCAACATCATACACTTCGTGGAGATGGAGGGATTTTTTATGCACTCTTCCACTTTGTTTCATAACGGCACTGTTGTGGCTTCGCCACTACGGCTGGCCGTCTAGGCAAGTTTATACCGGGAGACCTCAATACATTGAAGGAGTAACCTGCCAGCTGACAAACCTCAAGAACAGCGGGTGTCGCAGTCCCAATCCTGATCCAGAACCCACGCCAACTTGTTCAGTTTACAGAACTTCCACCAATTATTCCACGATAAGAAATATGCATTTTAGCGGCGCTATGAATACTTTTTCTGTCCCGGCTAAATATTTCAAGGTCGCCCACATAAGCGAATAAGCAGACCTCACATGTCGGTAACCTAAAACCACGATTGCTGTCGAGTTTCATTACGCTGGCATTAAAAAATTTTATGTTCATGACTGGCAAACAGAACGTGTGACTGCGATTGGCCGCCTTGCTGGCTCATTAATCACCAAACTGGTCTAGCAACCTCATGAACCATGGTTACGCTGGTCGCTCTCATTCTTCCCAGATAGACATGTTTCAAGATGATAAAAGCAGTTAGCCAGAGACGTAACAAAAGGCGTTTTGAATGTCTGTTTAGAGCGTGGCTACAATTCAGTTCATACTTTCACAACATTACGGAATGGTTCGTGCGGCATGTATATTGTTGTCGAGTGAAGCTACACACGGGCTATGAGGGCGCGCATTAGTGGAGGGCTCAGGATTAGGTTTGACGACTCAGGGATATTTTGCGTGCACCGAAACCTCGGCACGCTGGGGTTTATTCGCGCCTAAATCAGAAAAGCGGTCGTCCTGGCCGCGAAACGAACCCGTGCACTTGGGCTCAGCAGCCAACGTCTTAGCCACTGAGCAAATATGGCAGGTGTTTATTGTTTATTATGGATGTTCATGTTATGCCTCACGTAAAACTCACTACATTGATACTCATGTTTGCATGTTTACATCCCTGTTGCAAAAGCCAGTGGCACTAGCCCAGTGCATATTGTGTTATTGGACCAGTGTTACACACTAGCACGCGCTGGATACTACCAATACCGGATACTAGCAACACTGCATGGTAGCCATGCTGCATACTAGCAACACCTGACACTAGCCGTACTGGAGACTAGCCGAACTGGAGGCTAGCCGTACTGGATGTTGGCCGTACTGGATGGTAGCATATACTGGACACAGTGGTGCAAGAGATTGGGACGTCAGAACGACAATCTCAACACCACAGAACCGCATATGACAGATGTAGCAAACACACAGCAAGCACATTTAGGTGACATTTCTTTTACTTTTGAAATTGTTATTTTTGCAGTAGTAACTCACACAAAAATTCTTTCAGCTCATGCATGGTCTACATGAACCCCTAATTTAAGACATTCCTGGTCTGTTGGGAGAAATTCTTGCTGGTGTGCCGCAAAATTATTGGTTCGACATGCTTTTCAAACGCAATCACATCAAAGGCGACAAGTTTTGAGAAGCAAATCGTGTTTATTGCCTATAGACATTACTTGAGTGGCATATCGCCCAGCTTCTGATGCAGTCTGCAACCTGTTTGTCGCCAGGAAAACTTTCTCCAATATAGATGTGGAACAGGGCTGCATAAAAAAACAATATGAGGTAGGCACAAATTTTCTGCACACGATCAATCACATGTGATATGCCTATTTCTAAAGCAAGCTTTCTATGCCTCATTGATTGCACTGACGTGCGAGTAATACCCCTGACACACGGGCACCTAAAAGGCTTTTCAAGAGAAAGACTGCTACCGAAACGGCGTTCGCCTTAGTGACACACGACAAAGGAGAATCTCCTTCATCAAAACGGGCATTTCCTGTTAGGGGTGTTCGCCTAGCTAACTCCTTTCCCAGACGAAAAGGAGCAGCTAGCAGCGCAGCCTCGTAAGCAGGCGCTTGCAAATCATAAGCTTCTCAGAACTTAGTGAGACCAAATGCAATTTCATAATACTGTTACGGGGAAAATGGTATATTGCAGGGGTAATTAAATATGCCACACGGTGGGGAACACAGTAGCACACAGTCTCAAGTGGGTGCAGCCAGAGAGCGAGATGGTTCGTCCTCTTCCTCCTCGTCGGTGAACCGTCCACCGCACCAGCTGTCCGGGCTGGGCCCAATCCCTCGGTGTCCATATTCCTTTCAGTGGGTACATGCCCAACCCGTGACATAACCCCCGCCGGTAGAAGCACCGTCTCGGTGCTCATGAGCCTGGTGCGGAAGTTGGGCGATAGGGCTTGAGACGGGAGACATGCACGACGTCCGTAAGGATGTGGCGCGACGTGTCAAGTTTAACTGGGGCGACTTCGTATGTTACGGGGGTAACCTCACGGATTACACGATAAGGCCCAGAATACCGGGACAAGAGTTTTTCGCAAAGTCCCACACGGCGTGAGGGCGACCAGAGAAGTACTAGTGATCCCGGTGCAAAGTGGCGATCTTGGTGCCGGCTGTCATAATGTGTTTTCTGAGACTGTTGAGATGAGGAGAGGCGGATACGAGCAACTTGGCGGGCGTGATCAGCGCGAGCTATGGCGGTGCGGGCATAGTCGGATGTGTGTACAGTAGATGGCAATAATGTGTCCAGTGGCAATGCTGGTTCGCGGCCGAAGAGCAGATAGAAAGGGGAATAGCCAGCAGTGTCATGACGCGACGAATTGTACGCAAAAGTAGTGTAGGGCAAAGCCACGTCCCAGTCGCGGTGGTCTGCAGAGACGTACATGGACAGCATGTCGGTAATTGTTCGGTTAAGTCGTTCGGTCAGGCCATTAGTTTGAGGATGGTAGGCGGTGGTGATCTTGCGATGGGTGCTGCAGGAGCGAAGAATATCGGCAATAACTTGCGACAGAAAGGAGCGGCCACGATCGGTAAGGAGCTGTCGAGGGGCCCCGTGAAGAAGGATAATGTCACGAAGCAGAAAATCGGCAACGTCAGTAGCGCAGCTCGTAGGAAGGGCCCGTGTTATTGCATAACGCGTGGCATAGTCGGTGGCGACGGCTATCCATTTATTGCCGGATGTGGACTGGGGAAATGGACCGAGCAAGTCTAACCCAACGCGGAAGAATGGTTCACTTGGTATGTCCAATGGTTGAAGAAGCCCAGCTGGAGGAGAATTGGGAGTTTTCCACCGTTGGCAGAGGTCGCAGGAGCGCACATACTGCCGGACAGATCGGTAAAGGCCGGGCCAGAAGAAGCGGCGTCTGATGCGATCGTAGGTGCGGGAAATACCGAGGTGGCCAGCAGTTGGGAGGTCATGAAGTTGTTGGAGAACGTCCAGACGAAGGTGCTCAGGAATGGCAAGTAATAATTCAGGGCCGTCAGGACGAAGGTTCCGACGATACAGAATTGCGTCTTTCAGTTCGAACATGCGAACTGAAGGCGTCGAAGGCGCAGAAATAAGGCTCTCGATAAGGGAGCGCAGACGAGGATCCCGTCGTTGTTCGCCGCCGATGTTGGTGAGGGTCGAACGAGACATGATGGCGGGCGCACCCGGAGCTGGGTCAGGCGGATCTACGGGGTACCGCGATAAGCAGTCAGCATCTTGATGCAGGTGGCTGGACTTGTATATGACAGTATAGGAGAACTCCTGAAGGCGCAAAGCCCAGCGACCCAGGCGTCCCGTTGGGTCTTTGAGCGAAGACAACAAGCACAGAGCGTGATTGTCAGTAATTACTGAGAAGTTGCGGCCATACAAGCAGGGACGAAACTTAGCCACGGCCCATACTAGAGCAAGGCATTCTCTCTCAGTGATGGAGTAATTGCGTTCAGACGGGGAAAGAAGGCGACTCGCGTATGCAATGACGCGATCGCATCCGGCTTGTCTTTGGCTGAGAATGGCTCCAATGCCATGCCCACTGGCGTCAGTGCGAACCTCGGTGGGAGCGGTGACGTCAAAGTGGGCTAACACCGTAGCAGATGTCAGCCGGGAGATTAATGCGTCGAATGCCTCAGCTTGCTCAATGGCCCACGAAAACGTGGCGTCCTTCTTCAGTAGATCAGTGAGAGGTTTCGCGATGTTGGCAAAGCCTTTTATGAACCTACGGAAGTAGGAACAAAGGCCAACAAAGCTGCGAACGTCGGCCGTAGAGCGAGGCACAGGAAACTGCTTCACGGCTTTGACTTTATCAGGGTCAGGCTGAACACCTTAGGCGTCAACAAGATGCCCGAGAATGTTTATGCGGCGCTGGCCGAAGTGACATTTGGCAGAGTTTAACTGAAGACCTGCTTGGCGGAAAAGCGCGAGTATATCAGACGGGTGGGTAAGATGGGAAGCAAAGGAGGGCGAAAAGACTACAACGTCGTCCAGGTAGCATAAACAGGTAGACCATTTGAATCCTCGAAGAAGAGAGTCCATCATTCGTTCGAATGTTGCAGGCGCATTGCATAAACCGAAAAGCATTACCTTGAACTGGTATAGGCCATCAGGGGTGACAAAAGCGGTTTTTTCCTTGTCCAAGTCATCTACAGAAATCTGCCAATACCCAGAACGGAGGTCAATGGAAGAAAAGTATTGGGCACCATGGAGGCAGTCAAGGGCATCATCGATGCGGGGCAGGGGATATACATCCTTCTTGGTGATTTTGTTCAGGTGGCGGTAGTCGACGCAAAAGCGCCAAGTGCCATCTTTTTTCTTCACTAACACCACCGGTGAGGCCCATGGACTGCAGGATGGTTCAATTATGTCCTTTTTCAACATTTTATCGACTTCGCTTTGGATGACGGCGCGCTCGGCATGCGACACGCGGTATGGTCGTCGGTGAATGGGACACCGCAGCAGCTGTCCGGGCTGGGCCCAATCCCTCGGTGTCCATATTCCTTTCAGTGGGTACATGCCCAACCCGTGACAATACTTTCATAAATTGTTAAACCTGCAATGAAATAAATTGCACTAAACAAGCCCAATCGTAACGGATTTTTGTAAACATCTGCCCACCGTTGCCAGATTAGGCATGGAACATAGGCTAAAAAAAGAACTCTATTGTTGCTGTTAATACAAATATGTGAAATTACCCATTTATTTTTTCTAAACAACAATACAATGCACAGTTCCTCTCTAAAATAATAAAAAAGGTCTATTAGCCGCACTTTATTTTTGCTATTGCGCATGCTTTTTCCACTAAACGGCTAGCGCCACTTTATTGGTGTGTCAGTTACAGCAACTACATAAAGGAGATCGGAGGTTGCTGTGTGTCAGGAGCGCCACTCCTTTCCACAAAATGTCTTTTGACGTGGCGAAAGGGGTTTAGTTTAAAGGAGATCTAGCGTTGCCGTGTGTCACAAGTATAACACCCACTAGTGGTAAGCCAACTTTCGACATACTGCAGCAAAGCCAAATATACAGAATGCGGTTCTCAACTTTTTTTTATGCCTCCCCGGTGGCATTGATGTCCGAGTAAAACACACTGCAGGAAAGTAAACTTTATACAATGGGTTTCACAAAGGTTACATCCACCATACACCACACAACATAAAAATGGCTTGTCTCTGCACACCGAACGGGCCTCTTGTAATAGGCAGGTTATAGTTTGGCAGTACACACGGATAGCGATTGTCACTTTGCTTTGACTCAGGTAGCATGGGAGGAAGCTTTGCGTTTTAAGCGTTGTTCTCTTAAAAGGGGCTTTTGATTTTTTCCGCATCAGAAGTTTAGCCATAGCATTAGGCTCACCTCTACTGTCGACTTTGTCAATGATACCTACCATAATGCCAAGGCACCAGAAAAGAAAGTAGGAATGCATTAGGCTCACCTCTACTGTTGGCTTTGTCAATAACCCCTACTGTTTTGCTATTGCACCAGAAAAGCAAAAGTGGGAATGTCTTACTTTTTTTTTTGAAACAAGGCTAGAATAGTAATGGCAGGTGGAGGAGAACTGACTGATAGACGCAACATAAAACAGCATGCTTCACTGAAAACTACACTAAAAGTTGAACTGAATAACTTTTTCTTTGAACCAGTAAATCGTGCGTTTCATGGCTATCTGGTCGTGTTGGTTGAACATGATGCGGGGAAAGACAGTGCAGCTGGCACGCAGACGAAGAGAGGAAGAATGGATCACCCACCGTGGTGGCTCAGTAGCTGAGGCATTGTGCTGCTGAGCCAAGGACGCGGGCTCGATTCCCGGCAATGGCGGCCGCTTTTCTGATGGAGGCGAAAAGTGAAAATGCCCCTGTGTGCGAGATTTTGGCATGCATTAGAGATCTCCAGGTGGTCAAAGATCATCCAGAGCCCTCCACTACGGAGCGCCTCATTGCCTGTGTAGCACCAGCGCGCTACACGTCATAATCAATCAAAAAGACTGGACACACAAGAGCGCTGGAAAGAACAGTTTTTTAAAAAGAAATACGCCCACATGTATGTATGCGGAATGGCCACACCACCAGTTCAGTGGTGCACACGCAGGAATCTCAACTCTTTCTTTGACAATGCCATGGATGGTGAACTCACACATGCCTGTTCCAACCTGTTAATCAGTTCTGCCTCAATTGTCTCCCATTTGGTACGACCAGAGCATCTTTTGACTGTTTTATCAACGAGGGGCACACAGCCGCACGTGGAGCAGTGCTGTGCTAGAAACCCGATGGCACAGGTTTCTTCTGAGTGCAACACTAACCCTGTCTGCATGCTTCCTTAACCTACCGTTTAAGCGTCTTCTGCCGTGCCCAATGTTGTTACCGGGAAGGGCAATTTTGTGCACTACCCCTTCGATGCATTCAACATAGGCCCTCCTGTGCTTCGTCCTGCAGTTTTTTCCCCCATTTACCTGAGGGTCGCTCAGTTTGCACAGCCTCAAAGCTTGTTTGAGGCCAAAAAGACAACCTTCACGTCTGAGCGCTGGGCCACCTTTATCAAGTGCAATAATTTGTGCACGTAGATGACAACCGCAACCTTCTGTCTGCTCTTCATAGGCTCTGCGCATGGTTGAGCCTTCGCTTGTAGACTTCCACGTATCCGCTCGGCAACGGAGGCGAGCATAGATGTAGGGTAGCCAGCGGTCTCCAGGCTTTCCACCTGGCCATTGAAGCCAGCAATAGTGAGGTGCAGACAGGATTTTTCAAGCGTTCTAAGGCACTACGTTCACACTTAATGGAAGCACCCGCATGGCTTTGCTTGAAAAATCCGGTCTGCACCTCACTATTGCTGGCTTCAATGGCCAGGTGGAGAGCCTGGAGACCGCTGGCTACCCTACATCTATGCTCGCCTCCGTTGCCGAGCGGATACGTGGAAGTCTACAAGCGAAGGCTCAACCATGTGCAGAGCCTATGAAGAGCAGACAGAAGGTTGCGGTTGTCATCTACGTGCACAAATTATTGCAATTGAAAAAGGTGGCCCAGCGCTCAGATGTGAAGGTTGTCTTTTTGGCCTCAAACAAGCTTTGAGGCTGTGCAAACTGAGCGACCCTCAGGTAAATGGGGGAAAAAAACTGCAGGACGAAGCACAGGACGGCCTATGTTGAATGCATCGAAGGGGTAGTGCACAAAATTGCCCTTCCCGGTAACAACATTGGGCAAGCCGGAAGACGCTTAAACGGTAGGTTAAGGAAGCATGCAGACAGGGTTAGTGTTGCACTCAGAAGAAACCTGTGCCATCAAGTTTCTAGCACAGCACTGCTCCACGTGCGGCTGTGTGCCCCTCGTTGATAAAACAGTCAAAAGATGCTCTGGTCGTACCAAATGGGAGACAATTGAGGTAGAACTGATTAACAGGTTGGAACAGGCATGTGTGAGTTCACCATCCATAGCATTGTCAAAGAAAGAGTTGAGATTCCTGCGTGTGCACCACTGAACTGATGGTGTGGCCATTCCGCATACATACATGTGGGCGTATTTCTTTTTAAAAAACTGTTCTTTCCAGCGCTCTTGTGTGTCCAGTCTTTTTGATTGATTATGACGTGTAGCGCGCTGGTGCTACACAGGCAATGAGGCGCTCCGTAGTGGAGGGCTCCGGATGATCTTTGACCACCTGGAGATCTCTAATGCATGCCAAAATCTCGCACACAGGGGCATTTTCACTTTTCGCCTCCATCAGAAAAGCGGCCGCCATGGCCGGGAATCGAGCCCGCGTCCTTGGCTCAGCAGCACAATGCCTCAGCTACTGAGCCACCACGGTGGGTGATCCAGTCTTCCTCTCTTTGTCTGCGTGCCAGCTGCACTGTCTTTCCCCGCATCATGTTCAACCAACACGACCAGATAGCCATGAAACGCACGATTTACTGGTTCAAAGAAAAAGTTATTCAGTTCAACTTTTAGTGTAGTTTTCAGTGAAGCGTGCTGTTTTATGTTGCATTTATTATTCAACGCCCCATTAACTCCTCTAGCTCTGTTTCAAAAAAAGCATTCGCACCCTTGAGCTTTTAGTGGTACACACCACTTAAAGTTAGAGCAAAACCTTGCTGCACCTTTCAGATAAAATACTTCGGTTCAGGCACCATGCGCCCCAGAAATCAGCACTTGTTTGAGGGTGTACCTATGGTGCTGATGTTCCGGTCTTGCTGAGGAGTCCAATAGGTCGGCACTGCGAGTCGGTTGGTGACCGCAGCAGGTTTCCCCAGGTCTCCCACTCTAGCCACGCACAGCTTCCAGCAATGACCTGAAAATATGAAATTTTACATGAACATTTGGTTGCCCCTGCACCTATCACTACAGCTGGCTGTTCGTCCACACCGCAAAAAGTGCTAAATACTGCGAGAATTGTGAACGTCAGTCATATTCGTTAACTTCTCAGACTTAATCTGCTTGTAAACTACAGCAGCGACGAAGAAAAAACTAAGTAACAAAAACCAGAAGATATGCATTAAGGAAGCACACTGGTCTTTGAAACTTTTTTTTTGCTTTCCACCCAATCTTCATGAAACTTTATGGGCTTGTTCAGTTTTTTTTACCTGATTTCAAATATCCAAGTAGACGATTCAGAGATAATTAAAATTATTCCTTGATTGTTCTTGAGAACAATGAAAAACAAAAACTAGTCTGTAAAAAATTACCAGCAAGGCATGAAAGATATCAGAAGTTGTGGATCATGAAATGTGGGAAGCAGTTTTTTTTTGTTTTGCAATCACTTACAAGTTTACGGTAATTCTAACTTCTAGGTTTGAAGTATACTTCTCCTGCTGGCCAATTAAAAATAACGCTAATTAAACAACTGCAGAAATAAAATGCCAAATCTGCTTCCCATGTTGTTAAACATTCAGCTTTACACTGAAAAAAGAATGATCTTTCTAGCTGCTTTACATGCTGGGATGTACAGTGCGATCAGGCTTGTCTAGGGCAAGCGAGCGCACGGCTTTGGAGCACGCTGGCAGCATCTGCTCATAGCGGCTGGGTTGGAGATGACTTTCCATTGCGCGTGCGTGGATTTCGGAAAGGCTCGGGCCGCTCACCTTTTAGCATGGGCAACTCAAACTTAGACGCCTCCCACCGAAAGGGGCACTTCTGTTCTACAGCGCCAGCCGTAGGCAATGATACAGGAATAAGCGCGTAATTTGACGCGATGCCTTATCAGTGCAGGCGTTACGTAATCGCACAAGAGGTTCCACGGAAAGCGCTGCAGTGCATTTGCTAAACATAAGATTCAGAAGATTAGCGCAGGCTATTTTGCATGATTGCGTAACCACCTGCAGGGATAGTGCACTGCGTCGAACAACGCGTCTGTTCAATGCTCACTGTTGTCCCTGTGGAAGAAAAGCGCTCGACAAGCTCAGGTGATGCCGCCTGGAAACTAGAGTGGCACATGCGAGACGACGACTAGCCTGAGCCTGTCCGAGATCCACGCACGCGCAAAGGCAAGCTATCTCCAACCCAGCCGCTATCAGCAGATATCGCCAGCACGCTCCGAAGCCGCGCGCTCGCTTGCCCTAGACAAGCCTGACGCGCACTGAACCTCTCGAGAATTTCTTATTGCTGCAATACCGCTTGTGGCAAAAAAGCAGAAAATCATGGGAAAAAATTTTTTTTAACGAAATCTGGCCAGTACGGCTTTTACAAGTACCTGGTACGGCTCAATACCAGCTTTTCAGAGAAAAAACTGTGAACTACGAAAAAAGTGATACCTAGAAGAATGCTTTTTTGGGCAATTTTTTGGTCCCAAAGACCCATGTGCCCCCTTAAGCGCAATCTCGTTTCGGAAACTGTGCGTGTTGACACATGGGTCCGCCACTTCGACTGAGTGGTACACTACATGAACTACTGCCGCTCTTAATTTGTACCCGAGTATACATCAGGATTTTCTGTCAATCCTAGAGCACAGCCATTTTTGGTGCACCGCCATGTGGGCGCTTTCTCGGACACTTCGGGAAAAGTAGACCCCACTCTAGGCACATGCCCCCATTCGCATTGAACTGCGCATCGCGAGGCTTATTTGGGCACCTAATTCAGCGTGAAAAGTGGTAAGTGCCTTTTTATTTGATGTGTCTGCCCACTGCAGCGCTTTTACCAGAGAGTGCATTCAAGCCGAGTAAAAACTAATTGTATTCCAGGTTTGCCTATGTTGTACATGGAACACGAATGCAGCGGGTAGCGCGTTGTTCTCTCCGAAATCACAGCCTGTGAGGCTCAATTTTGTCGTGTGAGGCTTTTTGCAGCCCACTGCTGTACCCATGGTTTGTACAGTCACTTGCTTTTTTCTGAAATCACTCCTACAGGCAACCATATCCTGTAGGAAATTAGCAATGTATGGAAGCTACCTGTTCAAGCTACGGTCACTGCGCTAAGAACCAACGCAAACGCAAGATCCTGATGCGAGAAACCTCCTTATGAAATAGGTGTACGCAAGTGAGAAGTCTATCACATAATACACTTTCGGGGGCCCACAGCACTGCTGCGAGTTGGTCGTCATACTAAACCGGAAATACCTCGAATCGAGAGGCTTTGCAAGAACAAGTGCGGTCGTACGCCACTTTCAGAAGCCCACTTATTCATTCCCCTGACGTCCATTGTAAACTTGGGTTCTCTAAAAGCGTGCCGTGCGTTGTTCTCGCAGAAATCATGGCCTGTGAGATTATTTTGCCGTGCTGGCTTTATCAGGTCGACTGCTGTAGCCAACTCCCCTGTACCACAGGAATTAGATGTGCGCAGTCATCCCGCAACAGGTTGATGTTTGCTGGCCTTGCTTCCTTGAAATGAACACAGCTAACTTGAGGGGAACCGAAGTTTGAGATAGACTGTCACGATCTAGACCCACGCTCGTGAACCTGGGAGGGTAGGGGTACCCTCCAGCCGAGAGACGACATGCAGCGTGCTGGTGGTGACGGTGACTGACCCTCCGAGCAGCCGTGCTCGGCGGTGTTTATTGCCCGGCCACACACACTGTTGCCCACCGAGCCTGGTGGGGCCACTGAACTTAGCGGCCAACGAATATCAGGGATGGGGGGGCGCCACACACTTGTCACACCCCTCACCCCAAGTTTGTTTGTCCTACGTAAACACCAAACAACACCTGCCCCCCCGGTTAGTAACGGTCTGGCGGTCTCCATAGTCTCGCATCCCGCCTGGGCACAGGTGTCGATGCAGGTGTGGCAGCATTGGGTGCCACCTGTGTCCCTCGCGCACCAGCTGTCAGTCTTCCCGGTGTCGAAGGACTTGCGCGTGGCGCCACAGTGGCGCGAGTAGCACCAGCCCCTGGTGCTGTGCTGGCAGCGGTCGGTGAAGCTGGCTCCCCTTGAAGGAGTCCAGGCTGAGGCAGTGCAGCGGGCCCATGGCCAGGCAGCCCGGCTGCGCCAGCACCTGCTCGGGCGCGTACGGGTCCCCGCACAGCATGCACAGCATCAGCCGCAGATCCGGCCAAGGCCCCGCGACCGCGGGCAGCGCCTGGTAGATGTGAAGCCGGCCCGCCCGCCGCTCAATGCTCTCCACCAGTGCGCACAGCGCCTGCTCCAGCCGCACGGGGTCCAGGCTGCCGCCGTCGTCCACGAAGGGGCACTGCAGGCTCTTGGCCCGGTTGATGCCCCCCTCTCGCATGAAGTCCCCCTGGCCCGCAAACACCATGACCAGGGGCAGGCCGTGGAAGGGCAGCCGGTCCTCCTGCTCCAGGTTGGCCAGCAGGGTCTTCTCGAGGCTCTCGCGGATGTACTTCAGCTCCAGCTGGCTGGCGTACACGCAC
Organism: Haemaphysalis longicornis; assembly: GCF_048455015.1. Taxonomy (NCBI): domain Eukaryota; kingdom Metazoa; phylum Arthropoda; class Arachnida; order Ixodida; family Ixodidae; genus Haemaphysalis; species Haemaphysalis longicornis. Next base: position 2,789,855 of record NW_027526352.1, on the reverse strand, counting down.
TGGCAGCCGTGGTGCTCCGTGCGGAACAAGTTGTGCGGCAGGCCCACGTCGCCGTCGATGATCGTGAAGTCCAGCGCGTACTGGGCCTTGTCGAGCCTGAAACCCTGCGGTAGCGCCTGCCGCATAGCCTGCGCCACCTGCTGGGCGCTGGCCCTGGCATCCAGCACCACCAGGTGCAGCAGGCGGCCGTTGGTGCCCAGCACCCCGCCGCCGTTGGTGCCGGCCTCTCGCCGGTGCAGCAGCTGCTCGATGACGCCGTCCATGCAGTCGGGCTGGATGGGGCAGTGCTCCCTCTGGCACCTGAATGCTTGCCGCCGTGCCGGTGAATGTCCCCACCTCGAGCTGGAACAGGGCCTCGAACTTGGTCAGGAGGCCGGGGACGTCTGCCACTGCATGCACTGCTTTCTGGTACTCCGGCAGACGCAAGCCCAAAGACTGGATCCAGTTCCGGCCCAGCAGCGTCGGTGACGACCCCTTGGTCAAGTGCAGGGCAGGGTGGCCTCCCTGTCGCCAAGGCGGACGCTGACCTGGGTTTGACCCTCGACTTGGGCGAGCTGTCCGGAGTAGCTGCGCAGCATGACGCCCGACGCCTCGACGGCCACGCCAGGGAAGGTGCGCTTGAAGGCTTTCCTGGCCAGGACCGACACACTGGACCCTGTGTCCAGCTCCATGGCGATGGGGCGCCCGCAGACTTCCACGGTCAGCCAGTATGGTGGCACCACCGGCGGCACTGTGGCCGCGTGCCACATGTCGAAAATCTGCGGGTCTTCGGCCACGACGTGAAGCCTAGCCGTTGCACCCGAAGCTGCTGCCGCACGCCCCCGCCGCCTACCCTTGCGCCGACTCCCTCGGCCGTGGGCTGGCGTGGAACCTGTGCTCGACGCCGGCTGCTGCTTCCGTCCGTCCGCCGTCGTCCCCCCTCGGCACACCCGAGCAATGTGCCCAGTTCTTCCGCACGCAAAGCACTCCGCTTGCGCGAACTGGCACTGGGAGGGGGGTTGGTCACCACCGCAGCAAACGCACCTGCCATGCCGTGCCGCCATCTTGTTCACCGCCGCCTCTGCCGACGGTGAGCCGGCCGCACGCGCTATCTCGCCCGCGTCCTTGGCCACAGCCTCCGTCGCCAGCGCTGCCTTCATGGCGTCGTCCAGCGAGGGGTCGGGAAGCTCCAGGAGTCGCGTCTGCATGGCGGGGTCATTGACGCCGCAGACGAAATGGTCCCGGAGCAGCGAGTCGAGCTGCTCCCCGAAGGCGCAGCCGCTCGCCAACCCTCGCAGCGCTGCGACGAACTGCCCGAGCGTCTCTCCGTCTCGGCGGCTCCGGTTATTGAAGCGAAAACGCTCCATTAACGTCGACGGAGCCGGGCTGTAGTGCGAGCGTACCGTAGCGAGCAGCTCACCCAGCGGCTTGTCGTGCGGCGTGGCCGGCTTGAGCAGGTCGAGCAGGAGAGCGAAGACGCGGGTCCCGCAGCTGGCCAGGACGATGTTGCGCTGTTTTGCCTCGGGTGTGTCGTTAGCCCGGAAAAACACGCCGACTTGCTCCTCGTAGACCGGCCAGGCAGACCCTTCACCCTCGAACGGCTCGAGCCTCCCGTACAGCAGCATGGCGTAATGGCGGCTGGCTTGAGGGGGCGGTGTCTCGGCGTTCTTGGTGGCGGCGTTCACGGTGGCTTCGGCCACTCCGCGGGCTTCTTCCCTCGTCGCCAGTGTCACGATTCAGACCCGCGTTCGTGAACCTGGGAGGGTAGGGACACCCTCCAGCCGAGAGACCACATGCAGCGTGCTGGTGGTGACGGTGACTGACCCCCGAGCAGCCGTGCTCGGCGGTGTTTATTGCCCGGCCACACACACTGTTGCCCACCGAGCCTGGTGGGGCCACTGAACTTAGCGGCCAACGAATATCAGGGATGGGGGGCGCCACACACTTGTCACATAGACGTCGTGGGGTCAGTACTTGCAAGCTTCTAAAAGTGGCGTAGGACCACACTTGTTCTTGCAAACCTGCTAGATTACATATGTTTTCGGTTGAGCTTGACGACCCATTCGCGGCGGGGCTCTGGGCCCCGGGAAGTCTATAAGGTTATTAGACTTACCACATGCATATGCCTATTTTATCGCAATATTTCTCGCATCAGGATCCTACGCTTGAACCGGTAGCTTCCGTACATCGCTAACTTCACACAAAGCACGGCGACCTGCAGGCAGGATTTAAGAAAAAGTGAGTGAATGTAAAAACCAGGGTACAGAACTAAACCGCAAAAAGCCTCGCACGACAAAGTACAACCTCAAAGGTTGTCTTTTCGGCAATAACAACGCACCGCACGCTGTATTTGCGATCTGTGTACAGCAGCGGCAAACTTCGCATACAGTTAGCTCTCATTCACTTGGGATGCGGTCTCTGGTGAACGGTTAAGGTGCAGCATGCAGACACGTGAAAGGAAAAGGCATTTGCAAATTTTCAAGCCCAATTGGGTGCCCAAACTCACGGCCTGATACGCAGTTCAACGCGAACAGCCACATGCTGATAGGGTGGCGGCTGCTCTTCCCGCAGTCCCCAAGGAAGTGCCTGCATGGTGGCACACCGATCGCGGAATCATGGCGGTGCCCCGGGAGTGCTAAAAATTATTGTGTATAGAACCTTTCGCTACTGCTATAGACCAGAATTTCACCAGGTCGGCCATCTTCTAACGATCAAGGCCCCACCTGGCGGGCATTTCTTGGGGACTGCGGGGAAAGCAGACGACGACGCGCTCCCACACTGTTGCTCCGTGCCGTGCATGGATATCAGACATCATGGCGGCATCAAAAATCGATCAGTGTCATTTATTCGGTATGTCAGCAGCGACAAGTTCAACAGCGCTTTAAGAACGTTCAAAGCGTCTGAGAGCTATCAGGTTTGCCCATAAATTCCTTTCCCAACCCGCTGAGGCAGCGGGCAACACCACACGCACTTTGTCCTGACGGGGGTTGCCTGGGAGGCTAGGTTTCACCGTGCCAGCAGGACTCCCGACTTTTCGTCCCCAATTGACATTTACTTTCTTAATTGTGGGCAGGTTGCAGTCATTGCCTTTATACTTGGCGATGTACAGAAGCTACTCATCCGTGCGTGATTACGCCGTTGTTGGCTGCACCAACAATCAGCGCAAGCGCTATGTGCTCATGCAAGAAGCGTGTGAAGTGCACCACGACAAAAGATTCGCTGCACAAATTTTTTGCGTCCCTTGAGCGTCCATGTTTGAAAACCACAAGTGCCTAAAGAAGTCTTGCCCTATCTGTCATCAGAACATGAAAACATGCAGCCCTACTTTTAACATCTATGCCACAATACCCCATTGTACGCACCTGGTTACAAGCCAGGCATGGTACATTGCAGCAGTTCAGATTATTCCCAGCTTGATCACTGAAATGAGTAAAAAGACATGCACACAAGTTCGAAAGCACACAAACGTGAACTGCGTCAGCTTTACAACAGGCATGCACCGCCTCAGGTGATGCACCATTGCAGTCATGTCGGTGCTCGTGTTGCAAAATTCTGTGGTCAAATCCAAGTGCTGTGGTTTAGCTTTCAAGTCAAATTTAAGGCTAGTGCACAGAAGGTAAACACATGGGCAATAAGATGTAGTCCACAGAGTTACGAATTTATGGATACCATGACTTCTTGCTATCACTGTCAAAAAAATTTGCTTCTGTACATTGACAATCAAGCTAGCACAAGTGGTAAGTAGCAGACAAACAACAGTATTAATATGCTGACAATAACTACCAACAAACAACTTATTCAGTGTGTTTTGAAATATTCACAACGGGAGACAAAATTTTGCATTCCACGAAAGCGCGTGGTGAACAACATCGGTGCGGCATCAACGTCAGTTTACAAGGTGCAGAGACCGGTGCTTGACACATAAGCGGCCCCTTTATGCTCCCATATCTGCATATCTGTCAAGCCGTTGGCTTCAGCTAGAAGCAATGCTGGATTGAAAGATGCCTGCTCAGTAGCACTTTGTGAGCACCACACCTAGAACCACACTGTGCTTCCGACAGAAGTGGCTGCGCTGGACTTGCGCATTGTCAAAAGATTTAGGCATGCCACAGCAAGAAGTGCTTGTGTATCAGCCAGCATTTTCTTTCCTACAGCGAAAACGTGAGCTCTTCGTAGCTATGAGCCTTTATCACGTGGGCCAGATTCACTTGATTCGCCTGGAACAAGTGAATAATTTGACAGATAAGTAAGTTAAAAGGGGCTGCACCTGTGTCAGTCTCTACTCCAGGCGGGTGGCTGTGAGACACCGCACAGATATGATTCACCCCACGTAATCAGTGCTACTCTGCACAAGTACTGGGATTAGGGCATGCATGATATATCCAAAGCTCACTCGTAAGCTAATTTGTACGACATGCATGCTAGCAGCCCATCCGTGTCACTAGCTTTCATTAGGGGCTGGCGTGTGCTAGTTTGGGCTCGTCCATTGCATTGCCTGGCTTGTCTTTGCCACTTCGATTCTGCGATATAAATCTTAAGTTGAGTGAGTGCCTACTAACAATTTCTTGTTAGTCTGGGTGGCCTGCGGTTTTCGGCCGATGGGACCTTGCAAACTCGCCTAACTTTCTGCGCTAGTTTACAACGATACAGACGCCTCTGATAACGTGCCCGCCTTCTCGCGAGCTACTCCCGACGTAATGAAGTGCTCGCTTTTTCGCATGCATTTCCAAAGAACTTCTGTCCAAGCTATTTCTTGGTATACCGCAGATATCCCAAGGGGTGAACTAGTCCCAGCGTTGCGCCGCACACGCGAGAATAATAGAGTTTTAGTATACGCCTCGAGCTTCGCGATCGCTGCGCCGCCTGCCGCCGCTTCTCCGCGGCGTTGACGGGATTTGCGCTGCGTGACTGATAGGGGCTCGTGCATTGTTTGGGTTCTATTTCGCTTCTTTTCGCCTTTCCGCGCCAAAAAAAAAACTTGTTATGGTGACGACTATAGGCAAAGAGTACTAAGGCAAAGAGCAGCTGCGACTTCGTAGAGTACGCGATCGCCTGCAAGAGCTACCCGGGGACGCGGTTCTGCGCGCTTCGTCGCCGCTCTTCCGGGCGTCGGCGACGGCAGCAGCATATCACCCATGTCACCTCCAAAACAACAGGCACAAATGAATTCTACTGAGGCCTCGTTTAGACCTGATACTGGCACAATGAAAGGTTGGCTTCATTTTGCAGCGTGGACAACGAATGCGGCTTCGTTTCGCATATATACGCCACAGAAAAATATGTTTTGGGGGATGTGATTACCCAATCCCGGACAATAACTTATGCCTTTTATAAGAGTATAAACCATGCGAAAATTTAAAGTATATTCCAAGCCTATGCGTCGCTAAATATGTGCCCACACACCCTATATAGCAAGAACCAAGGAAATGAAACCACAGAAAAATAAATGCTGTGCAAATGCGGAATTTAGAAACATAATAGCTCTAATGGAAATGAAAAAAAAACAGTGCAGCTTCTGGCATGCTAAAGACGTTCGTCTAAACTTAAGCCAGGTAGGTTTCACTAGACCAACTATACGCGAAATGCACTGCTATTTCGCGAGAAATCGGTGGGGGGGAAGGGGGGGGGGGGTAGGGAGGGGGACGCCGTGTACAAATGCGGAGCGGAATCAAGCAATGAACGTTTTAGTAATCCCACACATAAATCTCGCGTTCACTTTCCTTTTGTTTTTCTACTTCAACGAAGAGCTGATCGTACGGCGGACGCATTTTTGGAAGTATACAGGGTAGGCTATTCAACAAGCGATGAAATGTGTAGTTGGAAGAGTGTGGTATATGTGATAAAGCCCTCTGCTTTCAGTTTCTGGTTTATTCTGCAGGCTCCTTGTGTCATATGACGATATTTCGAAGCAGCATTTAGTCGCGGACGCGGATTATATTGTAAGCCCGTCTCCGCGCTGCTCGCAGAGGATATATGTAGCAGATGAAGGTCTGCGGGCGCGCACCTCACGATAAGACGTCTCTGTCGTGTGCTGATCCCCGAGTATAATTATGCATTGTCCATCGTACCTTTGTTGAATATTCCCGAATTTAACACAGACTGGCTCGTAAATGGTGGTGATCAATATCTAAGGTATAATATTGGCAAACGTAACTGGTGTGCTGTCAGGTATGAGTGCTCCGCTGATTATGTAAGCGCACAAAACTGATTTAAAGCGCAGTGTATAGCCGTAGCATGAACATCTGAGGAACCGGTGGTTACGGAGACACGGCTAGTAAATTCAGGTCAGTGTAACTACAATCGGCTCCATCATACGCCGGTTCTGCGACGCTGGCCTGTGGCACACACCGAGCGCTTATACCGACCGAAAATACCACACTAAGATCGCGTCGGAAACATTTACTCTCGTAAACACACCCCATTTGCGAACAGAGTGACTGCTCCACACAAATATGAATTTCAAACGCCCACAAACGGTAAATCTCAGTCGTGAACGTGCCGCAAAAGCAGCGGCGGCACTGGGGAGTGGGGCGCGGACTCCCGCGCCTGCTTTCGAAACGGGCCGCTAGGGGGATTTCAGTGGCGCCCCTACAGGCCGCGCTCGAGGCGTATAGCGGAAAGCACCACCTTAGCGCGCCCATAGCGTTAGCGGGCACGCTAACCGTCGCGTAACGAGGCGCTATCCGTTTGCCATTGCGGCGCGCAAACGTTAACGCCACAGACTATTTACGTCAACCCCACGCCAAAGGCAGTTTTTCACATACGCGAAACACATACGCGTCACCGTGTTAAAAGAACCTCGCGTGATGTAAAATAATAAGTATCCCTATTTACAGCACGAAAATCGTAGCCAATGTCTAGCTTAAGCGTCATTTGAATCTAGCTGCCGCGGAAACAGTGGACCGGTAAATCGAGGAGGAAGCCCAGCAAGTATGCTGTCACCTAGACCTTGGAGAGCAAATGACACGGGGGTCTAGTGATCCCATAAACACCAGAAAACGCGCTCCAAACAAGTACATATTCATAAAAAACGCGTACTTACTCTAGTAGAAACGACGCTTCCAACGTAAATCCTTCTTCACTGCAGTCTCTAGCTTCTGAACACCAATACACTTTGTTCGGACGCAGTGTCACCCAAAACCTTTGGCGCGGTCTTTCATGAGGTGGATGCACACACGCGTGGGTCGGATGCGCAGACATCACCTTATAAGACTTATACAGATATGATTAAACTAGAAATCGAGGTATAATACCCAAAAAACAGAAGAAAGCGCGCTAGCACGACCGCACATTCAGGCATGAACTTCGCTAAGTAGGGGAGATAGTTGCCAGGCTGCAAGAGCTGCACCTCTATGTTGGACGAAAGTAAGATTAATTAAGAATGTAGTATTGGTAATATTCTTTCGGTTTTCGAAATTTATAATAATTTCGGCCTTCAAATTGGTGTTTTCATGCGAAAAATAATTAACAATTACTTTGACAGATTTACGATCACGTTAATAAAATGTTTACTTGTTTTTGTTTTCTTGTGGTCGGTTTGCTCGAATGAAAGCTTTATGGCTTTATTACTACCCTCTGCAGAGTAACTCTGCTCTGCACATGTGGTTGCGAGCACGCAATGATACAGGCGCCCACAATTAGTGGTTGTTCTAGAGTGAACTAGAATAAGGGAGTGTCCCGAGCGGCGGCGCCGAGCCACTCCGGTCGGCGTCGACACCGCGAGGTGGCGCGACTGCGCCCTTTCGCAGCTGGTCTGGCGCAGTGAGACTACGCGTCTGGCCTTGCACTGTCATGTTCTGGCGTTCTCTTTCGGTTTTCAAAGGCATTCAGAAGCTAAGCAAGATTCTAAACGACCAAACGTGATTGTCGCTTTACTTACTCCTGCTCCAGGTTGAGCACAAGAACTGTGGCCTCGAGGTGGTGGGCCGTTCTGGTTGCAGGCACTTTCCGCTATCCGCGATTTTGATTCACTTCGAGCTTTATATCTGGCGCGGGCGCTTCTGAATGTCAATTAACTGTCACCTGTGTTCTCCGCAACACGCCGAATACTGCCTGACGAACGATAATTACTTACTTTTCGCGAAATGGCAGGTGTTCAGCTTGGACTGTAAGTCCCTGCACAGGGCAGAGCATCGTGGTTCTAAAAACACGTTATTGCTCGTTTAGCAGCATTTAGGAGCGACAGATTTTTTAGCCCTGGTGTTGCAGTCAACTCTGATGTATTATTTGGCGCATGTGCGCAAATAAGCACGTTGACACCCCCCTCACCCCCAATCTCCAAAAAAGGAAGTTTAAACCCACCGCATAGCACAAAAACGAAACTAACTGCTGCTTGCTTGCCAATATGGCATGGAGTCTTTACGATTTTTAAGAGATCAGAGGTGCTATCATGGCGAAAGGCAAATTATTTTGTAGTTATTTCTTGTTATAATTACTATAAAAAAGAACAGTATCTAACTAATGTTAACACTTACATGCAATGCTACATGTTAAGCAAAATTGTGTACAGCTAATGGCCCAGCTTCACCTTTTTCAAACCCGATTGAAATTTTTATAATATACATACAGTGGACGACCTTTTAGTGTACTGTCACAGTTTATTTCGCAATTTCGTCCACTACTACGCGCATTTACCTAATTTAGCATACTTTGCAGATTGCCGTCTTTTTGCATTGCTTCTGTTGACGCTTTTGATGTAGAAGTGAATGCGGGTCGTGAGGTAAAACGCACCTCGCAACAGCCTCACAATGATCACTGCACCCAAATTCACACTGCTGCTTAGCCTTCACCACACTCAAAATGTCAAGGATGCTATCTCAATGAAGCTCAGGAAGACTGAAGCATTCAGTGAACGCGTTCTCCATGTTTAGCACAAACCTGTGCACAACGGCCTGTACATAAAGTGGAGCTCGCACACTGCAGCCGATGATTCTGTGAGGGGCTTGTCCTAGTAGTGTCAAGTACGTTTCCCCATCCATTCAGGATGCATCTGTTATTTCCCACACAATTTGACGGACAATGTAAATTCTGTACTCAACCAGGCACTCTATCGCACATAATATGGGAGTGCGTCAAGAACCCAGACCTCCCACCTCCTTTTCCTTCCCCTACTCCTGAGCAGTGGGAGATACTGCTGTCCAGCTCCCTCCCTCAAGATCAACTTCTGCTGGTCGAGAGGGCCAGTCGAGCCGGGACGGCGCATGATTACCTGAAATGAGGAACAACCCCACCTAAAAGCTCGATAAAAAAAGTTTTGTCTCTCTCTCTCCTGCCGCCGCAAATTGCGGTTCCACTTTTTTCGAACCTCTTCGTCTCCTGGGGTGGAGAACAAAGACGCCTTTGGAGCACCCTGATAGCCGGTGCGACAGCCTGGGCAAAACAGTGCGCATCAGTCCTTCTTTTCGCTATCTTCCTCACATGGTGGTCCTTGACGAAATGCACTCTCTCACTGTTTTGAAAAACGCGTCAGAACCTCCGCACCGATTCCACCGAACGTACGTGCCCCCACCGCCTTCCAAGTTCTACGTTTCGTCCGGCCTGATCGAGGGCTGCGGCGACAGCGCGGGCGCGGCTGACCGGCTGCGAGATCGTGCACCAGCGCCCCTAGCCACCCTAGCGGTGGTCGACGGCGCGCGGCACGCCGAAAGCAGCGCCGTCTCCGCCCGCTCGGGCCACTCCCCTATTCTAGTTCACTCTAGATTGTTCTAACGTGGCTTTAACTTTGGCTCTGTTGAGTTCAAAATTTTGAACGACCACTCTCGCCGCGTGGTTAGCTGTTGCAAAACGCTGGCACAACCGCGCAAAAAAAAAGAAAAGAAAAAAAAAGCATGCGGGGGGAATTGACCCCGGTACTATAGCACCGCAAGCGGAGGCGCAAACCCTACACCAAATATAAAACCTTAGCAATGTTACTTAATCAGCCGGTTTTACCTTCGTATGGAAGAAATTACAAATTTCAAGTTGGCTCTGTCTGGACGGACCGCTAAGTTCTCATAAAATTCCATCTGGACGGAAGGTGCTCCGTTTCGTATGGACGGAACTTTGGCACCTTAATATCGTCCTGTCTGGACGGAACGGTACCCACCGCCTTAACTAAATCCCATTGTTTTAAGCTTCAACTATGCTAGTGCATGATATTCGGCTTTGTGTGTGACTGTGATTAGAGGACTGTGATTAGCCTCCTTTTCTCCCGCTCACGCCGCGGGACAAAAAGGAGGCAAGGGTCTAGTAAAGGTCACCAATTACCCCTCCAATCTTCCTTAGCAACCCCTTGTAGCACCTGTAGTACAACTGTTAGCAGCAGTCTGTCATGATGTACTCAACCGGCAAAACAGCATCCGCTCACACACTAGCGATAGTCGCTGTTACTGATTCACACTATTTCTAGCTTTTATTGGTGTTTCGCCCAGATGAAACTGGCCAATTAGGGCAGTCACTACACCTTTTCATAACTTCAATGTTTGGAGTAGGCAGCTCCTGTTTTGGTTGCAGCTAACCATTCCAATAGATCAATCTCTCTCTCTCTCTCTCTCTCCCTCTCTCTCTCGTGCTCTCTCGCTCACCAGTTTGCTTTGGCTGGGGCGCTGCTAGTTGTGTCTATAGAGATGTTAGCGGTTGAAGAAACGTTCAAAACTGTGTGAAAACACGTTTTTTTCGTTTTTTTTTACCGGGAGAAATATAAACAAAACAAACAGAGCTTCTCCGAGGTGACAGTGATGACGTGAATGCTGATGTACCCTCTACAACGGGCGAGTGAAAGTTCTTTACCATTACCCCCCCCCCCTTCCCCTAAAAAAAAAGAAAAATGCATGTGCTCTACACACAGCCCTCCAGACACGTGAAAGTACAGCGGCCGAAGGACTGAAACCCATTGTCTCAGCCCTATGACGCGTGGCACATGCTTGTCCTGCACAGGTACACACACCAGCACACCAACTACCAGCACACCAACTACTCCATCGAACCCTAGAGCAACATGAGTGGGTGCGTTGCCTTCACTTTGGTGCTCAGTCCAAATCGATCACCCTTAATGACCACATTCTCCATGCTTCACCGTCGTGCACACACGCACGACACGGCAAATTTCATAGTGAGTTGTCCAGCCTCTTTTGCTGTATCAGTATACGAGGTGCCTTGCCCGAGCCTCGAAAAGGAGCATGCTGCCAAGGCTGTTGTCGTACAGTTGCACCTAGCCGATCGTGGTTTTCTGGGCTCTATACAAAGCTAGAGATTATTTTTTGGAGGCCACACGATGCCACTCCTTCTCTTCTACCTCACCAATCCTCTGCCGCTCTTCCTGTGCCCACGACGTTCCGAGTACGCTTCCACGGGCTCTTGGAAGAGGTCGTAGTTTTGCTCTAACCTGTAGAGTCTACACGTCCACTAGGTGGGCAAGCACAACATTACCTCCAGGTATCCAAAGACACAACGGGCCCAGAACTCACACTTGATAAACAGCAGGGAGCCATTCAATGAAAGCTTTCTGGAGGCTTCCTTTGCTTCAAATGAGGACAGGCCAAGATCGCCCAGCACAGCCTCGTTGGCGGTGGTGCCATGGCACCCAACTGCCATACGACCCAACTCACTTTGCTGTCGCTCTATCAATTCCCTGGTCTCCGATGAGAGGCAGATCACAGCGTTGGCAAATGTCAGGGTTGGCACATAAACTAGCTTCCACAGTTCGCTTACCATACCAAAGCGGTTGCAGCCCCACAGCACCCGGCATCTTATGATGCCTGATCCCGTAGTGCAGACTGCCGCAGCTTTTCCTCCCGTTCACAACACAAGTTCTAGTCTGCCCCCAAACACACATTCAGGTGCATATACAACGCTCGAGTGGTGAGATGTTCTCCGCCCAGTGATAGCGTACTTTCTGTGTTCTTCCCAACAGTGAGGCCGACAACTGCCATTTTCTTGGTGTTGAACCACAGGCCCAGTTTCATGATCTCAGCATGGGAAGCTTTCAATAATACCTGGCTTTGATGACCATTCTGCAATGCCAACCAAATCATCAGACCCGGTATCTGTATCTGTCATGTATGCCCCTCGTGCTAAATCTCAAGCCCAAAACCAAGGCCTTATTTGGTCAGCTCCCGCTCAATGCCTGCTGTGTGTAGAATACACAGTAGCGGTGAACGTTATTGACGCACTAGTGTTGAGTACGGAAGAGTGCAAAGCCAAGAGAGAGCTACTCATGCGCACGCTACCAGTGAAGAATAAATGTTGCATTTACACACACCAAAAAAAGTAACTCTGCTACAGTAACAGATAGTACAGTTTCCAAAAGTAACTTGTTACAGTTACTGTGACAAGTAATACTGGTGCTTTTTGGCTACTGTATAAAACTAAGTAATAGATCAAAGACCAAATGATAAAGCGTACTTAAAGGGGCCCTGAAAGGCATTTTGAGCACACTAAATGAACTAGCGCAATCGCTAGATTGGGTCGCCAACGTCACCTGTGCCAAGTATTACTCTTTTACGCGCAGCGGAAAGCTCACACTTTTGTTGCAAAGTTTGTCGCTTTTTTCTCACCCTTTCCTTCGTGTTTTTGGACGCCGCCATCTTCACATGTCTACATCATCGATTCCCATATGTTCGTCATGAGCTAGACATCCTGCTATTGGGCGGCTTTTTCACGCACTTCCGGCAAAGAGATGAGTCGTCTGCTCAGCGTCGGCTCGCCGGCTGATCTGCCAGCGGAGTGCCGGAGTGCTTTGACATTTTACGACAAACGAAACAAGTGTAAACAAACGCTTAACCGTTTGTATTGAATGCAACACGGCCATAACACGACGTGGATTTTATCTTACGTGAGTACGTACCATAAAGAAAGTCCCGTGGCACTTCTTCGGTGCAATCGCAGAGAACGCCCTGAGCCGAATGCCCGGGTTTGACGCGTACATTTTGTTCAACTTCAAAACAATCCAGAGATGCGTTTCGAACGAACGCAACGTCACAACATGCGTTGCAAGTCTGAACCGCGATTGACAGACGATGAGTTGCCTCCTCCTGCCCGTCGTAAATACGGCACTCAACTCACACCCGGTTCGCGGGGACGAGCAGCAAGTCACAACTCTGGCGCGCAAGCGAGAAGGCTTTTAGCCAGGCACACTGCACATACCCCATGCGAGGTTGAGTGGTACGTCGTTCGAGAAAGATAATCCAGACCATGGGAAGCACTATCCACCCGCAGAAGTACAATGTCGCATTTCATCGCGATACGAACGCGTCCACAACACACAGGAGGCGATGCACACACACACACACACAGCTTCGGTCGCTGCATTGGCTTAGCTGCAAGCTTCGTTCGGACAATCAGCGATGCTACGACGATACAGAGCTGCGTGAGGACGACGTGCTAACCACTTCACGTATTTAAAAACACAGGGGCAAAGAACTAGGTTCATCGGAAGCAAAAAATCTTTCCTCCATTATAGTGCCTGAAATATACTGTCTAGTGTGCCGAGGGCGGGCTCCAGGAGGGCGCCGGGAGCGATGTACGCGGCCGTCTGCCGCTTGGGGCGCTGCCGTGCGGGAGTGTGCGCGTTCATCCGGCCCGAGCAGATCGCGCGGTTACCTCCGAGCTGCGTAGCAGACGGCAGCGGCAGAACTTTCCATTCCCGCTTGCGACGAAAGCGAGCGAAAGCGACGGGAATTCTGTCGCGCAACCAAAATTTGTCCCGACCATTCGACAAAAACGATCGTCGCGCGACAAAGCGACGGAATTCCTGCCGCTCTCACTCGCTTTCGTCGCAAGTGCGAACGGGCCTTTATGCGCAATCTCCGCCCCACATAAAACAAGCTCTTGCTTGTCGCCTGAGCATACGGTTGATATCTGACTACGTTACACTGTGCTTGCCAGTGTATTTAAACGATGTCACTAGGTTTGAAACGTACGCGCTCGGCGTGCAGCTTTGTAAACGCAAGCGGTTTCACATACGCACGCTATTTTGCTGCTAATAGAGTTTTAGTACAGCGTTTGTGGCCTTTGCATACGCTAAACGCTAAATTTTTGCGTCCCGCTACGTGACACCGCGATGGGAGTTTTAGTAGAGCGTCTCATCAGTTTTGCGTAGCGACACACTAATGCATACGGCGCCATCTGTCAAATGTTTTCCGAAATGTCTCGCCGGCTGATCTGCTAGCGGAGTGCCGGAGTGTTTGGACATTTTACGACTATCCAAACAAGTGCAAACAAACGCTTTCCCGTCAGTGTTGAATGCAACACATGGGTGCAGCTTGTCAGAACACGGGTTCTCGCTGATCGAGTGCAGCGTTGGTTTGCTCTTCGCCTTCACGTTCATCGCCGCTGATAAAGCGATCCGATCGGGCGCGTTTTGTGCACGGGTTCTGTGTCGGTTGAAAATGTCTTTTTTCACATGCCGCCGGTAGTAGGAATTACAACCACCGCAAAATAACACCCAGCACCAGCGGGGCCACATCTGAGACCGCGCTTTTTGGATAAACAGTGCGCGGTGCACCAAAGGGAACGAGCGCACGATTCTCCCCACGCGGCTGCGAGTTCGCCGCCGATACCAACTGCAGCCCTGCAGCTACGTACACCGCGAAAGGGCAAGGCCAGGCCGCACACATGCGGCCAGGTCATTCGTTCGCTTTTCCAGCCTGTGTCCATGGTGTCTACAGAGATGAAAAAGCCGAAAGAGCTGGCCCGTAGCAGACGGCAGTCTGTGGGAGCGCAATAGCGGAAGTACGTCACCGCTGAGGAGCGGAGCATCATGGGAGGGGAGGCCAACAGCGAAGAAACAGTTGAAAGGAGGAGGAAATACGGCGCGACGATAATTCGCGGTTTTTTATTTACGATTTCTCAGCTAATACTCATCGCTTTAACAAAATTCTTGCAGGAGGAGATTGCTAATACATTGCTTTATTTGGTTACATGTACATCCATGCTTCGGCGGAAGGCATTTCAGGACCCCTTTAATTCAAACGTACAAAAACTTACGGGTAGTCAAAATTGCACATTGTGAAACCTTAAAATAAGGTAACCCAAAAGGGAACACACTCCAGCCTAACAACAACAATTGTCAAGTTTGCCCCATTTTGCCGCGTCAACTCACTTTCACGACGACAGTTCGCCTTTATCAAGTCATTACTTTGAGATGCTGACAACCACACCAAGATGACAAAGCCACCAGCAAGAGCGGCTCAGCAGACACCCCTAATGCTGTCATTTCCACACCACTGCGTGGAAATCTCACACGCATGCCTAAATGTATCTCATTCAGATGCTTTTCACTCATGCGGAAAGAATGAGCCATCATCGATGAAGCAGATGTATGTTTCTCACCCCAACCTCCGTGGACACCAGCTTCCTTTCTTTCCCCGCATCAATACGGCTGCCTCATTCTCAGCAGGCCTATCTGCAGTGGCCACTTTTTACAATGGTAGGCCAGCTTCCTTTTCGGGGCGGTGGAATTGCCCGTTTCTTTTTTTCTTGTTTGCATTCGACTCCAGACGAAGGAAAAGTGCTGAGAAATCTCCTTAAAAACTCACCTCCGACCGGTCTAATGCAGGGAACGTAATCCTCTTCGCATACTTCTCTCATATACTGCGAGGGGAGTGAATTTTTATGTGTCATGTTTAAATGTGGCTTAATATTATGCTGTCGGTTCACATTGCAACTGGGTGGAAGTGCCATGTATGTAAGTTTCCCAGTCTAATCTGCAGTTACTGAATGGTTGACCAAATAGTTCAAGTGTGATTTGTCCCAATTCGACCAAATAGTTCAAGCAGGTGTGATTTGTCGTGCCGTGGACACCAGACACGAGCATGCGGACACCAGAATGCTTGCGAGTGTGTGTGGGGGGGGGCTAAAAGGAGGGGGTAACAGATTAGAGAATTAGAGGAAGAGGACATGGAATTACAACCTAACACGCACGCAGTAATGACTGAAAAAATACACTTGAACATCTAAAACACTGAAATTTATAATGAAGTTGAACGACGCGTGCAGTAAGCACACCAACACTCACAAAAGAACGTTGTGTACAGAAAACACATTTCAGAAATTTTTCAAGAGATGCGACAAGAAAAATGTGTGTGCATGTGTGTGTGTGTAGGGGGGAAGGTGCTTACACAGTGCCATTTATGAGCAATCCATGAGCAGCTGCAAAGTGCAGGAGAAGCAAAGACGTACCCAAGGAACACATTCAGGAGATGTGAAAGGAAGAAAAAAAATGGTGTTGGGGGGGTAGATTTACACAGAGCCATTTATAAGCAAATTGTACGCAGTTGCCAACAACACAAGTACACCAACACCACAGAACAACAAGTACACAACAACTACATTTCAAAAAAGCAAAGGAAAGGGTGCAAGGAAGTTGCAAATTGCAACCTAAAACCATGTCCTCGTTGCGAATAGCCAGCAAGACTAGCACTGAATATTAACAAGTGCGGTTGCTCAGTATCTTTAATTTTTGTCCATGAACAAACATTTATGCACTTGTAGACTATGCTTTGCACATGCAGTCTACTGTCATGATGTCAAAGTTGTAGGGACCTCTAGAGTTTGTTATATTAATCAAGAGTGCTCAAATATATGACTCTGGACAAGATAACAGTGCACATTATGATTGGGCATGGATCTGAATCAAATTTTTTAACATTTTCCTACCGCAACTAGAAGAAACAAACAGGGAGCAGAGGTGAAAAGCCCTCAGCTATAGTTTATTGGCCATTCACTGGTAACCACACCTTTAAAAACAGAAAACATCCCGTATAACGAGAGTGGTCCTTTTCAAACCATCAGGCCACGTCAAAAATGGGTGTTTTGAAAATGACCAAACTCTAAATTTGGTCTAATCTAGCTGAATACCAAGTAGTTTATAGTCTATAGTAAACTTTTGCTTTATTTCGAACATTTTTTACTATCAAAGTTCTTTTTTAAACCTTGATGTGCTTTATGTATGTATAAATCTTTACTGAGCAAAGGGGTGGCCAGTGGCCTAAGAATTGAGTGGCGTGCTTGAAGGGGGGGGGGAGGGGGGGCATTATATGGAAACTTTTTACTGTGATAGCAACATATGGACACAACTTCTTAGCTGGTGGTGATGAAGCACTAGATATTTTGTGGTTGGACAATATAAAAAATACGAATTAACTTAATGAATCTGGCCTTTCAATACAGTGAAGGAATAGCCATGGCTAAAAACATTTTGTGTTTTGTTTGAACAAACTGAAAGTGAAATCATCAGAGTCTGTACTGTACTGCATCTAGAAAAAGTTTCCAATTAAGCTTATGTTAACTTCTCCTACAGTAGCTAGGCGTCCACAACATGGTGCATAAACAGCCTGTTCCACCTTCTAAGGACCAGAAGGTGTGTGTCAGAATAGAGGTGAGTGTCAGAACTGCATCCACACACCTGTGTTATAGGCTAAAATTAAAAGCAACAAGTACAATTGCTGGGTCCCTTTAATATTTTCTTCATTAAACAAAACATTTGCTCCATTTGTTGATTCTGCCTTGTACGTATCTTGGATATGTTGACATATAATTAATGATCCCAAGGTAGGTAATTAGTGATCTTCACATTGCAAGTTTCTGTGACTTCATATATTTCAAAAATTCATTAGGAATAATTATGTGGTGTAGGTAGGCATTTTAACAGTAAATAAATTTAATGTTTACTTGTTGCGAACCTAAATCAAGTATACTGCCATTTCCAAGTGCAAGAAGGTCACCGTACACTTACAGTGCTCCACGCTGCGTTTGTGTAAAGCGAAAGCTTTCTTAGAGGAAGAGATGGCCTCCTGTCGAAAAATTCATTTCCCCATTGACTGGTTGGTCGACCGAAAAGCTTTCATAAAAAAATAAAAACCAGTCCTAGGTCCTTCATATTTTGGTGCAAGCTTGCTGAACTTGCTGCTTGGGAAAATGTCTTCTCAACAATTCATTTGTGTCTGTAAGTGAAGCAGAATTTCCGGGTATACCTGCGTAAGCTAGCTTAAGGTACAATACTGCTGTGCTTGCGTGGCCCGCTGTTTCGAGGGACATTTTCTCAGAAACAGTTGTTGCTGCTAACCAGCACGTAAAAAGTGATTTCGCGAATAGTTTGTGCAAACCATGCCACTTTAAAACCTTTCACAAGGAGGAGGCCGAGGAGACAAAACGTTTATTGAGAAAAAAAAAACAAACGGTGGGTGGGTCTCCTCTGTTCAGGAGGCTGTGCGCCGCCGCTGCTCGCGTGGCCCGCTGGATCAGCCTGAGCTGCTCCTGCAGGTCCGAGCTGGTCAACGCGCATTCCCACTGCTCAGTGGTTGGGGGAAGGGAGAGGAACAGGGTGTTGAGGGCACAGGAAGACGAGGTGGGCAGTGGTGGCTGGAACGTGACAGTCCGGGGAGTTGTACTCGAAGTGTGAGGGGGAGATGTGGGAGAGGATGGTGGGGTTAGAGTATGTGCCAGTTTGTAGTCTGCGCCAGATTCGCGATTCTTTGACGGACAGGGTAGGGTGGGGCGGAGAATACCTTCGGCGAGTGTGGCAGTAGTGGGATAAGATGTCAGTGAAGCAGGGTTGGTTGAAGAGGATGGATAGTGGCCGTCACAGAGTCCGAGCCGCCTGACCCTGTAGGGAACGCCCGGAAGTGAAGCTCGCGGGCCGCAGCATGTGCTGCTTCATTTCCAGGGAGTGAGGCGTGTCCCGGAGTCCATACGATGGTAGGTCAGGAATGGCTTTCAGGAGATTGAGCGCCCGCCGTGGGTACCAGAGGTAATGTCGGCAGGCTTGTTGAGAATGTGTTATTATGGTTAGGTGGGTGGTGGGTGTGTGGGTGGCAGCCGCGAGGGCAATGGCGGTGGCTTCAGCAGCGGTTGAAGAGAGATGAAGGAAGATAGCGGCGTTGAGAACGGTGCCCTCGTTGTCCGTGACTGCTAGGGTTGAGCGGCGTTGTGATAGGGTTTGGGTGATGTCGCTACAGCGAGCATCCGGGGCTGAGGAGTACTTCCGTTGAAGGGGCTGCACTCTCACTTTGCTTCGGCCAGGGGATGCCTGTGACGTGGAATTGGTGCCACCTTGATATTGGTCTGGATGTGGGGAGGGAGGGGATGAAGCTTGTTATGAGGGTTCGGCGTAAAGAGGACCTTAGAAAAAAAAACTGCCGAGATTTGAACCCGGCACCTCGAGCAGACGCAGGCGACGCTCGAAACCACTGAGCTACGGTCAAAAGTACACATTTCGGCAAATAACTCGTATGTGTATACACAGTTTTTGACGGCCGGTTGATGTGTCGGCGTAATGCCAGTTATCGGCCTCTATCTCCTCCTCCCCCTACCCCCAACAATCACTTCCTCCTCCAGTTTTTGCGTCGCATTATTATCTGTTGTGAAGGATTCCTGGGCGTTAAACTGAACATTTCTTGAATAACGCTTGCGCAGTAAGGTTCCTTGAAGCCCCTCGAGGAGGTAGCAACTGCGCTGCACCGCGGGCAGATAAAGCGATTGCAAATGTGCTGGCATTAGTCCGTACTGCAACAATAATTATTGCTTCCCGTCGTCTGGTTTTACGCTTTACGTTAAACACTTCTTCTGCACGTGCCCAAACGTATTTTTACAACCCCACCGGTCGCTAACGCATATGCGGCTTGCAGCTGCGGAGAAGCTATAGCGCAGCCGCCGAGGAGCGCGACCAAAATGTTGCATATATTTAACGCTTATGTGGAGTGGTTTGGGCTTATTACGCTCTAGAAACTAACCAAATAGACGCGCATTCATTACGGCACGAATGTTGTATGGTGTAGGGGCAGTTTTCGCTACCTCATCGATTGCCGGCAACGACTGGGCGGCAGACTGATCGGCGCCGTCCGCAACCAGCCGAAAGGCCTCATTCAGTGGAAAAAGGGTTCCTGCTGTGCAAGACAAATATAAAAATTACTGCCGCTGTGTTCCCGCAATCGGGGCATTACGGATGCATTAACCCGGCCGACGTGATTGGAAAGTATCATTTTGGAAGTAACTGTTCCCTTCTATTTTGAAAATGATATGCATGAGAGCATTTAAAATTCTACAAGCATTAGTGATGACAGCGTTGCGTACAATGAGCTGATCCGATCTGCGCGGGCTTTGCGCGAGTGTGTGCTTTGCCACGACCGCGCACTCTCCAGTGCTTTGGACGGCGTTGCTAGTGATACTGACTGCACTGGAAACAGTGCTCGCAGTGCATCCAGCACCACTGACAGAGTTGCGAGCGCTTCTAGTGATGAGTGCCAGCGTCCCCATGGTCACTACGAGCGTCGCTAGTGCCGCCCAGTGCACTGGTCTTACACTAGCAATATTGGTTTTTCCGATAGGGGAGCCGCCCATGAGAGGTTCTGGGCATGGATCTCTTCCACAGCAATGGACAAACGTTTTTGCTCCTCGTGGATTATTACTCCCGCTACCCTGAGGTTATTACCTTACGGTCGTCCAGAGCTTCTGCAGTCGTCAAGGTGCTCAAGAGCATATTTGCTCGACATGGTATCCCAGAGTTGTGAGATCGGATAACGGGCCACCCTTTTCTTCCCATGAGCTCAAGAGGTTTGCCGACTCCTATGGGTTCACCGTTGTGACCAGCAGCCCGCACTTTCCTCAGTCAAACGGAGAGGCTGAAAGGATGGTCCGCAAAGTGAAAGAACTGCTTGTCAAATCCAGTGACCCACATCTAGCTTTACTCAGCTACAGAGATACCCCGGGCGTGAATGGCTTCAGCCCAGCTTAACTCCTAATGGGAAGGCAACTCAGAACTCGCTTACCGAAGATGAAACAGTTGCTGAAACCGTCCTGGCCTGCTAGAGACACAGTGGCCACAAGTGATGCATCTTACAAGATGAAAAGTGAGTGCAACTTCAACCAGCACCATCAAGCCAGGACACTGCCTCTGCTGGAGGCGGGAGAACGAGTGTGGGTTCGACCCGAAGGAGTTCGAGCTTACGGTGTTAAATGAGGGCCAACGACCTCGCTGTTATATTGTAGAGACTGATCAAGGTGCAGTCCTGCAGCGTAATCGGCGACACCTGTCGGGGTTCTCACAGCCGAATCAAACAGACCCTGGAATTCCTATGGACACAACGCAGGGTGCTTCTCCAGCAAATCCAACGGTGGAGATACCGAACGCTGCACCGAAAGTAGCAACAGACGTCGACAGTGACCATCGAGACGATGGTGTTGTGAGAACGCGTAGTGGTCGCCGTGTAGTTCCACCAGCCCGTCTGAACTTGTAAATCTACACAAGTTCTTGAAGGAAGGAGGTGTTGTAGTGTCACCTGGTTTCAGCCAGCTGTCTGGTGGCGCCGCCCGTGACAAGGGACACAGGGGGCGTGCTTGAATAAAGTACTTCTGGTTGTGACGCCGACGGCTGCGGTGGTGTCTGCTCTGGCCCCGACGAAAGCAGCGTCGGGGTCAACATAAAACACAACAAAACTAAACGTCTCGTGCAATGGTAACGATCTTTATACATGGTGATCCAGCTATCAAGCACCAAGATTTAAAGAAAAGCAATGGCGCTAATTCTTTTTTTCTTTTAACATCGGATTGTTTTTATTACCCCGCCAACTCCACTAGGCTGCATACCTCCTCTCACACGCGCGCCGCCATGACCACCGCAGGTGAGGTACTCCTAAAGCACTTCCTCCGCATTCCCCCTCTCACTGACCTCTATCTCCAGCCGGCGTTGCTCTTTCCTTCGCCTTTACGACACACCTCTCGCTCGGCAATTCGTCCTGCGCGCACTCGCATAGCAGTTACTGCCCTCCCCAAACTTGGAACTCCATCGCCTACCTTTATTTTTTTCGCCTAATACTTCCCGCTCTCCCCTCCTTCCCGTCCCCTTCCCCTCTTCTCACGGGCCTGATAAGGTGTCGGCACCCCACGCTAGACAGTTTCGGACCCTTTTCTCCCACTCTCCCCTGTTCCCCATAAAAGCTCATCGCATCGCATCGCGCTACTCAAAAAAATCCTAGTGCATGATGTTTCCGGTGCAGTCATGTAGCGGTCAGTATTTCTTTTATAATCAGATATAGATTGTAATTAAGGATCTAGCTCGAGAAGCGCTTTCATAATTCATAAATTTTGAGTACGTCACTTGTAGGTTATGACGCGAGGCATCCAACTACGGTATTTTAGGGACCAATTAATTGGTTACTCATGTTTTCTGACTGTTTAAGAAACCCCGCGAAATATGAACAAATTACACCATCACCCCGTAGGGGAACCCTGTTTAGTATGAGAAACAGCCATGGGGTTGACTGAAGTTCCCATTAGCTTTCATTTAGTCGTTTTCGTTGACTTTCAGCTTCGCGTGCTATCGTTGTATCACTAGCTTCTTCACTTAGTCTGAATGAGGGAAGGACATAAGGCGCGTTCGTAGCACGTGTTCCCGTATCGGTTTCTAGCGAAGTGGGAAGAGCGCCGCATAAATCCCGTTGCGGCCAGAGAGTCGCGGGATCGAAGCCGAGCGCCGCCTAAATATTTCTTTTTGTAGTGGACTGCGCTGACGTCAGCCAAGACGGTGACGGTTCTGAAGAGACGCGCGTGCGCAGTAGAGTGCAGACGGCGGACAACGACAACGCTGGAGTGAGGGACACAGTCCCGAGCATGAGATGCTTCGCACCTAAAATTCCATTCGAAGAAGCCCCCGCGGGCATGTACAGCAGTGACCTTGAAAAGGATGCCTCTAAGCTAGCCAGAACAAAAAGAATGAAAGAAGAAACATCGACCGAGTTCGGGCATGATCTGCCGCACGTGCCCCTTCGAAACTTGCTGTTGCTGCTCCTTCCCTGCATGCCATTATCAAGGTGATTTGCTGTTTTTTTCTTTATTGCAACGTGATTTGCTGTCTCTTCGCACCATAGACTTTTTTCAGTACGTATACTAGAAAAGAAACCGCACCTTGGAATCCATGTCGTCGTGGGTTTTTATGGGAACACCACAGCTTCTGGCTTGCGCATGGCATGAGAAGTGGTTTCTCAATGGGTTTTCGGGATATCGTTTCTTCACTAAGCGTTAACACGCCTAGGACCTTGGAGATAGCCGAAGTCTTCCCTGGTCTTTGATCGCCGTGAACCATGCCAACTGCGTGTTCAGGGAAACAGCAGGCAATGTGTGGTCGTTCCTACCGTTGGCCATGCCGGAGTCGAAGGAACGTATATCTTAGCGGATGGATGATATGCCACCGCGAAAGTTTTAGCCGACTTAAAGATGAAACCAATCATACTGCAACGCACACAAGATACGCCGATCGGCCTCTGCATACGTTCTATCTTGTCTTTGTTCACGACTGTTTAACGACTAATTTTGTTTTTTCTTGTAGTATTAACCAACTCGCTGAGCAACAAGCTTTAGTAAACTGTAGCTGACGGTCGGTGCACCGGTTCACCGCGAATGCGACGTTTTCATGGGCATGCTCAGCACATTTTCAAGCTCTTCGAACAACTCATTATTATTAGAAATAATGGTAAAATTATTAAAATAAGAGTATCTAATGTGTCTCCTCCCCCAAAAAACATTCTTAGCTACCACCTTGGCCTGCGCAATCGAAGGCACAACCATGTCGGAAAAATTACGCTTTACTTCCTTTTTTCTTAGCTTTGAAACAGCGTGTTTTATTTTCCACTTGCATAATAAAGAACCATTCTTTACGTTCTTGTGGCACTATGTTCGCATACATGGCCACTAAAACATTTAAAACCAAGCAAATGACGAAACTAAGGCGAACGCACTGTATAATGGTTACCCATGACGACAAAGACGGCTTTTGTATCAGCCTCATAGACGCTAGCGTCAGATTACTCTCTAGTGTATATACTAAGAACCTCTCTTCTTCGGACGTGTGACAATCAAAACAGTTCCTTTCAATTACCTTATTTAAGCGCGGTGGTTTATGAAAGGGGTGGAAAGTCCATCACGTGTTATTTTTTGTATTTCATGGTGTTTCTTTATCAGTCAGAATAAATGAGTACACAATCAGTTCATCACTTAAAATATCGCAGTTAGATGCGCATCATGGGCGCTTCGTTGTGCTTCCTTGACACTTTATGGAATAGTAGAATACTTCTTGGGTTACGTAATTATTAAAAGTACTTTTTTATCTTTAATTTTTTATTCTTATAAACTAACAAACAGATAGGTGCTACTCCGGTGGGCTGGAAACAATATACACAAAATTTTCTAACAGTAACGCCATTGCTTTTTTGTACTTGGTGCAAGTTGGCTATGGTGCCCTGTATAAGCATGTTGCGACATCAAATTTTAAGTCTGAAAAAAGCATTCTGTAGGCTCCCTGGACCAGGACAAATTTCTCTTCAACAGCGAAGTTTCTGAGGAAGCTGAAGAGCTTTCCCTTCTAGCCGTACGGCTGCATTAGGGCGGATGTCAAACTTTCCTTTGCAGGCTCCCTCTGTGTGCAAGGCTACTCAAGACGAAATGCTAGGTGCAGCAAACGTTTGATGAGTATTTTACTTCGCTTCTGAAAAATACTTAAATGCTTGTTCTCGAGATTGGGAGACGTTGCTAGGGCCACTAACCATGACGTCATAGTATTTCCAACATAACCAAGTTTCAGTGACGTCAAACCACGTTAGCGACACGAGCGATGTAACGAGAACCCCAGTCACCAAAGAGACCTGTTTGGTAGGATGAGCAAGCGAGTGCGAGCGATGCGTGAGCGCCATATTCTGCGCTACGAAGTTCCATGCCTGGCTACTGCTGCGTTATGGACTACTGTCCAAACAAATTCGGGGTTCTTGTAAAAGTTCACAAGTTGTCCGGAGACGAAGCACAGAGAAGCACAGAGAGGCAGCTGGCCGTGACTCATGTTGCCATGTGATTCCAGGCACCCTACTTTTATTGATTGCTATAACATTGGACGCGAAGACGCCCAGCTCGTCGAACGACAGGCGCACTTAGCGAGCCGCACTCTCACTGCGCAGGCGGCGGCCGCGGTGAGAAAGTGGCGCAGTATGGCGCAGGTAGCTCGAGCGACAGATTGTTACCGCAGCGCTTAATGGGGCTGAAGTTCCAAACAAAGCTGCACATACCAGAGATGAGGAAATGATGTGATGGCGAATTGCATTAAAAACTGTCATCAGCGGCGCCTTCGAGTGCGGTAATTGAATCTCTGCTACAGTGTTAAGCCTAACATCTGCAGGTGGGCCTGTAGGCAGACCGGCCGGTTGCTCCTAGCGTGCGTCTCCCCATCCACTGCCTCGTGCGTCCTTCTCTAGCCGTGGCACCAATTACCACTCGCAGCGCCTGTATCACATACAGGGCCGTTTTTTGGTCGGCTGAATAATTCAAACATTTTCTCTCAAATTCACACATACACACACAGGATCAGCGGCAGAGAACACGACAATACCTTTTGAATGTTTATTTATTTTGCTATCCTTATTCAGTTATTTTACGTGTAATTATGATGTGGAATTACCGTTGTGACATCTGTTTCCGATTTTAAAACCAAGCATGCAATTTAAATGCATTTTTTTCTCATTATACCTTGGTGGTATGGGAAGGGTCTCTATGCAGAAGCACGGTTAATTAAGTACCTAGCGGATTCAGCAGAAACTGCCGCCGACGCGGAATCGACAGCGCTGCGGCACCTCTGCTCTTCGGTAGAGTTTGGCGACTGGAAATAGTGATATCCGTCCTACAGTTGCATCCTCCGTGTGAGTGAAGAAGTTGGCCGAGCGAAAGCGCGCCTGCAGTGATACCACAAACTCCCTCGGATTTCTTCTCTGAAAATCTCCCTCGTTTATTGCGGCTCAACGTGTGTGCGAGAGCAGACGCGGTAGAAAAGTTGTCGCGTACCGCAGTGCCGCATATTAGACGCACGTGGCAGAGCGTGCTTGCCACACTGTGACGTCACTGCTAAGATCGGCGCGCAGAAACCGAAACAGAATCCTCTTCACATGAATCGTGCAATGGTAAATTATTAACTCAAATTTGTGAATGTCAGAGCATGTTTCACGCGTTTTAAAGCAAACTGAAACGTCTTCGAGAAAGAATGCGCAAGCATCAAATTTACTGTCACTGCCGCTTTAATTAACGCATCGCTGATCACTCTCCGATGCCACGTCTAAGAAACTCCCCGCACGGGGCACCTTGAGCAATCTTGGTGACGGTACTGGCGATACCGCGCACCCCGAGCCCCCCAACATAAGCTGGATCCAACCGTGGCGATGTGTTTTTAAGGTGAAGGGTAGAAACCTCGAACGGTAGCCGCCGGAGCCCAGGTCAAGCTCCGACGGATGGGCTCTCTGTCTGTTTACCAGGCAGGGAGCTCCGGGACCTCTTTGGCCATCAGAGTAAAGTCAAAGAAGAAAGTACCCCAGTCTCCCTGCTTTCCAATGTATCACATGGCATCTTCCAAACCTCCCCCCAAACGTGATCGTCCCCCGAAAAGGGGCCGCACCGAAGCTTCATTCCCACCCTTGCCGACAATTGCCCCCCAAAAGCCAGATAACTACCCGCGCTTCCTGATTGTTGAATCCCTAGACAAGTCAAATCCTATCTCCTCCCAGTCAGTGTTCCTTATCACCAAATTCCTTGAAGGCATCTTGGGCAAGTCTTTCCAAGCCAAGAAACTGAGAATTGGCGAAGTCCTGGTCGAGGTGAACACTCACCAGCAAGCCGCTAGCCTCCTGACCCATAATAGCATGGCAGATCTGGACATCAGAGTCACACCCCACCGTAGCCTCAATAGCTCTCAGGGTGTGATTTCTGAGCCAGATCTGATAAATGAGACGGAAGCCGATCTGCTCGAAGGTCTGAAAGGCGAAGGCGTGACGGCAGTGAGGCGCATCACCATTCGGCGAGATGATAAGCAAATCATGACAAAGCACATATTCTTGATATTTGATCGTTCCACACTCCCCGAATCCATCAAAGCAGGTTTCATTCATTGTTCTGTCCGGCCGTACATCCCGAACACGCGGCCCTGTTTCAAGTGCCAACGGTTCGGGCACGGCACTACCTCCTGTCGTGGCAAAACAACGTGTGCGAAATGTTCATCCCACGATCATGAAACAGATGACTGCAGGCTCAACTATTAATGTGCAGCAACTGTCATGGACCTCATGCTTCCTACTCCCGCAAGTGTGAAATGTTCCAGACGGAAAAGAAAATAATCAACCTCAAAATCACAGAAAACATCACCTTCCGAGAGGCGCGAAAGAGGTTCGCCTCTTTCCACCTGGGGAGGTACGCTGATGCAGCTCGCCGGGGGGCGGAGTGGTGTCTTGTTTCGGCGGGGACCCAGTACCGAGAGTCGGACTTGGTCCCGCCGCCGCCCCCCCCCCCCCCCCTGGGCTGCCTCTTGAAGCCCAACCAGCCCCTGCACAGCTTGCTCACCCAGCAGCGGCTGTGGTGGCAACGTCTGTTGGGGATGCCGCTGCATCCACTGCTTCCTCTCCACCGGCCCAAAGCACACGCAAGGGCACGGAGATGGAGACGGAAGCGGTCGCAACAACTCCCTTCCCCACCTCACCGCCTGTGCCATCTGTGGTACTCCCCACGCCTTCGGCACTGGCAGAGCAGGCAAAGAACACCCGAAAGGGTACCACTGGGCACCCCCTTGCCTTCAGATGACGACATGGACGTCGAGCACTTCCGGCTTTCATCGCAGCGGAAGGAACGATCTGCGACGTCCAGGTCAGTAGAGAAGGCCAGAATGCCCCCCCCCCCCCAAGAGTCCAAGCCCCAAAAGACCCTTCATAAATAATTGCACTCTAGTAGCTCTAACACATCATAATGGGAAGAGAAAACATAGTTCAATGGAACTGCAGAGTCCTTCTGAATAATCTTGACGACGTGCATGAGATTTTGCATGCCAACCAGTCAAGTTTAATGTGTGTCCAGGAAACACATCTGAATTCCAAGCACACAAATTTCTTGAACAGTTACCTGGTATACAGGAAGAACAGGGATGGCTGCACACATTCTTCTGGCGGTATGGCCATAATCGCCTGCAAATCCTTAGTATGCCACCCGGTCACCTTGAACACCGTTCTTGAGGCTGTAGCCATCCGCACAATACTATTTAATAGGTTGATAACGGTATGTTCCATCTACATCTCTCCTGATCTTGCACTTCTGAGCTCTGACTATGAGGTGCGGCTCGACCAGCTTCCTGAACCTTACATCCTAACAGGCGACTTCAATGCAAACAATTCTTTTTGGGGCTCTTCTCGCACGGATGCCCGAGGTCGCCTGATAGAGATGTTTTTAACATCCTCTGGAGCATGCCTTTTCAACAATAAACAGCCAACATTCCATAACATAGGACACAACACATACTCAAATCTTGACTTGGCTATTGGTTCTGCAATTCTCTTTCCTTGTCTTGAGTGGGGTGTGGGCACGACCCATAAGGTAGTGACCATTTCCCCACTTCATTAACGTATATAAGTACAGGCCCGAGCAGTCCATCTTCCCATAATAGGTTTAATGAAGCAAGAGCTAACTGGAATACATTTACAGAGACATCCAAACTGCACCACACATCCATAACACACCAACACGTTGAAGAAGCTACCCAACTGCTCACGGCGCACATCCTCGACGCCGCCGAAAAGTCCATTCCCCACGCCTCTGGTGCCCCGCGCAACCAGCGGAGGCCGTGGTGGAATGAGGACTGTAGGCGGTCGCGAGAGACCCAGAACAAGGCGTGGGGTATACTTCGTCGGTACCCCACGTCGGGAAACCTCCTCTTGTTCAAACGGGCCAAGGCATTAGGAAAACGTGTGCGCCGTGAGGCAAAACGAGAGAGTTGGCGTCCCTTCATAACATCAATAAACTCCCACACAGACACACGGAAAGTATGGACAAGAATACGCAAACTTAATGGACAACAAACACACAGCCTGCCTCTCGTCAGCACAACAGGGGACACACTCGAAGACCAGGCTGACACACTCGCACAACACTTCCAACACGTTTCCAGCTCAGCACACTACACAAACACTTTCATTAAACACAAACTCGTGGCCGAAAAGAAGCCTTTACATGACAATGACAGGTCAGCCACTTTGTATAACACTGAGTTCACACTTCATTAGCTGAGGGGTGCTCTGAGCACGTGTAAACCCTCAGCTCCAGGCCCAGACAACATTACATATACGACGATACAGAACTTACACACAGACACTCTTGTAACACTTCTTCACCTTTTGAACAAGATATGGCTTTCGGGGCACATTCCAAAGTCTTGGAGGGATGCCATAGTTGTAGCATTTTAGAAAGAAGTAAGGGACCCTTCTTCTCTCGCTACCTATCGACCCATTGTCCTGACCAGCTGCCTGTGCAAGCTTCTCGAGAAGATGATAAACCGGAGGCTTGTGTACTTTTTGTAGTACAACGGTCTTCTTGAGAGCTGCCAGGCAGGCTTCAGGGCGGGGAGATCCCCAAACGATCAACTTGTGGCAGTAGAGTCATACATTAAGGATGCCTTCATTCACAAACAGTTCTGTCTTACGGTGTTTTTTGCATACAGAAGGCCTATGACACCGCATGGCGTTATGGCATACTTACTGACCTTAAGTCGTTCGGTGTCTCTGGTAACATGTTAAATACCGTTATTAATTATTTGTCGGAGAGAACCTTTCGCATCAGAGTTGGTTCTGCACTGTCAAAGGTACACGTGCATGAAAATGGCGTGCCGCAAGGTGGTGTTCTAAGCTGTACTCTCTTCATCGTAAAGACGAACTCTCTTGGGAAGGCAGTGCGGCCTACAATTTCTTACTCTATGTATGTAGATGACGTGTAGATATCGTTTAAATCTTGAAATATGTCAATATGCGAACGTCAAGTCCAGCTCGGCGTCAAGAAACTTGCCAGCTGGGCAGACAAGAATGGTTTTAAATTGAATCCTGTAAAAAGCTCCTGCGTTGTGTTCTTTAGGAATTGCGGGATCCATTCAGACGCAGACATTACACTTAATGGCGTGTCGCTTGCTGTGAACAAGGAGCACAAGTTTTTAGGTGTTGTGTTTGACCAGAAACTCACATTCATTCCCCACATCAAGAAACTTAAACATAAATGTCTTAAAACAATGAATATCCTGAAGGGTTTCTCCCACCATTCGTATGGTTCCGACAAAGAACTACTACCGCTCTATACTGCTTTGGTTGGGTCTCATTTGGACTATGGCAGTGTGGTATATGGGTCGGCGACTAAAACAGCATTGCGAATGCTTGACCCAGTACTACACTTGGCGCTACGGCTTGCATTGGGTGCTTTTCGCACTAGACCTGTCGAGAGCCTATATGTTGAATGTAATAAGTGGAGCCTTGAGAACCAGGAAACGTACATGAACCTACTTTATGCTTTTAAAATTTTATCTCAGAATAACCACCCTTTTTATCCTGTCTTTAACGATACATCCACATCTGTGCTGTTTGTAAATCGCCCGTCCGTTACTCCGCCTTTTTCACTTCGAGCGAGAGAGCGAGCCTCGGATCTGCGTGCTTCGTTTTTAGACGTGTACAGGTCATCCTCTTTAAACATTTCACAGCCTTGGCACGTTCGCCCTGTTTCCTGTGACCTTTCTTTTATAAAGCTTGACAAAAATCGGGTACCGCGAGCTGCAATACTGCAGCATTTTCTTTCTTTGCAGTTCAAATACCCACGTGCTGAATTCTACAGTGACGCTTCTAAAACCTCCACTATGGTGGCGTGCGCTGCTCATGGTCCAAATTTCAATGCAGCCAGAACCATGAGCGTGCACACAGCAATTTTTTCAGCAGAAGCGTACGGAATTTTACTGATTGTACGACATAGCCTTGAAAATCGCATTCCCAATTTTATCATCTACACAGATTCTTTGAGTGTTGTTCGCGCATTATCATCGCATAAACCCACCAAAACCACATAATTAATCTTGTATTCAACACTATCATGTCGGTGTATGCGGAGAAGCATCGGTTGCTCCTCTGCTGGGTCCCAGGACACGCTGGGATCGCTGGGAACGAGTTGGCAGACGAGAGAGCCGGTGCTGCTGCACTCAGGAACACTGTACACATAACAAGCGTACCATATACAGACCTCAAGCCACACACAAGACAACACTTGCGCAGAACATGGCAAACACCCTGGAACGAACAGACAGACAACAAACTACATGCAATAAAGCCACACTTGGGACGCTACACAGCTGACTCACACAACAGAAACACACAAGTCACCCTTGCTAAGCTACGGATAGGGCACACGCATGTAACTCACTCGTATCTGCTGACGGGATCTCCTAGACCCCAGTGCGGCAGGTGCGAAGAGGCCCTTTTCGTAGTGCACATACTAATAACATGCAAGGCCCTTCACACAACACGACACAAACACTTCAGAGAACTCTACAGACAACGTATTCCGCTACATCCATCGCTGTTTCTTGGTGACAATGCCATGGTTTCCCTGAAACGTGTGTTTGAGTATTTGTCAGATGTTAAGTTTTTAAACCTTATCTCCTATCACGCATAATCAAATCTGTCCCTATACACCAGCCATCACCATTACCTTTAATTGATTTTACTATGTTCGGTTTACATGTTTTTATACCTACCTTTTTGTGGTAATCGCTTCGCTTCATTATATAACTTCTTTTCTGGCGCTCTTTGCCCTCGTTGGCCTTGCGCCATGAAACACCAACCATCATCATCACGTCTAAGAAACTAAGGACAGCGCTTCGAGATTACTTTTACGCTGACGCAATTTGGAGGCCGTCTGAGTTAGCTAAAGAATAGAGCCCCATTATTGAGGATGAGCCTTTTTCTTCTGTCATTTTCACGAAAACGTCACTGACTGGTACCTTCGTCAAAGAGGAACCATTAAGTAAGTGAGCATTTTTGCAGTTGCAAGCAGTTGCTTCTGCATAAGTGTCTTGAACGTTTTGGTATTGTAACAAGGAATGGTAAACCCCTTATTTAATACAAATGTATCATAGCAACACTTGTCGAAGCATTCTTGAACCCGGATCGGTGCGCATGCCAACCGACATCTTGGTTCCACTGCATACCACTATTTTGTATAAGACCTTACATCACTCCCATCACTCCTTTCCCATGCTCCGCTCCGAAACAATCCTCGGGGCCCTTAAGTCTACCTAAGCGCTTTAATGGTGGAAGCCTGACGATGACTACAAATAACTTACAAGGTGCAACATCCCATTTGCATCGCTTTCATCAATTTTATCTCTTCATCATGAGGTGCGGATTGCTTCAACTCCGTGCTTTTCGAATGTTACAGCGTGTATGCGTCCCTTTCGTCACTTAGGTTTAGTTGTCTTACAGGGCGAATTACACCAGCAATCATTCTGGCGCACGCCGCAGCTTCTTAAGGGTTCCGCTTCTCCATGACTGTTGCACACCTGTGCTACTCACGTGTCAGAAGTTTCATGCCTCGCATGGCAGAGGCCATTCTAAACTTTTACGTTTGAAATATACAGTTCGGTGAAATAAGTCAAGCGGGCACGTTGCCCTTAAAAGCAGGTTCCTTGCCGATTCCCTAAGCCTGTATGCGCCACGAAAACATTGCCAACCCCGACGACAACTTTTGGTCAACACTTGCAGTTTTCGGAGATAGCGCACTTGTTCCTACTTTAGGTCACACTTGCGCTTCGTCCCCGGGGAATACGATTCTGCCCAACAATGTGTTGAATTATCAAGTGCTTTTGCCCCAGTTGCCAACCGGCCAGTCTGTGTTACATGATGCGTTTTCGGCACGCCAAAATACGTGAACGCCCGTGTTGTGTTGGCGATTTTGCGACACTTTAAGGCGTCTTGCTTTGCTCTCCGATGTGTTGCCATTGGAGCGTATCAAACGAGACTCGTTTGGGAAGTGAAGTAGTAAGCGGAAGGAGGGCAGACATTTTCAGCGCAGAGGGACGTAATCATGAAGGACCGCCGCTGCGTTGCGATAGTCCGTTCAAACCGGGAAGTTCCACTGCAACTACACTGGCTTCTTCATAATGTGCGAGACGAAGACGCTCGCGCTGTGTTTGGTGCCTGCGGGCGCATTTTCGAAGTGAGCGGGGAGGGGGACGTATGAAGGTGTACAGACTCCATTCTGAGGCTCAACTCAGCGTTTGGTTGCTGTCAAAAGGAAACTGCGAGCAACTATCGACGACTTGTCGCATCGACGCTACGCCACGGGGAAAAGCCTCTCTTCGTAGTTCCTGGCCAGGCCCCCAGTGCTTGTGCTGCAACATCAATGGCTCTACCAGGCGCCACTCGGGAATGCAAGATGCCGCGGTCTTCCTCCTGTAGTCGCCTCGGACACCGCGGGAGCGCTCGCGTGAAGACGTGTGCCAGAATGAGTGGGCTGACTGTGGTAGGAAGGCCTTCGCAATAGTCTCATGAACGCCGAAGACGTGAAGGAGAGAGCAG
Source organism: Haemaphysalis longicornis (assembly GCF_048455015.1). Taxonomy (NCBI): domain Eukaryota; kingdom Metazoa; phylum Arthropoda; class Arachnida; order Ixodida; family Ixodidae; genus Haemaphysalis; species Haemaphysalis longicornis. The sequence goes on along the minus strand of NW_027526352.1, from coordinate 2,756,514 downwards.
CCCGAACCACCGGTAAGGTGGCGATGGAGCAATATCCGGTTGGACGGTTGAGGCCGAGGTTGGACGGAGCGATACTTAAAAGGCGCTGCTGGTAAGCCAAAGACGGCTCGTCCTAATGCCTTGTTGAGCAAGGCAACTGGCAACAGGGCGTTGAGCTAGTAGAACATGCCCGCTCTCAAAGTCGACGTCTCTTCTATGGAACTCCATGGCAACGATGCTATCCACGAAGCGGTTTGCAAAGTGAATCCACCGTCGGCGGCCAGGGCACCAAGGCCTAACGCAGTGACGAGTTGCGTGCACAGGCATTTTTGGTGAAGTCGTTTGGGCGTAAAGCATAAACCAAGCGTTCCTTCTGGCCTACGCCCTCTAACATCCACGTGCTCTGCCAGTGATGATTTGGAAAGGTAGTTAACTTCCTTTCCTCCGCGCTGCTTTACACTGCACTGCTTGGTAGAGGCGCCTGTAGGACTGACTGTAATTTCAAGCCCTTCATCATTCCTTCCTTCATCATTTGTACCGGTCCTCGTCATTTTTGTCCTCGGCATTTGTACCGGGCAACGTTCAATGTACGCGGATTGCGTGAGATTAAGGGTCAAAACGATTTCTACAGGCTTGTCAACGAGAGGATTTAGCCGTTGCAGTCTCACAAGCAAATAAAGAGAGAGCGAGCAGACGAGAGAGACAGTGAGAGAGAAAACTTTATTCTTTAAACAGCCCAAGTGCGGGCCGTCGTGCCACAGTCTCTTCATTAGGAAACGGCTGGTCCGTAGGACGCCCACAGATTCGCACTAACTTGAAGGCAGTGGCCGCCAGAAGTTCTTGCGTCGATTTGACATCTACGCCAGGACCCGGGTTCAACCGGTCCTCTCAGGAAGCGATGAGGGAACGCAGGTGTGGTGGTAGGTCTGGCGGATGGCACTCCCAGTAAAGGTGTCCTACTGATGGGTAGGAAGGGCAGTTGGGTGTAGAGCAAGTTGGACGCGAAAGAATGCCATGCATGTAGTGGATACGGGATGGAGTGATAAGAGATGAGGTTTGTGCTTCCCGGACCACAGATGCGGCTTCACGGGAGAGGCTGAGGTGGGGGACCGGGAAACACTGCCTGCTTGCGCGTAGCGCGCAGAGGTGCTGTCGGCGTGCCTGATGGTCTGAAATCTTTTGAGTGCCAGGATGGTATACATGGGGCCACAACATGGGCGGACCCGGGGAGAGTACTCGGGTAAGCTCGCGTGCTGGGGCATTTCCGTCCAAGTTGGCGTGGCCGGGGACCCATACCAGCGTTATCTTGTGGGTAGGATGGGCGCGAAGGGCGCAGTTGAGGGTGTCAGAAATATGAGGGTGTGTGGTGTATTGAGAAACATTTCGTAGCGCCTTCTGGGAGTCCCTAACAAGAAAATTGGGGTGGCAGGGGGCTCGACTTTCACAGCGTATTCGACGGCGGCGGCTATGGAGAATTCTTCAAGGGTTGTACAAGTTGGGGCACTTTTTAAGTGGACAATGGCGTCTACAGATCGGGTAGGGCTATGGAGGGCGATTGCACCATCTCTAGAAGTGGAGTCAAAACTGGCGTCCATGAAGTGATTGCCGCACCATGCTGTTTAAGCCAATTAATGCGCCTGTTCAATGCTTCTGATGCATTGTTTGCCTGCGGACCAGGTTGTGAGCAGGGTGCATGTGGCGAGGAATACGCTCAATTACCAGGTTTGGGAAAAAAGACCAGGAAGGAGGTTCGAGAGGGATTGGGGGAAGACTGTGTGTTGGGTAGTTTAAGAGGGTGAGAATCGTCCGAACTGAAGCCGATAGCTTTAAACGTTCAAGCTGGGCCTGGAGGTGAGATGCGATCCGTTCCTCGAGGGTATTACGAATGCCTAGGGCTAAGACGCCTTGTGTGACGGCATAACGAGGTATCCCCAGTGCCAAACGGTACAGGGCACGGAGGGCTTCTTCACGACGGTTTGTCTGGGCAAGTGAGAGGCGGAGGCAGGGCACAGTGTACAGTGCGCGAGATGTCGCGAAAGAGTCCTCAATGCGGAGAAGGTGAGGCTCCTTGAGGCTTTGTGTGCGGTTAGAAACGCGCTTCAGAAAATGAGAGACCTGAGAGATCTGGGAGTGGAGTATTTGTAGTTACGGAACAGCAGATCCATTGCGTGTAAGGGAGGCCCAAAATTTTTAGTGAATCCACTTGTGATATGGAGGCTGCGCCAACAATCCACAGCTGTAATAAAAAGCGATCCGGGTCAGGCCTCGTCGGTTAGACACCACTAAAAGGCTAGATTTAGATGCTTATATGCTACGCCCGATGGAAGATGCATGGTCGAGAATTGTGTCGCAGGCCAATTGTAAGGTTTCTTCGATATGTGCCAGACTACCGGAGTTCACCCAAAGGGTAATGTCATCCGCGTAGATGGAATGGTTGAGGCCGGGGATCCTGGCTAGTCGCGGGGGCAGTGATGACAGGGCAAGGTTAAAAAGAGTGGGGGAGAGTATAGAGCCCTGAGGGGTCCCTGATGTGAGATAGAAAGGGGTAGCCTGTGAACCGGGAATCGAGTAGGCGGCAGTGCGGTTCGAGAGGAAATCTCGAATACGGACGACACAAACAGCGGAGAGTGTTCATCTCACGACATCGGGTCTGTGTAAGCTACAAGGGGCGTTTATCGGCAGGCTGCGTACATTTATTGCGCCACGGATCTCGTTTTCTCTAGTGCGACATCTCGTGTGGCTGGCCAGTTTACTGCATGTGATTTTGTTATTGTCGTCACAGCGCGAATACGTCGTGTGCATGCGGCGAAAAAAACAGAAGAAAGCAGTCTTTTTTTGGAGAACTAAGGTCGTTGTTCGATACAGAACGTGCATTGGAGTTTCAGGAGATGTTATTTTTTTGTGATCTTCCCGAGGAGTATCCCGTTGTACCCCTGTTGTGATTATAGTAAACAGATTGAGCGAAACCGCAGAGAAGATGAGGGTGCCTTTGATGTTACAGGGGGGATACATTTCGCTCATTTTCACGGTATGAGTCGTGAGCGTTTCGACAGAACATATATATGTCCTTCGACTTGTACGAGAGTGCTCAGTGTAGAGCACCAAAAAAACTTTTTTTGTTGGTGAATACAAAGAAAATATCAAAACGTTACATAGAAATTTGTAAAAAATGAACTGTCAATTTTTCCAGGATGGATAATTTGTAGCCCAGGCGATTGAAACGAAATATTACTATCACACGAAAAATGTAGGTTTTTGTAACAATAGTTTGCCTAAACGCTTCTCGCTGATATTCCTACAGAATCGGTTTTGGCAATTTTGTTCAAACAATACGCGTACATTGAATGTAGCCAACGCAGAAGAGGAGATACACTAAACATAATATCAGATGAATTGAGAGCTCACGCTATGTAACTTTATTCGTCTATCTTACAAACGCTCTCACCCGAACCCGGCGCCCAGTGAAAAAGGGAAATTGGGCTTGATAATACAGTCAGTCATACGGCGCATCGACAATGCAGTGCAAAAAATCCCGGCAGAAGGGCATGTGTACTACCTTTCCAAAGCATCACCAGGGTCCAAGGTGGGTGTTCAGGCGGGCGTAGGTCGGTCAGGAATGACGCCTGGTTTCGGCTTGAAGCCCAAACTTCGGGCCGACACTCCCTTCGCAGGCTGCTTGTCGTGAATGCACGGTGAGCGCGCCGCCGCGGACAGTTCGGGAAAGACCACCTGGACTTCGAATATCATCCCCGGCTCCAGTCTTCAACTCTACGGCTGAATTGTTATGAGTGCGCCGTTGAACCACCGCTTCAGCGCACACTGCTTGCTGGTGACAGCGAGGATGAAATGATTCATCATAAAAGTGGGAGATCTTTCAACAACACATTACGATGAAAACTTTGGAAAATTCAATTGCCTTGCATCGCCGTAAAATAAAAACAAAAGCCCTGCTTCGAGACAACGTAGACGCGCTTTCAGCTCGCGAGCGCCACTCACGTGGTCTGTTATAGGATATTAAGTTCATGAAACTGTAGTGTTAGTGCATTGAAGAATAAAAGTACCAAGAAGTGTTAGTAGGAGCCACAGTACAGAAGATTGTCTTGATGAAACACAAACAAAGCGGCTTCTTTGCTGTAAAAAATGATACGCGATACAAAACACGATTGGCAAAAAATTGGGACTGGGTCATCGGATCAGCAAATAATTCTCGAACGCTTTTCGCTTTTATATGACAGCTTTGTAATGTTTCCAGTCAACATAGCTAGATTAAGGGAAGATATCACTTCCTTGCCGGTAATTGCTGACGAGGTTAGGGATAGTGGGGTAAAAGAACTCCTGACAACGTTAAGACAGCAACTGAAAATTTATTTCCGGGCAAGCCTCTGGCTCGGACGGGTTTTGCGCGGACTTCTACAGAGTTTTTGAAACAAAGTGAATGTCATAATGCGTGGCCTTTATACAAAATCCTTTACGCACGAAAGATTGCTATTGCATTTCTCTGCTGCGGAACTGTACGTGTACCTAAGGCTGATAAAATTGGCGAACTCGAGACACACGGCGAATAGCCAATCACGTCAACACGCGTTTTTTATACATTATGACGATATTCTAGCGAAGTGTTAATTGTTTGAAAATTCACACAGTTTTAATAAGAGTAAGTATAAATAGTGGTTGATGATCCGTTTCCACGGCAAAGTTTATGCCCCGTACGAACTCATCGAACCTGCGCATTGCCCATGTCGCCGCCAGAGCTTCCTTCTCTGTCTGACTATACCTCTGTTCCGTGACCGTCATGGAGCGAGAAGCAAAAGCCACTGGTCGACGTTCTCCTGAAGGCTGCGTTTGAAGTAAGACTGCTCCGAGTCCGAAAGAACTGGCATCCGCCGAAATCGTGGTGGCGTAGGCGGGGTGATATTTAGCCATGCACCTATCTGATAAGCAGTTGCTTGATCTTGCTGAAGGCTGACTCTTGTTCGTGGTGCCAGGACCAGGCCGTTTTCTTGCTCAGAAGCGCACGCAGGGGTGCTGTAATCTCGGAGATGTTAGGGAGGAACCTAGCTAGGTGGTTCACCATCCCGAGAAGTCGGCGAAGTTCGGCGATGTCCTTGGGCGCTTTGAAAGTCTTGATAGCCTGCAACTTTTCTTGGTCGGGTCTGATGCCATCGGCTGAGACAACCACGCCTAGGAAAGGCACTTCGGACACACCAAAGCAGCACTTGTCTCGATTTAGAGTTATTCCGGCTTCGGAGAGACGACAGAGGACTTGCTCCAAACGGGCATCGTGCTCTTCCTTGTCGCGACCGAAGACAAGGATGTCGTCAATCATATTTGCAACACCTTCTTGACCCTCGAGGATCCTTGCCACCTGCTTCTGAAAATATTCGGGAGCCGATGTGATACCGAACGGCAGGCGGCAAAAACAGTATCGACCAAAAGGCGTTACAAATGTTATCAACTCCTGAGACTCTGGAGCAAGCTTGACCTGGTGAAAGCCTGCTGTAGCGTCCAGCTTAGAAAAAACGTTTGCGTAACCTATCAGACCAAGAACTTGCTTGACGGTTGGCAATATGTGGCGTTCTCGAAGAACGAACTCATTCAGACGAGTCAGGTCAACACACACAAAGTCGGTAACCCCCGAGGTTTTTGGAACTGCCACGAGTCCCGCACACCAAGGTGTTGGCTTGTCTATCCGACGAATGACCCCGTCGGCCTCCATTCTGTCGAGTTCTTGTCGAACCACCCCAGCAGTGGGATGGGGCACGTCTAGGTGCACTGAGTGAAAATGGTACGGCGTCAGGTTTCAGTCTGATCTGGTACTCTTCTTTGAGCGTGCCGAGGCCCTTAAACAGTTCCGCATGATGCTTCGAAGGGGGAGTCGCTACGTCTCCAAGAAATTTAACGACCTCCAGTGCCTGCAGCGCGGGGAAACCCAGTAGTGGAGTTGTGAGTGACTGCACCACATAGAGTCGCTGTTCACATCCTTTCCCTTGCCACAAGAGCTGGGCGACGTACGATCCCAGTACATGAAGCGGTTGCCCTCCTGGACCAGTCAACAAGTTCTCCACTTTGTCGAGCTGAAGGGGTACTGCGGGAAATCAGCTGGCACTGCCGAAACTTCCGCACCGGAGTCCACCTTGAAAGACGCCGTATAATTATCTACCGTGACATCCACGTACTTGGCGTGCTCGGGTACGACGACCGTATGCAAGTGGATAGTGGCGAGCTTGGTCGCTTTTGCTTTGCGGGAACGACATACCTCAGCAAAATGTCCTTTCTTTCGGCAATGATTGCGGAGGGACGCACGGGCTGGGCAATCTGAGTGAGGATGCGGCAAACGTCCGCAGAAAGAACAAGTAGCGGCGCCGGAGAGTTCTATCTTGAGCGGCGCATACCGCTGCCTGACCTCCGGACGTCGCGGCGCTTTGTGAGCTTTGGCTGCGTCTACTTCGACTGGTGAAAATCCTCCCCCGGTTCCTTTTGCCGTTTTTTCTTTCTCGGCGTCTTCCCACTGCCGCGCCTGAGTCCAAGCTTCCTTTAGCGACAACTTGGAATTACGGCACAACTGCTCCGAGAGGCGAGCATCTCTGAGACCGACCACAAACCTATCCCGCACGAGGCGCTCCTCCACTTGAACAGACGGGTAGTTGCAGCGCTTCACAAGTCTGCATAATTCTGCACAGTCATCTACAGGAAACCCAGTGGTGATTTAGCGTGCTTCCGTTTTTATGCACTACAGCACAGAAACTTGTATTTTCGGTTTGCAATACCAAAAAATTAGTACCCTCAATAAACTTCTCCCTCACCCTCACTTCTCCCTCACCCCTCACCCCATTGAATTTGGCGCTTGCATGTAGTGAGCCACTGGGTATTTCTCTTGCATCTGAGCTTACTTTTTAACTGCTGTTCAAAAATTGGTTTTCGTTTTCATGGTACTACCCGAGTGGCCGAGCATAGAGCGATTGTTTGCCTGCTTACATGACGAAGCAACCTTACTTTTCACGCAAACACTATTCGCAGGTACAATTTTAAGCCGGACGCCATTGTTATCCTGGGTCACATCACATACCGCGACAACAACATCCCGGCGTGCACGATTCTTCCGCCAAATGCCGGCCAGCAGCCGCAAGTTTATGCAGCAAACAAAAAATACGGAGCCTACGGCCACAGCCTTGTAAGTTTCGTGTATGAAATGTCGACACTTTATTCCTGCACACTGCAGGATACCTTCGAACCCAACTCCGGCCTAATTCCTCCGTTATTGATAGAAGATTCTTGAGGTGGCATATCACGCGTTATTGAAAACATTGGAATTGTTAAAGAAAACTTGCCACCGCTGTATGAAAGAATCAGGCCTCTTGCCAGGCCTCTTGCAAATGTCACTATTCAGTAGTTTGTAAGCTGTTTTTTCAGAACCATAGGTATAAATAAATATCAGCTTGTTCAGAGCGTCAATGCAAACCTAAAAGTAGCTTTTGTGATCTTGAATTTTGTTCATAATTAGTTTTACTAGAAAAAACTGTGATGCTTTTTGATGCGAAGACCTCCTGTACATGTTCTGCAGTCGTGAACAGAACGTGCCTCCGCCTGACAGAAGCGAATAGTGCAGTTACCGGTCTAATCAAAAGCGGTAAAAGAGCAAACGACTTTTTTGCTCTGTCTTGGCTTTCTTCGTCCAAATACTTTTGAACGTGTTCCAATGCTCGAAAAATTTGAAATATGCATTTTTGTAACAACAAAAATTTCACACCTTGTTTTTTACGTATTTTAGCCTGGTGTAGTATCGCAACTTGCGTATGACTCAGGATAGAAATAAAGCGGTTACTAGGTGTAGAACGAATACCCGTCCGCAACGCCAGCACACGAAGTTTTATATTCGTGTGCTAGAGAACGCCGACATTTCCCCTTTCCGAATGAGTAAGTAAAACCTCTTGAACTGTTTGACAAGACCGTATTTCGCGTCTCATTCTCAATAACTACCGGAGTTTTCCATTTTCAAAGCGTCATTTATCCCGCCGGTACGGTTTCTGTTCGTCTGCATATTCAATCAATCAATCAATCAATCAATCAATCAATCAATCAATCAATCAATCAATCAATCAATCAATCAATCAATCAATCAATCAATCAATCAATTGATCGATCGATCGATCGATCGGTCAATCAATCAATCAATCAATCAATCAATCATTCATTCATTCATTCATTCATTCATTCATTCAGTCAATCAATTAATCAATCAATCAATCAATCAATCAATCAATCAATCGATCGATCGATCAATCAATCAATCAATCAATCATTCATTTATTCATTCATTCATTCATTCATTCATTCATTCATTCAATCAATTATTCAATCAATCAATCAAGCTATCGATCGATAGATCGGTCAATAAATCAATCAATTAATCAATCAATCAATCAACGAACCAATCAATCAATCAAGTGCCCAGGAACAGCCCAAGACTTCGTGCTGGTGCACTGAGAGGGAAAAAACGCCGCATTGAAGTACATCAGCGGCTGACACATAAAGAGCAAGGAAAAAAGTTGGGTTAGTAACGAACAATAAAAAACTGGAAATACTACAGAGAATAAAATTAAAAGGGGTATCTAAACTGCATTACACGACTAACAAACACTGCAAGTTATGGTACATTGCAAAAGGACATCGTACAATGATCATAGCAGTAGGATGAAGCATCAATTACACAGAAATGTATGGAACAAAGAACGGAAATTACTTGTAGCTATTCGCAGAAAGTGATAAGTTATAGAAATATTTGTTACTGTGGCCTGCCCGGGCCACTTTAAATTATGTATAAAGAGTTGACTGCAGAAGTGTGTCATAGTACATACGACGATTACGCCCTCAGCACGACCATCATATACGAAGAAATGAGAACAAACTCTGCGAAAACAACGCACGCGTGAGGAACATAACTGAGGAACACGAGTACTGTCGCAATAAAGTTAGCGCGCCATGGCTAACAGCCGGGACAAAAACCCCCAAACGGATCGGCGAAAAATATGAAGTCCACGGAGTAAAGCTTGTATAGGCGTTGCAGTGTATCAAGAGGAGAACATCTGCTAAGTTGTGCAGTTGTGTGGAGTGCTTAAGCCTTGTTGCTTTTTCCGGAACACGAAAACCGATTGCTGCGAGCATTGCCAGGCGTGAAATTGTAATACGAAGCAGTTTGTGTAAGAAAAGGGGTCTGAGCCAGTTCGCCAGTAACATAAAGAGACAGTTTTCGGGGGAGGCTCAGAGAAAAACAATGCATAAATATTGATAAAAATTTGGTCTGTACACGTTCTACATGTTGACAATTAGGCATGCAGGTTCCATTCCAAATGACAGGGGCATATTCAAGTTGAGGAATACTAAGTGCCATAAAAAGTTTTAGGAGCGAAGGAGGAGAATGGAAGTCTCGTGAAAACCTGCGTACAGCACAACCAAGCGGTGCGCCTGCCGAGTCAGTTAAGCGACTTGAGGCGACAAAGTGAAGGCGCTGTCGAAGAGCAGTCCAAGATCTTTGATACCGTCGACTCTAGAAAGAAAAACGTTATCAATACTGTAGCGAAAGACAAGGGCTTCGAGAGACATGACCTTTGTTTTCGCCGGATAAGATTTATTCGGTTATCTGAGCACCAGTTAGCAAAGCAGAATATATCTTGCTGCAGGGCATCACAGTCATCGGTGGACTTAATACGTCTGAATATTGTGATGCCGTCCGCATAGAGAAGAAAAGACCTTTTAATTGCGACTGACACACCATTTACAAAAATAGACAACAGGAGAGGGCACAACATGGAGCCTTGGGGCACACTGCTTGTTGATGTATACATAGAGGACGTCTGCCCATAAACGCCAACGAAACTGAACCGATTGCTTAGATAGCTAGCCAGCAATGCCACGAGTGGTCTATCCATGCCCGACCGCAAAAGCTTATCAAGTAACAACTCGTGCAGACAACATCAAATGCTTTGCTCAGGTCGCATTGAACAACGTCCAACCTGCCTCGCTCGGAAAGTGCAGCGGAGGCCTGCTCCATGAAGCAGGCGAGATTAGTTGTTGTCGACCTTCCTGACATAAAACCATGCTGTTTACTTGTAAGAGACTGTTTACAGAACTTGAGAATGCCTTTTCAGCGCTGCCTGAAAAAGCTTGGAGGTAGCACAAAGGAGAGAAACTGCCGTATATTTTTTGCGTGAGATTTGGTGCCTGACATAAAAATGGAGCGCACTCCAGAAATTTTCGCCTTACGAGGAAATGTGTGTGTGTTTTAGCCAGTGATTGGATATCGCAGTTAAAAGAGGGACAAAAATGCTGCTGAATATTTTTAAAAGAGCGGAAGGTATTACGTCAGGGCTACACGACAGCGACGGTTTCATGTGCCTTAGACCCGGAAGCATCAACTGCTTGTCCATTTGTACTAAGCTAGAACACTGTACAATATGTACATTACGTTTATTTCACTGTCATCGTGCTGGCCATATGTAGTACTAAATTGCTGCGTACAATGTTTGGACACATCACGAACTTCTTCCCCAAGGTTTCGTTCCACAAGACTGATTTGCTCATGTTAGTTATTTCGACGGGATCGAATATATTTCCAGAATGTTGCAGGCTGGGAATTAACCTGCTCTAAACATATTCGAGATGAGAGCGCCGGTCCCGCAGGTCACGGTAAGAGCGGAAGTTCTCTTTCCATTCATCGAGCCCGGTTTCATAAGTTTTCTTAGGCAGCGGTCTTTTAACTTAAAGGGTCACTGACACAAAAAATTTTGCAGCATTTTTTTTCTCGATAAGTAGTTAGTGACCTACTTATCACCTGTAAAAGCCTCATTTGCTTCAGTGTGCGATGGTTGTTTATTTAGAGGCATTTTCAATGCGGCCATTCGCAGGTTTGGTTTCAGCGGTTGCCGCGAACCGATGCATTTTGTGTGAACCAAGCTGACCACGTGACTGTCGATGGGATATCACAGAGGAGAGCAGATATCACACAGAGCACTGTCGAATCCGCATTGCAGGCAGTTTCAACGAATGCCCCCACGTACTGATCTCTTGAGCCACGTAATTATAAAGCGACCGTGGACGTGACGCAGGCGTTGCGAGTGCAAATGCTAGCGCGGCTAAAGAACGACGAGCGACGATCGAGACAGATGCGCGCTGGGAGAAGCCGGCCGGCCTGCCTACAGATATTCGATTGCCGCTCTCGTAAGCGGTGCAGATAACAATTTTTAATGCAACTCGCCATCGCATCATTAACTCCTTTCTCAGATAAGGTGCCATGGTTGGGGCTTGGGTGCAATTTCATGCAGCGGTAACAAGCTATCACTCGAGCTACCTGCTCCAGCCTGGGCCTGTTCGCGGCCGTGGCCGCCGCCTGCACAGCGACCGGGCGGCTCGCTCAGTTGGCTTTTCGTGTCTCCGGCGCGTTTTCGCGTCCAATGTAAATAAAAAGTAATAAAACGAGTTTCTGAAATCGCTGTAGAACTTTGGTCGGGGCCAGCTACCCGATGAGCTAACGAAATCACGGCGCCTCCACCACCAACCAGCGGGTCGTTCGTTCTCGAGAGCAGAAGCTCCACCCTCCGGCCCTCCGATTGGAGCGGCGAGGTGGGCAAGGCAGCGAAAAACGCCGGCAGTGCTCAAGCGACAAACACAAAGTCGTTACATGTTTGGATTTTGTTTATTTACAAAATATCTTCGGGATGTCGATTGCGCGTGGTCCTCTGCTGGCCGCTCGGTTGCGTTTCGCACACTTTAAATTGATTTAAATTATGTTCTAGGTTGCATTCGCCGCTGATATTTTGCAGAAGATATATACGTGTTCACACCAATCTATTCGAAGTTATCTCGCCCTCAAAATTTTGTGTCAGTACCCCTTTAAAGGTGGTACGAGGTTCATTAGAGAACAAAAGGGGGTGTTTTGAACGGCAGTGTTTGTACTTGGGTGTAAACTCATTCATGCCGCTTTTGACTATTTCAGTGAACCGCTCGCCTGGGCATCGCAATCAGGGAGTTCTTGAATTTCCAAACATTCGAACAAACAAAAAATGTTATACATGTCAATGTAATAACCACGGGCATAACACTAGGGAGGATATTCATTATTCTTCAGTGTAGCACTGCAACGCGGAATTGAGACGGGAACAGAGACTAGAAAAGGAGGATGATGCTTGTTGGGTTTGACAAAACAGTTGTCAAACAATGATACTCACCCGTTTTGAATGTCTGCAATACAGAGATCTAAGATGTTTTGAGAGCTGTTTTTTTATTAATAAGTTGCACCTAGAATGTGAAGTCTACGGAGTCTAAAATCATGCTCGGTTTTTGCTGTACGTAATAATTTCAGTCTTGATGGGTAAGGTGTTCCCCTCGTACACCAGGTCGCCCAGACTGTTATGATTGTGATCCGGTTGTGATGAGCAAACTTCTTCTACAGATCTAAGGAGCTTTTAAATGGCAATATAGGAACATGAGTTGGAATGTAAAACGCCCCTAGTAAAAGCTTCTCACCGCCAGTCAGAGGAATGTCCAGCCTCACAGACTCACTGTCGCCCTCAAGTTCGTGACGCCGCATAGATTGAAAAGCGTTATCGACCGCAACTAACACTCCCCTCTTTTTTGGTTCACCCCAGAAAAGTCCCTATTTTTGCTGAAAACTAGGTAATTTGGGGGGGAAATAATTGTAAGAGCTAATGTCATCAGAATGCCAGGTTTGAGAAATAACAATAATCAGAAAATTTGAAGAAATCGAATGTGAAAAGAATTAAGTCGCTTTGGTGCAAAGGCCGCGCGCATTCTGGTAATAAATCTCCACCGTTTCGCATCTTTTAGCCGCAATTTGGACATCGGTAAGACATCACATGGCGCTTGCCACGGAAGAGTTTGTAAAGGCAGCCCTTGAGCCACAAGAAAGGGTCGCCCGGACGCTGGAAGGAGACTTCGTCGACAGTCGCACAGAAAGAGGACTACGATGTTGTTAAGTACTTTGTTGAGTACTGCAAATTACTTTATTCGTCCGAGGTTTACATGACTTGCGGTGCACAAGATGGAGACCGTGCAGAGAGAGTTCGCGGGGAAAAACACGGTCACGTGATTGTCTCCCGAAAGGTGCCCACCGGGGACGTGGCGCCACCCATCGTAGCACTGGGGAACTCACGCGTGTAGTTGCGCGAATTTTAATACGCGGCGGCACCTGTCCACTTTGGAATCTCAGACAACACTTTTCCCCCCTTAGAAGGATGCCTTGTACCATGTAGGCTGTCGTCTAATCCGTGCTGGACGTTTTGGTGTGCCACATTCCGGTTGACGTGATGACGGCTTCGCTAGTGTGTTTCCCGTTGGATTACTGTCCATGCCCCATGTGAGTGTCGCTGAGGCTTGTCTGTCCAGGGTCACTTCCCCGGCACGCTTCCTGAGCTGGTTCAGATGGCGTCTTACCGTTCTTCCTGCACACTGCACAAGCCAGGATCGGTGACCCATCCTCTTAACCAGAGTTCCTTCTGTCCAGTCGGGCCCCCTGCTGGCTTTGCTGAACTGCCTGACCCATACTGCTTCTCCTTCAACGAGTGTACGGCTTTGGGGTAGTTCAGCTTGTGTCATCTCTTGTCCTTCAGATGCGTTGACTAGGTCCAACTGGCTTGGTAGCTCCCTCCCAAACATAGCCTTAGCGGGTGTTATGCCTGTCGACTGATGCACAGTGGTATGCTGCCTGAACAGAAAACGCGACAAGCGAACGTTGAGCGAACCGGACGGTTCTCTTGCGAGCGCCCTCTCCAGTTCTCCTACATAACGTTCTGCTTGCCCATTCGTAGCAGGGTGGTATGGGGCTGACGTTACACTCCGAATGCCGTTTCTTTTGTAGAAGCCTTGTATCTCCGAAGACACAAACGCAGTCCCATTGTCCGACACAACTTTACGCGGTATGCCGAACGTGGCGAACAGAGAACGCAGCACACTGATGACTGCTGTCAATGTCGGGCTGTTCACTGGTCGCACCTCCAACCACTTGGTGAAAGCGTCGACGACGACCAAAAAGGTATGTCCCTCCACCGGACCAGCGAAGTCCACATTGAAGGTGTGCCATGGTGTCGTCGGCTGCGTCCAAATTGGAACTGGAGCCTTCTTGGGATCGCTCTGGGTGCGCTGGTACTGCTTACATGACTTGACAGTTGTTTCAATCTCGGCGTCCAAGCCAGGCCACCAAATGTAACTGCGCGCACAAGCCTTCATGGCTACAATTCCACGATGTCCCGCGTGAACCAAGGACATGGCCTGTTCTCGAGCTGCCGCAGGTATGACAACTCTTGAGCCCCAGCTAATGCATCCTCGATGGATAGCAAGTTCGGTAGCTCTTCTTCGGTATTGAGTGAACCTGTCTCCCTGTAATCGCTGCACGGTGCCATTCTGTACTGCTGAAAAGACTTCCGCAAGAATGGGGTCCTCTTGAGTGAGTGTGGATACAACGTCAGCTGTCAACGGTGGTCGCGGTAACGCCTCAAACATTAGGATGTCTCCAGGTGGGTGAGGTTCTTCAATGCGGTCTGGCAGTGGAAGTCGGCTAAGCGCATCCGCATTCTGGTGACGACTACCGGCGCGATACTGGAGGCTGTAGTTGTACGCTGAGAGTTTGAGGCACCACCTTTTCATCCTGGGCGAAAGCATCTCAGGTACAGGCTTTCGTGGCCCAAGAATCCCCAGTAACGGCTGGTGATCCGTCAAAAAGGTGACTTCTCGGCCCACAATGTACTTGTGGAAATGAGTGGCTGCAAAGACTACAGCAAGTCCTTCCCGGTCGAGTTGCGCGTAGTTACGCTCAGCGGAACCCAATGTCCGGGATGCGAATGCAATTGGTGCCTCTCTGCCTTGACTGTCCAGCTGAGCAAGCACGGCACCTACGCCATAAGGCGAAGCATCACATGAAATTAAGAGGGGCTTGCTTTCATCATAGTGTGCCAAGACAGTCCTCGACAAAAGGCACTGTTTGAGCTCATCAAATGCCTTTTGATGCCGCAGCTCCCATTTCCAAGTTTTGTCCTTCGCCAGCAGCGCGTACAGTGTTGACGCCACTGTAGCGCGGCGCTCCAGGAAGCGGTCATAGAAGGCCAGCATGCCCAGAAAAGACTGCAGTGTGTGCTTACTTGTGGGTGCTGGTGCCTTCACGATGGCCTCAACCTTGTCATCTGACGTGTGGATCCCTGCTGCATCAATCTTGTGACCAAGAAACTTGACTTCAGCCACACCAAACTGACACTTGGATTTGCACAGTCGAAGGTTTGCCTGGGCCAGTCGCTCCAGAAATGCCGCAAGACGGTCTTTGTGCTCTTTCGCTGTTGCTCCACTCACTATGATATCGTCCAGGTAAACACATACTCCTGGCAAGCCGCTCAAGGTTGTCTCCATAAAGCGCTGGAAAATTGCTGGAGCAGCTGAAACGCCAAATTGACGCCTGTTAACTTTGTACAGACCCTTCGTGGTGTTGACTGTGAGAATCTGTGCTGTCTCTGGACTGACGTGAAGTTGAGTGTAAGCTTGGGCCAAGTCCAAGGGGCTGAAAACTTGCCCTCCCTTCAAAGTGCTAAACACTTCCTCTGTTGTAGGCAAGGGGTATGAAGTCTTCTTCGCAGCCTCATTTACGGTACAGCGGTAGTCACCGCAGGCACGCAAGCTTCCGTCTTTTTTCCGTACCCATACTAGTGGTGTAGCCCAGTCTGAGTGTTGGACAGGCTCCCAAATACCATCTTCTACGTACTTGTCAATCTGCGCCTCCGATGATGCGCGCATGGCAAAGGGCACAGGCCGTGCCTTGAAGAACTTGGGGCTTGCCCCCTCCTTCAGTTCCAGATTTACTGGTGGGCCTGTGTGTCCCGTGGTGTCTTCACAAAAAACGTCATCATACTTCCGTAGCAGCTTGGTCAAAATGCCTTCGTCCGTTGTCTGGTGAATGCCGTGAAGCTCGATGCCCAGCTTGTCAAACCAGTTGCGTCCCAACAAGCTGCATCCTGTGCCTTGGACAACAAGAAGTGGTAGTTGACAAGTCGCGTTCTTGTGAACAACATTAACTGTCGCTGTTCCAATGACTTGGAGTTGCTGACCTGACCAGGTGCGTAGATGAATGTCGTCCTGCTGCAGTGTAGGTGCGTGCGTTGGCCACACAGTTTGAAAAGTGTCTCTGCTAACCATGGTACACGCTGCACCGGAGTCAACCTCAAAAGTCACTGGTTTGCCATGCACTGTAAGCTTCAGGGTGAACTTCGGGGTGTTGAACCCGTTTGCCACTGTACAGAGATCATGGAGCGTTGAAACGTCTGGTTTGGTTTGCTCCGTCACGTTGGCAGTCTGTGAAGTTCCTAAGGAAATGCTGCGCTGGTACGTCTTTTTCTCAGCCTTCGTCCTTGAGATACAAGCCTTAACAATGTGGCCTTGCTTCCGGCAGTAATTGCACGTTGTTTTGATGAACTTACATGTCTTGGGACTGTGGGATCCATCGCAGCGCCAACAGCGTTGTCCTTGAGAAAGCGCCTTGGAGTTCGTAGTGCTGTCGCTGGCGTGCGCTGCTGCCTTGTTGACTTCCGCGTGATCACTTTTTATCTTTTGCTGTTGCTGGACGGCGCTTTCCGCTCGAATAGCGAAATCGTAGGCCTTTGTAAACGTGAGCTCCTTCTCTGCGAACAGTCGCTGTTGAAGGTTCTCGTCACGGAGACCACACACAAAGCGATCCCGCAACATTACATCTAACGGCAGAAGCGTTGGATTGTAGTCCGTAGCTCCCTGCTGTGTTGATGCCGCTCCACCAGCTTGCGTCGCCGGGGGTGCTGTTGTCGTCGGCAGCGTGCCGAAATTGCAGCTCGTAGCTAACTTGCGTAGTGCCGCAACGTAGTCGTTCACCGACTCGCCTGGAAGCTGATCCCGCCTTTGAAACATGGCACGACTGTAGACCTCCGACGGGCGAGGGTCGTAGTGCGCCTGAAGTGCGGCCACGATCTCGGCATAGCTCACTCGGTCCGGCGTCGTCGGTTGAAGTAGCGCACAAACCACGTCGTAAATGTGAGCACCGCACAGTGTAAGCAAATGTGCACGTTGCTTGACAGGGTCGGTCACATCGTTGGCCTCGAAGAAGAATTGTAGTCGGCCGAACCACGATGACCAGTTGGAGCCCGTGAACTCCTCTAAACGTGACGAAAAATCATGCTGGCGGCCAGCCATGACTTACTGGATGCACTGGGGGTTTCCCTGCCGCGGGTGATCCGCCTCGTCGCCAATGTTAAGTACTTTGTTGAGTACTGCAAATTACTTTATTCGTCCGAGGTTTACATGACTTGCGGTGCACAAGATGGAGACCGTGTCGAGAGAGTTGGCGGGGAAAAACACGGTCACGTGATTGTCTCCCGAAAGGTGCCCACCGGGGACGTGGCGCCACCTATCGTAGCACTGGGGAACTCACGCGTGTAGTTGCGCGAATTTTAATACGCGGCGGCACCTGTCCACTTTGGAATCTCAGACACAACAGATGTACACTTGGTTTTCAGCCGCTAAAAAGCCAGGGGTACGACGTGGACTTTCGACAGGTGCTCCGTCAGTTGCGCTGAGGTGGTTCAAGGGGACAGTTTCCAATGCTGGATGTTTCCAATGCTAAACCACAGAGATGCAACACAAATAAGACGCACCCACACACGCCGCACGCCCGCTCCCTTTGTTTTTTAGGGCCGAGTCGTCGCAATGTAACGAGGGGCACACCCTGAACTTGAGTGCTGGGGCCAGCTGCTCGGACATTGAATGTGTTCCGCCTATTTTCGCCACAGCAGCCGCGAACGATGAATGGAGCCCACGCTGCGGGGTAGGTGCCGGCGGCGCCCCATCAAGCTCAGGTGTCGGAGGGGAGGCAGGCGGCCGCGCGGACAGAAGGCGGTGGGGAGCCGTTCGGAACGGAATGGACCGGCCCGTGGTAGCCACTCCCCTCGAACGCTGCAAACGTCCGCCCCCAGCGAAGCAATTAGGCCTGCCTGCTGGGCGAAAGCACGTGCGTTCTACCTACCCAGCCGGTCGTTGGCCTCTTCCCACTGGGTGACCTCGCCCGTCAGAAAAGAAAGTCCCTCGAGGGCGTTGAAGAGCATTTCGCCGAGTTGTGCTACTTCTCCGCCAAGGTCGCCCGGTCGGACAGCACCATTCTGTTGTTGCGAACACGGGGAGATGCGCTGACACCCTTGCACGGACTTGTCGCTAGGGGTATCCGCAGCCTCCGTCGCCGAGGACGCGCAAAAATTGCACAGAATAGGCCGCTCACCAGTCTTCAAAGCTTGCAGCTCGATGTCGGGCAGCTAAATATATTTGAAGTGCGCATGGTTTTTGCACAATTTGCATCAAACAAACTCCCGTCTGCGATACAAAACATCGGAGTACGGCAGTTATAACAATCAATCAATCAATCAATCAATCAATCAATCAATCAATCAATCCATCAATGAATAAATCCTATTTTCGGTGCCCAGGAACAACCCTAGGGTCTTGGTACTGGTACATCATACTAACATTCATAAAAAATAACTAAAATCAAGACAACACAACACTGAAACCATATGTATGACAGAAACAATAAAGTAAGAATAGTTACAGAGATCCCAGAAAGCAAAACAGCAAAATTTGAGGAAGCCTATTGTTAGAAACCATGACACTCGGTCAGGAAAACGTTGAAGGTACGTAACAATTGAAAATACACAAGCAAATACTCAATGACGGAGATAGATTATAAACATAAAACAAAGGTTTTGTAACAAAATGTTCGGAAGTTCCAAAATGGAAAAACGAAGTTCAGCGTTACAAGCACTGACACTCAAACCTAGAGAAATTCAAGCAACACAAAACCCTAAAAAAGTAAAACACAAACAAACAAGAAGATGGTTTGCATAAAGTAAATACAGCACATAAAATTGGAATGACATAAAGCCACTTAAGCTAGAAAAGTTTTCAGTTAATAACAGAACAAAGAAAAAAAGCTCTGGAGTATATCAAGATGATCGGCATTGTCATTGTATGCACACTGTATTCCGCAGATGGATGAGCGTCGTCTACTTAAAGCATCTGTTCTGAAAGTTCGAAATGTTCGAAAAAGTTTCTTCGGAAAGTTTACATGGATAAGCGCAACCAAGTCATCACACAAAATATCACCATGAAGAAGTTTATAACGAAAGATGATATCAGCTCTCATTCGTCGACACCAAAGGGAACGAATACTTTTGAGGCGAGACGTGCTGCCGTTTGCGTCTTCTTGTACATGACAAAAACGGTGCCTAAAGATAGCACGGAACTTACTTTGAACCCTTTCGATACGGTCACTATTGAACTTGCAAGTTCCATTCCAAACAACAGACCCGTACTCGAGAAGAGGTAAGCAGAGAGCCGAATACAACTTTGAGAAAGGAAGCGGACCTTTGAACTCTCTAGAATACCTGAAAACAGCACCCAGACATCGAAGAGAGCGACGGGTAATTTATGTAATGTAGGAAGAGGAAGTCAGAGAAGAATCAAACAGTACCCCCAAGTCCCGAATTTCGGTCACCCTCGGCAGTGCAGTGCTTGCAATTCTGTAAGAGTATTGCAGGTGTTGAATGTTTCTACTATAGGAGACAACTTTTCTTTTCGAAGGGTTCAAAATAAGGTCGTTTTTGGTGGACCAACGATGGGATGACACAATATCAGCCTGAAGAGAATTACAGTCGGGAGCACTACACACTTCTCTAAAGATTTTTATATCATCAGCATACAACAAAAAAGAATTTTGAATGGCATAAGTAATGGAAATGGAAAAAAGAAGGGGACCCAGAACGGAGCCTTATGGTACACCACTGGTTGCTTTGCACCTAAATGATGTTTGACCGTTAACACTTACATAGCAATATCACTCCTTGAGATAGCAAACTTTTAAGACCCACCAAGGAAGCGTGTACTTCTAACAGAGTGAGCTTGGCAAGCAATAACGAGTGGTTGACAGCATCAAAGGCTTTGTTCATGTCACAGTAGACTACATCCAGCTGGCTTCTACCAACAATTGCTGGGACAGCCTGCTTCATGAAGCATACAAGGTTCGTGGAAGTTGAACGACCGCGCATAAATTCATGTTGATTAGAAATGAGGACGTGTTTAAATGAGAAAGACAAGATCGTATGAAGAGATAACTCGTAAATTTTAGAGGAAGAACAAAGTAGCGAGACATGTTTTAGCATCAGTTCTTAGGCCTGACTTGAAAACAGGGAATACGCGAGAGATTTTCCATGAGCGAGAGAACGTGCCAGACCGGAGACAGTTATTAAATATTGAAGTGAACACAGGAATAAATATATTTGCATATGTTTTTAGAATTGCAGCAGGAATACCATCAGGCCCACACGAAAGCGAGGGCCTGAGCCGCTTGATGCTGGTCCGAATGATGTTCTCGTCCAGTTGCAAACAACCGGAGTTCCCGCCCTGGTGACAAGGGACGCTGCTGTTATCACTACCACCGCTAATCCCAAAAAAAGAAGAAAATTGACGAGCAAAGCAGTCGGCCACCTTGGCAACCTCATCGCCGTTGGAGTCTAGTAGACGAATAGAATCTTTAGGTTTACTAGATCTAGAATGGATGTACTTCTAGAAGGCTTCCGGTTGATGAGTTGCTTTAGTTTCTACCGACGCCAGGTACGAAGTATGATCACGTTTGTGCAAAATTTTACATAGGGCACGTAGGCGCCGGAATTCCGGAATTCCAGGCGCCGGAACTGGTTGGCACCAGAGCGCTTCATCTTTCTGTGTGCACGTTCCTTGAGTTTCAGGACATCCCGCAATTCAGATGAAAACCAGTGTGGAAACTTGAACTTCCTCGGTAAATATAGCGGGATGTATTCCTTCATACCCGAAAGCACAATCTCAGTGAAATGGTCGACTTGTTCATTGGCATCAGTGTGGTCAATGACGGTCGACCAAGGGGCAGCGGAAAAGTAGCCATACAGCCCAACATAATCTCCCCGGGCGAAAGCGTAACGAGGTTGCGTGTTGTTGGAATTTACGGAACGGTGGAGCGATTAGGGGAGGCATAAGGAAATATAAAGAGGAGGATGAAATCCGTCGGGTATTACTGAAGAACAATCAGAGCGCGACACACTGTGCAATTTTTTATGCGATTACACTATGCGATTACACTGTAAAAGCCAACAAATCGAGTAACCTATAACCCTTCTGTTCAATGTAGTGGTTATAGTGAGAACAGGTTAGCTGACTACACTGAACGCCAGGAGCATTAAAATCTCCAAGGAGGAGGACCTTGCGGTTGCAATGAGTGATAGGCACCTGTTCAATGGAGGAGATTAACTTAGTGAACGCGTCAGGAGCTACATCAGGAGGAATGTAAAAAACACCAACTAAAAGTTTTTCAGTTTTAGAGCAATTAATTTCGACCCATAATGACTCATCTGCGTTATCAATAACGCTACGTAGCGCACACGGAAGAGATTTGTTAATGGCGAGAAGGACCCCGCCCCCTTTTTGCTTGCATCCCGTTAAAGCTCTATCATTGCGATATACATGGTAGTTTTGAGGAAAATAATCACTGGATAGGATGTCAGGGCACAACCGAGTTTCAGATATAGCTAATAATGGAAAGCAAGAAGCCAGAACATTACCATACAATTCTGTCGCCTTAGTTCGAGGACCTCGCACATTCTGAAAAAAAACATCTAAATTAGTCATGACTGTTTTTCTTATGTGATGTGCTCAGTGCTGTGAAGCATGCCTTCGCGAAACATGCCTCGAAACTCCTTAAAAAGGAAGGCAGTCTTTCGGCCAAAACCGCTAGAAACACTCTTCATTCAAGGAAATATAAAAGGATGCATACGTGTCGAATTTAGTCTTCAGTCGTCGGCAGCTCAAGGGCGAGACAACTTAAGTTGACATATGGGCATTGAGACTAGCAGGGGTGGTGGTCGGAGAAAGCTTTGAAACAAATATAGCTTTGGGGCGCTCCGGCTACGAAACGACAAGTCCAGATGTGTTCGATGCCCCCACACATGCCCGGCTTCGGCGCTTCTTCTCAATAATGGGAGGGTGACAGTCAGGCACAGAGATGGAAAGCACTGAGGAAGGGGTGGACGGAGTCGTAGGCAGTGTCGGAGACGCCGAAAACACCGCCTGCAGCGGAGCCGACGTAGCCGACGAGGGAGGCGTTTCCTTGTTGACAACTCTGGCAAAAGAAGGCTTCCCCGAGCTGCCGCGCACTCCATCCTGCAAGGCAGAGGGGCGGCGAAGCAATTCGGCTCGCAAGGAACAAACCTCTGCACGCAGGGAAGTGACCACTTTCACATAATGGGCGCGGTCTCCGTCCCTCTCCTGACGGAGGCAGTCAAAAGCCTGCGCGTTTTCCCGGCGAAGGAGGTCGTTGCCCTCGCGCAGCCTGGCCACTTGGTCGCTGAGACAGGAAATTCCCTCCAGCGCGTCAATGAGGAGCGCGCGAAGACCGGCAGCTTCGGCGCCAAGGTCACCCGGTTGGAGGGGGGGGGGGGGGGCAGGGCCATCTTGACGACTGTCGGCGAGTCTCGACAAAGGGAGCAGGGGGAGGAAGCCCTGCTTGCGGGCGCGCCGAAGTCGTCGTTGGCTCCACTAGGCCTAGCCGCCTCGTCAACCATTTCACTGATATTGCACTTGAAGGGCCGTGCACCAGATCTCAGGAGCTGAAGCTCAGCGTCCGGCCATACAACACACTTGTGTGTTGTATAATAATAATAATATAATAATACTAATAATAATAATAATAATAATCAATCAATTTATTTTCAGTGCCCAGGAACGGCGGTGATGTCTTAGTGCTGGGACACTAACAAACATAAAAACAAACAAAATGACATGGTACATACAACACGTATCACTAAAAGAAGCACAAAGAACTATTAATAGAACAACAAAGAACGCTAATAACAATGATATCATACTCAATGGACAGAAGAGTTAGCCACAAATAATGTACTGGTTAAGTGAATATACAGCCAATTAGAAGATAGTGAGGTAAGGATAAAGCTATACAAACGAGAAGTTGAATAAAATGCATTCACGAGCAAACAAACGAAGGTGGCATAGCAAGATTGTGTGAAAGGAGTAAGGCATATACCGTTAGCTACAAACAGCACTACTCAGCCCTGCACGAAACTGGGCGAGGGAGCCATTGAAAACATCCAATTTGTCGCTAAGAAAGTTGTACAGGCTTTGCAGTCGGTGGATAGGCGAGTGACGACTACTAGTTGCACCAGTATGGAATGGATAGCGGGATCGCGTGCACTTCTGGGGAATTCGGAGCATAAGCTGGAACAGAAGTTCTGGGCAGGAAATGACTCCGTGTAGTAGCTTGTGCAGAAAAAGAAGATCAGCTCGATCACGCCTAGAACTCAACGGAATAACCTTAGGAAGCTGATGTTGACTACAGGACAAAACAGAACCGCGTCCAAGCCGGTGTTTATATATTGACAGGAATGTTTTCTGCACTCGTTCAAGATACTGGTGGTTGGACTGGCAGGTTCCATTCCAAACGACAGATGAGTATTCTAATTGGGGGAGGCATACTGATGAGTAAAGCTTTAAAATCGGAACAGGAGAAGTGAAATCTCTTGTAAACCTGCACACCGCACCCAGAGAGCGGAGGGCCCGCCCGACCACCTGTCGTATATGGGGAGTGAAACTGAGGGAGCTGTCGAACAGCACTCCAAGGTCTCTAACCTCGGAAACTTGTGACAGACGGGCATTATTAAGCGTGTAAGAGAATTGGAAGGGATGTGTTTTCCGGCTGTAGGTGATAACTTTGGTTTTATTAGAGTTAAGAATTAATCCCTGCTCAGCACACCAGAGCGCGAAAGATGAGATGCCATGTTGAAGGGCGAGGCAGTCCTCTGGGCCATTGATTATTTTGTAAACCTTAATATCGTCAGCATACAAAAGAAAAAACGAGCTCTTAATAGAGGTAGATACGTCATTAATGAAGAGAGAGAACAGAAGAGGGCCCAACACGGACCCCTGAGGTACGCCGCTGGTACGAATAAAGTCGACAGATCTTTGGCCATTTACATTGA
The DNA here is from genome assembly GCF_048455015.1 of Haemaphysalis longicornis. Taxonomy (NCBI): domain Eukaryota; kingdom Metazoa; phylum Arthropoda; class Arachnida; order Ixodida; family Ixodidae; genus Haemaphysalis; species Haemaphysalis longicornis. Next base: position 2,732,449 of record NW_027526352.1, on the reverse strand, counting down.
CATAACAACGTCTGTTAAGAAGATAGCTGCCTAGTAAGGCAACTAGTGGAGCATTGACACCACAGAGCAACAGTTTTTCGAGCAACAGTGGATGAGTAACAAGATCAAAAGCCTTGCTTAGATCACAGTAGACTGCGTCAATCTGGCCTCGGTCTGTGACTGCTTTGGATGCATGCATCATAAAACAGGTGAGGTTAGTTGTCGTTGACCGCCCAGTTAATAATAATAATAATAATAATAATAATAATAATAATAATAATAATAATAATAATAATAATAATAACAACAATAATAATAATAATAATAATAATAATAATCAATCAATCAATCAACCTTTAATAAAGTGCTTAGGAACAGCCAAAGCCTTGGTGCTGGCGCACTGAGAAAAAAAGAAAAAAAATGCCGCATTGAAATACATCAGCGGCTGACACATAAAAAGCCAGGAAAAAAGGTGGGTGAATGAAAAACAATAAACTGGAATACCACAGAGAATAAAATTAAAAGTGGTATCCAAACTACATTATACGACTAACAGAGACTGTAAGTTATGGTGCATTGCAAAAACACATCGTACAATGACCATAGCAATCGGATGAAGCATCAATTACACAAAAAGGTATGAAACAAAGTACAGAAAATATTTGTAACTATTCACACAAAGTGATAAGTTATAGGAACATTTGTTGCAATGCCCTGCCCGGGCCACTTAAACATATGTATGAAGAGTTCACTACAGAAGTGTATCATTGTACATACAACGATTATGCCCGCAGCACTAACAACATATACAAACAAATGAGAACAAACTCTGTGATAACAACACACACATGAGTAAAATAACTGAATAATAATATTAATAATAATAATAATCAATCAATCAATCAATGTTTATTATAGCGCCCAGGAACAGCGGAAGCCTTCGTGCTGGAGCACTCAGAGGGGAAAATGCAACACTGTAATACATCAACACTTTGCTGATAAACATTCAGTGAGCAAAAAAAAACTACAAAAACGGCAAAGAAGATGAGAAATAAAATAGTGCGATCCAGCAATCCAACCGAAATTACACAATCAATTCGTGCTGGCGCACAGAAAAGGTATAAGGCAGCAATGAAATATAGCTGGCAACTGAACAGTCAGTGAGCAAAAAATAAGAAAAAACTACAACTGCAAAGAAGAATAATAATACCATGGTGGAATTTAGCCAACATTACACAATCAATAGAAACTGTAATGTCAGGTCCATTGCAAGAAGACATCTTACAATAAGCGTAACTATACGGAAAGGTGAGTGAAAAGAAGAAAGTCTTTACGAGATCCGGGAAGCGTAAATGAAAACTGATAATGATAAAAAAGACCGAAAGAAAAATTCTACGATAATTACAGTCGCAGTATCAACACAATACACGAATTACCAAGAATAAGAACAAGCTCGGTGAAGTCAATGCACACGTCAGGATGATAAGTGAAGAAAAGAGCAGTGCCTAGATGAACCTAGTGTGTCAGAGCTAACAACCCGGCCAAAAACTCCCGAAGAGGACGCTGAAAATTATCGAGCTTCTCGGAGTGAACATTATGCAGATGCTGCATCCTTTGAAGAGGAGAGCGTGTGCTGAGAGCTTTCGCTGTTTTGAAAGGGTGATATTAATAATAACAATAATAATAATAATAATAATAATAATAATCACATTCTCACAAATACTGTCAAAATAACATTACTATATTTGTGTAAAAACAGTAAAACAAAGATATTGGTGTTGCTATTGCATAAATAAAACACGTTGAAGTCCCGTGAAAACCAACAAGCGCTGGTGGAAGAAGTCCGGCCTTGTTGGAAAGGGGAAAAAGTTAGACAAGAGATCACAGTCTCGAAGCGAAACAGAACGCCGAAAAAGAAAATGCACGCATGGTGCATTATCCGGCGATAACGTTGATAGAGCCAGGCCAAATGGTGTTGATCCCTACTGGAAAGAGCAAAACAACCGGAAAAGCATCTTTGCAGGCAAAAATTCACTACGTGAAACCTAAGTATGACTGCTGCGAAAATGGTCGAGCATACTTTTATGCCCGCATTCAAGAATCAAAATGCGTGGACCATATTCTAAAACAATTTTTTACAATGTTCACAAAATATCTTCCAGTAAATTGTTGAAGAATCGTGGGTATGTACAGTATGTACACCGAACGCCATGTTTTTTCGTACCTCATTGACATATTCATCATCATCATCATCATCACCAGCCTATCTACGCCCACTGCAGGGCAAAGGCCTCTCCCATTATTCTCCAATTACCTCGGTCCTGTGCCAACTGTGACAACAAAATGAGCGCCCACTTTCAGTTGTGTGCTCCAAACAATAACCCAGCACCAAAATTTGAACAAACAGTTGACGGGAAGGAAGAAAAGCCTATCCTGGCCAACCAATTCAGAGAACAATTTATGGGCGAGGTAGAAGCCACAGTATAAGCATGCTGTTTATTGAATCATCAATACGGGATTCGCAGCAAGCTGAAAAGAACACGAAAATTGTGATGCAACACGTTATCATGCCGTAGTAAAACAGATATTCAATGTTTTATATATGTGAAGGAAAGTTTCACATCCACCTAAATGCAGCCATACGGCTACAAATGAAAGCTATACAGCTTTCTCAGAAACTTCGCAGTTGAAGAAAAATTCGTCCTGGACCAGGACGAATTTTTCTTCAACTGCGAAGTTTCTGAGGAAGCTGTATAGCTTTCCTTTGTAGCCGTATGGCTGCATTTAGGTGGATGTCAAACTTTCCTGCACAGAAACTTACTCCACATTGGGGATTTCCATAAATCTGGTCGATTAATGTTTTATATACATGCAATAGACTTCATACACTACTAAGTTTCGGAGAAGAGATGCGCCAGTTGAAATTATAAACGACGTTATCGAATGAAAGCTATGACGATGTGTTTTCTCGACTGTTTTATTGGTTTTGTTATAGATCCATGAAATGGAACTCAATGTCTACAAAAATCAAACCACTGTATCATGGATGTCAATGGGAAGCCCTTTGATGGCAAACCGCTCGCGTCACTGCTTTGCGAAATATACGGTGACAGTGGTACATTGATGAACGTGGACTTGTAAGCTATAGGAGAATCACCAATATATATGGTAAAAGTAAGAATGCTACGTTTGAGTCTTAAACAGCCGCATAATAAAAAAATTGTAAATGAAGTGGCTGGGTAATGCCACGTAGTGTGGTCGACCAGAGATCAAACACATAGAATGTTAAAACGTTTTCCTCTAGAGCCCAGAAAAGGTGTATTTTGCAGACAAAAATTTATTATTAGCGGTATTCAAGAAGTTGTGAAACTCTGCTTGAACGGAAAAGAAGGTAGGTTTATTTGCAGCAACCAAAATAAATTTATGACCTCACCAAACCGAAGACATTTGAAAGAATTAACTCATAGCTTCAATAAAATATGTTAAACGATTGTAACCTTAGTGCAAAATTTATGTGGAACTGTAGGGTTCTGTGGCATCTGTTCGGCATACTTCGTAAAGCGTATTGGTGAAAAGATTTGAGTTGCTCAAGAATGGAACTAAATTCAAACATCTGCCCATAAAAAACGATTCCTGCAAATTCCTCGAAGTTCTTTGTATATTTGGGAAAGTAAAAATAAATTACGTGTTTCATATTCGGCCTGTGTAATTAGGAACACCGACGCGAGTAGGGCTTTTTTTGTACGAGCAGCGAAGTAAAAGCCTAATGGAAGCTTTGCCAACAGAAAAGGTGAACATATGGGTAAAGCCTAACTGTTGTAGGGTTTCGCGAGAAAATAGAGAATTTGCTGTACATAAAGGTACTTTTAGCAAACAAGTTCTAGCGGTGCTTTCATGTCACTTTGCTCAATTTAGGACAGCCGCTGCGCAGCTGCACGTAGCTCCGCTAGCTTGTTTTTTTTCCATGGTATATTCTTTGAGTAAAATGTTATGTAGACACGTTTAAAAGCGCCGCTATTCCTCCTCCACCTCGAAAGCATAACCCCTTCTGAGGGAACTCTTGGGAAGTTTTGCCAACTAATGCACACGAATGCCTCGTTTAGGGTAATCCCCAATGTTCTGAAAGGAGAAATAGAAAAGTTGTCTTATCTGCTCGGCAAACTACGAAGTTTATTTAGGCACTGGCGAAATTTGTTGCTCTGTGGTACTAAATAGCCAAAAAAAGGAAATATAATTGACGAACTGTCTGACGGCATTTTTACAGCTGCATCTGAATTCAATTCCCATTTTGTAACCATAAAATTGTTACCCCTACACCTGAAAAGCTACCATAAACTCCAAATACTACGTCTATATTCTAGTGCATACAAGTGCATCTGAACTGTACTGAAAGCGGCAGACTTCGATGAGCCGAGTACTTAATCTTATATCTGCAAGACGTCTGACACATGCTGTGTTTATCTTGACTACAGTCCACATCAACTCACGGCCTCTTTATGCGTATGGACAGACTTAAACCTTCACAGGTAGCGCACCGTCTAAGTGCGGAACTCTTAAGAGGAACGACTTGTCGATGATTAATGTGTAACCGCCATCCAGAAGTTAAACTGTTGGAGCCGAATGCAGTGGTCATTCATATATTTATTGTTTAGCGAAAAAATCTGCAGGAACATTTCAGAGACAATACATGTACTTAATCAGGAGTGGTTGCGTGTGTTTTAGTTAGTGGATATTTACTCTTGGGTGGATATTTACTCTCACAAGAGGAATGATTTGGCCGCGGAAGAAACTCACGATGCGTTCAAGATGGCGCAAAAATGCTCATTCACGTGCAAAAGGAACGCAAACACAACGTGAACCGAACTCCCCCTACTGCCGTTCCGGGCGGAAAAAGAAACAAAGGACAGAGAAAAGCATGCCCGCTGTCCCAGGATAAAGTGCGCTAGCACTGCGAAGGCGCGAAAATGGAGTTTCATTAAACAAACCTCTCTGAAATTTCTCACAAGAGGAGTGAGACAGGAAGGGGAAGAGCGTTCGGAGTGGTAGCGTAGCGAATCAATGCTGCGAACTGGACAACCTTGACGTTGCGGGAAACTGCTTTAACCTTTCAATTACCTGCAGATTGATGCCTTCGCCTTGGCAACCTGCTTCAGGAACGAGATACCGCAGTTGAAGAAGATACCCATAACTGTGTCCATCACAATGAAAGGTCGCAGATACAGGCCCCTGAAGCCCGACAATTACAGCATCTACAACAAGTGTGCCCTAGGAAATGATACGCAGGCCACGAGACCTCTCAGGGTAAGAAAAGGTTTATCTGAGGGGGTATGTGCTGGGACAGCGGGGAGGAGAGAAAGGACAACGTATATAATTTTATACCAAGAATGGCTACTCTAAGACAGCATTGTCTTCTTTTATGCAATAAATTTGGAATGTCTAATATATTTACAAAAGTACATTTAACGCAATCGCACATATACCGTTTGAAATTAACAAATTGATGCCAGGGTATTCCGTGAAATAGGGTTCATCATATCTTCGAGGTAACAGGAGAACGGGAAGCTCCAGAAAACTTCCAGGTCATACGTGATTGAGGGTGAAAAATAAAATTAGTAGCGTTCAAGGGGAAATATCCAGTTTTCAAAGTAACAGCGAAGTGCCTCTAATACGACAAACTTTCACGACACAAGTAATGACTTTTGCGCCTTTGCCTTTGTTTTCACATAATGAATAATCATCTGCGTTTTCAGCCACAAGATTTGTGTATCAGGTATTGCGAACTTTTTTTGTGCTTAATAATTCAACGAATCATTTTTCCAAAGCAATGTTTAGAGGGGAGAGTAGTTTGCGGTAAAATTTTTATGACTGTACGAAGAAGGGTGAGCACAAAGAAAGTTCAGATGCCAAAATATTGGGTGTGTTGGCACACGGTAACTACCGCGAATACTAGAGCAGGCTGGATGAAGGACGTAGCCGAACCCATATGAGCGCTAACTTTCAGCAGAATTTGTTTTTTTAATGAGAACATATATACACACATTCGATATGCACACAAAAGATAACCGATAGAAGAAAAAAGATAAGCTTGCCACACAGCGGCTATGCCACGAAACCGAGAAGATTGCATTACCAGGCCTTGCAAGTCGTTATCACAGGTAGAGCTCGCTTTTAAGCGAGTAACTCATGGAAAACTGAAGTAAACCCTTGTAAATTAAAGCCTGGTTTCCACAGTACCAGGCCACGCGCTGTCAGTTTACTTCTCTGCACGAGACTACCATGGGATCCGTAGTTTTTGTGATCAATGTTGCCCTCGTCAAGGCACATACCTGCTTCGTGGTTTGGCCACGCTTCGGGAGCTTTAAGGGGTACTCACCGCCTGCATAACAAAATTCACATATAAACTGCCTACGTAAACTCTAGCGACTAGTGGCGTCCGCATAACACCTGGCAATGACGGCACTTGAGTAGAAAAAGAGAAGGTAGCGTGAGAAAGTTCCCCGATAAACGAAGGAACGAAAACGAAGAAATGGACGGAAATGTGATGCAGCTCTAAGTTATCTGTCATTAAGTATCGTCAGGCTTTCACCTTTAAAGAACGCAAGATAACTTGCGTGCCCGTGGGGTGATTGGTACCTCACGCGTTCAGGACAACAGAGAAATATGGTCCTTGCTTGTCAATGAGTGCAGTAGGCACTGACTCGGACAGGTGATCTAGTAACGCTGGCCCAAACTGCAACCAATACCCTGTGCTGCTTACAAGAACATAGGATAATTCTCGAATTTTTATCTGCCTATTGTGATCAGTGTTTGTTACAAAATTTAGCTTCCTCGTTTTCTACTATCTTCAATAATATTTGCTTAGGCAAATTATGGCAATCAGCGTTGAGATAACACCATCACCAAGGAGGCACCCTCTGGGAGTTTGGCGGACACTGTTTTCTCCGCTAATACAGGATATTTATTTCGGTATTGACATGAATACACTTTGTTGGACAGCATAAAAGCGCATCAAAACCGTCATATCATCAGGAACAATAACACCATCAGTCCACAGCTGGACGAAAACCTCTTGAACTGACCTCCAACATGCTGCTCGTATCCCAAAGTTGCGTATTTTCTACCTCAATCGCCATCATCTAGACCAATCTCTTGGTACTTACTCTTTACCCTGATTGTCCCACTGGTTGCAGGTTTTCGGTTCGGTAATTGACATGATCAGCCCTAGTCAATTTCTTTAACTTTACTTGAAGTATCATATCTTCTACTCTAACGTGTTCTCTGGTCAAGGTCAGTCGTTTTCTGTCACTGCATGTAACTGTTAACCTTATTCGTTCCATGGCCCATGTAGCCGGTAATATTTTGCTTTGTAGTTGTTTATAAGCCGCCAAGCTTCAGCTCCCAATCTAACCAAAGGCATTATGCCTTTTTTGTAGAATATTTCTGTTGGGGACAGAGGTTGGTTTTCTCCATAATTTGGGAGTGCTTTTCGAGTGCTGACTAACCTATTCTGTGGCAGATTTCTCTTTCTTGGTTATGGCCAGCACAAACCACCTGTAGAAGGTAGCTCTATTCATTTACTGCTTCTAACCTTTTCGTTTTCTAAGCTAGACAGGACGCTTTTGGAATGCTTCTTCCTCAATACTTAAGATTCATTCGTTATTATTTTTATTCCCACCCAGTTCTTCCTAATTACAGTTTCTGAAGCACTGTTTTCAGTTGTTCTGCAGTATTACTCAGGACCGTTACGTCGCCCACAAACCTTATATGGCTCAAGTATTCCCAGTTGATCCTAAATCCTGTGTTTTCTCAGTCAACATGTCTAAATACCGTCTCCAGAAATGCTGTGAATAGTTTTGGTTAGATCGTATCTCTGTCTTGGTCCCACTCGGATCGGAAATTTAGCGCTATGCTTGTGGAGGGTTATCCTGCCCGTGCGTTCCGTGCGTGTTTGTGTTCTAGAAGTCTTATGTAGGTCTCATCTAATGCCTGGTTTCTTAGTTCTTCTAACACGGCTGCAATGAGTGCTGATTGAAACGCTTTCTCATAATGTACAAAAGCCAATTAAATGGCTTGAGTGCATTCAGTTGATTTTTCTCACTTGAGTGATGACGTGGATGGGATCCATGGTAGAGCACCCTTCGGTAAACCCAGCCGGTTCTCTGGGAGTTGGGAATCCTGGCTGTCACCTATGCGATCAAGTATCACATTGGTAAACAGCTTGCAAACAACTGAGAGTAGGTTGATGGGTCTGTAATTTTTAAGGTCCTTCGCATTTTCTTTGGTGTGAACCAGAATAGTGTTGGCGTTTTTCCAGGCTATCACCAATTTTTGTGTATACAAGCTTTCCGGAAGGAGTACAGCAAGGGGTTCCAGTACAATATATCCTGTCTTGTTCAAAATATCCACGGTTATACCGTCGCCACTTGAAGAGTTTGCTATTTTCATGCCTTTGAGAGCCTTTCCAACTTCCCCTTTATTTACTAGAGTGACCTCGCAATTTCAGATTGTGCCCTCAGTAATTTCTTCGGGTTTAACGTCGTTGGCAAACAGCCTTGCGCAAAATCGATCTGGTACCCTTATTGTTTCGTCCACGTTGTGCAAAATGTTGCGTGCTAATCTCTGATTCCGTACATCCAGTCTTTGCCAATGGCTATTTTTCTCTTTGTTGCTCCAAGCTTTCCCTCTTTGCATCGTTTAATTGATCACAGCCATGTTTTTTGCCGAATGTATTTTGCTTTACTTCTGTTAGTCCATTGTGACAGTTCGGGTAATGCGACCTGATTGGCAGTGCTTGCAAATTTTATGTTTTTACGTTTGAAAATTATATCCTTAGTTATTAGTTTTTCAATTGGTTCGCTACATGTTTCTTCTCCCACAGCGGCTGCTGATTCACTGATTGCCGAACTTAGCCCATCTAGACTGAAGTCGTTTAGGAGCTCGCTTAAGACCGCCAATTTCTTTTTTAGGTATTTTAATCTCCTGCGACCTCGCTCTGTCGGGATCCTTGATGAGTTTCTTCGGTTTTATTAGTTCCCTCCTGTCTCTTTTCAGGTACAGCCTTACCTTGCATCTAACCATCTTATGCTCGCTGCTCCCAATCTAACCTATCACCTGTTTGTCTTGCACAAACTCTGGGTTGTCTCTTCAAAAAACTAAATTTCGTTTGTTGTTGTACCAACGGGACTTTTTTATGTGCTTTTACTATTATTTTTCTTGTAAAAATTTGTTAACAAAACCCACGTTATCGCTGTCTGTAAATCCCACAAGTATACCTCCTGGACTGCTGCGATTGTCTATTCCTAAGTTTCGCACTGGCCTTTGTCTTATGTGCTTCTTGCCGACCTTGGCTTTAAAATCTCCCATCAGAATTGTGAACAGCTTTGTTGCCTTCTTCATTTCTGATTCGATGTCCCGGGACGGTTTCTTCATTTATATCTGGTTGTTGGCGCATGGGCCTGTACTATCTGTTGTCGTTATCGCTAGTCTGGTTTGAACACAGCAACCGCGACTCTGTCGCCAATCGCGAAAACTCCTCCTTGTTTCCTGCTATTTCTCTGTAGCATAAAAATCCCACCCACTGTTCTTTCATCTCTTGAGGTCCACTGTAGCATAGAATAGTGAGCTCCGTGATGCCTTCTCCTATCCTTCTTACTTAGCCGAACCCTACAATGTCCCATTTATTGTAAGATAGCTCCTCTTGTAGTACAGCTCAGCTTCCCTCACTAGACAAGGTGGGGGTTTTGAACGTTGTCAGGGTCAATTTCGAAAGGCAGTCTGTCAGGATCCAGAGATTCCTATTACCCTCTGCTGTATCGCTGTTCTTACCGCCGCCATATACAGGTTCTCCACAGCCGCTGGGGACTGAAGGCCGACAGTTGAGTTACCTAGTCATGGGAGGTGGCGGCCAACTACTACCAGGGTAGCCAGATCTTTCTGTGGTGAGGGAGTACTGTTTATGTTCCTAAACTCTTCCTAGGATGGTTGAACCTTTTTAATGTGGCCCTTGTGTGTCCGGAATGATGGTTGCTTCTGGAGTAGGCAGCACTCCATACCTGAATTGGTGGGGCATAGAGAGCCTTATGAAACAGAGAAAAAATGGAGTGAGGACGTTTTTCGTGGACTACGCTGCTTCCCACGCCTTGTACCGATATTGAGCCACTGGTGGTGGGCTTTGCTCTATATACGCTAGGTTCGTAAGGAATAAGCTAGCAGGCTGGCTTACTGAGGAGAATCATTGACGTCTGCCTGTTGGAAAGGTAAGCCACAGTCATGCTCAAGTGTGTAGATACGAAAAAATGACTAGTTTAAAACATACCTGGCCAAAAGGCCATTGAAGTTGTATTATAGTCCTCCCTCGTATTTTAATACTATTTAAAGCCGAAAAACTGTTTATCTTGCGCTTCGCCAAGAACGGCGACCCCGTAGCACGGATGCGCACACGTTGGGCAACACTGTGCTCTGAAGTTCGGAAAAATTGGGACCACGACAGGGGTACAAAGACTCTATTTCCATGTTTTCTACAAACAAGCCGATTACATATCTAGTTAGCACCTGCTCGGGCGGTCCAGGCAAGTTGATGTACAGTTCTGCATGCCGACGGCTTTTTCAGGTATTCAAGTTTAGGCGTTGGTGTCTGTGTCCCCCGGCCTGTCGTCCTATCCTTATCCCGGTACGGGCGCGGCGTTCGTGGCGTAGCTCTGGGTATAATTAGAGTTTGTAAAGCAAAGCTTTACTTGCTTTCGTCCAGGTATTTCGTGGAGGATGCACAAAAAACCTTTTGTCGGGAAACATTCCCACACCGACAAACCCATCGAAGCACATCGCGTGATTCGCGGTGCCCGCTGTTGGCGCCTGCGGGCGCCGACAGCGGCTGCCACTGCCGCTGCGGCCGAGGCAGCCACCCCTGCAGCCTCCTAAGCATGCGGTGCTCGGTGCTTTATAGAAACGTGACTCGACTTGCTCGGCGTTCGCCATGAATGAACGCCGCGTTCGCCGCGGCAAGCTTCGCCCGACCTTCTTCCATGAGCGTTTCACGGAACCGAACGGCTTTGAGGTGTGGTCGGCAGTAGAGCTAAATCATAGGTTAAACTAAGCACAACCGAGTCCACCAAACTAAGCCAAGCTTTTGTTTTGCATATACAAGGCTAGCTGATCCAAGCCGCACCCATTTTTTCCCTTTCGTATCTTGGTGTCCGAAGCTACGAAAAGGCTTCTTTAGCTATGCCAGCAATTTCCATTTCTGCTAGTGAACAATTGCCTTTTTTATTACTCGCGCTTTCTGGAACAATTACGCTTGCGTTAGTGTGGGTGGTCTATATTCTATTTCGACGGCTGTGTTATTACGCGGCCGTTTCTTGCTTCTAAGTGGCAGCGCGATACAGCGGAACGTTTTTTAAACTTTTTTCAACTGTTTAACTGCCGGGTGAATTACCTGTGTATTCTCCGATTTTGCACAAGTGCCTCACTAAATATTGCTAGGGTAACTGTGTAGATTTCGGCTTTTGGCGGTAGCGTTGCAACGGAACAGCAACGCGATAACGCGAGTATGGCCTTTAGGGCTAACCCGGTTGCTGAAGTTAGCTAGGTTTGGTTTAGTTGCGTTTGGATCAAGGTTTGCGGCCACCCCTGCGTCGAAAAAAAAAGAAATCATTGAGAACTTTAAAACACGTGGGTTTAGGAGCTTGAAATTTCATAAAAAGGTGCTCAAGAACTCTTTGAAAGAGGTGTGCGAAAAGATTACAGCATCCATGGCAGATGTCTTGACTAAACTGTGAAAAGTGGCGCTGCTACATGTAAACACGTCTTCGATGACGGGAGGTTTCTCGGGCATGAATATCGGACATAATAGATGAAATCGACATTTTGATGTTTAGTTTTTGCTAAGTGTTTATGAGATTTCTGGAAACAGGTATGGTAGCAGACGTCTGTGTTTTTTGTAACAGTCATTTTTGCTCCGTGGTTGGGATTTCGCACAAACATAACCAATTTTACTTTGCCTGTGAACGGAAACACGATATATCCGGTTGACGCTGAACTGTGTTCATCTTGGAAATTTTCAAAATTACCAATCACGTGGCAAGTAAACAATGTGTAACGATATCGGGCAACACAGTGGGTGCTGGAAGGTATCTAGATCACGGGGTTTAAAGGCGCAAGAAAAAACACGGACACTAGAAGAGAAAAACAACCAAGTGAAACGAAGCGCCACTTGCAACTAAACTTGATTAAAGAAAACAACCAGCATTTATGCGTTATCCAAACATGACGTCACCTCTGTTTTCGCTTGTTAGGAATTTAATCTCTGTTGCTGAAAGGGCAACAGATGGCTTGCTGATGCAGTCCTCACCCGGTTTTTCGATTAAGAACGCTTCCATTAGTTCCCTTTCAATCCTATCGCTAGCCCTGCGCGAAATCTTGTCTGCTCCAACCTTGGTACACATTTGCACTGCTTACAGTGGTCAGACATGTGCCCTCCAGCTTTGTTTTTTACAGCCCAATTGTGCTCACGCGCTCGTTCATTGAAACAGCGACCAGTCTGTCCGATGTAAACTTTCTTGCAACTAATTGGGACTTCGTACACAAAATTCTATATGCACTCAGTGTACTGCGTCTCGTGCTTCATCGTGCAGAGCGGGGCCTTCTTCTTTGACATCATGGGGCAAATCTTTGACAGCTTGCCAGGCGCGGTAAAAACATTAACCCGGTATCTCTGCGCCACCTTCTTTATGCCGTGTGACACATGATGCCAGTAAGGAATGACATGCACCTTCATTTTGTCAATTTTTTGCTGCTCGCCCTGCTGTTTTCCTTGGTGCTTCACTTCCTGCAAAAGTGACTCGTAAACACCAGACAGAACAAAGGACGGAAATCCTGCTTGAGTTAGCCGTTCAATCTGACATTCAAAGCTAGATTGTACTCCGTGGAAACAGGATCTGTTCAACGCTGCTGTTAGGCAAGTCATGGCTACAGCTCTTAATTAATTTTGAGTGTGCGCAGTCAAAGGGAATGAGTTGTTTGTTGGCACGTGGGTGATACTGCCAGCACACGTGGAAGTCTTCGAACGCAAATTGCAAATAGGGAAAACACACTAGGCTATTGCTCGTTATCTTAAATTAACCGGTGCCGATGAATCAATAACACGTTCAGCACGCTTAGCGCAATGTCGTCTTAAAATTGAGTGCTGCGGAAAATATTACGTGACCTTGGGCAAAGAAAATAACCGAACACGTACGCCAGTTTAGCAAGGATAGGCTTTATACAGCACGATTTTGCGTTGCTCTCAGTCGTAGGGAAAACAGTGTTCGAAGTCGTTATGCACAGCGAACGTTTGTGGTAGACCATAAAAGTGAATCATCTTATGCGATACCTCTCACCACCGCTTTCAAAGCAAGCCACCAATAATAAATAACAGAAAGCCAAACTGTGGGGAGACCGCCAAACTGCAAAACCTCTAAGTGACTTCAAAGTGGTATTAGAATATGGGCTCCGGAACCGCGTAAAGGAATCGAAATATAATCAAAACGCGCGTCTGCCCCCAATGGTGTATTTAGAAAAGCTTATAAGTGAACTATGAGGCCATAAAACAGTAAATACCTGATTAGAGGACATTCATTATACCTATGGCATCATTGCAAGAGCCGAGGCACCTTGCGATGTATTGCTTTTCCGAAGCGCGGGTTACCACCCATAAACACACCGCCCACCGCTGCCCTATCGTAGCTTTCACACGTAAAACGCGACATAAAATCTCTACACGGGCGATTCCACTGCAACAACCTGTACTCTTTTCTTTAACGAGTTAATACTGGTAACCGGTTTCCAGGAGTGACCATTTTCTCCGCCCCCCCCCTCCCCCCCCCCCTCCCCCCCCCGCACGGGGCCGCTTGGAAAAATCGTGGTGATGGTATTGGCGACACCGAGGATACCGAGCCCCCAAACATAAGCTGGAACCAACTGTGGTGATCTGTAGTAACGGGAAGAGTGCTGCTGGTGGTGGTGAAAACTTCATTCATCCAAAGCTGTTAAGAAAGAGGTGCCGACTGGGAGCACCGGCACACTACAGTCCCCTAGTCGACGGCCACGAGCCCGTGGGCCCTAGCGGCGAGTTCGGCCAGCTGAATTACACTCTCTTGCACTTGCGGGTGCTGAGCAGCGTAGCCTCCCATAGCTCTAGAGTGGTAAGGGACAGGGACAGAGTAGCATGGAGAGGGGGTTTTGAGGGGCACGCGCTCACTATGTGGTGGAGGGAAGCGAAAGGCGCGCCGCACCATGTGCACGTGCGGCGGTATCGCGTGGGGAAGTGCAGGTGGCACAATGTGGGATGTGGGAAGGTGTTAGTTTGCAGCCGACGCCACTGGACAGACTGCCTACGCTTTAATGTGGGATCGGGGCCGGGGAAGTGCATCCGACTAAGGCGGTATTGCTGTGTGGCTTCCCAATACCTAACCAAGCGATCCCTCCTTCCCGCCCGAGGCGGAGAGGCAGCATCTGAGGCATCCTGGCAGCAGAAAGCTCGGGCTACCTAACGAGCCAGCTCGTTACCCGAAAGGGACGAATGGGCCGGTGTCCACATCAGGCGTGGGCAATCTGCAGGCGGATTCGGTGCTGTCTGCAGGATGCGTGCGGTGATGGGGGATACACGACCCGTCGCAAAGTTGTGAAGAGCCGTCTGCGAGTCGGATATTATTGCAGTGGCCGGGTAGCTGTAAGGGCCAGGGCAATGGCTACTTCTTCACCAACTTCAAGGTGAGGCGTGGAGACCGAGCATGAAGTAACAGAGTCTCCTCGGGAGTTGACGACTACGGCGACGCATGCTGCACGGTCGGGATATTCCGCTGCGTCGACGTACAGGGTAGTGGGGTGCGAAGCATGGGCCTTGTGTAAGGCCTTGGCCCGGGCAAGGCGGCGTTCTTGATGGAAGGCAGCATTCATGTTTCGCGGCATGGGGGCCACACTGTAGCGGGACCGGAGAGAGACGTTCAAACTGACCTTATCTCCGTGCTGCGTAGCAAAGGAGATGCCCAGTTTTGTTAAGATGGAGCCACCCGTTGGTGTAGAGGCCAGGTGGTGGAGTTGGCCAACACGCTGGGCTCCTCAATGGTGTGGTTTGTCCCGGTGTTGAGAAGCTTCTCAGTAGAGATGTGACGGGGGAGACCCATGGCCAGCTTGACCGACTTGCGGATGGCGCATTGGAGGTGTCCAACTTCAGTCTGGGTAAACTTCAGAAAGGATGTGGCGTATGTGATGCGGCTGGTAATGAAGGCTTGCACCAATCGAAGAAGGATAGCTTCTTTGAGGTCATGGTTGCGGTTGGCTATGCGGGCCATAAGTCTGCCAATCTGGTCTGCTGCGTTTTCAAGGGTGCGGATAGTTTCGGTGTTCAGCCCATTTTCTTGAATTCAGAGTGGGAGAATGCGAATGGAGTGCACGTGCGGAATGAGGTTGCGTTGTAGCGTGACCTGAATATTAGGGGCACAGGCATCACGATGGCGACGCTTCGAGGGATAGAAGAAGAGCTCCGACTTTTGTGATGACTAGCTGAGTCCCCGTTCATGGGCGTAAGTGGCGATGATGTTGGCAGCTTTTTGAAGGCGGTCTTGAATGTCACCATCACTGCCCGCAGCTGTCCAAAAGAGGTGATGTCATTCGCGTAGATGTTGTGGTGCAGGCCCGGTATGCGTTCCAAGAGGGGAGGGAGTTGGAGCATAGCCACATTGAACAGAAAAGGGGAAATGACTGACCCCTGAGGTGTGCCTTTACTGCCCAAGGGCATGGGATCCAATTCAAGGCCTTGGACAGAGAGAGATGCTGCGCGACCAGTAAGAAAGTTGGCAATGTACTGGTAGGTGCGGGGTCCCATGCACAGTTGGTTAAGCCCGGTGTGTATATTTTTATGAGTGACATTATCAAACGCCTTGGTGAAATCAATGCCCATGATGACTTTAGTGTCTTGCCGGGAGATAAGGGAGTTATCCAAAATTTGATGCTGAAGCTGCAGCATAACGCCCTGGGGAGAGAGTTTAGGACGAAAGCCCAGCATGGTGTGAGGGAACAGACCCTGATCATCCATATAGGCTTGAAGACGGGCCAGGATGACATGTTCAAGTAGCTTGCCCAGACAAGAGGTTAGGAAAATGGGCCTGAGATTGGTAATACCCAATTCCTTGCCTGGTTTGGGTATACGCAAGATCTTCGCTGTTTTCCAGGAGGTGGGAAGAAGGCCCGACGTCCACACTGTGTTCATGTAGTCAGTGAGCGCCTGTTATGCGGCTTCAGTGAGGTTCCGAAGAAGCTTGTTGGTGATGCCGTCAGGACCCGGGGCTGACCGAACGTTGACACGAGTGAGAGCAGCCCTTACCTCGGCAACCGTGATAGCGCGATGTAAGGTCTCGATGGGGCCGCCGGTGTTATTCGGAGGAGGAATGGAGGCAGCAGACGGAATATAGAGCTCCTGAAGCTGTCGAAGCAGCTCCTGCTCAGAACCCGATGACTTGTGGAGGAGGGTGAACATCTCATTCTTGGTGTGCTCTCTTTTTTTCTCTGGATTTAGCAGGCCGCGGAGAAAAATCCAGGTCTGCGGAACATTCATGTTGCCCTCCATGCGGTCGCAAAGGGCATTCCCATGCTAGGTGGTAAAGTCTGTTGCATGCCGGCTAATGTCCTGGTTGAGCATAGCCAGGCGGCGACGGAGAGGGCGGTTGTGCTTCTGCCTCTGGAGTCGGCGCGCAAGGCCCTCCTTGGCTTCCCATAAGTGTAGGAGACGAGAGTCAACCACATCAAGGTGAGCCTGCTCAGGGACAGTTTTGGTTGCACCCTCACGTTGCTCGAGGAGTTTGGCAGTCCAGTCATCCAAATCCTCAAAGTGGTCAGGTAAGTTGGCATCACAGAGGGATTTGAAGACGTCCCAGTCAACCAGCTTCTGGGAACAGGTGCTCGGCAGGGGGGGTCCGGCCTGAACGAGGGTTTCAACAACATAGTGATCACTTCCAAAATCATGACCAGTGTTGCGCCAGACTGAGTTGACGATGTTATGTGTGATGGTCAGAGCAGGAGTGGTATCTCTCTGGATGCTGTTACCTTGTCGAGTTGGGTGTGCCGGGTCCGTGAGGAGGCGCATCTGATGCGAGAGGATAGTAGAGAGCACCCCACGGCCTTTGCGTGACGCATGCGGATACCCCCATTCAGGGTGCGGGGCGTTGAAATGGCCGACAAAAAGAAGCGGCTGGCCTTAGGCGTAGGACCAGGCCTTTTGCAGAAGTAACGTGAGATTCTGCGACTTCTTGACGGCACTATAAATGTTCAGTATGTGGAGACATTGTATTTTCTTCTTGGGGATGGTAAGATTTGGAAAAAACATATTACGGGCCCAAAGCGATGACGTTTTCTTGGCACGCCGGGATGTTACGTCGCAGCAGGGAAGTCACAACACTCTATGCTGGGGCATCTGTTTCTTTGACTTGGCAGTGAAAAGCTCGATAGCCGGGTAACTTTGCAGGTACCTCTGTCTCTTGCGGGGCAATCACGTCAGGGTTTGGGAGGGATCGGTGGCGTAGGTGATGAAGATGCTGTTGGAGATTGCCGCGCTTCGACCAAAAACCGCGACAATTCCACTGCCAGACCCTAAACGGGCTTGGAGGGCGAGGGGGTAGCCGGGGAAGATGAGACTGTAAAAGAGTCGCCATTATTAACCGAAACTAAGGTGACTGGAATGCGGGTGTACGGAGTATGGCGCGTAGGGCCTGGGGTTGCAGTTTTAGTGTGGACAGGTGCGTCTTTGGGAAGGACATTGGCTAACTGCGTGTTCAGGGTGGCAATCATATTTTGGGTGGTGGCAACGGATGCTTTATTGTCCGCGAATTGACTGGCGAGCGCAGTAAGCTCCTTATAACGGGAAGTGTTGGCAGCAACAAATTTTTTCTGAAGAGCCCGAAGATCGGAAACCATATAGTAGGTTTCAGTAGTGGTGTCACCAGATCGACGCTTAGGGGGGGGGGGGCGGGATGGTAGGTTGAGATGCGGTAATTACACCGGGAGCAGTGAGTTGAGAGCAGCATTGAGAGGGGGGAGGAGTACGGATAGCCTGATGCAGTTGTTTTACATCTGCCTGAAGCTGACGCTGAGTGGCGACCACACCCTCAAGCAAGGTGCGAAGGTAGGCAAGTTCCGAGCTAGGAGGGGGCGGTGGAGGCAAAGCAGAGGAACGGGAAGGCTGCGCATGCTTAGGGTAGGCTACAGCTGCCCAGCTCACATAATACGATGGTCGCTGGTCACTAGGTTCATTCTTGGCCGGAGGGGGTGGCTGGGAACCACGGCGCTTCGACTTCGACCGGGATCGACGCCGCTGCACAGTCGATGGGGTGGCCAGCTTGCTGTCAGGCGCAATGGAGTCACTTGGGAGCTTCGGGTAGGAGCCAGTCCCATCACGGTTGCGCTGGGGGGTTCGTCCTTGCGCTTGCGGTTTCGGCTGCGGGCCCTCCGTTACTCTCGCTGTCGGAGAACGAAGGGGGTGCGGTACCTCTGCTGGCAGACTGCATCTCCAGTTGGATGAGCTAGGCCGCAGAGTGCACACTTGATGATGCACTGGTGCTCGTCCATGGGGTTTGCCAGGCCGTAGGCGACGCAGTAGGCGTGGTGTGGGAACGGACACACATCAGCTCGATGGCCCAGCTTGCCACAGGTGGAGCAAACTTTGTGCTTGTGCTTGTGGATGTAGCACCGAGTGATGGTGCCCTGGTAATCGATGTAGTGAGGCACCCGGCTGCCCGAAAAAGAGACAAGCACCGTTCTCGTGTGGCCCATGCGACGAGCCTGCAGAGCAGTGGGGTTGCACGGCTGCACCACTGCATCGTGAATGTCTGCAGCGGAGAGGTCAGGGGGGTCCCGTGAACGACTCCCTTGACCGTGTTTTCTGGGCAACAGATGTATCCAGGAACGGAGAACATTGCGCCTCCCAAAGTGATGGAGGAGATGCGAGCGTACTTTTCCGCTCTGTCAGGGTCTGGAGAACTCAAGACGAGTAGGTTCTGCGCCGTGTTCACGCTGAGGTGGTCCCCCCGCGTCTCTTGAAGTGCAAGACCAGAAGCCTGGCGTAGGCCATTGAACTGGGTAGTCCCCGTATAGCTGGCGACGTTGAGCCCATTTCGAGGGAGGATGACGATTTTTATGTCGTCCTTGGGAAGTGGGGCCGGTCGATACTTCGGCACACTTCTTTGAGGTGGCGAAGTCGCGGAACTTGTTGCGGAGAGGGGAGGCATGGTGGAAGGCGATGAGGATGTCGTACCTTGGGGTCGTGCACTGGTAGCAGGGAGGGTGGCACGCTGGCTCTGCTGGGCGCTGCCGAAGGCTCGGCGGTAGTAGGGCAGCAATCCCGTCGAGTCGGCATGTTCGTGAGGAGAGATGGCTTCACCTTCAGCGACGGTGACCAACTTCACCGTGGCACCGACCCGTTGAGTGGAAACGCCGGCCGCGCGGTTCTCCGGGGAAGAGGCGACGGTAGCCGCGGTGCGAGCTGCACCAGCAGCCTCAGCACCCAGCTGCGTCTCCATGCCGGTGAGCGACTCGGCGTCGGCGCTGTCTCGTTTAGGCTTAGCGAGGCGGCTCCGTGGTGGTCACCAAAAGAAGGCGATATTTTGCAATCCGATGGTCGCAGGGTCCAGAAGTTAATCCCAAAAAGTGCGGAACACGTCCACAACGCGAACGAGTAAAGAACAAGCGTCATTGACAAATAAAACGGCGATTAGTTCGAAAAAAAACTACGGAGCCATGGCGAGGTCGACCAGCTCCGTTCGGCCCCCTAGCGGTGGTAGTGTAGAAAATACCAGAAGGGTAGTGTAGCAAATACGGGAAGGGTAGTGTAGAAATTACCAGAAACAAAGAAGTGGCCATTAGCATCTGCCTTCAAATAGCGCTATCACTATCATTGTATAGTTCCATTCCGCCAATAAATAGATCACTCACATCCCGCGGTCCCCCGCTTCCATTTGTTCAACAAAATGGTGCTGTGACCAGGATTTGAAGATCTACACAGTTGAAGAACGGTGTGTGCGGACCGCTATCAACGATGATGTGAGTGATACGGCTGCGACGGAACTACGGCTCCTGACCATCGACCGCAAGCGTCTGCGAAGAAAACCCGAGGAATTGAGGACGCACCAAACGTGCACCGGATAGCACGCCCTCAACAACTTCTACCGATTCTTGGCGGACACCTCGCGGAAACTAAAAGTCAACGACAATGGCTTCGACCTTCCACCGGCCGTGTTCCTTCCGTCGGGAATTGACCTGGACGCCCTTTGCCAAAGACGAAGCCTCAACCGAAAGAAGGTAACCAAACTTATTGACGACATCAAAACTGAGATGAGCGCCGAGTCACAATCAATCTGTGAGCTCATTGTCTTAATGAAAAGCCTACTCGTAACACAGGATATTTTAAAGAAGCTTGACATCAATATTGAGGAACTTGTTTACTTGGATCATTTAACCGCAGGATATGAAAACACATACGAATTCGAAGATTTTAACTTGTTAACCAAATTTAGAATGAACATTTTGTTTCCACAGTTGCAGAACCATTCCGAAAATAACATTGTTACAATATCTCCGGAAACAGAGGAATGTATCTCCGACAACAATGACTCGGCCGTGCAGAGCACTGCCTCTGTAAACAGGAAGAGTGATTTGTTAACACCCTTCAAAGAAGATCATCAGGTGACAACAGTAACGCAACGAAGTGCTTCATTTAAACAAGAAAATAATGCATCACCTGACGAGACATCCGCTTCTTTTTCTGCTTCAGACAATTTCAGTCCCAAAAATCAACTTTTTTCAATTTGTTCCCGGAATATCGAGATGGGTGCACCTGAAAAGGGTTCTGCTTCGCGTAGTGTTCATGAGGTGAAAAGAAGCACAATGCGCCACGAACAACCTCATGAAGGCCTGCAAGCAGAAAGTGTTGACCACAAACCCCCCCTTAAGGGCCGACACATCCACGCAGCCCTAGACTCATCCACCAAGCCTTGAAATTTCTGTCGACGCCGCAGTAGCACTAGTACAGTATTGATTCTGTTCGTTGAGGTCAAAGTTGAGGTTCGATAGCCCCGACCCCAAAACGAAGACGGGGAAAATAGCGTAGACGGAATGACCTACGACGGAATGACCTACGACAAGCATATGCGCGTGTTACCAAAAAAAAAAAACAAGCATATGCGCGTGTCCTAAATAAGGATCCACCAAAATGCATGGCAACCTGCCGATTGATCCGAAATACAAACAAGAACGGAAAAGCTCTACGTAGAAAGTTGGTAAACACGTAAAAAGATCTAGCCAATAGCTGAATTCTTGTAGCACACGGCAGGCAACCCCGCGCTCATGTCACACGAAGTTTGGACGGGCACTACGAAGTCGGAATACGGTTCAGACGAGCTACTTATCCTGGTCGGATTCATCAAAACGCCGGTTCCACAGATGCTCCAAGCATCTTTGGAAGCATAAGTATAGAATACCCTGATGCTGCTAATACGGACAATACATCGATCGGTATCACAATGCACCACTCACATGAGCTTGCACTAAACTGCTTTGCTGTTGCCTGCTTCAAAGACAGAGGCCATGGCTGACTGCTGAGAAGTGAATTGTTCACGTTATGTTAGATATCTTCCTCCATTTATTGCGCGGCCGGGAGGATGTAGAAAATAACAAAAACAAAGAAGAGGTGGCCATTAGCATCTGCCTTGAAATAGTGCTATCACTATCATTGTACAGTTCCATTCCACCATAATTAAGATCACTCACGTCCAGCTGTCCCCCGTTTCCGTTACTTCAACAGGTAGAAACCTCAAAAAGTGGCTGTACGAGCTTCGGCTCATGGGCTCCCTTTTTGTTTACCAGGAAGAGAGCTCTAGATAACAAGGTAAAGCTCGAGAAGAAAGTACCCCTGTTCCCTGCTGTATACTATAGCGTATGGTATATTCTAAATGCCCAAACCAAACGATCGAGAACCTGAAGAGGGCTTGGACCGAAGTAATTGCTTTCCACCACTTTCTGCTCACTTGTTTACAAGACCTGACAACTACCCTCGTTTTCTGCTAATAGAGTCATCTTGAAAAAGATGCACTAATGACCCGTAAATCAGTCTTTTTGTAGCTAAATACTTAGAGAGTGCAGGCGACGTAAACTACAAGTGAAGAAGAGAACATCAGGTGACATTTTCGTTGAAGTGCAAACTAAAGAACAATCCACTAAACTATTGAGCTAGACTGACACGCATGTCAACGTATCCGTCACTCCACACAGAAGCTTAAACAGCTCGCAAGGTGTAATTTCTGAACCCGACCTCTTGAAAGAAACCGTTTTTGACATCCTAGATGCCATACGCAATGAATATGTTACTGCAGTCAGGAGAATAACGATAAGGAGTAATGGAAATGAAATACCCAGGAAGCATGTGAAACTAACATTTCATCCGCGCACTCCTCCTTAGTCAGTTACTGCAGGACTATTGCCTTGCGAAGTCCAACCATACATCCCCAACCCAAGCCGATGCTTCTAGTGCCATCGGTATGGGCACAGTACAACCTCCTTCCGCGGACGTCTGACGTGTGCCAAGTGTGCAGCGCACGATCACCAGTCCAAAAACTCTACAACCAATCAGCTGAAATGTTCCAACTGTGAACAAACGCAGGCAGCTTATTTCCGAATATGTGAAAAGTTTAAAGCAAAAAAAATCGAATAATCAACCTCAAAGTAACGCAAAGCATCATTTACCAGGAAGCGGAGAAAACATGCCATGTTTTCTTCTAGGTTTGCCAGGTGGGTCGAGCAGCGTCTAGTGGGCCGAGCAGCGTCTTGTTTAGGTGGCGACCCTTCTACAGCAGTCCTGAGTTTGTCCCAAGCTCACCCCACACTGTGCTGCCTTGGGCAGCCCGAAACGTCATCGCACTGCATGTGTTTCTGTGAGGTTGGAGAACATGAAACGGGGGCCGCTTCCACACTCTACAATTACCGTGCCGCGTTATGCGCCTCCAGCGCGCGTGGCCAACAGACACCAACCCTCTCAGAGCGCGCCGTAAGAGCCTGACCCATTACTCGCGCATGGGGCGCCCGTTGAGGAAATGGACGTAACGCCATCACCGGTGGCACCAGAGTTGTCGAGCGAGCGGCGCCCCTGAGGAGAGCGTTGAAAACAAATAACAAGTGTAACAGATCCACCAGGCAACAGAAGGCAAATCTACAGTGTCGAAACGAAAAAAATACCCGTTCGGGTACGGTTCTGGCTCAGGCGAAATTATTTCATTCCGATTCATTCCCGGTACGACAAATCACGTACCGATCTGGTTCGAGAACTGGTTGGGCAGCTTAAACCCGTTGGTGAACCGGTTCGATGAATTTATTTATCACTAAAACTACAAAAAGCATTGAGTAGTTTAAAACAACGTTCAGATCAAAAGACATACAAAAATTAAAAATGCCACTTTTTCCCAAGGGCAGTGGTGTAATTGCAAAGCAAACTTTAAACAATTACGAGATAAAAAAAACCGATCAAGTGGCGACGATTTGCCATCTGCTTTCTCGCCCGGATTTTAAGTGGTCCTAGCGACTGTTCATGAAGGAACCGCCAAGAGATATGACGGTGGGATGTGTTTTCTGCCCTTTTCGTTATTGTTGAAATCGCAGTCGGCGCTATGAAAGCGCCCATGACGCTAACTTTTGAGCCTTAAAATTAGGCATGCCCAACGGCGCATTCAAATACCCGCGCCTAATGCCAATGCGGCCCAATTATTATATTTGTAACAAAACAGAAAAATCCTTCAACAGGCACATAGATACTACAAATGAATAGATTATTTGGTCACCCTGAAAAACTTGTTAGCTCTCACGTTATCGACAGTTTTAGCCACACGTTTGTTAAAAGTAAGCTTTAGTTAACGCTGAGTCATTGTATCATTGCTCCAACCACTGGAATTCCTTTTGTGATGGCTTAACCGGATGTATGCATGTCATCAGCATGTCATCGTAGCGCCTTATCCCCGGCCATCTTTCCGTATGCTACATTGCAGAATCTTATAACAGATTATGCTGTTACAAAATGAAAGGGAAATTTTACGCGCGGAGCATTATATGGGACTTTTTCGGTAAACGCTCTTTAACTTGCACACAGCAGTGCTCCGCTCCGGAACTAATAGCAGTAGAAGTAATGTAGCGTTGGGCGGTCAAACTTAAGTTCACGTTTGAAAGAAAAGCAGATATGAAAGAGAAAAAACTGCATCAGCAGCAAACGGCTTAGCCACTGGGAAGCTCCTGCGGTCACATTTGTCAAATATAACGATTTGCAGTTGTCGGACCATTCAAACAAATTACGAAATGCAAAAAGTGTGCACACATCGGATGTGGGCTGTCACTGTTGCGCAGTGGAGCACACCTGCAGCCTGATTGCTCCAGTAAAGTCGCAGCTAGGGAGGGCAAAGTTGTTTTACATCCCCTGCAAACAGCCAAGAATGAAATTTTGTTTGGTCAGCTTGCGCTACGCTCGCGCTTCCAGCAGCAACAGATCATTGCTATATTAGTGCTCATTCATTTCTCCTGTTGTTACTTCGAGCGTGATAGTTTTGAATTTTCTGGGGGGAAAGTGGGCGAGCGGGTACGAAGTTTATAGTATGTGAAAGAAAAAAAAGGCCTCGATTGCATTGACTGTGCAGTGTCAACAACGGAGGGTCGCACCATTTCGGCATGAACGGGTAACCGTTATTTGTTTTTACGGTTTAGTTGCGGTTCGGATTCAGCGTGCTCAAAAAATAACGGTTCGGGTTCGGGTTCAGTTCCGGAAAAAAATGTCGGTTCAGTTCCTGGTTTCGGTTCCGTTCGGTTTCGGTTCGACACCCTGAACAAAAGTGGAGTAGACAAACAAGCACAATCTTCCCTAAAATGAAATCAATGTTGCAAATCATTGTGCAGTGGAACTACGGGGGCCTGTTGAAAAATCTTGCATTTACGTAATATTGTCAAAGGACAAGCCAAATGTAAGTTTTCGCTAGGAAACACATCTGAACACAAAACATACACACTTTCTGACACAGTACATCGTATTTAAGAAAGGATGGAGATGGCCGCACTCACTCCTGTGGTAGTGTTGCGTTAGTTGTTCAAAATTCGATTGCATGTCATCAAATAAGCCTGCAAAGTAACCTTGGAACAATTGCCATGAGGGCGTTTATCTTTAATAAGCTAATAAGGGTTTGTGTTTTATATTGTAACGGTGAACACACGTTGAGGGTTGTGCCAGGTGGAAAGAGTGAGTTTTTTCTAAAAAAGCGAACTTGTACCTGACAGCGAGCCAGTCCAACTCAGCTTCGTCTTCATTCTCGTCTTCTTTACTCGGCCCCAAAGCGGCCGGAAACCTTTTTCTTCTTCTTTGATGCACTATCAAAATACCTAATAGTAATCCCCTCAGAGCGGAACCAACCTTACAGTCGTGGCATTGCCCCCCTACCCCTTACAAGGTGGCCTCGACCTGATGCCACAGCGATTGGACAGCAGCAAAATAAAGGAGATGCAGTCAGTCCTGCCGGCGGCTTACTGTGGCGAGATATGGTCGGGCATGTAGTGCTGCGCCATTCTTGGGGGTCGCACGTTCGGGTGTCTTACGGCTCAATGCGCACCACATGCACAACTTCCGGGGCAGTCCTCCTGAGGGAAGCACGTGCTTGGTGCCATCGGGTAAAACCTCGTAATTGATGTCTGACAGACGGCGAATAACGGTCCGAAGTATCTGCGAAGCACCTTTTCTGAATGTCATTGGCGGCGAATCGGTGTCAAGACCCACACAAGGTCACCGGTTCGACACTCGACGTGACGGCGGCCCTTATTGTATCTTTTAAAGTCGAAATCTTGTTGCTTTCGAATGCGTACACGTGCGAGCTGGCGTGATTCTTCGGCCCGTTGCCCAAATGCTTATACATCCGTGCTGGTTGTGTCATCGTGTGCAACCAGCAACATTGCGTCTAGGGTTGTTGTCACAGAGTGCCCGTAAATACGTTCAAATGGTGTACTGCGAGTGGTTTCTCGTACGGCGGTATTTAGGCGAATGTGGGATACAGTAGAATGTCGTCCCAGATGATGTGCTCCAGATCGACGTAGATGGAGAGCATGTCCGCAACTGTTATGCTAAGCCGTTCTGCGAGGCCTTCGGTTTGGGGGTGGTAGCTAGTGCATTTTTGATGGGTACTGTGTGTTATTCGTAAGATATTCTGCAGGCAGGTTGCTGTAAAGGCAGTGCCCCTGTCGGTAATAACAATCGTAGGTGCTCCATGGCGCAGAACAATGTCTTCAAGATAGAATTTCGCGAGTTCCGAGGCGGGGCCGTTGGGAAGGGCCTTGGTCTCGGGATAACGTAATATTGGTCATGGTGATCAGTGGCAATAATAATCCACTTGTTCGCCGACGCCGATAATGGGAAATGGCCAATTAAATTCATCCCAACCTGCCGGAATGGTGCATCGGGAGGATCAAGTGGGTGAAGGAGTCCTGCAGGCCTAACGGGAGGTTTCTTCCGGCGCTGACAATCACGGCAAGTCTTCACACACTGTCGTACTGACCGAAGCAGGTTTGGCCAGTAGTACTTTGCATGGATCCGTGCGAATGTGCGACTAACACCCTGACGTCCGGTGGAAGGCTCGTCATGGTAAGCTTGAAAATGTCTCCTCGAAGAGCAGATGGCACAACCAGAAGAAATTTCTCTTTGGTGTCGTAGCTTCGTTTGTACAGCACGTTGTCCCGCAGGAGATATGAAGGCAAATATTGCAGAAATAATCGTGTTACTGCGGTGTTTAGACCGCGAAGGTGTTCGATGAGCAGCTTCAGATCCGCGTCCTGCTGCTGGTATTTGAGCCATGTCGGCTGTATGGACGACCCCTACGAACGAGAAATCCTCTTTAATTTCATGTGCGTCGGTTAGAATCACAGATCAGGACAAACAATCGGCATCCGTATGCGTGTTTTTCCGGCTTGTATACAACCATCACGTCGTATTCCTGTAGCCGCAAGCTCCATCAAGCGAGTCTACCGGATGGGTCCTTGAGGTTAGCAAGCAAGCACAAGGCATGGTGGTCGCTAACGGCTTTGAAGGGCCGGCCGTAAAGGTACGGTCGGAATTTTGTTATAGCCCATATCACCGCAAGGCATTCTTTTTCCGTTGCTGAATAGTTGCTTTCAGCTTTGAATAGCGTGCGGCGTTCGTAGGCTATAACCTTCTCTGTACCCTGTCACCACTGTACCAGGATTAGCACCAATTTCAACGTTCTTGGCGTCTGTCCGGATTTCCGTGTCGCTAGTCTTGTTGAAGTGCGAAAAGCCTTGGGTGGTTTGCAGGCGTCTACGCAGTTCATCAAACGTTGCTTGCTGTTCCTCAGTTCGGACAAAGGTTACGTCACTTTTCGTAAGGCGAGTCAGTGGTTCCGCAATCCCAGCGAACCCTTCCACAAAGCGCCTATATTGAGCACAAAGGCCCAAGAAGTGCCGGACAGCCTTCTTGTCAGTTGGTATAGGGAAGGAGCTCACAGCAGTTGTTTTTTTTTCAGAATCTGGGCGCACTCCTTGAGCACTCACAACGCGTCCAAGACATTTTGGCTTTGGAAATCAAGGTGGCATTTTTCAGGCTTGATTGTTATTTGTGCAGAGCGGATCGCTTCCAGAACGCTTTTCAACCGTGGCAACAGTTCTTCAAACGAGCTAGAAAACACTACCACGTCGTCTAGATGAGCAAGACATGTCTGCCACTTCAGTCCTGCGAGCACGGTATCCATCATTTGTTGGAGCGTTGCCGGGGCAGAACACAGGCCGATTGGCAGGACTTACAGGCCATCTGGAGGTACATACAGGTCGTCTGGAGGTACGAAAGCTGTTTCCTCACGTTACCGACAGCCAGATTTGAAGCCCATGGACGAGAAGAAATTACATCGCGTAAACGGTCCAACGTATTGTATATTCGCGGAAGCTGGTAAACGTCGCGTTTAGTGACAATGTTGAATATGCGGTAGTAGACGCAGAAGCGAAGCGTGTAAGCACTGCAGGTGAGGCCCATGCACCTTTAGAAGGTTTAATAACATCGTCGTGGAACGTCTCTTCGACCTGAGTCTTGGTGGCCTCCATCTCTTTGTGCGACACCCTGTAGGGCTGCAGGAGCATAGCTCTGACTGATTCACGAGTCACGACGTGATGCTTCGTGATGGGAGTCTGGTGCACCATGGACAACGTGGCGAAGCAGTGGGAGAAGTCCTGTACCAGATTTTCTAAGGCTTACACTTGAGCTGTCAAAAGTTCTTGGTTTATTTCCACAGGTAGGCCAAGGTCAGCTGTGAGTGTACCAATTGATGCTGTATCCACGCACCCACGGGCGTAACATCGGCGACTCCCTCGATGAACGCAATAGTGGTACATTTCGTATGATCTCGACGCTCATTGGAAAAATAGGTGAGCAGGACTGGCGTGCATCAATTCTACTGGCTGCGAATCCACTTGCAACATATAGGCCTTTCTCCAGAACCAACCCAACGTTGCCTTCAGCGATGCCTTCACAGTCCTCGAATGCGTTTCTTTAAACATCAACAAACAAGCTAGCACGGGCGGGTAGAGAGACATCGTCAAGAAAGCGTAACGCCCCGTCGCGCTTGTCTTCAATGTCGCTCGCTATGGCTATTTTTGTCGAAAAGGTAATTCTGGAGTTCGGTAGATCAACAACAGCCGCCTTTGTTCTCTGAAAATCCATGCCAAGAAATAAATTTCGCGAGCACTGCGGGACCACAACGAAGCTGGTAACGTATGTGAAGCCGGCTATTTTTATCCGCGCAATGCACCAAACGACATTAGGTGGTTTCCAGCTTTACGAACTTCTAGGCCAGTCCAGGGGGTGACCACTTTCTTTAGCGCAGACACCAGATTTTCGCTCATGACAGAATTGTCCGCACCAGTATCAGCCAAAGCTGTCGTCGCATGGCCGTCGATATTCACTAGTACATCGCAGGTCGTCTGGAGGCTTAGGATTAGAATTTCGAGGCTTAGGATTGCATTTCGGCTTCGGCTGTTTGTCGTGTCTTTGTCGTCGTTCTTGCAATGGAGGATATTGGCGGTCATTGACGCCAGCGGCCTCACCTCCGGAGGTCGTTGGTTTCAGTTTTTGTGGCGTTCAAGGCTTCCGGAGAGTCGAACGGCAGTACCAGAAGAGAACTGTTGGCTAAAGGAGCTACGTCGGGCCGGGGACGGCGACCGGCACTGAACGCGTTATGGCGGAAACGTGTTCCTGCGTTCGGTGATGTAGTCCGGCGGAAATGTGTTTCGGCGTTCGGTGATGTAGTCCAGTGGATATATTCTCGGCGTTTGGCGATGTAGTCTGCGATATCTGGCTGTCGCTGTCAGTTTCGTGGGGCTGGCGCACCAGGCGCGAATTCCCGCAGACCAGCTCGACGATAATGGCAGGTTCGGTAGAAGTGCCCTTCCTCTCCACAGTGGAAGCAGAGGGGCCTGTTGTCAGAGGTGCGCTACAGGTCATTCTTCGACGGCCTGTTTACGTCAGGTAGGGAGCGCTGCGGTTTACCACCCCCAGGGTAGACAGCGGTGTGATGATAGCGACTGTGATGGTGGCGATGGTGTGATGGTGGCGACTGGTGGTGCTGTGAGCGGCTTGCTGTACGGCTGCGGAGTACGAGGCTCGCGGTTCACCCTGCCGCGACACATCAGTTCTTTCCGGTACCCGTACCGCTTGCCTTACATTCTCCCTCACAATTTCCCCAATAGACACCGAAGCCTATGACACAGGTTCCTGCAGCAGTTTCTGGAGCTCCTCGCGGACAATTTGCCTTACGAGCCCGCAGAGCCCAGGGCTTGCCTGTTCGGTTACAAAGGACAAGACGGCTTGCCCGCGGTTCTACAGCCCGGATCTTTGGTGAAGAGCCCTCTCAATTGTTGCAGCCTCACTGACCGTTCAGCAACCGTTTTCGGGGAACTCCGTATCAGCCCGGCGAAGATGTCTTGCTTTACGCCACGCATGAGGTGATGGACCTTCCTGTCTTCTGTCTTTTGAGGATCTGAGCGCCTAAAAAGACGGGTCATATCCTTGGCGTACATGGTGGCGCTCTCGTTCGGGCGCTGATTTCTGCCTTGAAGGGCAGCTTCAGCCTTTCCTTGCGGTCGCAGCTAGCGAACGTCCCTAGTAAGCGCTGACGAAACTTCCCCACGAAAAAAATGGGGATTCATGGTTCTCTAACCACGTTCGCGCCCCTTCCTCAAGAGAGTTGTACACCTTTCGGCGTTTACAGTCATTGCCCCAGCCGTTGAACGGGCGACTCGTTCAAACTGGTCCGCAGTAGAATACATCTGGTGTACGCGGCTGTGGCACCATGTACTGGAGTGGGGCGTCAGTCAAGTTCGCGTTCACAGCGCCGGCGTTGCGTCCTGTCATCTTGGTTGCCCGATCAGGGAGGAGGCCGCACTCTGCCGGCAGTAGGAGTAGGCGACGGCTGGTCCGCTCGTGAACATGCGACACTTCGACGGGCATAGGCTCTGATGATTGGGATATCATGTACCCAGCACCACTTGTGTAACGGTGAACTGACACGTTGAGGGTTATACCATGTGGAAAGAGTGAGTTTATTCTGAAAACGCGAACTTGTGCCCGAAAGCAAGCGAGTCCAATTCAGTTTATACTTCTTTCTCGTCTTCTTTCTTCGTCCCCCGAGCGGCCCGAAGCCTTGTTCTTCTTGCATTGTTGAATCCCCTCCGTGGGGTATGTGCTGTCAGCATCCCTATCATCATCATCGTGTACATAATCCTGTCATTAAAGGTCAGAACCCCGTTTTCGGTCAGCCATGACACCGAACCCTGCTGCCCGTCTTCTCTTGCCTTAACATTTTGGTGCCGACAAACCCGGGAAGAAGACCAGAGACCGAAGTGGAAAGCAGCAGGGATGCCAGTGGCTGCGGGCATGTGAGACCCAGAACTGTTTACCGTCGACTCACCCTGAGCTAACTGTAACCATGGCTGACAGCGACCGCATTTGACCACCGACTCCCTCGAAGGCACCGACGCCAACACTGGCGTTCCTACCGCCGGCCTCGAGGGACCTGTGACCAACCAGACTCGACCGACACCGGGCGCGGCTATTCCCGGTGCACCGACGAAAACCGACCGCAACTCTCCTACCGACGCAGACACGCGCCGTCCCGTCCAGTTCACCATGCTTGGCCCCAAGAGCACCGCTACCGAAGAGCAAGCTGGTGAGCTGGATGCTCTGCGTTCGTTGCGGAACCATATCCGTACTGACTTTAAGGGAATTTTGACCAGTAGCGACCGGCTCTTGATTTCAGAATCTTGCGACGTGACGAAGCTGAAGGCTAACTTGGAGAACCTGCAAAAAATCTGAAGTGATATAATCGAATTGGATTCTGATATATCTAACCTAGTTGAAGAGGAAATTGAGCAGGAGGTAGAGGAGGTGGATAGATACACCCTCTGCTTCTTCAGAGCAAATGCTTACCTCCTACATTGGTTACAGTGGCTAAAAAACAAGCAGCCTTTAGACTTCAAATCTACATCGTTTTCCGAAATGACCGTCTTCCTCAACACGCCGAGAGAGTTCTTATACTCGTTCGTCGAAAACATGCCCAGTCGCCACAACGGGGATGGCGACAACTTGCCATCAAGTATGGAGCTCGGGGAAGCAGAAACGCCTCCTATCGAACCGAACGTAGCACAAGCTCCTGGAGAAACACGCATTGAGCAGCCTTCTCTGGACTTTGAGTACATCTGTGTTCCAGACTTCATGAAGGGCGAATCCTTCCCGCAACTTCTCGAAACCTCGCTAGATGCAATCGACGAAGTGTGGGAGGTCACACCAGTGCGTCAGCATGAGTCTTTGCATCAAATTA
This sequence comes from Haemaphysalis longicornis, assembly GCF_048455015.1. Classification (NCBI taxonomy): domain Eukaryota; kingdom Metazoa; phylum Arthropoda; class Arachnida; order Ixodida; family Ixodidae; genus Haemaphysalis; species Haemaphysalis longicornis. The sequence continues at coordinate 2,700,560 of NW_027526352.1, read as the reverse complement.
GAGTTGAAAAGCCTGAGCAACCACAGCTCATCGCTGCTGATCAACATGAGGCAATAGCGACGCCTGATCGAGAAAAGGCAGCATCGCTTTGTCCGTTGACGTTCATCGTGGAAATAACGTCGTCCGAATCGGAGACAACCGACAAGAAAACAGGGGCAGCTATTGGTATGCGTGAGACCGATGGGCGAGCGTCATCCAACTCAGGCCACAAGAATTATTCCCAAACCGCCAACCCATTGAAAGTGGTCCGAGGCCGTATCTGGAATTCGTTCACGACAGACACTGGACACGCGGTGTGGTTCTGCGGCACATCACGTTGGCGACGGTCGGCGCTTCTGAGATTGAGACGCCGGCTTCAGCACCGCTGGAAGCGGTGCCCCGACTTGACGACGGCATGAAAGGATCTACATTACGGACTGAAAACCACAAGCTAGGACTTGTCTATTGGTGATCTCGCGGGCGGGAGAAAAAGAAGCCGTTGTGAGCCGTTTCGACCTGAGGAAGAATTTAGCTACCTCTCCTCTACAACACAGAGTATTAGCAGAGCCACGCGTGCTGGTTTACCGACACCAGTCCCATTCGTTGCTTGCAAGGGGTTTGATCGAGCCGCGGGGCACCTGAGAAAAGTGTGAACTAGCGGCAGGTTCAGTGGCATCGTGTGGTTGGTGCCTCAACTCTCCAGCGGCAGACGTGTGAACTGCGGCGGCGGGAGGATGTTGAATCCCATTCGCGGGGTATGTGCTGTCAGCATCCCTATCATCATCATCGTGTACATAATCCTGTCATTAAAGGTCAGAACCCCGTTTTCGGTCAGCAATGACACGGAACCCTGCTGCCCGTCTTCTCTTGCCTTAACATGCATTATTGGAATCCCTAATGGATTCCGCTGAGAGCGGAATCAACCTTACAGTCGCGGCAATGTATACCGCCAAATTACCATCTCCAGGCTAATGAATTTGAAACTTTTGTTGACCAACTCTTGTAGCCTTTTATACTAATGGGTGATTTTAATGCTCATCATCAACTCTGGGATTCTGCACGCGCCGATACACGAGGAAGACCTATCGAAAAACTCTTGTTCTCCTCTGGCAACTGCACATTTACAAAAAAACACCCCATTTTTTACAACACAACCCACAATTACTCCGCTGTCGAACATGCAATAGCCTCCTCAACTCTCTTTCCGTTACAGTGTAACACCAAATCCCTACGGTAGTGACCATTTTCCGGTTGCATTAACCGCAATAGATAGCCCCACAATTCCAACACACACCTAACAATTTCTTGACGAGGAAGCCGACTGGATAAAATTCGGGCAGATGTCCCAACTGTCGTATGCTTTGATATAAAATATAGATATTGATAAAGCGACAGGTGTAATTACTGAACACTTAATAGAGGCGGCACATTTCTCAATTCCCCTAACTTCTGGTAGAAAAAAACAGCAAACGGAGGCCTCGGTGGAGCGAGACGTGCAAGATAGCTCGCAAAGAACAAAATACAGCCAGCGCTGCTCTCTGAATATATCCAACCACTGAAAATCTGGTTGCCTTCAAGCGCGCAAAGGCAAAGGGCTGCCTAATTATACGAGAGGCGGAAACTGATAGCTGGAAAGCATTTCTTTCTTCTATCAACTCTTAAAGTGCTAGCCACAAAGTTTGGAAAATAATTATTGCACTACAAGGAAGAAGCACAAACACCCTACTGCATGTTAGCACAAGTGGAGACAGTCTTGAAGATCCATAACGCTTTTGGGCAACACTTTGGCAGTGTATCCCGCTCTGCTCACAAAAATGAACAATTCTCGAAACACAAAAACCTAATGGAATAGCAGCCTCTGTGAAAAAAAAAAAAAAAAGATCGCATATGCTACAACTGCCCATTCACTAAAAATGAGTTTGTGTTGCACTTTCGACCTCCAGAATAACTGCTCTAGGGGCTGACAAAATCGCGCATGAAATCTTAAAACATGTTTATCAAGACAATCAAGAAACAATTATTTTCTTATTCAATAAATTATGGCAAGCAGGACGCCTTCATGAATCTTGGGAAAGAATCTGTAATATTTCCAATACTAAAAGAAGGAAAGGGTGCCTGTTTACCTGCCCGCTACGGACCGATTCCATTAGCAGTGTTTATGCGGGATTCTGGAGAAAATGATAAACAGACGCCTTGTTTGCTTATTACAGAATAACCGGACTTTAGACAAGCGTCGAGCAGGATTCCGTTCGGGAAGAAGCGCAACGGGTGCCCGTGTCGCCGCCTTTGAGGCATGCGTGCCTCACGCCTTCGCGCATAAACAACACTGTATGACCATATTCTTTGACCTATAAAAGGTCTATAAAACTGCGTGGCGTTGCGGCGTTCCACTCAACCTTTGTTCATTCGGACTCGTTGCACTACGCTAAATGAAAGAGACTTTCTTGGCCACGTCTTTAATCGAAGAAAATTCTGTACCTCAGAGAGGTTCTTAAGTTCACTTCTCATTGTCGCAATGGCTTCTTGAAAATCATTTGACCCCGCTCTCTCTTTCACTCGACATATGTGGATAATGTACAGATTAGTTTAACTCTCTCAATACGGCCATTTGGGTGAGAAAACGTCAAGTTGAAGTGAACAGCCTCTCAAGGGGGCAATGCGAATAATTTTAAGTTTAACTGTCATAAAACCAGCTGCGTACTTTTTACTAAGCTACGAGGCATGCGGGCAGACCCATGTGGGAATCTTGAAGAGAAGCCAATACCGACAGCAAAAGAGCACAAATTCTTGGGAGTGCTGCTAGATAAAACTTATCCCTTATTCCTCACATAAAACAATTGTAAATAAAATGCACGAAGCCACTAAATATTCTAAACACTGTCATGTCAGTCATATGGCACAGACAGAGCATGCTTATTGACATTTTAAGCAGCCTCGTTAGATCGAGGCTTGGGTATGATAGCGTAGTGTATCAGTCAGCCCCAAAAGCTGCTCGGAAACTACTGAGACCTGTTATCATTTAGGCCTGCACTTGGCGACAGGTGCTTTTTGTACGAGCCGTATAAAATGTTTGTATGTTGAATCAGACATGTGGTCATTCGAAAACCAGTGTGTTTACACATAATTGTTATTTTCTGTAAATACAATTTCAGTCATGAAGCACCCATTGAACATCTTAATTCATGACACATTCTCTGTATCTTTGTTCGTTAGGCGGCCCGGACTTCCGCAGCACTATGCAATAACAATAAAAACTGTAGCCTTCAGTATTGACATTGCCTTTAAGACACATACAAAGTATTATAGCCCCATGGAAGCTATCACCTATAGCATGCGACATGTATTTTGCAGGCATAAACAAAAAGAAAGCACCGTGTGCCTTAATTAACCAGCACCTCTTAAGTAGTCAGCATAAATATGAATGAGCAGAGTTGTACACATATGCATCCCAAACAAATTCTGCAGTGTCATGTGCCGTACTTGGACCAAACTTCTGCTCTTCAAAAATCGTAAATCCTCGCAGCAGCATTTTCACATGTGAAGCCCAAGCCACTGCACTGCCAATAGAACACATAATAAATAACAAAATAGTTTGCTTGGTCATATACACTGAATCTCTCAGTGTGTTGACAGCCCTATAGTTAGCGAAGCCGCATAAGAACGCAGTCTTCAATTCGCTCATAAACGATATCATGGCCGCATATTCGATGGGGCTCAAAATTACAGTCTGCTGGGTCTATGGTCATTGTAGAATAGCAGAAATAGGGCTGCTGATATGGAGGCAGCCGTTGCTGCTCTTCGTAGAAATGTGGACATTCTTTCCGCACCTTACTGTGACCTGAAGTCACTCATTAAAAGGAAAGTCCGGGACCGCTGCGGGAAACACTGGGAACCGCCAACAGAAAACAAGCTTCCTGCATTTAAGCCACAAACAGGTAGACACATAACCGAAAAACTACACCGGGCTGTAGAAGTTGAATGGGGCACACATATGGTACACATGGATACCACCTAAATGGAGCACCACGACCAACATGTGACAAATAAGCCGGAGATCTTCCTGTACTCCGTAACCTAGTTGAATGTAATTGACTTCAAACAATCAGACATGGACACTTCACCAGCGTATACGCACAACACATATCTCTACATCCGGCGCGCTTCCTCTCGGAAAAAGGAACAATGAAATACGCTGAAGATTTAGGCTGCTTGGGTGAGGTTGATTTTAGATGCGAAGCATCTCTAGCTGCTCGGGGCGATGTCCCTACGTTGTTCCTCCTTCAGGCGTCCACGCCAACTCCTCCTCATTCTCCTTTCCACGCCAGCTGTGTGATAGCGCGCGCAAGCACGCCTCTCTCACCATTCTTCTCTCCGCGTCAGCTGCGTATCTAAACCCGGTGCATGCGGTGCTTACTCGGTTGCTGCTTCGGAAGAGTCACGCTTTTCTATACTACAGCTTCTACCGATGAGTTGAATGGAAACCAACAGTTCTGTCAGCGGGCGGATGCTTCGCATCAACCCAGAATTTCCTTCGGGGAGTTGGTGTAATTTTCTTAAAAGAAAACCTGTTATCACACATACCCACAGCTTGTCCATCACCAATGAGTACAATGCTGAGGTACTTCCTATGACATGCAGGGACTTTATCCTTTTTTGGTTGACAAAACCTCTTCGTGAGGCACTTAGACTTTAAGCCCAACTCTTTTTCTGCAATCTAAGCTATGCTCTATTCGTTTTATTTACATAACCATTTTTAACAAAAGCACGCATATAACTCACCTGCGACACAACGCGCGCTTTTAAGGCGCTCTTTGGCCTAGAAGCCCTAGCGCGATAACAAACAATCGTCATCGTCATCATCATCATTTTAGATCCCTATGTCGCCCTCCCGCAAGAATACGTATATCTCACTGCGTGAGTGTGTATTGAGAAAACCATGGTCGCCTGCTTGCCGCTGCGAAATAAAAACAGCTAATATGAAGGAACAACGCCAAAGTTTGTGAGCAATAGAGTAGAAAATTCCTTCTTGTTGAAATACCGGCCAATCATGTAGTTTGCAACATACTACGAATGCGTCGAACTAAATGAATGCCATATTTGTGGTTTTCTGCATATATTATTGCAGCGGGTCGTGCTTTTTTGTGAACAATGGGATCATTAAGTAAGATTGCCGCGTTGTGGACACGTAACTGCATCCGCAGCACAGAGAACGGCCTGAAAACGAAGAAACCTGTCCGTGAATATTTAGTGCGCGTCCTCTATCCGTAAAGAATAAGACATTTTGCCTACATCAAATTTTACAGAAAACATTGAAGTGATCCGTTTTTTTATATGAACATTGCGTCTTATGTTTCAGTAAGAATTGATCATTGTCACTACGCTATGAGCTTCTTGTGTTCCCTCAAGAAAGAATTCTTTTGGAAAATTTGTCTTACACAGCTCGAAAGAGTTTGCAAAGTCGACTCTTGTGAGAAAAAAAAATTCTACTTGTCTTGCAGATATAGTTCTAAGGTGTTAATTTTGGCCATGTTTTTCTGAGTTGATGGAGATTTAGTTTTGATATATATATATATATATATATATATATATATATATATATATATATATATATATATTGTGAGCGCTTACTTGTGCACCTGTGAACTGCCCCACACCGTGCCCGTCCACCGTCTACCGGTGTGGTCAACCCCTCACCTGTCCATAACCATTACAATCATCATTTGTACATAATCATCATCGTAAGTCGTGTGTGTGTGGAATCGCGATCTGGCAAGTAAAGGTCGGAACCGTTCGCTCTGCTGCCTCCCTGAGAGAAGCGTCCCGTCTTCTTACAAGTGGTGGAGGTTGCGTTCGACCCCGACCTCTACCTCAACCGGCCGCACCCCTGGAGCTTCGTTCAGGACGTCGTGTGCTACCCCCAACCCGCCCAATGGAGCGAGAAGGACCTCAGAATACCGCAGCTTCTGCCCCGGCATGGATGGTGACCTGCCGCCAGCGCGAACCTCCTTTCTTCGCTGGCCTCCGCGGTGATAACGTCGAGGAGTGGCTTAAGCAGTACAACCGCGTCAGCCAATTTAATGGGTGGAACGACACTTTTAAGCTGCAGACCGTCAGGTTCTACTTGACTAAGGTTGCCGAGACGTGGTACCTCAACAGCCAAGGTGGCATATCTGACTGGGCCGACTTCACTGAGCAGCTGCGTCGGATTTTCGGCACGCCGTCTGCTCGCTCCGATGGAGCGAAGCGTGCACTGGAAGCCCGCTGGCAGCGCTCTGACGAGACGTACGTATCGTACATTGAGGACGTTCTTGCCCTTTGCCGTAGGGTCAGCCCTGACATGTCGGAGGCTGACAAGGTTCGCCACATCCTCAAGGGCATCACAGAGTCCGCATTCATAGCACTTGCGCTGCAAAACCCATCCACCGTGAATGACATACGGACCACATGCCAACGTCTTGATGAACTTCAAGCAATGCGCCTCCAGCCAGCTCATGGACAAGCTCGTCTTCCTGCCGAACCGGACTTGCGTGTTTTAATACGCAGCATAATCCGTGAAGAACTTCAGCTACAAGCTTCGCCCTGTGGTCATGGAGACCGATGCTCCCAGCCTGCGACTAACTTGCGGGAGATTATCAAGGAGGAATTGGCGTCGATAACGGGAAATCCACGCAATGGGCCTCCAGTTGTTTTCGACGTGCCGTCTTACGCGGAAGCAGCTTCCCGAACGCCGGTCTCGAACATAAAAATTTCTGTGCCTCCGTCCGTGCTCGGTAGAGTCGCAGCCGTCTCCTCGCCGCCTCCGGCTCAGATTGGCTACACAAACTGGCGGCCGCGTCTGAATGTTCGGCCTAATGACCGCCCAGTGTGCTTCTACTGCGGTATTCGAGGCCATATCTCTCGCTTCTGTCGACGGCGCCAGCGAGATGAGCAGCGAGGCTACGCTCCGTACGAACGCGACGTTCGCTACAACTACGGTCCTAGGGAACGTGCGTATCCACCTCCACAGCGCTCACCGTCTCCTCACGATTCGGGCGACCCTTCCCGCGGTTACCGTGATCAGACGAGACGCCGTTCGCCTACGCCTCCACGCCGTTTTGTGTCACCTCTCCGCCCCGTTCTACGTGACCCTGGCAGCCAATCGGAAAACTAGGCGCTGCAGTTTGTGGAGGGGAAACTGCATCGTTTGGACTGATTGAAACTCCTCCAGAGCGCCCTTCAAATGTGTTATCTGTGGAAGTGGAAGGTATGTGCGTGAAAGCTTTAGTTGACACCGGAGCCAGCCTTTCTGTTATGGATTCTAATCTTTGTTCTCGTCTACGAAAAGTGAAGACCCCTTACGCTGGCCCTTCGTTATCTAATGCAAACGGACATATTATGCAGCCTGTCGCAAGTTGTACTGCACGAGTGTTAATCGGGAAAGATCGTCATCATATCCAATTTGCGGTCCTGTCACAGTGCTCTCATGAACTAATTTTGGGTTGCGACTTTCTCACCTCAGCGTCCGCCGTCATATCCTGTCGCCACCCAGCCATTCAAATCAGCGATACCGAGTTTACATCTGCTGCGACCTTACGACGTCAGGTTTTGATTCTGCATGCTGACCACGTCCTACCGCCTGGTAGCGAAGAAGTCCTGATGGTTTCATCCGAAAACATTTTTGACGGCGACGTGATAGCTTCTCCAGCGAGCCGCTTGATTCCCCGCGGAATCGCCGTGTCTACCTGCCTCCTTCGCTTTTCGCGGGGACTTGCAGCTCTGGCAGCGCTCAACACCACCGGTGAGGCAATTTTGCTACGCAAGGGCACGACCGTTGCTTCTGTTGTCGACCGCGAGCCACTTTCTATCGTGTCCAACACCATTACTCCTTCGCGCATGCGGAATTCAGCCCCCTCGGCTGTTCCCCCTAGCATCGCTACCACTGTTAGCCCAGACCTCACGGCGGCACAGACGGAAAAATTGCTGGCCGTCCTGAAAAAGCACAGCGCATCATTCGACGTTTCTTCCAACGCACTCAAACGTACGTCTGTCGCCGCGCATCGAATTGAAACAAACGGCTCAGCCATTGTAAGCCGTCGTCCGTACAGAGTATCTTCGCACGAACGCAAAATTATAGAACAAGTTTCTGACATGCTTAAGCGCGATGTCATACGCCCCTCATCAAGTTCATGGTCATCGCCGGTTGTGCTTGTGCAGAAGAAGGATGGTTCGGTTCGGTTTTGCGTTGACTACCGTGCTCTAAATAAGATAACTCGAAAGGATGTTTATCCGATGCCTCGCATCGATGACGCGTTGGACAGTGTCACGTGCCCTTACCGGCCAAGAAGAATGAATTGAGAACCACGGGCAGGCTTAATAAAAGGCATTTATCACAAGGCGAGCCTCAAAACGTTCACACACGACAAAAAACGAAGAGTTAATGGAAACAGTAGAATTACGTCCCGAGGTCAACTTAAAAGTCTCTTACTACATCTACTAGGTCTGACACAGAGTCCGTAAAAAGGCCTACCTAATCTCCGACGATGAAGTGGTAAGGTTGCGTGAAGATGGCGTGAAGGGGTAGGGACCTTGTCGTCTTGATGTTGTACAACAGGAATGCCACTCGTTTCGGGTGCGTCGGCGTTGTGGGGGCCGTCGTAGCACAGGACGACGATACAATGCCGCTGACCGCAGACGCGCGCCCGTCGCCACTGGAGCCGCCAAGGCGTGAGTTGGCGCAGCGTCGGGAGACCGGAGCCGAAGCGTCGTCGGCCCGCTCCCGTCCAGGCTTGTGTGGCGACGTCGGTGCCCTGGGTAGCGTCACCCCAGGCTTCGCTCTTCGGGAGCCCGATGTCTTCTTCCGCTCCCACCTGGATCTCTTTTTCCTCCTCTTCTTCCACCTTTTTCTCTGGGGTGTCATTGCGGGGTTGACCTTGACTCATGACACTACCCCCTCTTCAAGAGTGTTTTTCCAAAAAACTTATCCCCAACCTCTCTCAGGAAGGCCAGCAGTCACTAAGTCCACAAACGCTGTTCACTGATCACGCAGTTGCTGTTCACCATCACATTGTTCTGCCTCACATTGTTCACCATCACGCACTCACTGTTCACCATCGGCGTCACCATTGTTCACCGTCACTTTTTTATCACCGTGCACTTCACTGATGTCGCGCACTATTCCCGTTCTGTTCACACAATGTTCAGTAATGTCCCAACCAACCTACCACATTCTCTCTCACACCACGTTACTCATACCGTTCGATGACAATAGATCACCCCCATGAACACTTCTCTAAATATTCCACCATTCACAATGACACACGGGTATGCTGTTTCGAAACTGTCTTCTTTGTAAACACCACTGTACCGACTAATTTACCCCTCTATACATCCACCAGTGCTTCTCTAACTTACTGTACTACAACCAGTAGTGCACTACAACGCAATAGTTGTCTTCCCAGAAAAGTTGTCGCCATGTTTGAAGCCTACTGTTATGGAAATCCCGTTTCATTTTAACTTTTTTCCGCCGCGTCCATTCAGAACCTTTGGCTACATTGTCACTTCGGTTTTCACAATGCGTCCCCGTTTCTTCATCGACATGCCTACAGCCGAAACACTTGCTAACCGGTACTTTCTGAATGCTATGCTTCTGTGCTCTGCCCGGAAGACACCTCAGCCGCTTTGCCTCCTCTATCTTCTCACTCGTTTGAAAAAGCCGGCCTTTTCGTTCATAGTCCAACTTCCGAACTTGCTTACTCAGTGCTTGCAAGCCTTCTTTGCATTGCATCAATGGCCCGTGCATTGGATACCGGTCAAACGCGTGAAGTCGGTGCTCTTGCACGACTCTATACGACTCGGTCCCAGGGCGCTGCCCTACTAGGTCATAAAAAATGGTACTCTGCTGTTCTGTTTTGGCCTCTGTAACAACCTCTGCTCCTGAGCAGTCCACTTGATTGTCCACAGACATCGCTCTGTCCCGAGGGACAAATTTCCAATCCGCAGCCATAGGATCTTCTGAAAGCACCTTACTACGCCCTCCTGACGTGGTACTGTTCACACAGGCATGCGGAGTGGCAGGCACCTCAGTCCCAGTAACGAGTATTTTGGATACTTCTAAACCACAGAAGTCAGGTGTACCGGGCGCCATCAGTCTTCCCTCTCCCGACGTATTCTCAGCATGGTGACCTCCATGCGGCTGGTTTGCTGCCGTGACATACTCATAGCGTTCATATCCCTGCGGCGGGTCTCCCACCGTACCAGAACCAGAACATTCAATGCCTGGCGCTTCAAACTCGGCTTCCTCCTGAGTTAGTTGCAGAAAGCCCTTTTCGTTTTCTTCTCTATTTCGTGCGCACTCATCACTGCATGCGATGCACGTGTCTTGCCTTCCACGTGCGGCGAGTTCGATTCTTTCTGCTGCTTTGTAACTTTGTTGGATGAGGCGCATCTTTGACTCTAGCCGTTGTATATCTTCTTGCAATATTGCCCTTTCTGCCTCAAACGCCTCCTGCTCTCTGCGACTCTTTCTCGACTATCCTAAACGCCTGCTCCTTGTTCAAACCGTGCGTTTGAACTGATGTTAGAAAGTTTTCCCAATCCATTCTTCGAAGCAGCCAAGACGCGTGACTGGGCCAGTCCTGGCAGTTATTGCGCCAGTATCCTGGCAGGCTCCCCAAATATTTTGTCACGCGTCCTGACCGGCAGAGAAGAAGGACATGGGAAAGCGAGGCAGGCTTTGCAAAACAAACATTTATCGCTAGCACACACCTATACACCCGAAGCACAGCAAACAGTTTAACACGAACTAATAAACTACCGAACACTCCACAATAAATTATCTACAATGTCAAGACAGATATACCTTCAATATCTGGATGTTTTGATATGAGGGTTCATTAGGCACGAGGCGTACCTATGTCATTGGCGCTTACGTGAGAGTCAAAGTATTGCAGTAAAGCGCTGTTGCCCCCTTGCTGTCGTAGCGATGTTATGCTACCGACGTACGTGCGACCCGGTTCGTGAAGTTTGCCGTTGTAGGTAATAACTCTGTGTTGTCGTCGTAATGTGTGACTCGATTCCTAGAACGTTGCCCTCGTGGTCTTGTGTCGGCGTCGCCGTTGTGGAGACCGTCGTGTCGTAGGACGACAGTGCGATGCCGCTTCCCGAATGCACGCGCCCGTCACCGCTGGAGCCGCCAAGGCATGGGTTGGCGCAGCGTCGGGAGACCGGAGCCGCAGCGTCGTCGGCCCGTTCCCGTCCAGACTTGTGTGGCGACGTCGGTGCTCTGGGTAGCGTCACCCCAGGCTTCGCTCTTCGGGAGCCCGATGTCTTCTTCCGCTCCCACCTGGATCTCTCTTCTTCCTCCTCCTCTTCCTTCGTCGTCGTTGCGGGGATTTCCCTTGACTCATGACAGACAGTCTCCAAGTGGCAGAATACTTCTCTAGTCTCGACTTACGCTCCGGATATTGGCAGATCCCGATGCACGAAGATGACAAGGAAAAAACTGCCTTCGCTACTCCAGACGGCCTCTACGAATTCAACGTGATGCCCTTTGGTCTGTGTAATGCCCCTGCGACATTTGAGCGAATGATGGACACTGTACACCGCGGGCTCAAATGGAAAAGCTGTCTTTGCTATCTGGACGACATCGTAGTTTTTTCGGCTACGTTTGATCAACATCTGCAACGTCTAGACGAAGTACTTAGATGCCTCTCCAATGCAGGACTGCAGCTGAATACAAAAAAGTGTACTTTTGACAGCAAGTCGATAAAAGTATTGGGACACGTCGTCAGTAAAAACGGAATCCAGCCCGACCCAGAGAAAATTTCCGCCGTTCTAAATTTTCCCCGACCACTACAGCAGAAAGACCTCCGCAGCTTCCTCGGGCTAGCATCCTATTTTCGCCGCTTCATACAAAATTTTGCGACCATTGCTTCTCCCCTGCACCACCTCTTGCGTTCTGGCATCGCTTTTGTTTGGAATGAGGAATGCGAACGGGCTTTCCAGTCCCTTAAAGACGCCCTAACATCGAGTCCGGTGCTTGCCCATTTTGATGATGCTGCGCCAACCATTCTGCACACGGACGCCAGTGGCCAAGGCATCGGCGCGGTCTTGCTACAACTTGACTCTCACCAGAGGGAGCGAGTAGTCGCCTATGCCAGCCGGTCCCTCACCTCAGCAGAGCAGAACTACACCATAACGGAGCAGGAATGCCTCGCTGTTGTGTGGGCCATTCAAAAGTTCCGCCCCTACTTATACGGCCGGCACTTCACAGTCGTCACGGACCACCACGCCTTATGCTGGTTGTCCACGCTCAAGAACCTTTCCGGACGCATGGGTCGTTGGATTCTCCGTCTCCAGCAATATGATTTTACCGTTGCTTACAAGTCGGGAAAGAAACACACAGACGCGGACACTCTTTCACGCTGCCCGTTGCCTCAATCGTCTGCATCTGCCTCCCTAGCACACCAAGCTGCTCTCCCGGTCGCACCCATCCTCCCTGCAATGTTTCATATTCCAGACAACCTGCCAGTGATCCAGCGAAGCGACACTTATTGTCGTACCATAATGGACAGGATGGACGGCTCCACCCCACCTCCCAACAGCCGTCTACGTCGCCAGCTAAAGAATTTCCGGCTTGTAGATGGAATTCTTCATCGTTGCAGCCATCATCCTGAAGGAAGCAGTTGGGTCCCAGTGGTACCTCAGCCACTACGGAGAGCCATCTTAGAGGCGTTTCACGATGAAGCTACAGCAGGACATCTTGGTTATGCAAAAACCTACGACCGCATTCGCAGTCGCTACTTCTGGCCTGGACTCTCCACAGACGTGGCCAAGTATGTTTCCTCTCGCGCCAAATGTCAACACCGGAAACGCAGTACGTCTCCCACCCCAGGTACGCTACAACCGCTTCTGTTCAGACGAGCGAGACCAGTGACGGCATGGAACAAAGAACGTTTAATGAAGAAGTCGAAGTAGCATGCGCTCGCGCGAAGGAGCAGTCTTCTTGCTCTTCGTCTTCAAGCGCCGTGATGATGATATTTAACAAGCTCCCACCCGGCCAATTTGAATCGCGCTGCGTTTTGGCGGGTCATTTGAAGCAGCCCTCCAACGGATAGATGTGAATCGCCGATCTTCTGAGAAGTTCTTTTCCCACCCGAAGGAGGCAAGCCCTTGTCACTCCGTCACGTCCAGGGTAGGTTTTCTTAATTCGGCACATTTTCCAAAACGTCCTTGGGCCCCGGTCTTCAATTAGCACCACATCTCCTGCGGGCAGTGGTTTAGCGTGGCTCCAGTAATAGCTGTGGTTATGGACGGAGACGGAGCCTGTTTTTCCGGAACTGTTTCGACACCTGACTGCGGGCCAGATGCTGACGATGGCGACAAAGACAGGCTACCCTCGTCATCCTCAGATTTTTCCTCGAACTTCCTTTTCGAACTTTTCCTCTTGCGTTTTTTCGATATACCCGTTTTGGACTTGTGTTTCTTCGATTTTTCTTTTTTAGATTTCTTTCCAGACTTCTTTTTCTTGGATTTCTTGCTTTTGTTTGACTTCTCTCTTTTTTTCTTTGATTTGTTGCTTTTCTTCTTAGATGTTTTCCCTCCTTTCGCAGACTTCTTCTTTTTCGAATTTTTTCGTTTCTTCTTCTTTGCATCATCCAATGAACAGTACGCAGTAAAGGTTTTCGGTACTGGGTCGCCGGCACTAAGTAAGGCGGTTTCTCCGTCACCGAACTTTCGGGCCTCTGCAGCTTGCGCAACTCCGAAAAGCGGGAAACTAGAGTGTGACCCGACGACATCAGGCCTGTTGACAGTCGCTCCTATTTCTTTTATGTACTCTAGATGCCATCTTTTCCACCAAGGTCTTACGAGTCGGCATCGACTTCTCCATTCCTCTTCAACATCTACTCTGTGTGTTTTCGCTTGTCCGTCGCGTAGCTGTTGCCCTCCGCCTATGTTCCTGTCTGTCTTTAACCTTTTTGTCAGTTGTAATAGTCTTTTCTTGGCGTTTTCGTTGTTGGTTCCCAGATTAACGCTCTCCTTCCACGGCAAGCTGACTTGATAGCGACCCTTTCGGTGCTCTATCTTCCGCTGGAATTCTTCTACTATTTCGCTTTCTGTATTATTGCAACTGTGTTTTGTTGTGCCAGTTGATTCCAGGCTCCAGAATTTCTGTAGGTCTTGTTGAAGTTCTGTTTCCGCAGCTTCAACTTTCAGAACCATGACTGATTGGGTTTCCATTCTGCTCATTTTACTTTTCTCCGAAGGACCTTGCACCACCCAACCTAAGGTCGTTTCGACTGCCATCAGTTTGCTTTCAAGTCGATGTGTTCTACCAGTAAGAAACTCCCAATAATAATCGGATCCAACTAGCAGTCCTATCGCATCTGTGGCTGTCGTCTTGGTCCTGTCGTCCGCTACTTGTAGCTGCAGTTGTTCCATTTGTTCTTTGATGTTCTGATTGGGAAAAGGAAGCTTACTGTGCGAAATCACGTCAACCTGCAGAGCTTCGATTACTGTTTCTGTTTGCTTGTCTTGCGGTGCTATAGTCACTTGAACTACGTTCATGTACTTGATTTTCTCGTCTCCTCCGAATGAACCGATTGTTAGCCTTTCCTGTCTTATTACTTTTGCGCCAATTTTTTTTGCCAATCCAGTTTCAATGAATGACCGCTGACTTCCGCTGTCCAACAGCAAACGGCAATGTCGGCCAGACGTGTGTCCCTCTATCCATGCCACAGCCGTCTGCCATAGCACAAAACCATGCTGTATATTTTCAGTAGCGTGCAGAGTAGACGTCGTCGCCTTCGCTTGCTGTGCTTCAACCTGCACCGTCTTTTCTTGTCGCACTGTTCTACAGACAGACGTAGCATGTCGTCCCTTGCATTGCTTGCAGTTCACGCGTGCTCTACAGATCCGTGCAGTGTGATTTGGTCGGGTGCACCTGAAGCAAGCTCTATTCTGTGTGAGAATGGCCTTCTTTTCGGTCATTGGAATGCTCCTACGATAGTCCTCAGTCGAATGGTTTTTCTGCTCGCAGAAAAGACAGATTCTATCCGCTGAACTGTAGAAGCTGGAAGTTGTGTGCAGCTGCCTGATGCTATCTCTGGATTTCGCAGCTGTCTTCTCCTGTTCACGCTGTGTTTGTTCCCGAAAGCATAACTGCTTCCGTAGAAATGTCATCAGCCTGTCCAACTTTCCAGCGTACTCTTTTCCCGTTGAGTGGTTTTGCGCGCTAACTTCCGTGGCTGAGCTGCTCCTTATGGCTTCTTTGGACTTGAACTGGACTGATAACTCCGATGGAATCGCTCTTTTCAACACTGGCAACAACATCGGTGCGTAACTCTCGGGTTCCACCTTCAGTGATTTCAGTACCAATGTGTTGATCTGTACTCTCTGCACAAGCCTGCGGAGATCGTCCGTTTCTTGTACCGAACTTACTTTCTTTAAGTTCAACAGCTCACTCATGTGCAGCTCACTCATGTGCAGCTCCACCGATTGTTCTCGATTTCCGAACGTTTCTTGTAGTACTTCATCGCTTCATCGTAATTGTCCTCTGCGGAATACTGGAGCCCTTCTATGGCAGCCGCTGCTTTTCCGGTGACAGATGCTAACAAATAATTGAATTTTTGTCCCTTGGTCATATTAGGTCTGAGGTGAACCGCTGACTCATATTGAGCCCAGAAGCGGTGCCACTCCAAAGCTCTTCCGCCAAACTTTATCATTTCCAGCTTGGGCAGTTTAACTAGCTCCGTTGCGTCTTGAGTGGTACTTGGTGCTACCGCCTGCCTTGCGCTGCTATTTAGTTCCATTTGTACAGGCTCTCTAATTCTGAACTCGATGGTAGACAAAATTGCTGTTATTTTCATGGCATACTCTATTACTCTTTCAAATTCGGCATCGGCAGTTTCTTCAGTCAGATATTTCTCAATTTGCTCGTTTGCACTCTTGAGGCTTTCACTTATCCCTTTGATCTGCGCCTGAGTCGCGAGTAGCTGTTCTCTGCTGGCTGCGTCATTAACTTGCTGCTCGGCTGCGTTGATAAGCTGCGTGATCTGGCAGCGAAGCGCCTTCCTTTTCTTCGTTATGACTTCTTTGCTCATTTCTCTGCAGTTTATGATGACGCCTTACTTGTTAGCCGTTCCGATGCCTCTGCCGGCCACTC
The DNA here is from genome assembly GCF_048455015.1 of Haemaphysalis longicornis. Classification (NCBI taxonomy): domain Eukaryota; kingdom Metazoa; phylum Arthropoda; class Arachnida; order Ixodida; family Ixodidae; genus Haemaphysalis; species Haemaphysalis longicornis. The sequence goes on along the minus strand of NW_027526352.1, from coordinate 2,684,440 downwards.
TGGTCTCGTCGCGCGATCCAGGTCGGTCCGCTGCTCCGCCGCCGTTTCCTTCTCTGCTGCTCAGTCGCAGGTAGGCGTCCGTTGTGGGCGTGGAGGTAGAATCCTGGTCACGGCACCATTTGTTCAGACGAGCGAGACCAGTGACGGCATGGAACAAAGAACGTTTAAGTAAGAAGTCGAAGTAGCATGCGCTCGCGCGAAGGAGCAGTCTTCTTGCTCTACGTCTTCAAGCGCCGTGATGACGATATTTAACAGCTTCCTTGCCCGTCGGTACCTTTCGAATCAGTGGGCATTGATCTCTACGGACCGCTTCCATGCACACCTTCCGGCTACCGCTGGATTGTGACTGCGGTTGATCAATTAACCCGGTACGCTGAGACGTCACCCCTGAGATCCGGATTCGCCCAAGAAATTGCAGATTTCGTCCTGCAGAGCATCATGTTGCGGCACGGTGCACCTCGCGTCCTTTTGAGTGACCGAGGCAAGGCCTTTTTATCGCAAGTTCTTGCGGAAGCGCTTCGAGCTGCCAATATCGTTCATAAAACGACTAGCAGCTACCACCCACAGACTAACGGCCTCACCGAACGATTTCATAGAACTCTATCCGACATGCTCTCAATGTACATTAGGCCAGACCATACCAACTGGGACCACGTTCTGCCTTTCGTAACATTCGCCTATAATTCGGCTGTTCAGCGCACCACCGGCTACTCACCTTTCTTCCTCGTTTTCGGCCGTTCCCCTTCCTTTGTTATGGACAATGCTTTCCTCTCTGCTCCGGTATCTCCTGCAACGCCATTTTCCGACCAGTTCATCTCTCGGATCACTCACTGCCGTCAGCTAGCCCGCATAAACACTGAAGCCGCGCAGCAACAACGGAAAACACCGTATGATGCCACTCACCGCGACGTTCATTTCCGCACGGGAGATCGAGTGTTACTCTGGACGCCAATTCGCTCACCTGGCTTGTGCGAGAAGTTTCTGCACCGGTATATTGGCCCCTACGTCGTCACTGAGCAAACGTCTCCGGTGAACTATCGAGTGTCGCGGACAACTGCTTCCACAGACTGCCGCAGACGCGGAAGTGAAATTGTGCACATTTCTCGCATGAAGCGTTTCATCGACCGTGCACGTTAAATACACGCGGCCAGGCGGCCAGGCGGGGGGGGGGGGAATCTGAGCGCTTACTTGTGCACCTGTGAACTGCCCCACACCGTGCCCGTCCACCGTCTACCGGTGTGGTCAACCCCTCACCTGTCCATAACCATTACAATCACTTGTACATAATCATCATCGTAAGTCGTGTGTGTGTGGAATCGCGATTTTGCAAGTAAAGGTCGGAACCGTTCGCTCTGCTGCCTCCCTGAGAGAAGCGTCCTGTCTTCTTACAATATATATATATATATATATATATATATATATATATATATGTACGACGCACACCTCAAAAAACAAAAACAAATATTTTTACTAACGTTTCGACTGGAGGACCAGTCTTCATCGGAGTAACATTTACAGTATACTGCCGCACGCTTTTATAGGTGTGTTTAGAGAGAGGAAGTTACGCTGCAGTGCGCCCTCTTTAAAGAAATACGTCATCATTCAGCAAAACAAGGAAAAAACGGAAGACATACACATGAGAGGCAATGCACTGTCCTACCTCTTTTTTGGGAGGTAGGACCTGTCTTGTCGGATACCATTACCACGTAGTTCATAAATTGTACTTCCCGTCATTTTTCTATCCCTTATAAAAATAGATTTTGAGTTTCAATTCAGTTCCAGTTGAGTTTTTATTGAGTCAACAGAAACCTAGTTCAAACTCAATCGGCTATTGAGATGTGTCAGTAGAAACTCAAAAGGATTTGTATTGAGAAAACGCAATACAAAACCAATTGACACCAGTCTATTGAAACTCTTTGGAGAACCAATTGACAAAACTCATCAGGCTGAAACATACACTTTGAAGGGCTATTTTTTTCAGCGCTGCCCACTGTGTCTACATAACTAAGACTACTAGGTGACTTTTATGTATTTTTATTCTACATTGACATTTTTATTGAGCGCAGTCAATAAAAAGTCAACAAGGTTTCAATAGACAAAACTCAACAGAATATCAAATGACTTCGTTTAATTGAAACTCAATAGAGTTTCTACTGACAAAAATTCCCCGCATTTCCCCGAGGGGAAGAATGTGAAAGTGCGAATGCACGAGTTGAATTTGCGCGGTTCGGTAATGTTCGCGAAAGAGAGATCACACACAGACACACAACTACAAAGAAAGAAAGATGCATTTATTCCCAGACACCTATTTGTGTTGTTGTTGTACTTGATTGCTAGAGCGGATCTCAGCTTTGAAATTTCGTGTCAGTACTCCTTTACGCGGGTGCATTTACCCTTCTCACGCCCGATTCCTGGCCAATCCCCCACGTGGGTATGTGCCATGTCAGCGGCCAGGCAGCGCGCGCCCATCTCCCCCGTTGCCAAGGAAGACGAGGAGATTCCTGGCCAATCCCCATCTCCCCCCGTTGCCAAGGAAGACGAGGAGATTCCTGGCCAATCCTCCACGTGGGTATGCTATGCGGACATCGCCGGTGGACGCAGGTTCAGGGTCGCTTAAGAAGTGCATCGCACTTGAAAATCAAGTAAAATTGAGAGTCGAGCTAGTTGGTGAACATACGTTGTTGAAAATTATACCAGTGTCTTTCTTTTTGTCCATGTTTTATACTTCGAGCTTAATTTTCAAAGCTGATAAAACTCCTTAGGCCAGTAGCCTTTACCAGCAGCATCTTCGCCCAAATAATAATTATACCTGCTAAGTGGGGAAACCGCTACTGTAGGTCGCTGCTGAACTTTTTACATGAGACCGGACTCCATGCCTACCTTTAGACTTGTACAAGGTCGTCAATTTCCTGACTACCTGTGCTTTTGTACCCGGTATGTTTATTCTACCTAATGTCTTATCTTTTCTTTATATGCCGCATGGCAAAAATGCGAATTAAAAAAAAACTATATTGGACAATTTTTGACTGCATTTCCTCAACTACTGCCGCAACATGCTTTGCACAAAACAATAAAGGAACTAAACATTAAAACTCTAGTGACTCATCTCTTTTGGCACGTGACTCCCGCGGAATCTTTTCCTTGCTATAGCAGCGGATTTTCTTCTTTATACCTTAGCACGCATTGACATTTGCAATCTCCACTACTGCTAAGCTTCCGCTTTAGCGGCAGTGGACATATTCGAAGTCAGTCTTCCGGGAAAGTTGGAGCGAAATCATGAAGCATGCATATCTCGGCCGGGAAAAAAACGGAAAGGAGGGGGGGGGGGGGTGGGGAAGAGAGGCTACACATCTCGGGTCCCAGTTCTGGGGACAAAAAAAAGTCGTCACTTCCCCTACCTCTTTTCACACATACAATGCTGTGATACCTTGTGTTCCGGGGAGGGGAGGTGGGGAGGAGGTACATTTAAAACGCGATTTCGTCTGCTACATCTACAAAAGGCATATGTGACATCGCATCCTAGTGCCATGATTCTGTGTTTTTCTGTGGAGGCACGATACTAACAGCGCTGTTTTGCAGAAATGAATACTTAGCTCACAAAGCCAAACGCACAAGAATATTCCAGTGACGAAATTGTGCCTATAAATACTCAGAAAAAAAAAACAGCAAAATATTGGTGTAAATCCCTACACGTCGAAAAAAGAACAATTAAATTTTTGTACACAGGGAACTTTTAAAACAAGCGTTCAAATCAAGCGAACGCAGGCTTGGCCTCTTCGTCGTTCACTCGTGAACTTCATTACTCCAGTTATCATTCGCGCACCCCGCCGTGGTCTTAGCCAAAGGACGCGACTTCTATCCCCCGTCATACATAACTTTCCTTGAGGATACCGTGAACTGTCTATTATAACAACAGTATTACAGCAATGTGGAATGTAGAGAATCCCACAAGGAGCAAACGCGCATCTACGCTCTATTAAAACAGGTGAAAACAGTTCTTTCACTGCAAAAGAACTCCGTACGCCAGTCCAAGGCGCCGCCGCTCACATGAACTGAACGAACAAACGAAGAACAAAAATGAAGAAAGACAAACTCAATCGCTGATTAACAACTCATCTTTACTGCACAGGGTCACAAAAAGAAAGAACGAGCCTAACACTGCTACACGCCACTACAAAAAAAAAAAAAGAGAGAGAGAGAGAGAGAGAGAGAGAGAGAGAGAGAGAGAGAGAGAGAGAGAGAGAGAGAGAGAGAGAGAGAGAGAGAGAGAGAGAAACCGAACAAATTAGTGGGCTGGCGTGCCGCTTGTTACACTCCGAACCGCTCTCGCGCTAACGAAAGCATGTCTATTAAAGATGTCAACACGTCCGAGGACTACGTTTCTCAAACACAAGCGCCTCGCAAATATCGTGCGCCCGCAAGCAGATCAAGAACTTTGAAACTGTTTTCAAAGATTGGACTTTCCAGAATTCTTTCGTCCTCTCTCCTGCTGCAGTTCGCCGAAGCGGGCGCCCGGACACAAAAGACGTGCCATCCACCTCCACACCCGGCGATAACCAGTTCTTTTGGTTCCTCTGGCACCCTCCCACGCTAAGCTAAAGTGACCGCGCTGTCACGACACGGCCGGACTGGAGGAGCGGCGAGCGCGCACACTTCATTTGAAAGTGCGCGCCCGCCGCTCCTCCAGCCCGGCCGTGGTCACGAATGTCTAGTACGCGGCGTTGCCACTGCCGCCAGTGACGCTGACAGCCAACATCGAGACCTTGGCGGAGTTCGGTTATCTGCAATATAATATTACTGCTGCTAGAGGGGTTGGTAATAATACTATAAAATAATTATTGTAAATATTAACATAGGACTCACAAGCCGCTGTAGGTTTTCTTGATATCTCGTGTCAATGTTTTCACGCTCAATTTTCACAAGAATGCGTAGCTGTGGCATAGCCATCGCAAACCGACTTGAAACCAAGCCAATGTCGCTTGTTCGCCATCCCGGATGTGCGGGCGGCAACGTGGTGCGGTCTTTCTCACTATTCTGTGAAAATTTACAGCTTTGCTCGTGTTGTTGGCGATTTATGTGCCGTGTGCGAATCTTTTCAACCAGCATCGAAGGTCAGACATTGCAGTGCAGCTGGCGATACATCGAATTTATTGAAGGAAAAGCCATCGTATGCGCTCTTCTACCGCCGGTGAACATCCTTGGTGTGTCGAGTTGTGTTTGTGCGCTGTGATCGTACGGTGAAGAAGCTTGCGAAGTGAGGTGTTACCATCCCTGTTAGCCAAGCTTTGGAATCCGTCAAATTCACCACGCTGGGAGACCCGCTGGGAGCGACGTTGTTATAAGGTAAGTTCATTCTTTCCGAGCGCTCCTGTACATTTCATCATGACTAACGTTGTGCAGACCTACCTGAATGGCTATACTCACGACTTGGTTATTTGTCGCTGTATAAACAGTGTTTTTACGCATGCCGTCTCGAGATCGACCTAAAGGGTACGATTTCGCTTCAGCTTTTCAAAAATACTGTACGTAAGTGTAACAAATTGAAGGGGGTATTGTACCGGCACACATTTTGACATCAAGCGGTAGTTTACTGTCTTCCGCGCTGCTGTATTGCTTTCGCGTGTAATATATTTGTATGTATCTTAAGCTAAAGGTCTAACAAAACCTTTGAAGGCAAGCTACAGAACGGAGCAGCAGCCCTGTATTGCCTGGTACGAAGTGTGCTAAAAAAAAGAACACCATGATTAAGGTAAATAAAATGTTTGACGAACGAAGTTAACAAAAATGAAAAAAAAATGAAGGAGGTCGAATCGAACAAGTGCCTGTCGGATCAATAACAGACGCACGAATACTGCGCTATGCAAACACACCTGACAGCGCTAGGCTGAGAGGCAGATCTACCAGTCACAAACAGTATAGTGTGTTCAACCAGTTAAGAGACATGGCGGTAAAATATACTTACAAGCTAAAGTGCTGGCTGCCCGCAATATATTTGCTTCCTAATTTGAACGATTGTTTGGAGAAAGAGCGTTCCCTGAGTGCAGAGCAGTGACTCAGGTGACAAACATGGCCCAAAACGTACTTCATTCCAGCTAAAGAAATAATGCCCAAGAATATAACAAATTCATTTATTACTTTTGGGAAATAGAGACTGTGTATCCGCAGAAGCTAGGGTTTGAACCCAAAGCATCTTTACACAAGGCTGATGCGTTACCTTGACACCCTAAAGGCAAGCAGACACTTGGTTTTAAAACCAATGAAGAAAAAAATGTGCTGCGTAATGAGTAGTTGGAAACAGACTGCACACTGTTATATATTAGTCTTTTACCACAAAGTGCCAATTCTCTTAACGTATCTTTCTGGGAATTTCTCATTTACCAATTTTTGTCTCAGGTGCTAGGCATCTTGCGCTAGAACATGTACAGGCGTCAAACTTTCAAACTGATGAATACCGGTTTTGACTAAGCACTTGCTCGACTTGCTAGCATAAATTGAAATTTGCCATTCCTTATAATCACAACCTCCTGATTGCCTTTCTCGGAGCAGTTTTGAATAAGTTGGGCTGAATGTGGTGTGAGTAATAGCAAAATCACTGAATAACATTTTGGCTGAACGTGGCATCAGACGTGCCACTGACTGATGCGACACCGCCATTGCGCGAGGGCTTAGTCGATCTGTTGTGACAAATGTTCTGCCTCTGGGAATTACCCAAATGATTGGTCGGCACGGTATCACTGTACTGTTTTAGTGCTGCTGCTGTGTAGAAAATCTCGCCAAGCAAAGGGGAAAAAAAAGCTTTTACATTTTTTCTCATTTACAGCAACTGTGCTGTTTTTTCCTCTCACCAAACAAAATTGTTTCGTGTTCTCGTTGTGTGTAAACTGGCATCACGACCTTGTTATACTGGGACACTCCTCTGGCATTGTTACGATTAAGGCAAAAATGTCGATATACCCATATCTCATATGATCCCTTCAAGCTGCTGCTTAGTGCTACTTGTTTGTTATACGTACTGCAAGGCACACACCATACTTCAGCGTTACAAGAGTGTGAAAGACTGCGAAATTCAACTTACATATTTTTTTCTGTCATGTTCTTTCTGGCAAGTTTTTTTTTCTTTCACTGTTCATGTAATTTTTTTTTCACTAGTCGGTAAGCGCAAAGTATTATGCGCTCATTCATTCATAAAGCCATTTGCAATGATTGCCTATTGTAGTAACTTTAGTTTACAGTACCATCTGACACTAGTTTTTTTTAATCAAGGCTACAATTTTGTAAACCAGCTCATGCAAGTTGACAGTTATGTAATTTTGTTTTGACATTTCCAGCATTGAAATTTCACAAAACCAAATCCACAGGTTGACAGGTATGCTTTTGGACAGGTTTGGTAGTGGCTCACCCAGTCTTGAAAGGCCTAAGCGGATTTCTTTTGGGCCTCAAAGATGTGGAAGACACGATAACTAACCCATGCGAGTGATTTTGTGGCTCCCTGCGGGCATAGTCGTTCCTCTAGATTTCAGGTGCTTTAATGCGGAAGGCATTCAAGTAAAGGCGTTCTACTCCCTACCCATTGTAGAATTAATTGATGTGGTTAGTTTGCCTTGATGCATTAAAACCTGAAACAAGCTTATACAATTGTTGAACTGCTGTCTCCTTGCCTTGCTTTCCAAAAATACAAACCATCTAAGATATAAAATAGGAAGCTACTTAGACCAGCATGCTTAATAAGAAGGGACGCAATCATTTCGTACTATACTGGTGGAAACAAACAAGTCTGTTTCTTGTATATTGCAGGCTACACAGTCAAGTAGTCAAGTGGACCCTGCAAGGCTCCAGTCCTCCCGTGCTGCTTTCGTGAGCAATAAAGCAAGCGTTGCCATGAAACACGTCACTATTTCACCTGCTCAATGCACACCTTGATTTTTTGCATTATTGAAGCAGACTCACTATATATTTAGTACAGTCAACTAAACTTTACGAGGCATTGTTGAAATAACTTGATAAAAGACTAAAACGGGCTGTCTTGAATATGCGCAGTAGGTTTTCATTTGACATTTCTCAACAGGAACTCAACAGGAGAATCAATAGAGAGTCAACACAGACTCAAGTGGAACTCCACTGACTTTTCTCAATAGACTTTCAATTGATACATCACAACAGGAACTCAACAGGAAAAGTGTATTGAGAGTCAACAGAAACTCAATTGGAAATCAACAGACATGTTGACTATAGTCAATAGACTTTCAATTGAAACACAGTGTTGAGTTTGAATTGAAACACGGCGGCCATTTTTCAACGAGAACTCAACACAAAATTTCTATTCAAAGTCAATTGACTGTCAACACATTGTACTGAGTAAAGTCAATTGACTTTCAATTCAATCTCAATAACCATTTTTGTAAGGGTAAACTGCATCCTCCGGGCACAGAAAGGACATTTGTGCTTTCCGGTTAACCCGCAAAGACACTTTCCATTTACTTCTAAAGTATAACCACTTACGCACATAATCGCAAATCCCACTCCTTCACGCATCCTTTGTTCGGCTCCCCTTCTGTCTGTCACGGTTTCGGGGAATTCTGGAAGGGACATACGACCCGTCTCCCGCGGGCGCTACGCACGATCCTTCTTTGAAGGGGCTATTTCTCGCCGACCACAGCATGACACATTCATAAGACGAAAAGCGAGGGCGTGCTGACGCGCGTTCCCCAGTTCCTTATCTCGTTCTGCTGCCTTTTTTTCTTTCTCCCCCCCCTTCTTCTGTTAATTCCTTGAGGAGGGGTGCCAACTTACCTCCTTCCTGGACGTCCCTTTTCATTTTTCTTTTCTCTTTCTGTTTTTTTTCATGTGCCAGTAATTATTCTAAGCAGGGCGCATTGTAGCGCACCTTTTCTCACAAAAAAGAGGTAGGACAGTGCATTGCCTCTCATGTCTTCCGTTTTTACCTTGGTTTGCTGAATGATGACGTGTTTCTTTAAAGAGGGCGCACTGTAGCGCAACTTCCTCTCTCTAAACGCACCTATAAAAGCGTGCGGCAGTATACTGTAAATGTTACTCATATGAAGACTGGTTCTCCAGTCGAAACGTTTGTAAACATGTTTCTTTTTGTTTTTTGAGGCGTGCGTCGGACTCTACTTTTTGATATTTCTTCTGGATCATTGGAAACTTTTCTTCTTCGACCGTATATATATATATATATATATATATATATATATATATATTTAAGTTGTAAATTCCTGATTGTTTTGATCGCACGGCATTATTACCAAATTTAGATCCACCGCAACAAAAAGTTTTTCTTTCTTATTTCCAAGAATCCTTTAAATTAGCTTCCACTTTTATATTTGTGTTTTATAGCATACGGAGAGGTCACCTGCTTTTCCCCACGTCCCTTGGTATTCAGTCGCCTACTGAGACGGCCACCTCTCGGTTGGCGCAACTGCAGTTTATTCCTTTCAAAAGTTAAAATTCGGCATGCACCATACCTATGACGCACGATTTTGTTTAGAAAGTTACCTGTCATTATTATTATTATCCTCGGCATTTTGAGGTGACCTAAAATTTTTCCAAGGTGCCCAACAGTCTTCAGCTATAACCTGTTAAGTGTGCAGTGGAATCAATTGATTGTTCGCATTTTGTACGACTCAGTTAAGGCACTGTTGATTAATCAAAGGCTCTTTCCTTACACACTCTACCCGACGACTAGGCTGTGCGCTGTCTATAACACCCTATCACAAGTTATGGCGTCGTACAATGTAACAAATACTTGGTGTAAGTAGGGCTCTATCATAAATTGATAGAATCTAACTGCCGATATACGCTGTGCTGTCGTGTTTGCAGGTTTGTGACGACTCTACCAACAAATTGGGTCTCGATATGAATAGTACGTACGAAGCAGTAACCGCATACAGCACGGTTACCGGATTCACGCATATTTTCGACAACAGCGAAACCTTGCGCGAGAAGGTAAGAATTCTGTCTGACGAACTGCTACATTGGAAGTTTTGTTGCGCTTGCTTCACATAGTTTGTACTAGGCTGGCGGGCTGGCCAGGAATTGCACACCTAGCACAGATGTCAACGATATGAAAATTGTCCAACGAAAAAAAGTGGCAGGAAGAGAAACAGTTGAATGGGGCAGCTGCGAAGCCTGTGTTGGGATCCGGGCTAGGAATTGTAAAGTAATTGGGGGTGAAAACTACGCTTGCGTGTATTAGGGCAACCCAATAGTTTTAATTCAAAGAAGAATTGTACTTCTTACTCCAAGCGTCAATAGGTTCACGCGCTTTCAAGGTCAGCCCAGCGTCTTTTGTGGTTCCGGATTCACCTTGTCATAGAAATCACTCATTCAAAATGGATGGGCGCGCAGAGGGTATGTGGGAAAAGAGAAAGACCGCCAACCATCAGAAAAATAAACGTGCTCGATGCATCCACGTTCACAGCGAGTTCGCTCTAAGGCCCGACGCTGCACCGCGTAGCGTCCCTGTTTTGATGCAGAATGTTGTGCCTCTTCACTGTGCAGTTTTGCTATAAAACCGGGCTATTGCCCAACAAGTTTTCTTTCAGAGCACCCACAGCTGGCAAAATAGATCACTGGAGTCAACGCATGAGTCGAATAAAGCGTGCTCCTTCGTTGTACCTATATTTTGTGTCACTTCAATATTGTGTGCTGAACCACTTCGCTGCTCATCTAATTTAACAGAGGGAAATGACTCGTACATTCTGGGCGCTAGGTAAGCAGCGTCAATGAGTGGTGTCGTAAGTCAGGGGCTCGAATCGCAGATACAATCCAGGGATCCACTCGGTCCGCCGCTGCTGGTATTGCCAGAGCAGATTAGACTGTTAGGCTCCCTAGGGGAAAGGTTTGATGTGGGTACTGGCTGAGCCTGTCTCGTGGTCATGGGCCCACCAAAATAAAAATTAGTGTGTAGAGAGCCGTGGTATTACTGAGAGGGAGCGTACTACGATGATGTGCTGGAAACAAAGGGGGCTTGTGGTGTAAGCGGGAAAAGGTTGGCACCTCGAGCCGCTGTAATGACGTGGCGTCGGCAAGGTAAATACTACTAGGACGGACGCCGTACTTCACCTTGTTTGTGGTAGCAGGCGAGGATGATTGAGGAGTTTAGTGGTTAGCGGGATACGGTGGTGGAAGCTGATTTCTGGGGGTTTTTCTGGAACTGCAATTCCCCATCTAACGCGCGCAGGGAGATTTCGCGGGCCAGCGCATGTGCACGCTTTCAACCAGGGGGGAGGTACGGGCGGATGCTCACACGATACGAATGAGGAAAGCCCGTATGGGTCGCAGTATAAAAGCACGATATGCGATTGGAGGGAGAGGAATCAAGATGAATACCCAGGGCAGGTGATTTGGGAGTGTGTTACATTTGGTGTGGCGCTCCTAATAATAATGATAATAAAGAGGCCGCTCGCACGGCACGGGCATGGCTACAGCTCGTGTTCAGCACTCGGAATCGGGCGGTCTGCTGCTTGGCTCGTTCTCCGTCGCTTTCCGCGACTTGTTCTAGCATGAACATCTCGTCGCGACCTTCGAGTTTGTTTAAACAGTTCTGGATGTCCAAGTTCAGAAAGTGGGACACAACTTCCAACCGGCTTCATTGTGGTTGCGAGAACCACACGTGTAAGGCCAAAAATGATGGCATTATCTCGCCCGACGGCGGCAAGACACAGTAGAATTGTGTTCTTCAGCTCCAAATTGTGCACGTCGGACGCAGCAGAAACGTCAGGATCCCCGCTCCACGAAGTAGTCCACAGCCTCTTCTCTCATCAGTTATAGACAGGTGCAGTACAGCCAGCCGCGCATGAAGTGCTGATGTCTAGCCACCCAGAGCACCACGCACCAGAGGACCAGGATACTCGCTGTCATCATCTTTAACTTGTGCGTCAAGCTTGCTTCTCGGCTGCGCCGTTCTTTTCACCCTTCTCACTGAAGATGTCCTTGGTGATGGCCTATCTCTGCGGGTCAGTAGGCAGTGTATCCTGGTCCTGGCTGGCGCGATGATGATGCTCGGTACGTCGATCGCCGCCCTGGTCGTCTTCTGGCCTCCGGTAGCAACCGGGATCGAATAGAAATCCTCCCTTCTTAGTGTACACTTTTCGGTTAACGAGCTTCGAAGCCGGCCTCTTGCATGCATCTGCGTACCCAGTGCAGGTTTCCATGGGCGGCAGCTGGTCATATACGGTCACTTGTCGTGAGCCCCAACGCGGATCAGGATAGGGAGCTTCGCCATAGTGCCTCCGGGACGACGATCGCTGCAGCAGATAGGGGAGCTTCCAGGACCGTTTCGGGGAGCCGTCGACCAGGGTCATTGAAACTGCCGGGTTTTCTTTCACGAGAGCTCCGCAACCAGGTTCATCTGGTAGTTCGCGCATTGCAGATGGGGACGCCATTGCTCCGATCAGCGGTGGAAATGCAAGCAGGCGTAAACGCCAGCGGACTGGCCAGTGGAAATGCCATCGCCAGGGAAATCACGACCACCAGAAATAAAGTGGCAAGGGCGCCCGCTAGCGACGGTCGCCCACGTGGTGTTTTAGCAGGAAACGTACCAATGTGCCCCGCGGCGTCCCAACCGTCGAAGGAAATCAAGTTGAGTGGTTCCGAGACGGCCGCATCCTTGCACGTCGTAGGCATTGGGTCTTGGAAAGTCTGATGCCCTGGCCGTCCGTGAGGACGTCGCAGTCGTCGCTAGGCGGGCTGCTAGGTACACCAAGTTATCCATCAAAGAAATCTGGCTCGAGCTCGGCCAGTTATTCAGGACGATGAAAGTTCTCGTCAGATGTGCGGCCGTGTAGAGTGCAGACGCAAGGCTCGCACACAGCGTCCACATGCGCCACATTATCGGCCTCCACAGTTGTCCTGATGTCACGGGTGAGCGCAGCGGTCTTGCCGTGCCGGGTGACGGCAAAATCAGTGCTGGGCGCTTTGGTACTCTGAGCAGCAACGTGAGAAGGAACCACGGAGGGTCGGGCGAAGGAAACGTGCGCGCGTATCAAGAGCAGCTTTTTGTCGTATTCAAAGCTGGTGAAATAGTCTGCTTCGAAGTCATCTAAATCGATGATTTCCTGGACGCCCTTGTCAAGGACCTAAATTCCTCGTACTTGGTGAGTGAGCGAGCAGGTGCGAGCGGATCTGCTTGGTCGGTGAGTCTGCACCTTCTAGCAACGATTCAAATGCAGCTACGCCCCTTGTGATGCCTTTCCTCACTAAGTAACGGCTGCGGCGTAGCTCCTCCACGTCAGACGCCAGCGAAGCCGGGCGATCGGGTTGCTCCGGCACGAGCACGAGCGGTGAGTAGCGTTTGAGGACGAGGCGTCTCAAATCAGCTGAATCCGAAGGAATTCCTAGCCTAGCGTACCTCAGCGTCTGCGTCACGTCGAGTCTAATCTGTTCGTGGTTCGATCTCCTGGGTTTGACAGAACCAGAATGTCGCGGAAAGGGACGGAGAAAAGAGTCAAGCAGCCGATCGCCTGATTCCTAGAGCTGAACGCAAGCCACAGCCACGAGTGCGAGAACCGAGCCTTGCCCCTGCGAGCCGCCTCTTTATTATCATTGTTATTAACAGCGCAATCGGCATCGTCAGCTACCGTCGGGTGGCCGGTGCTGATATGGGTCGCAGATAATGCTTTGGAGCTTTCTTCGCAGCCCTGCCGGAGTCAGTGCGTATCGAGTACGTCGTGTGAGCATTGTGTGCAGAGTGAGTGCTGCCATTAAGGTGTTTGGGTGGGCAGTTTGTTGCAGAGCACATGTGAGTCAAGGACATATTGGTAGTCCACCGCTTCACCTTGTGCCTTGCTCCTGGTCTGGCTGCACGCCTTGCAGGTTTTTCGGCAGCGGATGAACTTGTAAACATACGGGCAAGGAGGGGGGCGGGACCTGCGGCTGTTGGAGAGGCTTTGGCCGCGCTTCTGAGGCGGGCGACGTCACTGTGTAAGGCCACCCAAAATTAAGGACACCTTCAGTAGAATTTCTGGGTGAAGTCCTCGGCCAGTTTTTATTGATCTGCGCAAGGAATTACTCAGACGCTCGTCTCTTGACGCCACACAAAATGAAGACGGAGTTCAGTAGACATTTTATGGATAACTTTTCTCATGGAGGCGAAAAGCAAAAACGCCCGTGTGTACGAGATTTCGGCGCACGTTAAATATCCCCAGGTGGTCAAAATCAATCCGGAACCATCCACTACGGTGCGCCTCATCGCCCGCGTTGCGTCGGCGCGTTAAACCCTACAATCAATCCATAAGAATTTTATTTCATTTCATTTATTTCAACCTTCACGGCCCGAGGGCATTACATAAGGTAGGGCAAGTGACGAGGTACAGAGCAATGTTCAAACATAACACTCACAGAAAAAGGAAAAGAAAACATACAGAAAGTATAATCGAATACATGTAGACAGTATAGACAACCAAAAACAGGAATGTTGTCTGAAAAATAGAATTACAATTTTAAGGTGCCTACAAATCTAGAATTCTTGACAGAAATACATGAGGTAGTCAAATTATCGGTAACAAGCAGGTTGCTCAGCCAAGTGGTCGGTGAGCTTGGAGCGGAACATTTCGCGGTCGGTGCATGACGTGCAGTGCTCCGGTAGAGCATTCCACAGGACTATTGCGTGGGGAAAAAATGAGGTGTTAAATGCTGATGTACGCCGGAGATACGAGCAATGGGTTTGCTATGATTAAGGCGTGCTGAAGTTCTGTGCGCTGGTTGAAGCAAGGGATGCCGATAGCGGGGATGATAGTAGTAGCTGTGCAGAAGGCATAGGCGGGCGATAATTCAGCGGTATTCTAGTGTTGGAAGGGAGAGCGAAAGTTTTATTGCAGTGACGCTTGTTCTAGGGGAGTATTGCGAAGTTATGAAGCGGGCGGCACGGTTTTGAATGGACTCAAGTTTTGTTGTTAGGTACGCTTGGGATGGACGTCAGATAGAAGCCGCATATTCAAGTTTTGGGCGTACGAAAGTTATAGAAGCTAGTTGTTTTACTTCGGAGGATGCGCACTTGAGGTTCCGTCTAAGATAGCCAAGAGATCGAGATGCTTCAGAGGGGATTGTGTCAATATGGGTAGTCCAGGATAGCGATGAGGTCAAGTGAACCCCGAGATATTTATAAGATGACACCGAGGCGATGGGAGTGGCATTAATGGAGTAGGGGTAGGCAGCTGCAGTACGTTTACGAGTAAAGACAATGATTTGCACTTATCTATGTTTAGTAGCATGAGCCATTTATCGCACCATGAAGCAATGAGGTCGAGGTCGCTTTGAAGAGTTGAAACATTGTCGGGGTTGTTTATGACGGTGTAGATGACGCAATCGTCAGCGAAAAGTCGAAGATGGTATTTTATGCAAACGGGCAAATCATTAACGTAGATAAGAAAGAGGAGGGGCGATAAGGCGGCGCCTTGCGGTACACCAGAGGTTACTTTGGTGAGGGCTGATTGGTAGTTGTTGGTGAAGGTAAACTGCATGCGTCCTGAAAGAAAGTGCTGTTTCCAACTTAACAACTTAACAGGGAGACCAAGAGAGCTTACCTTACGAATGAGGTGATTATGAGGTACACGATCGAAAGCTTTGGCGAAATCAAGGAAAACCGCATCAACCTGAAGGTTATTATCCATGAAGTGAAGTATGTCTTGTGTAAATTCGGCCAGCTGTGTATCACAGGAATGATGTTTGCGGAACCCATGTTGTTGCGGATAGAAGAAATTAATCGATTCAAGGTGGTTTATGGTACTAGACGCTATAATATGTTCAAGTAGTTTTGAAGAAATGCACGTCAAAGAGATTGGGCGGTAGTTACAAGGCATTGACCAAGGCATTGCGGTTAGCGCTTCGTCCTCGTGCATTCTTTGTCCTTCGTCTTTTTTGCGCTATACATCTGTTAATAATGATCGACCAACTAGCCCAACAACGTACTTTACTTAATTGACCTATCGCCTGACTTGAAAACAGCTGCTATCTGGGCTTTTCTTCAATCGTCCGGAACGGTGCCTGTTGGAATGGATTGGGTAAAAATTAAAGAGAGAAGAAGACTAGAATAATCAGAAGTGTTTTTAAGACGTTTGGGTGTAATGCCATCGCAGCCAGCGGAAGAAGCAGCTTTGAGGTTTTGAATCAGGGAAGAAATTCCGTCAGGGTGGATGTCGAAAGTCGGGAGGGTGGGGGAGGAGGAAATCGGAGGGGAAAAGGAGGAAGCAGTTGAATCCACGGGGGTAAATGTTGATGTGCAGTAGTTATTCTGAACGGATGCGCAATCTTCACTATGAATTGGTCTGCCGTCGTAATCGACGAGTTCGATTAGGGTGGTCCTTGACTTAGGGGAAAGCAATCGCCAGAACTTATTGCGGTTCGACGTCAAGATTGATAGCAAATCTACAGAGAAATACTTTTTTTTGCTTCACGCAGTTCTTTTATATACTGATCTGCACACTGATGATATTTTGTCCAAGCGTCAGTAGTGTTTCTTAATTTTGCGGATCTGTACAGGCGCTTTTTTCTGCTAAGTAAGGATTTTAATAGTTTGGTAAACCACGGATTGTGTGAATTCGTTTTAACAGACATTGTTGGAATGAATTGATTTTTGAGGCATATAAGTTTATTCTTAAATAGTTCCCAGTTTGCATTAACGGTGCGACTTTGGTAGGTATCCAGGAAATTTTCGTAAAATAGGGCTAGATCCCTATTTATAGCATCGTAGTTGCCTCTTTTATAATCGGTAATCTTTTTGGGTTCAGGCGATTTTTTTCGTAAAGGCAAGGATATGTAAATGTGCAAAAAGCTGTGATCACTGAAGTTGGGTAACACAGTTACGCTAGAGACATCATCAGGGTTCGTGGTAAGTAGAAGATCTATCGTGTGGTTACCTCTGGAGGGGCATGAAATGATTTGATGCAAGTTAGTAAGCTGGATGAATTGGTTCGGATCGCTTGTTAGGGAGGTATTTGGAGTGGACAGTAGAGGCCAACTGATTGAAGAGGTGCATCGGGAAATTTTTCTTTGACGGTGGTTAGAGCGCGCATGAGCAACGAGCAGAACGAATTGTCGCTATCGGGAGGCCGACAGCAGATGCCAAATACAGCGGTAAGAGTGCGATGCCGCACACACACCCAAACGAGTTCGAGGCAGTCGTCGCACGATATGAAAGATGAAGATAGGGTGTTGCGTACAGCAATGAGAACCCCACCACCCCTGCGCTCCAACTGGTCGCGGCGATAAACGGAAAACTCAAGATTTGTCGGGAGTACTTCGTTATCACCAATCTCAGGGTGCAGCCAAGTTTCGGTTAGGAGTACAACGTTAGCATCTACGTCTTCGATTAAACTTTGGAGATGATCACGTTTAGGTAATATGCTGCGACAATTTGTGAAGGGCACGTTTAAATGTTCGTATGATAATGGTCGAGGGCGTGATAAAATGGGGGAAGAGCTGTGCACGGGACGTCAGTCTGTGCTAGACGATGCATTTGCAAATAATTCACTTGTTTTCTGCTGGGCTGTGAACTCTTGGGTGCATTCAATAATGCTATCCGACAACGAATCATAAGAAAAGCAGCGTTTTCCAACCAGAAGTTTTAGTTTTAGTTTAGAAGTTTTAGTTTCAAAGCACATTTTGCGGGGCGGATGTACTTCAGTAGCTTGGAGCGAGCCAGGAGAGTGGCAGCAGCAAAATCTTCTCTGATGGCGTAGTTAGTACCTTTCAACTTGGGTCCACAAGATAGGATGCCATCTTTTGCTTTGAAGTTAGTAAATTTAACAATAATGGGTCGTTTTTTGTCGGCCGAAAAGGTACCAATGCGGTGGGCTCGCTCAATGTTGCTGGAATGCAGCGGCAAGGTGAGCTGGGTTGAACGAAATGATTTAATCTTTTCTTCTGATTGTTGCCAGGTTTCTTTGGGATCATCATCCATACCAATAAAAAGAAGGTTATTCCTACGCATGCGGTTGCTAACCTCGATGTTAGCAGTTTTTAGGGTGGCAAGTTCCTGTTTTAACTGGCCTGTTTGAGCATGCATAAAGTCACTTGGTGAACCCTGATGACTAGATTCGACTGCTTTGATACGCTTCTCAAACGAGGATAAAAGATTGGAGTGGTGGTCGCATACTTGTTTAAGCTTGTTTACGTGGTCACTACTTCAAGTTTGTTTAACTCAGCGCGTAATTCGGTTTGACCGTCCTCAAGCTGCTTAATGGCGTCCAAGGCAGATGGTACAGGTTCAGGTGGTTCACGGTTTAGTTCGACATCTCCGGAGAGCAGTAATATTAAATCGGACAGTAAAGCGCAGGTAATCATGTCACAGCACAAGCTCAAATTTACAAGGTGCTGTGGATGGCTGGGGCACAACACCAACAGCAGAAAGCGATCACTAGAACGATAGTGTTTTGAACGGTCAAGATAACTAGCCTGGAAGGTTAACAGTGCGTTGAACATTGTGGGGCATACGGTGTTGTGCCCCAAGCGGGCGGCGTATCTTGCTGGTCTATGTAGCGATCTGTCGCGCCATGTGACTGATGACGTAGAAGTTGGCGGTTGCTGCCATGCGAAGCGCGAACCAGCCAAAACTAGGTTCACGGGTGGGTTTCGACGTTTCACGGGAATTTTGGCCCTCCAGGGTTGAAGCGTAGGGGCTGGTCCGGGTGCCCATCGAGGGCTGGGAGACGGTGCGGTGCTGGCTGAGAGCCAGGATACCACGACCTGGAAGGTTAACAGTGCGTTGAACATTGTGGGGCATACGGTGTTGTGCCCCAAGCTTGCGGCGTATGTTGCTGGTCTATGTAGCGATCTGTGGGGCCATGTGATTGATGTAGTTTTCGGTTCCTGCCATGCGAAGCGCGAACCAGCCAAAACTGAATTTTTGGATAAAGTCCTCGGGCAGCCTTGATTGCTTTGCGGAAGGAATTACTAAGATGCTCTTGTGCTTAGAGCAGCACAATGTGCGAGCAGACGCGGAAGGCGAGGCGCTTGAGGAGTACAGTGTCAAAATATCGCAGAATGTCTGTTTTCTTGGTGCCGGCACATTGTGCCTGAAATATATGAGTGCATTTTTTTTGTTCTCTTGTGCTGTTTCCTTTCATTGTATTGCCCACTCTTGCTGAAAGCCTTGCGTCACGGCTAGCAGAACACTTTAAAGGGACACTGAAGTGAATTTTTCAACCTCCCGGTTTCGCATGCCCTGCGTAGGCTGGTTCAAATTGCCAAATTGTTATCGCTTATACGGTTTATAAGTCGTTAATTATTTTATAAAGCGGGAAAAAAGAAAAAGTACCATGCGCGGTCTGTGGCGGCCACACCAACTAAAGGCTGTGACGTCGGGTGGAAATGGCACCGTGATTGGACGATATCCAAGGTTACCAATCAAACAAGTTTCGGTTTCGGTTATGTAAAACAACATGATTGACATCCGAAGGAATTGTTGGATTGGCATTCTCGATACCTCAGTAATCGCCGTACCGAGCTTCTGGCATGTTGTCTGCTGTAAAATGCCTAAGATAAACCTCCCAGGATGGCTTGGAATCGTAGAAATCACTAGCAGAGGCCTACGCAGTGGATGAACGCCCTCCGCGTCCCCGCAGACGCTCAAATGCAATGAGCTTTTCCCCCATATTCGGAGCTTGCCTTACTCATGCCTGTATCCTAAGAAGTGTGTTCGCAAAAGGCCTAGGGTGTGCTGATTCAGGCCTGTGCTCACTGCCCGGAAGCAGTCAGTGCTTGTGGCAACAGGACGCCAACGAGAACTCACAAGCGCGTCAGAGTCGGTCTGCACGCGTTCTGCGAACTCCCTCGTGGAGCAGTGAATGTTACGGTTGAAAAATGGTGAGCACAGTTCACAAAACATCGGGCGAAAACGAAAAAATGAACTTGCAAAAAAAGCACGTACCCTCGGGGATTCGAAATTGCGACTTGCAAAACAATAATTATAGCGCCCCAGTCCAACCGGCCACGAGCCAGCGCTGCGGGGCGGGATATATAAGATATGTAATGTATAACCAGTTTACACTTTTGTTTAGTTTTAGCAATTCAAGTACTTTAGGTGACTATTTGTTGTATAGCGCCCGTGCAGTAACCGTCCCCGAGACTTCCACAATATCTCACGTCTAGCAATTGCATTTCTTTGACGAAAAAGCGTTTGCAGAAGTCCGGTCATGCTGCTGACCGCTGTGCTAGTTCACTCAGCGAAAAAAGTGCTTCCTGCTCCCTAGTCTTGCGCTGTACGGTAAAGGTTTCAGTTGATTTTATTTCCTTAGTACCAATACTGACTTCGTTGACTCTTCTTCCGCCTTCAAGTAGCCTTAGATTTTCCTACTACCATAAAGTCAGCGAAGCGTCCCATGTGCACTTTTTCAGCGGTTGTGTGGAGCGACCCGGACTCCAAACTTAATTTATACAGTGTAAAAACTAACAAAGTAAAGAAAGGTACATTCTTCTGTTCACGAACGTGTTGTGGCTTAGTTTCAATTGAGCGAGCAAATTGCGACGACCCGTCGGCGGCCGGCAGTATAAACGCTGGGCCGACTGACTCGATCGGTAGGCCGCCGAACCGTGCAGTAGCCAGCTCATCTCCCGCTGACGTCACACGAAAAGACCACAGAAAATGGGCGAGGGTGCAGAGAAGGGGACAGCATTTTCAAATTGATTTTACAACTAAATAAAGTAGCGTAAACGCGCGCGGAGTGGTCGAAACTTGGCCTATGTACTCCGGACTACAATTTGCGCTGGTAACCCCGAAATGTATACAAATCACTTCAGTGTTCCTGTAAATTAATTAAGTAAACAATAAAAATAAATGCAAATACGATCATGTGCATGATTTCCGTGATTTGGATTTTTATTTATTGATTGGTCGATTGATTGATTGAATGTAGGGATGAACGTGCCGTCGCAATGCAGGCGATCAGGAGCGCCGTAGTGAAGGGCTCAGGAATTATTTTGACCACCTGGGGATCTTTGTCGTGCGCCGAAATCTCGTGCACACGGGCGTTTTTGCTTTTCACCTTCACCAGAAAAACGGCCGCCACGCCGAGGAAGCTATTTGGATTTGAGGAACGGAGGTCTGCACGTATAACGGTCTTCGCAATATAGATGAAGGCCTAGGACTCAAGAGTGACACAGTGTATCCTGGTTAAGTAAATGAATACTTTTGGCGAGGTTACTCGTTGTGTGCACGAAGGCAGGCTTATGACGCTCGGACTGCTCATCTGCGTACAATACGCCTTCCAGTGTGTTATTGTGCGCCACAAATAACGAAAGACGTTGTCTGCAGTTTGTATACTTCTAGTAGTACGTGCCAAATCAACTTAAATTTTTGTTATCTAGCCTGGGAGGAAAGGAAGAGACGATGCTGGGGTTTTATGTAATCCATTAAGTCATGTAATTACTAAAGAATTGCAAAAATTCCACATGGAGAACCCCAAGATGCCGTGTGCAAAAACGTAAACCTAAAGGACTGCTTTTGCGGTAAATAAATTGTCACTTTTGACAGTACATATCATGGTGCTGCTGCATGTCCAAGGGGTATGGGTAAAAGATCTACAGTTACGAAATGGCAGATAAAAAACTGATAATCACTTGGATGGCGAATGGTTAGGTTCATGTCGACCTCATACCTACGTCTCTTTCTTATATAAAAACAGTAATGTGTTTGAGAACTCGTGAACACATTCAATTTTAGGTGCGACTGCATCTCATTCACTCGCCTTGTCCCTCCGGCGTCGTCGGCGTTGTCGGCGTCCACCCCTCCCCCATTCTCCTCGCCGCGCGAGCTACGCTCTCCGCCGCTCACCCCCTCTGCTCTCCGATAGCGAGCTCTCTCGCGAGGTGCATTGGATTGGATTCGACTGGATTGGGTTTGCTTGAATTGGCTTGGCTTGGCTTGGCTTGGCTTGGCTTGGCTTGGCTTGGATTCGATTGCATTGGATTTGGATTGGATTGGATTAAAGTGGATTGTGTTGGATTGTGTTGCGTCATAGCCGCGGCATGTTGCGTCATAGCCGCGGCAGGGGGTTCACGGCACGTTTCACGCGATGGGAGAATCAACCTAACGGAAACAACAACGAAACCCCCTATGCGTCGCATCTACACAGGGGTTCCAGCGAGGGGAGGTGAAAGTTTTTTTGCCCCAGGGCAAACTATGGGAAGAAAAAACTATCAAACTCCACCATGTGACAGGTAAATGTCTCGAAAAGTTTTTCCAGTATTTTTCAGGCAAACATTTTTGCCGTACCAAATTTTCATGTCCCGGAGACAAACCCTATTTACTTACAAAAGTTAGAGTGTTGTGCTTGTGAGTGGTTGTTTCAGCATTGAAGAAACGTCGGTAGATATTCAAGGCGTACTGATTTATTTAGGTTGACGTATTTTTATGTCGACGATCAGTTTTGTGTGTCAAACAAGAGCCAGCAAGCAGTTTAACATTTGTTCTTCATGCAGCGGTCTTTTCTGAGCAAAGTCAATCAAAACGGATATTGCCTTTTCACGTTCCGCGCGTCAAGGAGAAAGTGTGTAGTGTGGCCCGGTGCCATTTTTCAGATATCGGCTGTTCGCCTTACTTTCCCAACTTTTCAACTCTCGTTTGCAGGTTTGTCTAGCAAAAGGAAAGCATCCGAAAGGTGGAATTGGACTCTCCGCATTCGACGTGGACAATGACGTGGGCCCCACAGCATGTGCACCCAAGTTTATTAAGGGCAACGGCGACCGCTTGAAAATGATAATGAAAATTCGGGACTTTTTACGGTCCAAAGTTAATGGTATCTTCAGCCACAGCGACTGTACGAAGTTATGACTGTAACAACATTTCACTTTGCCGGCAACTTTTCTTTTCAGCTTCGCTTTTTTGTACAATTCAAAGGTTCAATGTTACAATATACTTTTGTCGGCATTTACATTATATCGCGCCCTTACAGGTGTTCAAGATGGCATTATGAAAGGCAAACTTAATCAGATTATCAGCCAAAAACTGCCGAAATAAAATCAACGACTCAATACGCTTCTTTTCACTCGTGCAGCATGAAAAAAGATGCTTGTGGCTACGCGACAATTTTATCATGCGTTCTTTCTTGTAAAGTTCGGGTGGAAGAAGTAGTATAGGAAATGTGGTTTTCGGACTTGCTTGAGATGTCGAAAATATTCTGCCTGGTTGATAGAGTCGTTACGACTTTGAAAGTTAGATTCACGTAAAGCCTTAAGAGGTATCCTGTACGCCGTACAGGCAGATAACTTTGCTACCCACAGAGAAAAGGCAGTACCGCTTTATAAAGTACGGCCGGCGTAGTGAAGTGCTGCCAAAGAAAATTTTCTCCACAACTCTTTATAAAATGTGTAATAAGGACAACTGCTTTAGCATAAGCATTTTCACTTCGTTGCCATGAGCGCACAATTGGAGCTCTGTGCCAAATGACCTTTTCACATGAAATTATAACTTTTCAACGCATAACATTTATTCATCCTGTTATTTATATTCCAAAGCCGTGGTTTCGCAGGGTAGCAGAGTAAATTAAACTAAGCACGCCTTTCAATATTGCGAAGCCACCTGATTGATGTTTAACACACATGAAGTGCGGAAGGAACAAAAGCAAGTCAATCACAACCAGTGCTATCTTCAGTGAAAAGTGAAAGCTTTTGTTCTATCTTGTCCAGAGATTGCAACGAAATAGTCCGCCTTTCTGTGTGGCATGAACTATGTTAGACAATAGCTGTTGCTCGTGAGTTGCATTGGTCGCTTCACCGTTCAATCTAGGGCTCCAAGTTTCCATCGATATTATTCTAATCGACAAATTATTGGGCAACAAACCCAGTTTGCAGTGACTTAGGTTTGTGAGATTGTCCCATCAAAAATACGGTATTTTAGACAAAAAAATCAAAAACACAAATTACGGGACTTTTTTAAGCTAACTATTCAAATAAAGCTTTTCAGTAAGCCTACAGATATTCTTTTAGTTCAAGACTAAAGGTGCACGTTGTCTGGGATAATTACTTTCTGGTGCACTGTATACATCTATGTCGGAATTTATCAGACGATGCCGTCTATTTTATGCAAAATTACGATCACGGCGATGTAATAAAAATGTAAGTCAATATCGAGGCTTACCTTTCTCTTGTAGTTATTTTGTGTTATTTAAACAAATACATTTGTACGATTTTCTAAGCTCGAAAAACCGTGTTTCTGCGGGAGTCTTCTTAGAAAACCAGAATTAGCAATACATCAGCAAGAAACCTTCGCAGCTGCCACACCGATCTTCCCAATGACAACAAGAAGGTAAGAAGTGCCGAGGTTTGCCTCTTTGAAAAGTTAGGTTAAAAAGCAATCCCCGCGTAAAGACGTGAAATTGTCCATGATTTAACGGCATGGAGAAAAATTTCTTGGTTCAAATCTGATGTCAACCCGCAAGGTAAAATTTTAAGCACAAACTGCTGTACCAGGTCCTTGAAAAGCATAATTATAGAGACAAAACTGTTGCTTCGGTGGCCCCATCCAATGATCCTGCCCGAAAAGACACAGGTTTCAAGATACCTAATAAGGTGGCATATGTCCACTATTTTTATCTACTGGAACACTTTTTGTCATGAAGACTTTTTGTCATGTTTTTATTGGTCAGACTGAAGCGCCTATGAACCATACAAAAGCATATTAGGACAACCAACTGTTACAGCGCTTTCTTCATTTAACTAATAAAACCGCAAAACATATTTTGAATAGAACCAGAGTTGCGCCAGCAATGACATATGCTCTGTTCGCTTCGGTGCTGACGCCGGACGCCGCCACGCTAATCGCCTGGACTGAATCACGCGACTATCCAACGGTCCGCGCCTACTTGTGCAGGCGCGGCCTGGAGCGGCTCCTGAAGCGGCTCCGAAGTGTAATTTCCCCCTCCGTTTCCCCGGGAGATCGTGCGATGCCGCACACCCCAATACGCGGATTCCAAGAACGGCCACCAGAGGGTCCTGATCAGGGAAACTGAAACGCACTACGCGTGCTACTGAAAGCCCGAGATGAGTGACAGCAGCGAGGGGCAGCAAAGAGCGGAGACGCCCAGTTGGGATTCTGTGTGCCAATTATGTAACGCCCTCAATTTTTATATAAATGTTTCGTTACTTACCACCCCACCGACCGCTTCGTGTCTCAGCTCTGCGTAGCACTGGCAACGGTATGAACAAGGCATCTTATCAACAGCTCACACACTCTCGAGTTGGGAACCTCCTTCCTCGAGTTGAGAACCTCCTCGAGTTGGGAACCTCGAGTTGGGAACCTGGGAACCTCGCACTGCCTTGATAGTAGTTCGCGTCGCATTTGACAGATGGCGCCACCAGTCCATGGCGCGCGCGCCGCTCGTGGGATTTTGTTCTCGGTGGTTGTACTCGGTCTTTGCAAGAGGTAGCGTCAACATCCCCCTCGCGAGGGGCATGATCAAATGCAGAGCATTTCCGGGGGCGCACGACGTTAAGTAGTTTGCGTTACGTTAATGTTGTTGCACTTGTGGCAACTGCTGACGAGAGAGCGCTCGTCCGCAGTAATTTGAACGAGTCAAGGATATAAGGCGTGTCCGTAGCCTTCCATTCTGTGTCGGCTTTGTGGCGCAGTGGGTAGAGCGTTGCGTACATTGCGTCCCGCCCGCAGCGTCGAGGGATCGAAACCTGGCGACGGATTGTAATTTTTTTTTATATAGTAGGGACAACGACGGTGCGGACTACGGACGCCAACGCGGGCGACATCGTGAGTTACTGAAATGCTCTGCATTTAAAATAATACAACGCTTCGATCTACACTCACAACGTTCGTATCCTCGTACCAAGCCACTCCGTGTGCGTCCTCACATGTGCTGGTTAGTCCGACCTAGCCAGGGGTCGTCGGTCCGGTTGTCTGCTCCTTGCTGCTACCATCCTGGTTGTGCTGCCGCCGAGCTGTTCCTTCCAACTCCACCTACGCACCCATGAAAGCAGTCTTTATATCAGATGGGGCTGTTGTGCGCATGTTCCGGGCTTGATACGCACAACACGCGTGTTATTGTTCGCTCACTGTTTACCACACACGCACGTAGGTGCACATGGCACACTGACGTCACTATTTCTGACCGACGGGCGCTCGCTGCACTATAATTACCGTACACACGGGCGCAAGTAGTTGCTGAGTCCCTAGAATTTTTATAAAAATGCTTCGTTACTCACCATCCCAATGACCGCTTCGTGTCTCAGCTCTGCATTACACTGGCAACGGGATGAGCAAGGCACCTTAACAACATCTCACAAACTGTCGAGTTGGGACATTTTCTGAACTTTTGAAAACGGTTTCGTGAATTAACCTGCCTTTACGGGGCTCCAAACCTTGCCTGCTGTTTGCGGCGCTGTTAGCCACACTGAACCCTTGCAACATCCACACTGGTAGAATTTGTTGTGTCCTAAGCTGATGTACATTGCACGTATCCTATATATACTCCAAGACATGGGCAGAAAAAACTGCGTGCAAAATTTATTGTGTGCTGTTGTGTTTACATTGAAACCTACTTTGTCTTGGCACAGCTGCTCGCAAGAAATCACCTTTTTGTACAGGAAAAAAATGGAATGTGTTTTTTGTTTTTCTTGCGAGTTTGCCTTATGTCAAAACAGTTTTATAAATAACATCACATTTGAGTCACGCATCGTCGTGCATTCTCGCGTGTGTGCGGTGACTCGGTTTTCGCCCTTCGTGGCGCAGTGACGGCGCGCTGGATCCAGCAGTGGTCGGACACAATATGGTAAATACGGTTTTGCATTTCTTCTATCGTACGGAAACGGGATTTCATGCAGCACGCCAAGCATGAATTGTAGCCGGTGGTAGTTTCCGTCATGCCCAACGCAATGTAGGACTCCATAACCATATTTATGTACGTCAGAGATGTTCATTTCCATATCGGCCGCCGTACCGAAGAGGCGAAGCGGTCACTCCTGAAAGGCGCCAAGCATATGTTCAGGGCAGCGATATCCTGCCCACTGCCTTATGCAAACATATAACATACGTAAAATCAAATACTCATGGTCACACGAGTGCAGATGTCAAGCACACTTAGGCGCAAAATTTTTTTCACTTGAAAAAAGCGCCCGCCAACATAAGAAGCGACCAATCGTAACGATGTAATGCAAGACAGAGGGACACCAGCCTGAAGTGGTTGCCGTCGCAGTCAAGTCAAGCTTAGGCTGATGGGCTTCCTTTCGTACTACAAGACAAAGAGCTTTGGGATATACTTGGGTATTAAGGTGACCCTAACCCCATCTCCACAATCCATTTTCTATTTTTGCTGTCTGCAACAGCATTTCCTGGACGATCCTGCCGACTGATCGCCTCGCAAAAAGGGCTGCACCAAATAATTCCTCACTCGCAATTAAGACCACACTATCACAAATGATGTAGGTTTTACTCCACTATTGAGAAAAAAGTTCTCAAACCAATCTGCGTTCGCAATCGTGAAGTTCTTTGGGAAGGCAGTAGAAGATTACGATG
Source organism: Haemaphysalis longicornis (assembly GCF_048455015.1). Lineage (NCBI taxonomy): Eukaryota > Metazoa > Arthropoda > Arachnida > Ixodida > Ixodidae > Haemaphysalis > Haemaphysalis longicornis. Next base: position 2,656,965 of record NW_027526352.1, on the reverse strand, counting down.
CCAAAAGGCTTTCAACCCGTCAATTGTACAAGTCACGGACAAAAAAAAGATAAAACCTGCTGAAACAGATAAAATAGGCTGAGATTACAATACAACATCGGATCGTACAGTAACACAGTACAGGGTGTAATTCCTGAAAGTGAGGTCGGCGATGAAACCAATGATGACCCCCTTCAATGGATGTGCACCTAGGCTGTAGTCCGCATATGCAGAGTCACGATACAATGAGACAGAAACGTGTTTGCCACGGAGGACTCCGGGGGCGCCACAGTCGCCGAAGGGAGCGGACGTATCTCCCATCAGCACCTATGATTATGATAATATTCGCGTGCTATATATTAGGTAACACGTATTTGTTGTTACTAGTGTGTGCGGAACAGGATCCCATACTGACTGAAGCCTACTGTGCAATTTCCTCACTGTGCAGAAGATTTCCTCTCGACTCGCGTGCGGTTTTCGCTAAGCTTAGCATAGGGCTTAGCATGTGTACGGTTTCGAGCGATTCGGCCCCGGCAGCCAGGCCTAGCCGTTAGGCCTAGTAAACAAGAATCATGAACCAGATGGACACAGCGACGGTGATTAGTATGCCAATGAAGGGAAGAAAGATTTCGGAGTTGCAACTCGGCAACCATGAAGGAAGACCGAATGTTGAAGTCTAAAGCAAACATCTTATTTCCAGTGATACGGCCGGGTGGACGAGCTCAGGCAAGCGAGCCAAGCAAGTCGACGTCGCTTCGAAAGTTGGTGACTCCTCTTTGACTGACCATCAGTCTAGATGGCGAGATCGTGTTAATTTACCAGAAGAGTTGCGGCAGCAGTTACGAAAGCATCACGTATGTCATCGATAATGCCGAAAGACGACGTCCAGACTATTGTGCGGACACGTGGAGGACTCAATATAGCCAGAACTGGAGCGTCTATCATCATTTCCGCCATTAAGAGGCGGAAGGTGTACCGAACCTGAAAGCCAGGGCATACCCAATTTGCAATATTGTTGCGCAAAGTATCATCGTTGTGAGTACCCCAGACCAACGTCGCGCGGCGTTGTATCTCAGGATGCGAGGCCCCTTTATCCAGGAAAGACTCATGAAGTTAGTACTTATACGGCGGCAAAAGTGGATACGGTGAAAGGAGTGATACGAGGAGTGGCAATTGAATACTGTCTCTCCGAGAATAATGCTAACATTGTGAACCCGGCCAGTCCGCTGGCAATTCAGGCACACCGAATTAGAAATACCTCCAGAGAAATCGTTTTGTTTGAAGGACCAAAGGTTCCTAATTATGGGAAATATGGCCCCAACCTCTTGCGGTGTGGACTGTATCGGAAGCATTTCGATGTGTGCATACAGTGTGAAAAAGTTAGACACAGACTCGATGTGTGCCCATTTCCTGATCATAGAGTTTGCCTTGCACGCGGTGAAGCTAACCGTTACGCGGATTACAAACGCCATTGTAATCCTAAATGCAAACTGTAAGGTGGCCAAACGTTACCGGCGCCGGCAGTGCACAAACCAGTTAGAGGTGCCCTATGTTGTCAAACGCAGACAGCGGAATCGTAAGATGCAGGACTTGTGCACCTAGCAGCTGCACCGTGTCCTACAACGAGAAGCCGACTTACCGCCACTGCGGCAAACCTCGGTCGATCGCACATGAGGCCGGTCGCAAACACGTAGCAGTAGCAAGCAACGATCTAATAGTAAGCGAAGTGTTAGTCATAACCGACAGCCGTCACAAACTAGAGAACGTATTGCCGGGGAGATAGTCTCAAGGAACCCTAGATGCTAGAGCGTCCACCCTCCGCGGAGAATGCCACGGTAAAGGAACTTCGTGCGGAGAATGGGCAACTTAAGCAGATGATTGCTGATCTCGAACATCCCAACAAAAGCATCAATGTGAAACTGGCCCAACTCCTCGCACTCCAGCAACAGCCGCAGCCAGTGCCGTCACAACCGCAACACTAGGACCAGCGGCCGGCGGAGTCCCTAACCCAGGGATCGGTACCCGAACAAGATCCCAGGGCTCACCAGCGTCACATGGAGCGTACGCCCAAACGACGAGCACTCGAGGCTACCAAGCACCGAGAGAAGTTAGCGTGACTTGAGGACTTCGAATACCGCTTTCAAGCCTTCGTCAAGATGACCAACGAACGCATTACGAAACTCGAAAAGACGTGCCAGAACATGCAAACTATGATGATGCAGATGCAAGCACAACTGCAAATGCTTATAACAGACCTTGGACAAAGTGGAAATCCCTAGAAAATGTAGCCCGTTATCCGGCAACCCGTTCCCAGCGAATTTCAACAATGACTGCCCCAATAAAAGAACTTCCGTTCTGGTATTGGAATTGCAATGGTTACACAGGGAAGAAAGCACTACAACAACAGCACCACAAGCCCCTCACCCGCAAGCCTGATGTCATTATGGTACAGGAAGCACAAAGCGAAGTCTCACCCAAGGTCGCTGGCTACCGCACGCACGCAGAACCGCCGAGCCCTGCACCGAGCGGGCGCCGCGGCCACAAGTGCTTTACCGAGAGTCTGCATCTTCGTACGCAAAGGAATGACATTTCTGGAAGACGACGTCACTGGCAAAGGCGCCACCGAGCACTGAGCATTGGAATTATTACGGAAAAGAAGCACAAGGACAGTACCTTTCTAGTCACGGTATAAAGCAATCCGGCACATCGAAAGCAACGATTTCCCGCACTTATACACAAGACAAGCCGACTGGCTACAGGAAACACACTACTGATTGGCAGGGACTTTAATGCACCGCAGCAGGACTGGGGATATCCTAAAACTACCGTCAAGGGCGGCAATCTACTAGAAGATGCAACAGCTGACAGGTTGCACTTGCTCACAGATCCGGCATACCCTACACGCATTGGCGCATCGATTACACGCGATATAGTTCAAGAGGACTGTGATTTAGGCGAGTTGGTGAACGCGATACTACTACAGACCGCAGCTTCATGAGGATTGAGAAAACCTCAACGAGGGGGTCCGTGGCTGAACACGCGATACGATACTGGTAGCGACTATTACGTCCTCGAAGTTGTCGTCCCACATCCAAGTATCCCGACTACCCGAAAATATAGTATTAGAGACTGGAACGAGCTTCGCCGGTGTTTCCCGGAGGAGCGCAAGGGTAAAGACGACATCGAGAAGTAGGCAGAGGCCGTTATACAGACTACTTCATATGTAACTCAGGAGATCGAGACGGTTGACAGTATCGATCATATGGATAGTCGACTTGCTCAACTACTTGACAACTAGCGGTTCAATAAAGCGCGCTGGAAAACACAACGCTCAAACTGGCGGCTACATAAAAAGATTGCGATTTTCAACCAGCAGATCGAGGCACACTGCAACGTGTTATGCACCCAGCAATGGCACGAAGTGTGTAGTGATGCCGGTGGGAAACTACAAAACGTAAGAACATGGGGTATGCCAAAGCACTTACTCAACGAGACTAACACGAAAAGCTATCACCACAACACTCTTGCCCGAACTGTACACAGAGCAGTTACGGAACTGGGAGAACGGGAAGGTGGCAAGCACTTGGGTGCCAAGTATCTACCATTTCCCCCCCAGACCGTCACCCAGAATACGCCGGACTGGACAACGATGTTATAGACCGTTACATTGAAGTTTGGGAATGGAAACAGCCCTGCAAGCCCTCAAATGCTAGTAGGCGGTGTGCCCCAACCGCGCAAAAAACAAGGTCCTTAAGAATGTTGACGATCACGCCATCGGAGCCCTCACGCGCTAGTACAAGTGCTTACAACAGCGTCGCCTCCCAAGCTAATGAAAGACGGCTAAGACTATCTTAATTTGGAAGCCAGGCAACCCACCCAGCATAGATCACCTCCTATCGACTTCACTCCCTTCGTGTGTGGCAAAAGTCCTGGAGCACGTTCTAATGAATCACTATCAACGTTATCTAGAAAACTCGGAACGTTACCCCTACTCCATCATAGGATTATGGGAGAAATTAACTGCAACACGGATAGTAGGCGGGCCAGTTGGTACTTGAAGAAGTTGAGTAAGCAAGATGCAGTGATTCTCAAAGACGAAATCATCGGAGACGCCGCGAACACCGATACAAGAAGGTGGTACTGGGCCTCGAGCTCGAGAGTGCTTTTGATAAAGGGCGACACTCTGCGATGCTGGCTCAAGTGTCCAAGTTGAACAAATGGAAACGAACGTACGACGGAAACCGTGACTGGCTGACGTTACGATACACCCAGGTGTGCGCCAGCGAACTGCAACTACCGGAGAAGCAGCTCGGCACTGTGGGCACTCCACAAGGCTCTGTGATCTTTCCATTGCATTTCAACCTAGCCATGATTGGAGTAGCCAACCACCTCAAACCGTGGAGGGCGTCCGGCATACCATCTAGGCCGACGACGTTACCCTGTGGCTTACGGGCGGTAGCGACGGCCACCTCCAGGAATGAGCGAATGTTATCGAATACTAACTCGACGGGACGGGCCTCATCTGTTCCCCTTGTAACTAAGAACTCATCATTCTACCTAAAGGTCGGCGGAAAACAGTCAACTACTACCAACACAGTGTGAACGGTGCCAGGCCAAGTGATTCCTGGGATCGACAAGATACGAGTCTTGGGTCTTCTGTTGGATCGTAACCGCGTCATCGGGGCAACGGTGAACAAGTTAGCAACGATAGACGCTGCAGCGGTGCATCTAATCCGCCCTATGTCCACACGTCAAGTAGGAATGAAAGACGCAGGTTTCACACGACCCGTACAGTCATTTGCCATCAGCCATATCGCATGCGTGGCTGCTTTCCATAACTGGCGGCAGTGCGAGTGGGTGAAGGTGGACGCCATCATTCGCTAGACCTTGAAGGCGGCCTTGGGACCTCTCGAGACCCAGAAGTACTAAACCCTCCTGGTCCTGGGGGTCCACAACACATTGGACGAGATGGCTGAAGCCCAACGAATCCGCTAGAAGGAACGCCTATCCGGTACACGGATGGGTCATCATATTCTCCAACACCTGGGATTACTATCCACAGAAGACAAGCCGGAGCCCAAGGTGCACATACCGGATGGTGTTCGCAACTGTCTGGTTCTGACCCTCCTCCGGAATATGAACCCCGAGCACACCCACGAGCGGAGGATGGCTAGAGCGATACATCTGGTCGATTTCCATGCCAACGACAACGATGCCGCGTACGTAGACGCGGTCGAAAATCAGGACCAACCGGTATCACTGTGGCTGCAGTGGTTGCGGCTGCGACGGGCAATTCCATGTCTGCTGCGAGTTTCCAGGCCAGCAGAGCACATCAGGCAAAAGAGGTGGCCGTCGCCCTGGCCATCGCAGACCCCAAGTGCACTATGGTGTTAAATGACTCTCGGACAGCAGTTCTGAACTATGTTCGCAACAATGTGTGCAGCGGCGTGGCGCGTGTCCTTCGCGGGGCGTGTGTGGGTGAGGCTGCTGTGCCTATCAAGTGGTTGCTGGCCCATGTGGGTTCCAGTGTTTCGTGTAAAGGAAACGCAAACCACAACGATGCGAACAACGCTCCCGCGTGACGACTGGTGAACCGCGCGGTGGCTATGAGTGCCGGACAATCGGAGTGGCAGCCCTTTGAAATTAGCAAGGATCCGATGACCACCTACAACGACGTTGTTAAAGGGTATCGTTTACGCAGCAGGGCTAGGCCGCCCCCACATCCTTGCCTCACCAGGTTGGAGGCAGTGCTCTACAGACAATTACAGAACGGTTTGTAACTGACTCGTGCTTGCTGAGCATGTAAGCCCAGAGGTGTTTGAGAGTGACGTAGGCACTTTATGCAAAAAAGGAGCAGGCCACAGCAGCCCACATTCTGTGGAACTCTAATCTTTATCCCTGTGAGGCCAGCCACAGTTTGAAGCTGCAGCGCGGAGTGGAGACTACGACACCCAGCTTCAGGCCGTCCTGCAAGACGTGGCGGCCCTCGATAAGCAGCGACCGGGCAACTCTGCGGGGGAGGGCGCAAGCCTTCTGCATCCCGTGGACACTACCCGGATGCTGTCTTAAAGGCGCTGACGGGACGACGTCCAGGCTGCGTCGCGTTAACTCGGCACCCATGTTACTGTAGTCCTACCGTTTGCAGGCTCTCCATGAAGTTGATTCTCTCGCCCCCTCCCACGGAGGACTTTACCTTAACCTCTGCCAGCACGGCCCTAACAAAGACTTTGAAGAAAGCGCTTACTAGCTACAACGTGCGTGCTTGCATGCCCATCTAAATGTTTTGCTTTAACTGTCAAAGCCATGGCCATTGCCTTCCAACTTACTGTGGAAACCTGACGAGTGAAAATACCGGTGAGAATGATGATCTCCTTCCGAAGTACAACTTTTAAAAACGAAAGTACAAATTTCAGCGGCACACACCCTGCCTACTTCCTGGGAAGCGTCACTTCCAAAAATTGTTTTGGAATAACTCCGACATCTTTACTGGTATGGTTCCCCTGTCATTAAAAAAGCTTGTATTAATTCAGTCCCTTTTTCCAGTAAATAGTTAGGGGCAGAAACTTGGGGTCTCACCCAACGACTTCAAACAAAACTTCGATTGGCGTAACGGGGCATGGGAAGGCGAATGTTAGGGGTAATCAGGGCTCGCAAGCTTGGACGTTCCCTGTCTTCCCTATAGGCGGCGTAAAAATCGACGCCCCACGTGACCAACCTTGACCAACCTAAAGCGCTGTTTTCGACCATCAAGCCCACCAGACGGCGCAGGCAAAATGTTACTTTTGGTATAGAATACAAAACATTCATTCCGTGACTCAAAGAGCCCACACAGTTCGCTTACAATGTGTTATTTAAAAATACTATTAACAAGTTCCGCATCAAACATCTGTTGAGCAAAAATGTACGCAACTTTTTACGAACAGCCGACTGGTGCACCACCTTGTTTCTGAATTCGCAACCACAAAGCCGCCAATTCAAATTGAAACCGCTGCAACGGCCGACCGTTTCAATGTGCGCGGAGCACCGGTTTCGTGACTGTTATTGCTGTTATGTGCTTTTGCGTCCATCAGTTGTTGAGAGGACTGGCAAAACACCAGAATTGAGTGCTTGTGGAATGACAAATGTGGGAAATTCCGCATCGGAAGGCAGCTGTCGAGGCCAGAATATTCGATTCTTCAAACAGAAGGTGAGTGTTATGCACTCCGCTAGAAAGACGGTGCAAAGGAAACCGTTGTCGCCGTCAATACTTCATTTGTGCCCTTCGTTCGAAATCTTAGCGCAAGTGAACGAGTTGTTATGGCAAAAAAAAATGTTGTCACGAAAGCGACGTACAATTGCAGCGATCGAAATGAAATGATGTCCTGGCCTCTGTAAACTTGCGGATGTCAATAAACGATTTGTTCTCACTTGCTGCTCACTGTGGTCTGTGCCAGTCGAGGCCATCTGGTCACCTGGCGTAACATCACTTCACTAGCGCGGCGCAAGTAAACACGCGACCAGCGTGCCAGCCAGGAGCCAGCAGGAGCAGCCACGGCCGGACTCGACGCCCCTTTCGCGCGCGGGAGGAGGAGAGTCGAGTCCGGCCGTGGAGCAACGAACCGGCGGCCGCCGTGCGAGGGCAGCCATGTTATTAAGGAGCTCAAGCGGCCTGTGCAAAAAGCATCCGCCATGTTTACAAAGCCGTGTTTACAGCGCCATCAAGCGGGCGTACTGGGTAGTTCACGACGCCGCCACTACGCTTTTTCTGGCACTACAGGCAAAGCTAGACCTTTGCTTCTCTAAAATCCTCCCTGTTCTGTGGGGTAATGTTGGGGGATTTAAAAACAGCCGCATGGATTAGGGAACAGACCAAGGTGGAGGGCATTCTAGCTCAAAATAAGCCAAGAAATTGGCGATGGGTGGTCACGTAATAGTCCCCCCACCCCCTTCAGATTCTGCAAGGAATCTGAGCCGTCGTAAGTAGAGCATAGAGACTTTGTGTAGTGTCTCATTCTCGGAGACACTTTAACAATTCGCTTGTTTTCACACTGGCTCCCTTATGCATGGCTTTCTGTTCGTAAGCGCAATTGCCGGCCGCTGAACTCCTTACGTGTCTTAACGAGACTGACAAAACAAAATAGCGTTTATTGGTATATAACTTCGAAACAAATAACAACAAAAGCACCGGGAGATATTATTCTATGGCCCCTTTAGATAACGCCTTTTACGTTGGATTTACCATAAATATCAGAGCTTTTTTTACAATTATTATTTTAGGTTTCTTCTGGGTGATGCCCAGCGTACGACTTCACTTCACAGTCATCACCGTGAATAAAAAGTGGAATATTTTTGTAACTCAGGCACGTTGGAAACAGTTATCCTGTTGTTTTTACATACTGCAAAAGCGTAGCATTCGCTCTGTATAAAAAGAAAAACTACAATATGATATTCTAAAATCATCAAGAAAATTTATGACATTTTTCGTCTCTCTAAAGGTGCCTTTACTATGGTTCTGGGCACCTGCGCACAATCGCATTTTGGGTATTTTTGTTCTTTTTTTGTTTTGTTTTTGTCGATATAAGGCCATAACCACATGCGGCATCTCGCACAGGGGTACTGGGGCTAGTAACGCTTTTTTCCCGGTTCCCTGTGCGTGCTCGTAGAGCAAGAAAAAAATCCATCTATCTATATCTATAAAATTTTGCTCACGTAGGGATCAATTCTTGTAAAGCGGAGGCAGTCGTTCTGAAACGGCGCGGTAACGCCGTGCAAATACACGTGTTCTTGGGTTGGGAAGCCGTTTTGGAGAAGTGCGTGCCGCTTTGCAGCCTTGCTACAGTTCTCCCCTCATTGCTTTTCTTCCTACCCCAACACTCAAAGCGGCCTCACAATCCCAGAACACGCGAATTTGCATGTATGCACTGCTGTGCGAAGACACGCGACGGCTTCTCGTTAAAGAGAATATATCCACAGAAAACAGCTGTAGCCGACTTCCCGTCTCGACACAAAGCCACTTGTTCGGAGGGAGGTTTCAGGAATGCGCGCCGCTTTCTTGAGACAATGACCAGCAAAAATCTATGCACTTCAAAAGGACAAATAAGCGCACAAAACCGAAAAAACACATGTTCAAAGAAATAGCAATATTGCAAGGCTTGCGGCACACCTGTATTGGAGACGAAGTCATTGCCAAAAATGATGACGATGAATCCGCACCATGGGGTGACCAAGAAGCTTGTATGATAGCAGGCGGCTCAGCCCACGACCCAGCGTCCCCACTCAATCTAGCGCAACTGCCAAAGCCTGCCCTCGCGGCGCTGGTATGACGTAAATTCGTTGTGTCATTGCAACACCACCTCCACGTTGAGCATAAGGAGTTGTAAAGCGTGAACCGCATGGAGTGTTGTCGCACGCGAATCGGCGTTTCGCACGCTAAATTTATTTTCTTTCCTGCGTCGACTGTTTCGTAACCGCGGCAGCTCGTATACCTCGACCAGTAAATGGCGCTCGACGCGTGCGGCAGTGGGCGAAGCCTGACGACTTGCACCACGGCGTAGGCGCGCATCTCTCTGCAGTTTGCAAGCGCTCGGGACAGCGGGCTGCCACGTCGGAGATGTTTAGCCTTATCATGACCACGGCTACTTGACGGGTGCCTTCCCATGATGCGTATTAGTGACGTTTCGCACACATTGTCAGCTACTTTTCTGCACAAGGAACTTCGCTTGTGCCTTGAGTGTCATCTTAAAAAGCGGTTAGAAGCGGTCACTGTGGCTACGCGCACCACTTAGCGGCCGGTAACGCCGCCATGTTTCCGCCTCTTGCCATCCCGCACACAGCAGGCGGGGAGTATTCGCGGCCGTGTCAGAGCTCCTGTGTCGTGCGCGACGCGGTTTCGCGAGCAGCAAATGCCCCTTGTTGTTCACGCTTAATTATTCACCGTGGTAACAACGGGATGAGGCGCATCCTGAGGAGGAGAGAGTAAGGCAATGCCGTCGTCACTGCAAGGCCCGCCGAGATTATAGGGCAGCCCTGCAGACGTACGCTGCTTCATGATGATGATGGTTTGAGTTTTTTGGCGCAACGTTGGCTGGGGCAAAGAGCGCCAAACAAAAGTATACAAAAGAAAATAGCAGCTACTAATTCAGAATAACAACAAAATCAATGAACAGCAATGGTGATGTCTGGTGTATAGGGCCAGTTGTGATTCCGCATGATATGAAATGGGGTTTAAAAAGCTCACATCAGACAAATATTTAAAAACGCGTTGCGCAAAAATCATGAAATTGTCACCCAAATACAAGGAAGGGTGTAGCGGAAAGTGTTGTCTTTATAGTTCCTTGAAGTGTCTGTGTCTTGTTGTGTCGACCGCCTTGCAACTTATTAGGATGTGGACTCCAAGTAGGCCCTCTCCACACCTGCTACACGTGGGTCTTGGGGAGCCAGTCAGCAGGTGTTAGTGTGTGACATGTGTGGGGCCTATCCGCAACTTGTCTGTTGTGCGAGTCAGTTGTGTGCCGTCCCAAGTGTGGTTTTATTATGTGTAGTTTGTTATCTGTCTGTTCATTCCATTGTGATTGCTATTTGCTATGAAGGTGTTGTCAAATTTGTGGCTTAAGGTCACGATGTGGTAGTATTGCTAATTTACTGTGTTCTTAAGTGCGACAACTGCGGTCTTCTGATCAGCAACCTCATTGCTAGCAATTCCAGCGTGGCCTGGAACCCAGCACAACACCAGAACAAGTTTTCAGGCATATATAAACATGACAGTGTTGAAAACCAAATTGGGAAATCCTGTTTTTGCATGGCATATGTCATGCCAATGCGCGCACAACGCTCAAGGAATCTGTATATATGATGGCCTTTGAGATTTTGTGTTCAAGAATGTGTTGTGCGATGAGTAAGAAGCCATATTCTTGAGCTGAGTAAATTGCGGTGTATGTGCTCATGGTTCTCTGTGCATCAAAGTTTGGCCCATGAGGAGCACAAGACACTATGGTTGCAGTTTTTGATGCGTCACTGTCAAACTCTGCACATTGATTCTTATACTGCAGGGACAAGTGTTGAGAAATTGCAGTTTTGCGGTACCCTCGTTTTATCATTTTTCATGAAAGACAAGTAACAACATACAGGCTGAAGTTGCCAGGGTGGTAAAACGTGAATAAAAAAAGATGTGTAGATGTGTGTAGATGTGTGTAGATGTGTAGATGTGTGTAAAAAAAGATCTGAAAAGGAAATGTTGAAATCCCAAACTTCCTGTCTCACTCTAAGTGAGAACGGCAAAGGAACGGACGGCCGATTTACAAACAATCGTGATGTGGATGCATCATTAAAACAGGTTTAAAATGATGGTTTGTCAACGATGAATATTTAAAAGCACAGAGCAAGTCCATGTACCTTCGTTTGTCCTCAAGGCACCATTTGCTACATTCAAAGTATATACTCCTTGCCGGGCTAGTGCGGGACGCACCCGCCGCAAGCCGAAGGCCCAGTTGGAGTACAGCGTCAAGAATCATTAGTGTCGTTTTTGATGCCGACCCATACACGACGCTGCCGTAGTCTAACCGAGACCCGAGTAAGGTGGTAGAGACCCGGAGCAGCAGTTGTTTGTCTGCACCTTAGGATTGGTGGGAGACCGCCTTGAGATTGTGTAGTGTTTTGAGGCATTTATGTTTAAGTGTTTTGATGTGTAGGATGAACGTGAGCTTGTCATCAAATATGACGCCTAAAAACTTGTGCTTCCTTTTAACAGGAATAGATGCACGGTTAAAGTAATCTCAGGGTCCGCATTAAGCCCGCGCTTGCGGGAGAACAGAACACACGTACTTTTGCCCGGGTTTAGATTAAAACCATTAGGGTTCACCCATCTAGCAAGTTTCTTAACACCGTGCTGTACTTGACGTTCACAAATTCACAAGCTACAGAATGTAAAATTTATTTGCATATCGTCTACATAGATGAAACAGGAAATGGTTGGTTGCAATGTCTTTCGGAAGGAGTTCATCTCAACAAGCTTAAACCTTCACCTTGTGGAACACCATTTTCCTGCCCATGTATAGCGGACAGGGATGACCCAACCTGAACACGAAATTTCTTCATTGACATGTAACTAGAAATGGTGTTTAACATATTACCTGACACACCAAAGGACTTGAGGTCGCTAAGGATGCCCTATCGCCAGGCTGTGTCGTAAGCCTTTTCAAGAAAAAATACCGTAAAAAAGAACTGCTTATGAACAAATGCATCTTTTATGAAGGATTCCAATGCAACAAGTTGAAAGTTGGTAGATCGCCCCACCCTGAAGGCGGCGTGGCAGGTCTCGAGAAGACCGTTGTATTGAAGGAAGTACACGAGCCTGCGATTTATCATCTTCTCGAGCAGCTTACACAGGCAGCTTGTCAGGGCGATGGCGCGATAGCTGGCGGGAGAGGAAGGATCCTTTCTTTTCTTCAGGAATGCCGCTACTATGGCCTCCCTTCAAGAGTGCCCAGAAAGTCATATTATATTTTAGGTGTAGGAGTCTTTTAAGAGTGTCTGGGTGTAGGTGTTGTAATATGATGTTTGAAATCTAATCTGCCCCTGGAGCTGAAGATTTGCATGGGCTCAGCGCCACCCTTAACTGATAAAGTGTAAATTCAGAATTCTAACCAGATATTGTCCTGTTATTGTCATGTAGGGAATTCTTCTCACAAGCAGTTTTATGTTTCAGGAGAGTGTCTGTGTAGTGTGCAGAGCTGGACACGTGTTAAGTGTGCCAGTGTGTTAGCCTGATGTTCTAGTGTGTCTCCTGTCGTGCTGGTCAAGGGCCGGCTATGTGTATGTTGTCCATTAAGTTTACGTATTCGTGTTCATACCTTGCGTGTGTTTGTGTATGAATTTATGGATGAGATGAATGAGCGCCAACTATCCCGTTTCGCCTCACGGCGCACGCGCTTTCCCAAGGCCTTTGGCCTTTTAAAAGAAATTAAGTTAGCCGACGTGGGGTACCTGCGTAGTATACACCCCACGCCTTGTTCTGTGCCTGTCGCGCCCGCCTGCAGTCCTCATTCCACCATGGCCTCCTCGGGTTGTGCGGAGCACTAGAGGCCTGGGGAATGAACTTTTTGACGGCATGGGGGATGGACGCCGTGATGCGTTGGGTAGCTTCTTCAACGTGTAGGTGTTCTAAGGTTGGGTGGAATAGTTTGGATGTTTCTGTAAATGTACATCCGTGCGCTCTAGCTTCATTGAACCTGTTATGGGGAGGTAAAATGTTCGGGCCTTTACCTAGGTATGTTAATGTGGTTGGGAAGTGGTCACGACCATATGGGTTAGTGCCAACATCCCAGTCAAGAGATGGAAAGAGAACTGCGGAACCAATAGCCCAGTTAAGGTGCGAGTATGTGTTGTGTCCTATATTATGGTATGTAGGCTTGTTTTTTTTTTGAATAGCCATGCTCGCGAAGACGCTAGATAGTTTTCGATAAGACGACCTCGGGCATACGTGCGAGCAGAGCCCCAAAGAGAGTTATGTGCATTGAGGTCGCCTAAAAGAGTTAAAGGTTCGGGTAACTGATCCACCAGACCCTCGAAATCCGAGCACGAGAGCTTGAAGTCGGGAGGGATGTAAAGAGAGCATAATGCTATAAGCCTATTAAAGATTATGGTTCGAATGGCCACAGCCTCTGGGACAGTATGTAGTTTAACAGTGTGGAACGCCAAGATTTTCGGGCAATGATGGCCCCACCACCGGAGGATGTGCCACCACCATCTCTGTCCTTACTAACTACCATGTAACTATTCAAGAAATTTGAGCGCCTAGAGTTTAGATACGTTTTCTGAAGACACATTACACTTGGCTGAGTGGAGTTCAGTATTTCGTACACATCGTCAACGGTTTTCAAAGGGCCTCTACAGTTCCACTGAATTATGTTTTATCTTCCCATTAGTTAGTGTGAGAGCTGCTGGAGTGTGTATGTTTATGCGTCGTCTTTCGGGGCTGTGACTCTCGTCTTTTTCGGCTTGTCGGGAGGCTTTGGCGTCGGGACACGTTCTTTGCGGTGCACCGCAAGCACGGTCCGACATCTATTCCGTCGTCGGATGTCCTCTGAGTGCCTGCTTGATCACGCTCCTTGGACCGCGCACCCTTTTGGGCGGGCTTTCCTTTGCCCGCAACCGCCGAGGGTTACAGGAACGACTCGGATGGCGCAGGCGGCGCAGTGGGGGCGGGAGCTGCCGAGGGTGCCTCCATCACCATCTCCTTCGCGCCCTCGAATATGCTTTGGGCCGGTGGAGAGGAAACTGTGGATGCAGCAGCATCCCCACCCGACGTGGTTGCAACCACTGCCGCTGCTGGCTCAGCGAGCGGTGCGGAAATGGCTTAGGCTGCCTGACTCCACCCAGTGGGGGGCGGAGGCGGGACCAAGTCTGACTTGCGGAACTGGGCCCCGGCGAGCAACGTCGGCGTACCTCCCCAGAGGGAAAGAGGCAAACCTCCTCTGGGAAGGTGATGTTCTCCGTTACCTTGATATTATTATCTACTTCTCCTCAAACGTTTCACATTTTCGCGAGTACGCTGTATGCGGTCCCTGGCAGTTGGCACAGGGAAATGTTTCAGATTCACAGTTTTCTGAGGGGTGGTCGTGCTGGCCGCACATAGCGCAGGTAAGTCGGCCACGGCAAGAGTTTGTGCCATGCCCGAACCGTTTGCACTTGAAGAGGCACCGTGGGATCTGGATGTACGGGCGGACAGGACAATGTATATAATCGGCCTTTATAGATTCTGGCGGAGTGGATCGATCGAAGGTCAGGATAATTTGTTTAGTGCTAACTGTTTGTCATCGTGGCGTATAGATATGCGCTTTACAGCCGCGACGCCCTGATCCCTTAAAGGAGCCATGAAGACAAAATATTCGAAAGATTTCGTGTTTTATAGGGTCCACAGCGCTTGCGGGGCAGCAAATGATGCCGTATTCACTGAGAAATTAATCAATATAGGCTAAAAATTTGATTCTCCCGCCAAATCGTGTGTTTTGGTGACGTCTACAATGAAGTCATAACGGCGCGTATGCTAGAGAACTGCGACTGCGCCATTCCACTCTGCAGCCTTGCTTGCCGTCAATTCCTCCCAGATGGCGCTAGCATACTCGGCACTCCGCCGTTGCTTTGTCTTTGACCGCATTTACACCTGCCTTGCATTTCTTACGGTATAAAGTAATCGCTCCGGAAAACAAAGGGTATGCTTGACAGACAGGGTCACGTAAGGCAACGTCGCTTACGCCAGTCGGCCAGCGTCGTATAAAACAAGCGTCGGACTGCTGTGCAGCTAGAACAAGCATAGTGCTACCAGTACCAACAGCACTGCGCATCGGTACTTCCATGTTTACGTGCATTTTCCTAACTTTTGCTGTTTACTGCACCATTCTTACTGCTGTAAAATGGATATTCCTTACATTTAGCGCAAATAGCTCATTCGGCAAGTTTATAAGCTCTGCCTAATTTGCGTTTGCTTTTGCCGGCCTCCGCCTATCGCCGAGAAGTCTCGTGTGACATCATAGGTTCTGTTGCGGGGAATGAGCTTGTGGGTCGCATGGCCGTTCCCTTTTTTCCTAATTATATAGCTTATTGGAGCGAACTTTACGTCAAAAGTGCTGTCAGTATGATTCTAACGAGGCGATATTTTGAATGAACCAAACTTGTAATTTGTCTTCATGGCTCCTTTAAGCCTTCCAAAAGGTCGGCACCAGTTTCGGAAATGAGATCTGCCTCCGAGATCACACCCTGAGAGCTGTTTAGGCTGCGGTGGGGTGTGACCCTGATCTCCAGATCTGCCATGCGGGTTTGTTTCAGGAGAATTGTGTACTGATGCTGAGTATTTACTTCAACTAGCACTTCACCTGTTCGTAGTTTTTTTGCCTGGAAAGATTTGCCAATGATTCCTTCAAGGAGCCTGGAGACGAGGAATACAGACTGGGAGGATACAAGCTTCGATTTATCTTTTGATTCAAGGACCAAACAACGGGGATATTTGTCAGGTTTGGGAATGTTGATGGTTGGTAGGGATGGAAAGGAAACTTCGGTGCGGCCCCTTTTCAGGGACCGATCACGTTTTGAGGGGGGTTTTGATTTATCTATACGGCATAGGAAAAAGCAGGGGACGGGGGTACTTCCTTCGCTCAAGTTACAATACCAAGAGAGGTCCCGGAGCTCCCTGCCTGGTAAACACACAGGGAGCCCATCCGCCGGAGCTTGACCTGGGCTCCGACGGCCAGCGTTCGTGGTTTCTAACCCTCCACCATACAACACATCGCCATTGTTGGTTCCAGCTTATGTTTGGGGGCTCGGGGTCCGCGGTGTCGCCTACATCGTCACCAAGATTACTCAAGGTGCCCCGTGCGGGGAGACGTACGCTGCTTGTACAGTAGGCACGGAAGCTGAAGTCGCGCGCTTCAATAATTTATTAACATAACGAAATTGCCTTGGAGCGCGAACTCGACGGGCGTCGAGAAACCCCAGCGTAAAATACAAAGTAGCAAACGTTAAGAACAATGCCAGGAAGCACAGTTCTAGCGTTCTTTGTACGACACCAGTGCAGTTGTTGAGCTTGACTTCACGGTTACGAACGAGTATCTCTGCTATGGATAACAAGAAACAAAAAACTGCCGAAGCTTCCAATAAGTGCCCAAGGCTTCACTCATAGCGAAACTGCGTGATTTCTTTTTACGTGAGCACTGAAGTAAACATAACCACGCATTTGGGCAAGTTATAAATTATTTAATTTCATTTTCCGTCGCCGCTTTGCACAATGCTACAAGTAGACATCGTTCTATGCATGCATATTGTTGTGTTCCTCATGCCAAGCATTACATGCGCCAAGCATTACATGACGACAGATGGAGTGGAGTGGCGGCCCGTACCTGTACGGCGCGTGCGTGGCGCTCCTGGACCCGCGTCGAGGTTCTGGGAAGCAAATTCTGAGCCAGCTTTGGTGTTGTTGTTTGCTAGGCAACGCGAGGTGCTCCTCCTTGTTTTGCATTTTTTGTCTGAAGCCACTGCCCGAGCCGGTTACGTTCGGTGGTGGCAGCGCACACGCGCTCAAGAGCGCTGGGAATTTTCCAAATAGCTTTACGCGTTACGTGTTACCCGTTACGGCCATCTAAAGAGGTCCGCGGTTAGAAAACTTCAGCATCTTGCTGCGAGAAGCCGCCGTGTACTGTGCATCCCTTTTAGGTGTTCCTTATAATTCTACTTAATGTTTAAGTAGAACACTAACGGACTTGAGAGAGCGGAGTTGGTCAGGGAAAAACGCGTGTTAAGGACATATTAGTAGAAATTAAAAAGAAGAAATGGACGTGGGCGGGACATGTATTGAGGAGAGCAGAGCTTCACCGAGAGCTCCAGCGTCGAGGCCCTCTTAGCGCCGGCATGGAGGACCTTCTGTTTCCGAAGGGGACTGCGGGAACCCAACGGGAAGTCTTCGCTTCTCTGCTCCATTACCTGGAGACGACCGGCCTCACGCAGCGGCTGTAGCCCGGAGTGCAGTGATTGACTGATGTGCCCGGACTGACAGCTTTCTAGGACTGCCAGCTCTCTTTATACCTTTCTCTCTATCTGTCTCTCTACTTTATCCTGTCACTCCCCCTCTACTTCCCTTCCCCTGCACTGGGTTGTATGCAGGTGAGCTCTCTGCCGAGATCAAAATATCCCCAGTGATTTCCCTTTCCTTTTCCCATCCCGAACCACAACGCCCCCCCCCCCCCCCGTAGGCAAGATAACCGTTGGTCATTAAGGGTAACGGAGTAGATCCCTAGAGAAGGCAAGCGTTGCAGGGGGCGGCAGAAAGTTGGATGGGCAGATGAGATGAAGAAGCTTGCAGGGGCAAATTGGTAGCCCTTAGAACAGGACCGGGGTAATTGGAGAATGCCCTGCAGTGGGCGTAGTTAGGCTGGTGATGATGATGATGATGACGATATTTCTACTACTACTCTGTAGAGATGGACGCGAGCCTTCCTTGCTTTCCGCCCTGGGTGCAGTGGCGACCCTTGTCACGCATGCGCAGTTCTATTCGCGCCATGGGGAGGTAGTGAGAGCAAAAGAAAGAGGCTAGAAGAAGCGATTTGCGTCTCCATGGAAAATGCTACTGTTAGCGGGTAAATCAAATCGAAACTAACGAAAAGCAACAATGGCCTGTATGTAGTACTTTAAGCGACATAATGACGATGAGTTTCCCTGTAGGAATAACCAGTTAAGTAGCAGATAAAAAGCAACAATAGCCCCGGCGCGCACCCTACTCTCAAAATAAATCTGCGCGCACCTGCCGCGGCGTCGATGTGGAGCTCCGCTAGGGCCGGCGTGTTCATCGTTCACCTCCCAGCATTCTAATGTGTGCCCTCCTGCTGACGCAGTAGCTCCTGCCAGCGCACTTGCCGCAGCCTGGACAATGCTCAGCAGGCGACGAGACTCCTATATTTTAGCCGGGTGAGCTCCCGAAGTTGGTGAGACATTAAGCTCGAACTCCTAAACATATTTCTGTACCTTAGTGACGTCGTTAAGACATGCTACTTGAACTATAAGCATTACATAGCTGATTTATGGCGCTTCAGCGAGCAATTACGTCAGAGATTTACCACGCAGGCTACGCGCTCAAAATCCAACCAAGACAACCTCGAACGAGTTGAGCACCCTGCATTTAAACCATGCACAAGACGGGGTCTAAGGAGTCTAGGAGTACGCG
Organism: Haemaphysalis longicornis; assembly: GCF_048455015.1. Classification (NCBI taxonomy): domain Eukaryota; kingdom Metazoa; phylum Arthropoda; class Arachnida; order Ixodida; family Ixodidae; genus Haemaphysalis; species Haemaphysalis longicornis. Next base: position 2,638,301 of record NW_027526352.1, on the reverse strand, counting down.
TGTAATGAGGATGCAACGTCACTGAGATACCACCACCAAAAACGATGATGATGAAGGCGGGGAACTGAATGACGAAGAAGATGCTTTCGTGCTTTCGTGCTTGTGCGTGGCGCGATGATCAAGTTTCAAACCGGAACGACCAGCTAAGAAGTAAAAAGGAAAGAACCATGACGCCAATGCTCAAACCATGCAAACAAAGACAAGGTGACACAAACCCTTCACGCTCAGTATTTAAATAAAACATCCCCACCACATTGACAGTGGTTCGGGGAAGTGTCGGTGCTCTGTGTGATTTATTGATGTTTTGTACATGGTGCTACATTGAAACAACCATTCACCGATCAGCTGAAGCATAAGATATGAGGTCAAGTTAAATGCACAACAATGTTACGTGAATTTCTGTGTTTATGTGACGAACCCATGACAACAAGCCAACGGCTTTGCCACCGCCCCCTCAGGGACAATATGTTGTAGCATATATTTTACACCAGGTGCACAATCACTGCTACCCTAATAAAACAATGTCGTGGTAACTAAATCTGTGCTGCTAAAACCACCTCTGTTCTGATCTGAACGCCTTCACCAGCGTTATAAGGTTTATATTCCGCACCAGAGCACCGTAACATACTCGCATTTTTTTACCCCAAACGGGTTGGGTTTGAAACTGCTTGCCTCCATTATTATTCATCATTACTTACCGTGAATGCATTCTGGAAGCCTTCTGAAATTATACGTCTAGATGTTTGCATTCGGTCAGTACCTTTTCCGTTGCTTTCTTGTCTGATTCTTTCCCAACACTTATGTATTAATGATTTCCAGTTTGCATGCTGTTTCTAGCGTGCTGAATGTATATATATACTAAATTTGGGCTGGTTGTCGTGTGCATGACTGCAATAAAATGAACTTGCCTCCAAAACCCACTCCCCTGTATAATGCTGCATGTCCTGAGAATATTGTACGCTCTTGCGGTACAATGAATAAATAATAAATAAATAAATAAATAAATAAAGAAATATTGCCCCGGAGACCTGTGTGCCCTGAGCGTGCTCGTGAGGCTCCTCGCACTTTCGTGGTGAACCGTCCCCATTACCACCTTTCAATATAACAACCTGCATGTTTTCGATTGCGGGCGCTTTACGCGTGTATATGCATAATGTTAAGTGCATCACAAACATTGCATTGATATTTCTGTCACAAATGGGGCACTGAATAACAACACTCATTGCCTTGACGAGTTATCGCCCTATATGCGCTCGAATCAGTAAAACGCACATAAAAAGGAACGTCAACTGTCCCTTTCTTTAAACGACAACGGTGGATGCACGCGAAGCCTTCAAAAACCAAGTCCAACACCAATTAAAGCGACCCGGAGGCGGGTCGACCCGCAACCCACCGCTATACCAAGCAGATAAGGTGTTTCATATCCGGACACTTTACTGCCTGCTATTGCGCCCTCGAGTGCTTCACTGGTACCGAAATTCTAGCATTTTTCCAGCGTCCAACTACCTTCATTGTTATACAGGTGGGTGCATATTTTGCAGTCTAACTTTCCCCGTCCATGCACCCCTCTCCGAATGCAAACTCTTTTGACCGTACTGGAATGACGCAATCGATAAACGTCAACCGCACAGCGCGACGACCCGAGTTCGGTTCCAACCGGGGCAAGCATTTTAATTTTGCTTCACTTCAACCATGGTCATCATCATCGTCAGTGAAAGGTGGCTTTTCGGCAAGCTTGTGACAGTGGACACACCTAGTGCATCTGCCGGACCCGTTTGCCCGTACGCATAATTCCATTTTAAGTTTCCGGTTAGGAATAAGGCGCCAGTAAGTCGAAGTCAGCCGCGGCAAATAAGCCGGTTGCCAGAAAACCCGACGGAAACGTCACCTTACTCGAGCACTTGTATCAGTTTCCGGCAAACGACCGAGAAAGCGCTAAAGTCGTAGTTGAGAACGTATTCCCGCACTTATGGCGTTCGGGAAAACGATGCCTGTTGTCCACACTAGGAAAACATGCATGGAAAACAAAGGAGTGTGTGCATAATCGCCTCAACATTGGCTCACATCTACGCTAAAGTTGTCGGATACTTTACGCAGCGAGGTGCGTTTGAAGCGGGCGCCCCGTCAGAAACCGCGGGCCTGACGGAAGAAAACAAAGTCGGAGGAACAATGCGTCAGTGGCACAATGCCTCTGCGCCCCTCACTCTGGCATTCGGGCCGCGAGTGGAATAGACCATCATGCTTCCTAAACCCCTTCCAGCTATTCACCTGGAAGGTGCAAGGAGGAGTTGTTGGCTCACTGGGCTTGTCCGTGTGCTCTCGCTCTACGGCTCGTCCCACCAGGATTTCATCCTGCTCCGGAGACTTCCTTGTGGAGGGACAAAAGGACTTGGCACCCTCTGCTGTCTTTTTGCACCAGAGAATTTGCTGTGAACTTTCCTGCAGCGCTTTTCCAACTTGAGAACTTTCCCGTCTACCGCCGCAATTGCTGGAATAGCTTGATATTGTAGACAGAACAACTGCAACGTGACCCCTTTCACGATTATCTGATGAATCCAGGGTGCAGGTTTAATATTGCTAACACGATGAACGCAAGAATACCTGCAGGTGCGGCGGCCGGCGTTGAAGTGGGTTAGATGTTGCCCCAAAATGGCCACAAAAATTACACCATCTTCCCGTGGGGAACCCTGATGAGGATTCGAAGCGTCATGGGGTTCCGTGTGGTTCCTTTGTGTGGCCGTTATGTTGAGTGATCTAGAGTTTAGTAGCGCCAGATTGAATTCTGCGTCCGGGTTCACACCGGTGGCAAAGGCACGCAAGTACTGTAGTGTTAAAGTGAGCAGGCGGTGGTTCTCGAGGCGCCGAAACTCGTCCATCACGTTCTTGTCAATGTTGTCATCTCTGTGGTAGAATCAGTAGTCTCCGTGAGCGTTGGTGAGGTAAAGGTTGTTAATGTTTGCGCACCGGCTGAGAACAACGCACACGTCCTCGTTTTCGCAGCTTCGTCTTGTCCTCCTGCTCCTTCAGCGGTTCCCCTACGGGAATATGACGATGGTGGTTGAACGCGTAGCTATCTCGTGATAGATTCTTTGGTTGGCCAATCCCTAGAGGCATCCTGCCACAATCATCATCAGCGGTGCCTGGCCAGGTATGCGCAGTGGGAGTGGGGACGGCGGACAACAACGAGAACGAAAAGAGAGGGAGGGACACAGCCCCGAGCATGAGAAGCTCCACATATAAACGTCTAGCACAGAAATTTATTTGGCAAAACGTGTCCATGAGTCGAACCCGGGGGCCTACACAATGAAAATGCAGCACGTATCTCATGGAATACAAAAAATCACTTGCTCCGTCTATATAGAGGCACAGCTACGAAGCGCCTGGCGGCATTAGCCCTTGGAGCGTTCTAATTGCATAGGTAGCGAATCGTGTCCACGCTGAAGGAATGCGTAAGGCTGGCAAGGGCGAATAAAAAAAAGAAAGCAAGAAAACGTACGCGAAAATCAGGGCAGTTGAGATGAGCGTACCACAACAAATCAGAAACTAACACACTACCAAGTCTTGCATTATACTAACAAAAGTACTGAATCCAGTTAGAGTTTTTTATGGTATGCAGGCCAAAAACTTCCAGTTGGGGAACACTCTAGCCTATTGCAAAACAAATGAGCACTCCGAAATATTGGAACGATCGGGCCAATGGCACTTACAGAACGCAGTTGCAATATTAGAAAAGCTTTTACTGCGATGAACTCCTGCGAACGCGGCAATGATAGCTGTTAAACGTGCTCGCTTCAGAATTACGTCTTTGTAAACATGCTCGAGCGTATATAATCGCCACGGTGAAATGAGACAGGCACGTGCTGCAATAACACCACCAGCAGCTGCCACCAGGGGCGTAGCCAGAAATTTTGCTCGGGGGGGGGGCTGAGACTGCACCTCGACCTCCTCCATGCGATTTTTCAAGGGATTAAAAATATGTTTTTTATTTATTTGTTTAGGTACACTAAGGGCCCGAAGTGCATTACATATTGGGGATCGAAAAAGAAAAAAAATATACATAGGATCAGTGTACAAAGAAAACCATGGTAAGAAATTTTACACATATAAGGCAATAACACAATTTGTACACTCACTAGTTGCTATCAGCAATAGCAAAGTGGACAGAGTATGTTATAACATAGACAAGGCAATAGAAGTTCATTTACCACTTGGTTTCCGAATTGATAAAGTCCGATTCCATCCATTCGCGTGAGGTACTCATTTTGAAGATATGATAAATATGTATAATACGTATTTATGTATATTATACATAATAAATTAACTGACTATTAACTATTAACTGAAATTAACTATTAACTGATACCAATGTATGTTACACGTTGGGGACGAATTATTAAACCCGTCGTACTGTCAAGAACAAGAAAAATAAAATATTTCTTCATAAAATGTATTCGTATGTTCCGAGAATTGCTGCAGAACTGCTATCACTGCATGCAATTTTGTTTTGTCTACATAACAACTAACACTTAAAGAAATATGTAAAAATATAAACAGATATCCTTAACAACATGAAAGCAAAAGCCATAGAAGTAAAGAACTACATTCATCTAAAACTAACAAAAGATTGCATGCAGTGGATATTATAAACGTGAAAAGCACGAAACAACTTGCGGGCGGACGTTTTAATGTCGCTTTGTCATTCAAGAATTTTTTTTCCATTTTTGCTGACATGTGACGGTTAGGGACAAATCTGAACGCCGCTGTCTTTTACGCCATTATAAAGTGTAGGAGCAGCTTGTTAACAGTCGCGTACAGCGGATAATTCCACCAAGATTATTCACAGAAAAAAAGGAGTCAAAACGTACACTTGTGGAGAAAAAAGCGAGACGATTACATTTGGATGACGGCAACAAAAGTTTCACAGGCAACAAAGTGCACATTTATACAGAAAACCTAGCAACAAGATACTTAAATCGGAAAGCTGCAGTTAACGCACATATTTAAGCAACAGTGACTGTACAGTGTACATATTACATAAAACAAGGCCAACAAAGAATAAAGTTCAGCGAGCACATGAGGTTAACCCCACACATAGAAACGCAGTGAACCCAGGCAAAAATAAAACTATTACCCTAGAAACTGTAATGCGCTTTTAGAACACTGGCGTAGTGATGTAACAGGACCATATGGGTAAAATGGGTAGAAGCATAAATGCTTAAAATATTAAACAAGATGTGTATTTGAAAGGTGCTTTAGTGTGAACACAATTGCGTTGTGGCCGATGTAAAATAAGGCTCTACATGACATTAATAGAATGACAAAAGAGGGAAGTTTACGAGACAAAAGTTTTACGTAAGTCGCAGACGGTACATTTAGTTGCACATAGCCCATAGAGCAACGGTTTGTTGAAAAACGCCGCGTAAACCAGGTTTTCCAGAGCAAGGTGGGCGATTCGTACTTGACGTGCTTGTTAAATTTTAATTTCCAATTTCGTGATAATCCTAGAATATGATGTGGGCGGTTGCAGTGAACGGAAGCAATCTCTGTGGTTTCTAAAACTAATGTGCAATGATTCGTTACCACAATTACACTCTTATGAAGCAGAACTAACATCGTTTCTTTTACTTGCAATGGTTTCTTACTGCTTCTCTATTTAAAGGACAAAGCTTACTCGGCGGGGAATTTTAGCGAAGCGGTCAATGACTTCTGATACGCTGACATCAACGTCTCTGTGAGCGTACAGAAGCGCTAGGCCAACCATGCGTTCCTGGGACATCGTGGAGCGCAAGTTGTCACTGGAAGGGTGACTAGAATCTGAAGCAGTTTGTGCACATTCGGATAGAACTGGCAGTCGCAGTGAGAGAGGGCAGTTATTCCTGTGCTGGGGCGGAGGTTTGCTGCTTTGTTCATCCACTTTTCCCACCAAAGTCGCAGTTCTCCCAAAGCAGCCCTTGCGTCCACGGCCTGTGGAAAACTAGCGACGAGGTTTTCCGCTGCTTTCTCGCGATTGTCTTGCAGTGGTGGTATTGCGGATGGCACAATTACACAAAAACACTCTAATGTTGTCCTGTGCTTTTCGAACCGTTGGTGCAACTGTGCTAACACGTAGTCCATGAATGGAATGAATACGGTTCTTCTAAAATATTGCTCTGGATTTTCTAATGCAACGCCACGATCCTGCTGGCGGACGCCGGCTCGTCGGCTTGTGATTTCGACATTCATTTTGTTTGCCACGGCCTGCACTTGTGCAAATATTTTCGAGAAGGAGGCAGTGGCACTGTCTGGGTCATTCTGAATAGTCTCCTGTACCAAGTGTAGGCCGTCCATCGCGGCGCTCATGTCGATGCTGCTCGACTGCAGCCTCTTTGACAGCGGCAGAGTCAATGCAAGCACATTCTTCGCCACATGTAGGCTCACGAGAAATGCTGGTGACAGAAGTGCCAACGCCAAACTATTCGCCTGAGCGGAACTTTCACCACTGCCATTGTCTTGAATTTCCTCAAGTGCTGCGATCACCGCTTCAAAAAGACTGACAAATGAAAGCACTGCATCATGCTTTTCCACCCAGCGCGTTTCGCATAATCCCAGAAGCCGCTGCCTTGTTGACTCTGGGCACATCAAACTTATCATTTTTCTCAGAACGTGCGAACGGTTAGCAGATTTCCGAAAAAAATTCGATGTTTCCTTTAGCGTCCCAAATTAGTTTCGGATATCTGTAATGGAGCAGGCCGCACACAAAACTAGGTTAAGGGAGTGGCTGGCGCAATGTGTGTACAATGCGGTCGGATATTTTTCGCGAACGACGATGGTGTGCACACCATTGGTGTGCACACCATGCACCAATGGTGTGCACACCATTGGTTCTACCTGCCATAGAGCTTGCGCCGTCATACCCTTGGCCACGAAGGTGTTGCATGGTAATTCCTAGGTCAATGAGAAATTTGATAATTGTGTCGGCAAGGGCTCTGCCGCTTTGGTCCTGTATTGGCACAAAGCCTAAAAACACTTCTTCGATGTTGTCGGTATCCTTGTTCAGGTACCTTGCGCAAACAGTAAGCTGTTCAATTCCAGCAATGTCTGTAGTTTCATCGGCAAGTACTGCAAAGCAGCCTGAGGCGTTTACTTTTGCAACCAATCTTTCTTTGATGACTTCGCCAGAAATTTCTATAATTTGGTTTTTTACCACTGAGCTTAAATACGAGGCATTACTGGGGCAGCCCTCCAGGTGGTCCTTCAGAGCTGTATCGCCACAATCGGCTCGCATTCGAAGTAGCGCTCTGAAGTTTCCTTCGTTTTCCGCGGAGACGGCGCTCAAGTCCAGAGGACCGCTGTCCCTATGGCCACGCAGAGCCAGACCGTGCCATGCGCAAAAAAGGACTGTCTCAGCAACAGGCTGCAATTTTCTTCTGTTTTCTCTTATTTGATTTTGTCTGCCCTGGTCCAGCTGATCAACCACACTAGGTGCGTTTCCTAAGAACGTTTGGATAAAGTCACCAGCCGCCAGTTGACAATCACGGTGATATTTGGTGCTTTCGTGCGCATCAAAAATTTCGAGAGCGTGCTTCCATTTCTGGAAAAGCTTAGACACGAGGGCTCCAGTGCGTGCATGTTGGCCCTTGCCAACCTCCGGCCCGCAGAAAAGGACGCACACTCGACAAAAAGAACCTTGTTGAAGGTCTGAGTAGCTCAACCATCGATATCTATCGAGCCATGCCGACTGAAATCTTCGGTTTTGCTTCAAATCTTTCGTAGATTTGAATCTGTATCCTTGAGGTGGAATCCACGGAGATGTCAGAAGCCGATATCTGGTCTGGTCTTCCATTGCTGAGTAATTCGAGTGCAGCCCTATGTAAAATTTGCTTGTTAGGACCGTTTGCGCATCTGAAAGAGTTAAATATTTGATATCACTATACGTGGTTCGATACATGAGCGATCTGGTTCTAAATTGTGCACAATAACTGAACGAACAAGAAAAATATGTGCGAATTCTCACCAGATGAGCATGTTGAGCCTGTCGGTACAGACGGTACAGACGCATGCTTCTGAGTTTCCAGATGTGGCTCTGGCACCAGTCCTTCGTCTCTTGTGTCAGTAGAGATTTTTTGTCTTGAACCAGTACCTGCGCAAACCATAAGGGAAAAAAATAAACAGCAGCCCTCTCTTGTCGCTATACCCAATGACCCAATAATGCGCCATCTTTGTTTATAAGCTCCTACCGCCATGTATATAAGTAGCATAATTTCTGTATGTGAAACTGCACCTTTGGCCTGCGCGAGCAAGGTGTTTCCTGCAATGCTCAGCGTAACGCGCTGGTTCACCGGTTTGTGACTTGGAAGCTGTTTTCGGACTAAGAAGCGGAATCTATATGTGTTTAGGGGAAACAGCGTAAGATGTGCCACCTAGGCTAAGGGTGCAGTGGCGACAAACTCAATACGAGTTGTAGAAAAACCAAATTTTTTAGACTGCGCCTCGCCATAGCTCCGTCACTCCCGTGGTTATCCGGCCTGTTCAATCCTACGCGTGATCAAAACCAGACGTGAAAATTGCATGTCAGGGAAGGTGACATTTTTTTTTATCGTGAGTAGCGATTTTTTCGATTTTTTATGCAAACCATGGAAGGGAGCGCTCCTCTGTGTTCTTGAAAAGAGAGGAATTTTTTCTTTGAAGGGGGAAGAGGGTTGTCTCATCACGCGACTGAAGGACCTACTGAATAAAAAGACAGCGCAAGGCTTGATCCACAGTGCTTTTCGTCCTGCCGGCATCGTCGGCATTGTACGCCGGCGTGGCGAAAACATTTTAAGAAAGGCAGCGACAACATCGAAATAATGATTTCGAAACCGAACATGATTGAATTTCAAGCAGTTGCATGACTGAAGGAAAAAAATAGGACATATAAAGAAAAGGTCTCAGTACTGAAAAGAATGCATGCAAACAAATGTCTCCACGAATGAAAGTCAGGAGACCTGACTTTTATGAGAAAGAGTTGCTGTTACATGTTGGTTATGCTAACGCTTACTTTCGCAAATAATGCATCTTATTCCCCTCACTTGACTACTGGTTTATCAGTAATAATGTTGCTATTTTGCAAACGTAGCTGCCAATACCTGTCCGCCTACGAAAACCCGATTCTAGGCTTCAAGATCATGCATTTTACGCACCATACATTGAACACAAGAAAACCCGTAAAAGAAATAGCATAGTTACCTTTGCTGGCTTCAGTGTCTTGGCACGGACGCTTGGACGTAGGAGGAAAAAATGTCGATATCCTCTTCTGTGACATATTGTAACGCCGAATTCCGTGCAGTCTCTACGCGGCATTGAAGGGCAGACAGATGAACTCCGAAGACATATTAAGTTGAATATTTACTCTAAAGGTTCTTATCTTCCCTGATGATCTGACGACGATGATTGTAGGGGAGGTTTCTTTAAAAGTATATTTAAACGAAAGAAAAAATATTTGCAGACTGAAGTTGAAGTTGAGCAGAGTAAGAAGTAAAATAAGCGTATCGGACAGCTAACTTTGTGTGAAACCCTGAGGATCCGACCCCGAGACGTCGTGTCTCGTTGTTTTGATCGGCCACTTAGGCTCCGCCCACGACGCACGTGCCAATCAGCATCTCGTGGCGATCTGGTTGGTTGCATTCGCAAATCCGTGCATAAACTGCGGCATAAACTTTCATAAACTTTCTCCCACCACTAGAAAAAAGGAAAAGACGAAAAACAATTAAGTAAAACACAACAAATGAAACCACGTGCAAACGCTTGAGGGCACCTGTTAAGTTCGAGCACCTCTTTTCCTAAAATCGCGAGCTGCTCGATTATTCTGTCATGTGTTCTTTTTTTTTTTTCCCGCCGATTGGGATGCGGTGATGAATGGACAGCGCGGAGCGCAGACGGAAACGCATTACTTCGCGCCTCTGGGTTTGACGCGGGCGGCCACGGGGCGGGTTCAAAGAAGGGACGCGCGCTGCGCATCGTTTCGTTTGTTTGTAATGATGCCGCAGCGCCCGGTGTCGGCGCCTCGGTTTGAGGGAAGTGGTAGGCTTGGACGCTGCTGTATCGAGCAGGTCGACGAACTGCGGCAAGTATTCGCGAGGAGGGCTATGACGAACTAACGAGGCCGTCTGGGTGGCCCTCGTTTTGTGCGATCCCGAGCACTTTGGACCAACCGCGGGTAGAAGGGTTGTTTTCGCCTGCAGGTGTCCCCGCGAGACGGTTGAATGGGCTTCTCCCGCCAGTCATTCTGGGGATCTAGGCTTGGAAACATTGGGTCGCGCAGGTCATTTAGTCGCGTGTCTCGTGCCGGCTACGTGTGGTCTTCTTTCCGGCCTGAAAACGCGACGTCGTCTGGCTGACAACGAGGGCGGCAATAACGGGACGGCGGGGCGCGTGGAACGAGAATGGGGGGTCCGTCGGGAAACAATTAGTCGCCTATCGGCGGCGGAAAAAGGGATAAGTGCCGTGCGCGGTGTGTGGCGGCGTGCGCGGCCACAGAGTGGGGTGGGGGGGCGCTCGACAAAGCGACGTATAATTGTCGGCTTGAATGTCTGTCGGCGACCCGAAGCGCGCGCGCCGTCTCAAAACTTTAATGACCACCAGGAGGGAAACGGGCCACCAAGGGAGAGCTGGTGCGCTTTCCGGACAGGACTCCTGGGGTTCTGGACAAAATCCTAGGATGGTTTCCGGCGCAGGTGGTTGCCTTGGTCGCCGTGCATGACAGCGCGTCAAAATTTCGGGGGGGGGGGGGGGGGGGGCTGAAGCCCCATAAGCCCCCCCCCCCCCTACGCCCCTGGCTGCCACCCCATAAAATCTTTAGGACGTGAACATTCCTATCAGTCCGAAGACTAAAACATTGTCGCAGCAGAAGATGACTTGATTTGGAAAGCCCTGCCAGGGATGCTCGTATAGGACAGGGATGCTCGTATAGTTCAAAATAAAATGGAACAATTCTGCTTCATCCAAAGTAAATATTTCAACTGATACTGTATATTTATGTATGAATGCATTTATGGCGTATAGCAATCTGTAATAAATACGATCTGTTGAAGCCCCCCTCTTCGACTTCATCTTTATCGGTGCACCTTATCAGGAGAAGATCTCAAGTTAATCCGTCATTCTTGGTTTAATTTCTACCCCGAAGCAAGAGACTTTGCAATGGAGCAAAACAAAAAAAAATGGTTCATTCCTCTCTCAGACGCACTAGGGAGGTTGAATAGTTTGAGCCCTGACTTGGTATATGTAAGTACACAGGAACGCACGGACGCCTATTTTCGCAGTGCTCCTCACTGAAGTGGAAAACAAAAAAATGCGCATATGTTCCTCTTGACAACACAACGCATAACTCAAAGGGCTTTTTCTTTTGATATCTTTTTGTAGTTCGTGATGAAGACAGGCAACATAGCCCTGACCCTCCATATAGCTCCTCTACCCTTCCACGTGCCGATGCATGGTCTACTTTGGCAGTGAGGGTGGCGGTGAAGGGTAACTAGATTGGTAATGGCAACGAGTACCATGACTTATATATGTCGTGATACAGGCCATGGCTTTTTTTAGAGCTCCACTCTTTTATTTTTGAAACAGGTCCTTTATCCGATTAGTAAAACGAATCGTTTATTTTTAAAGCGATGCCTAAATGTTCTAACTGATGCCGTTGTACGCCAATACGCCCTCTAGGAAAGCCAACTTTCTTTGACGATAATGATGAATTATCGTGGGTGGAGTGCAAGAAGAAAAAAGCCCTTCTCGTGGGAGGAATCGAAACTTCGTCCCTCACGTTATGGAGGCGGCGTCATATCCACTTGCTCGATTTCGACATTTATTTTTCTCCGGCCTTTTTTTTGCCTGGCTTCGACAATACGCAACACATCGCACACCAACAGTGTAAATGATCATAGAACACCATGTTAAAGCTGCCCAACTGAGGGCTAGAGATGCCATTTATTATTCCCTAAATGCCCTAAGCTTTTCTCTTTCTGGCAGCCACACATGCGATACCGTTCGAGATTTAGTAACGTCCACAAAGAGAACAACGCTCAAATACGAGCGCATAACTGCGGGTAGCGATTCGCAACTTGCCCCCCAAAGCCAAACGTGAGGTCTATGGAGTGCACACCCGAGAGTTACCGTGGGGGGCATTCTAGAAAAGCGGTGCGTGCCTCCAGAGTAGCGCGTACTCGCAGTGTGGGATTGACCAAGCAAACATCTGTACGGACAAAGCATCGCGTCTAATCATAATCATCGATCGTTAAACGGAGAGATGCATGATTTTCCGGGAACGTCTAAGTAGGTACGTGGTATTAATTATTGTGCTTGTTATCTCTCGTCACATCAGTTGATATTTCTTTTTGTTCCTGTGACTGTTGGTAAGTTAAACATGTATGTAACGAATGTCTAGTTAACTAATTCCTGGATATAACGAACCTATTGAACTTCCACCGCCCTAGAAGCCCATGCGTTTTCGGCGCCTATCGAAGGCATTGCGGGTTGAAGGCATTGCGGCTCTGGTGAATAAAATGAATTGCATTGAATTTAATTGAACGTAATGTAACGAACTCGCTAAGGTGATTGGAAATCGTTTCGTGCACTTTCACATCGAAATCTCTCGGTGAAACGCACTAATTTACCATTTATTTGGACTAATTCTAGGAGCTGGCAGCTACGAAACCGAATGGCACAAAACAAAACTCGTCATGACGATGAGGAGGATGACGATAACAGCGGCTAGCGCCATATCATGGCTGAAGTAGCACCAACTGCAGGTTTTCTCTTTGTGGTGTAACTAAGTGGCAAGAGTAACTAAACATCAATTTGTTTGGACGTACCGCAAACTACTGCAAACTACCGAAAGCGCACTTGTGATTGTGCTGTCGGCTCGAGAGTGAAGTTTTGAATCGCTATGTCTGCCTGTCAAGGTGCAGTCCCGCGTCTTCACTGCTACCTGCGTTGTCGGTTCGCAAATGATGAGTATTGCTGCCAGAACACAAAATCTTTTCTCTTTTAAAGACAAGAGCGCATTTTTAAATTCCGTTGTTCCCAATGCAGTTCCTTACGTAACACCCTTCAAAGGATTTCGAGTTAGAAAAAGACCGCCAATTTTGTGAAAAGGCGACTTTGTATCATACGTTCGGTTTGTGGAACCCGTTTAGAACCAAAAAGTATAAAAAAAAACGCAATGCTTAGGTTACGTTTGTGACTACTTGGACGAGTGACTTTGCTTCATTGGAGTACCCTGTAGTGCCTAAGGTTGTGCGAAAGCAGAAGCGTCACATCTCGCAGCTTTTTACAGTGAATTAAATGCTTTAGGAGTGAGTTCACCTTCAGTGACGTCCGCCATTTAAATTTTGTTTTGGCTTCATTTGCGATCAGCTTCGGCTGGTTGAAAGGGCCTGCCTGGTAGCGACCGCCCAGGGACTTCTGGACTGAGAAGACCCCGCATTGCCACTACTACAAAAACTAATATAGAAATAAAGTTTATTCCTCCGCCTTCTACTCCTCATGTTTGCAAGTCTTCACCCAAAACCTGCATGTAACGAAAACACGGATGTAACAAACATTGAGCGCTTGTCAACTTCGTCATATAAAGTTTTAACTGTACAATACTTTCCTAGCAATGTAGCAACTTCTACTGTTGCCTAGTTTTAATCCAAAATCTCCTTCCACAGTGATATCTCTGTCCAATTTGACAATCCCCATGATTGGCTACGTGTCAATATACTCCTGGCTTCGACTAACGAACCATAGGCAATAATTATTTGTCTTGGAAGGAGGCCTATAGTGCTCAAGTTACTGATATCGAACATGACGTCGTCATTTCTTGGCACTGTGACTGTTGTACAACAAATGAGGATCCATTCTTCACCGTCAAGGGTGCGCTTCTCCCCGTTCGCGACAAAATCGTGACATCTCCTCGCGTTACACACTCACCCATATCTGTATGCTGATTGTGTTTGCTCAATGGTTACTAGACTATTTACTCGTCTGATTCAAACATTAATATCAATGCCCTGCAGAAAGCATGGGAGGTTTTGTGACCATATCATTAAACATTTTCTCTCAGGCTAAACAAGTTTTTTCATAATGGTTTTACAATTGCATAGCTGCTAAAACAATCGCATGTTTACGTCTTCTGAAATAGTTGCGCGGAAACACTTTATCCAATAGAATTTTTATGGGCTGCATTGGCATTTGTTTCCGGCTTTGGGCAGGCCTGAAACGTTGACACCCACACAATACGTGTATACCCAATAAAGGATGCCTTGTCCTGCGCGCCCATGCGTGCGTGTAGGCGTGTGTGACTGTACATCCTTCACTTGCATTCGCACTCTATGTTCTGAAAACTCGCTTGGAATTGGGGTAGTGAGTGTAGATTTTGTCTACCTTCTGCGGCTGTACCAGGCACTACCTGGACAGATAAGAGCTGCTGAAGCAATCTAGCACGTCCGAAAATGCTTGTCCCCTATCAGAATTTTACCCTAATGGTGCGTGCCCACCAGAAAACTGATATTCCCGCGTTACGACTCACTAATAAAGTGGGCCTGAACCACTACAATTGGTGTCCCCACAGTAACTCCCCAGCAAACTTTTCTCCAAGCCATCGAAAATGAAGACTTAACCTTGATCACGAATCCAGAATGTCCCACCAGGATAGGAGGCCAAACTAGCAGGGACACCTGCCCGGATCTCGCAATAATCAAGAACGCTGAAGGAGTACACTGGTCCAATCTAGAGGAAACACTAGGTAGTGACCATTGTATAATAACCTCATCCATCCCCACTGCGATGATCCGGAGAACCTTAGGAGAAGCCAAAATCACCAATTGGGAGAAATACAGAAAAAGGTCTTCTTCATTATTGGAAATTAGAAATATAAAAGAATGGAGTAAAAAACAGAAACAAACATATCAGGACGCAACAATAGCGGTGAAACGCACAAACTTAGAACCAAATGTAGACAAACATTTACTACATGGGAAGCAAGGCGTAGTCTGGTCAAGAGGTGGAAAAGGCAAAAGCGCAACAAGAAGCTCAAGAACAAAATTAAAGAACTGACAACGAGAGCACGGGAATACGCAGACCAGCTCGGACAACAAAATTGGGCCCAGTTTTGTAACTCCTTGAAAGACACGTTGAGCACCTCAAAAACCTGGGCCATTCTCAGAAGCATGATTGACCCAGCCAATTCAAGGACCGAAAATAATAGAACCTTAAAAAAGCTAGCGCATCAGTTTCAAGGCACGAACAAAGAATTACTGAAAGCCCTGAAAGACAAATTCCTGGGCACACAGAAGACGGCACCCTGCAACCTACCATACGAGGGAAACCGAAATGAAGCCCTGGACGCAGAAATAACTAAAGAAGAAGTTAGGGCGGCAATCAGAGCGGCACAGAAAAACACCGCCGCGGGTGCGGACCGCATAACAAATGCAATGATTAGAAATTTAAGCGAAGACCATATAGAGGCACTAACAAAGTACATAAATGAAGAACTCTGGACAAAAGGAGAAGTCCCACAGGAATGGAAACATGCCGAAATAATAGCCATCCCCAAGCCAGGGAAGAAACCAGGAATCGAAGCGCTTAGACCAATCTCACTGACATCATGCTTGGGGAAGGTCTACGAAAGAATAATATTAAGAAGGCTACAGAACTACTTGGAAGACAACGACCTCTTACCGCACACCATGGTAGGCTTCAGAAAAGGCCTATCTACGCAAGACGCCTTCTTGCTCCTGAAAGAAGAGGTGCTCACCAACATTCCCAAGGGAAGTGAACACATAATCATGGCCCTGGACTTAAAAGGGGCTTTTGATAATGTGTCACACTACGCAATTTTAAAAGAGCTCAATAACCTCCATTGCGGAGAGAGAATTTACAACTATGTAAAAGCTTTTCTATCAGACAGAACTGCAAGCATAGGACTAGGGGAAGTCAGATCCAAAAGGCTCAAAATGCCCAACAAAGGCACACCTCAAGGATCTATATTATCGCCCTTACTCTTCAATGTAGCGATGATAAAGCTAGCAAAAAAACTCCAGGAAATACCAAACATTAGCCATACGCTATATGCGGATGATATAACCATATGGACAACCAAAGGCTCATTGGCCCAAAAGGAAGAAGCACTTCAAGAGGCGGCGAACTGCGTAGAATCTCTCGCCAAGGACAGCGGCCTCCGGTGTGCTCCAGAGAAGTCAGAAATAATCAGGGTCTATAACAGCAGTTACAAAAGCCCGGGAGACCTAAATGTCATTCTGGAAGGACAAAAAATCAAAGAAGTCTCATTAATCAGGATACTCGGACTCTGGATACAGAGCAACCCAAAGGCCAACTACACTATACAGATGCTCAAGAAGACCACACAGCAAATAACACGAATAATCAGAGGAATAACAAGAAACAAAACAGGAATGACAGAAGAAGACACTCTCCGTCTGGTACAAGCCCTGGTGGTCAGCAGAGTGGCGTACAGCCTACCATATCACCGGCTAAACAAAGAACGATCAAATAGAAACGATATTAAGGGGAGCTTATAAAACCGCAATCGGACTTCCTCAGTGCACGGCCACGAGTAAGCTACAAAAACTGGGCGTAACAAACACCTTTGAGGAGATCAAAGAAGACACGCTGATCGCTCAAAAACAAAGGCTGCAACTCACTAGAACAGGCCGAGCCATACTCGAAAGAGTAGGCACACCCGCTGATAAATTCAACATCACAAGTAAAGTCGACCTCGACAAGGACATACGCAGAAACTTATTTATATCACCAATACCAAGACACATTGACAAGACAGCCCACCAAGGAAGAAGAAAAGCAAGGATAGCATATCTAGAAAAAAAACTTCATGGAGACCCTAACACACTCTACACTGACGCAGCAATGTACAAAAACAACAGAGATGCGGTGGCGGCTGTCATAGATTCTGACCACAACTTAATAGATTGCTTGACTATTAAGAATACCAATCCCGAGGAAGCGGAGACCGCAGCAATAGCCCTTGGTTTCGCCCACGGAGAGAGACAACAGAAGAGCCTGCACATAATTACGGACTCCAAGCAAGCATGCTACGACTTCGTTAAAGGAAGAATACCACGGGTGGCAGCAAACATACTGAACAAGATCAAAGGAAGACCCCATGGCACGCACAGATTGACCTGGACCCCCGGTCACGAGGGATTGGCGGGGAACGAAGCGGCTAACAGCACTGCCCGAGAATTGACGAACCGGGCGGGTGACAGCACGCCGTTTTTAACCCCACTTCCCAACGGCTATGGGGAAAGACTGGAAGCACTCAGGGCAGCCAGGGCACTCTACCCGCCCCCTCACAAAAAGCTAAACGCAATGGAAGCCACCTCCTGGAGACAGATTCAAACGAATACTTATGCGAACCTCCACAGGTATAGCCTTATTTACCCAGGAAAATACCGATCAGAATGCCCAACCTGCGGCAGTACTCCCACACTATACCACATCACCTGGGAGTGCAATAGCAATTGGCGTGAAGATACAACACCAGAGAAAAAACTGGAGCTATGGGAGGCAGCCCTGGCCAGTTCGAGCCTGGAAGACCAGATTCATCTAGTCAACCAGGCCCGGGAGAAGGCCAGACTCAGTGGAGTCCTGGACTAGGGACCCCACCCATCAGCGTCACCAAAAGTCTTGCTTTTCAATAAACGTTTGTTCCTCCTCCAACCAAACATACCCCCAAACAGCATTCATTCGTCCCCTTCTAGCACTGGTACACTTCATATAATGGTCCTGTTTGGAGAGAGAGAGAGAGAGAGAGAGAGAGAGAGAGAGAGAGAGAATCAACTTTTATTGAGCCCTATGAGATATTGGCTAGTGCACGCAGGCACCGTATGGAGTGGAACCCTCTTTTCGGGTCCCATATACGTCTCGCAGCTCCTGGCCTCTGGCTGCCAGCGCGAGCTGGATCGCCAGGTCGGGGCTAGACAACAAGGTCTCCCATCGCTCTCGGGGATCGGATTACGGTCTGCTGTATTCGGCTCAATTGCGGGTGAGGCCTGGGAAATCTGCATCTACGCTCTCTGTACATTCCAGTAATTTCTCTATAGCTCGTGACGGGGCGCAGCTGCGCCGGCTCGTCCTCGGCCCGGACGGGTAACTCTCGGGCGTGGTGGTCGGCGAGTTCGTTTCCTTCCACATTCAAGTGAGCCGGCACCCACACGAGCTCTAAGGCTCGCCTCGGGGGCCTTCGCTTGGACAATATCGCATGTGCCGCGGGGAACACCCTCCCTTTTCGGAAGCTGGCGTACCCCTTCTTAGAGTCCGTTACTATAGTGCGAGCCGTCGGATGTGTTAGCGCGAATGCCACGGCAACTTCCTCTGCTTCGATCGATTGGGTCGTGCGGAACGATGCGCAGGTCACCAGGGTGTCTATGGTGGTCACCGCCGCCGTAGCCTTGGTTCCGTACTTGGAAAGGGCCGCGTCCGCGTAGAGGATGTCGGGGTCCTCTTCTAGCTGGAGGGACAGCGCCCTGGCACTTGCGGATCGCCTCCCTTCGTTTTTCCCGGGCTCATGTTCCTGGGAAAGGGCTTGGTCTTTACGACGTCCCTCCACTCGGTAGGTAATGTCTGGGTGTCTGCTTGTGGTTCGATGCTCCATCCCACCTTGCACAGGACGGCCCGTCCGTGTTCCGTCTGACTTAGTCTGATCCTTCGGTTAGAGAGCTGGGCCTCCACCATTTCGTCCACCGTGTTGTGCCTATCCATGCCCAGAAGTTTCTGCGTGGACGAATGGACGGGCAGTCCCAGGGCGAGCTTGGTCGCCTTTCTTACCACCGTGTCCAGGGCCTCACGGTCCGCCCTCGTCAGCTGGAGGTACGGGACAGAGTAAGTGATGCGGGACACGATGAACGCCTGCACCAATTTCAGGGCGTCGTCTTCCTTGATTCCTCAGTTCCTATTGGTGACTCTTATGATCATGCTCGAGATCTGCTCGGAGACGGTCTTGATCTCGTGTGTGGCCGCGGTGGCCTTGCCGTAGTTACGCATCAACAGGCCCAGGATGCGGACCTGCTGTGTGGGCTCGATCTTGGTGCCGTCGATCGTGACGGTCACGTTCGGTGGCGGTTCCTTCTTGGGTCTACCTGGCTGCACCATCAACAGCTCCGACTTCTGTGGGGCACAGCTCAGCCCGCAGGTCGTGGCGTTCTCATGAACGGTGGTCGCCGCCCTCTGCAAGGTTTCTTCCACCCAGGCTTCGGAACCCGCTCGGGATGTCCACACCGTAATTGCATCGGCGTAGAATGCGTGGTCCACGCCTTCAAGCTCTTGGAGTAACCTAGGCAGAGGCAGGAGGGCCAGGTTGAAAAGCAGCGGCGACAATACCGACCCTTGCGGAGTGCCCCTGTCTTCGAGCTCGATCGGGGCGAACCGTTCCTCTCCTATCCTTATGGTCGCCGTACGCTTGGTCAGAAAGTTCTCGACGTAGCCGTACGTCCTACGGCCGCAGCCCGTCTTGCGGAAGTTCTCGAGCACGCTTCCGTGGGACACATTGTCGAAGGCCCCCTTGAGGTCCAACGCAAGTATCCCGCAGGTAGAGTGTCTCGTGGCCTTCTTGAACGCCAGTTTGTTTAGCTGGAGGAGGACGTCTTGGGTGCACAGGTGCTGGCAGAACCCGTACATAGTAGCCGGCATCTGGTTCGTCTCGTCCAAGAACCCTTGAGGTCTTCGAAGAACCATGCGTTCCATGACCTTGCCCACGCAAGATGTGAGCGAGATCGGGCGCATGTTCTCCATTGTAAGCGGTTTGCCCGGCTTTGGAATAAATCTCACTTTTGCTTCCTTCCATTCCGCGGGTAGTTCCGAGCTCCTGGACCACATCAACCTGGCCTGTTCGGGGGAAGTTTAAAACGCCGGGTCTTTCCCTTTCTTCCCAGCGCGCAACGCACGAGAATCCTCCTCCCAGATGGCTCACGCTAAGAGAAAGACAGCGAAGACATCAATGCTGCCAATTCTACAGCCCGCGTTATCATATTTCCTTCTTTTCCTTCTTCCACCAAGGGTGTAGGGCCTGCTATACACCTCTTTCTGTCTCTTTGTCATGAGCTATAATTCTAGGCCTTTATACTCAGGCTGTCCGACAAGATCCTCTGGATTAACTTCATTGTAAGGTTTG
Organism: Haemaphysalis longicornis; assembly: GCF_048455015.1. Classification (NCBI taxonomy): domain Eukaryota; kingdom Metazoa; phylum Arthropoda; class Arachnida; order Ixodida; family Ixodidae; genus Haemaphysalis; species Haemaphysalis longicornis. Next base: position 2,618,161 of record NW_027526352.1, on the reverse strand, counting down.
TCGGCTGTTGTATTAATTTGAAATAATCATGACGGCGCCCACGCACATTTGCTGGATGTAGCCCCTTTATTGCCTCACGATGTTGACTGCGGCTCCATATGCTCAGATGACTTCGGCAGAGATGCGCTCTGCCTGTGTTAACCTGCATATTTTTTCCCTTTTTCTCTGTTCGAGTCAGTGTGTGTCCATTTTTTGTGGTTACGTATGAGAAAGAAGTATAGTAAATGGAAAAGGAGTAAAATAAACGAATCAGGCTGAAATATTTTTCAGAGTTGTAAAAGTGGATCCACGGCCAATTCCCTAAATGGGTACGCGTGAATAATCGGTGCTCGTCTTCGCACATGTGGGCCTCTTGGATACGGGCGATTCTTTCGCATTCGGTCATTTTCGAACAATATTGAAGCGGACACTGTAAGGTAAGCGAGCACTGCCTTACTGCAAATAGACGCGCCCTTCTGAGCAATGCTTGCTCAGCGTATAACAGACTGTACTGAACTTTTACGTGCTATGGATACTGCTGCTTGTACCGGTTGGGCCTAAATTCTGGCGCTGCCAGTGAGACTACGCCTAGGTAAGGGTCTCAGATTCCAGTTTTATAAGAGGCGATAACATTTACGTTTACAATGAAGGTTCTCTAACATTCAACAGAGCATTGTTCCTTGAGGTTTGCCTGCCCGAGTTAGAATGACTTTCACTGAGGTGCTGTCCTAGTGAGGTCAGAGTATTGATTTAAAAAATACCTAGATTTTAGTAATTATGCCAGGGTCAGCATTTCGTTTGCCCTAGTCACAGGACGTAGCAAAGCGAAGGAGGCTGCTCGGCGTCACACGCCGTACCAACACATGTCGGCAGGACGCTTTGGGAACATGGCCGCTGCCCTACCTGTGCCCCCTGGTGCCCGCCCACGTGTTGTCTACTCATGAGAGGAACATCGCTTTGAGTCTCACCGCCCCCAGCCCGTTCAGCCTCCACTGGCTTCCCCTTATGCCTTCCGTAGTGCAGGTGGGAACGTTTTCGCTCGGAACACAAAAGCTTTGCTGCCCATTCAGACTGGGTCGAGTATATCGAAGTGCCAGCAACTTGAAACAGACATACCGCATATTATCTGCGCCCGCCACGCGGGCACGCAAGGCACATGGGTATGTGTGCTACACGAGCTTAACATGAATATACCTGTTGTCTCTAACTCCAAGGCAGAATATTGGACAAGTGCACTAAGATTTATGCAAAATTTTAGTGTACGTTTCTTGCACTCCGAGTACTCTTGAATGTCGAGCGTAACAGCTCTAAAGGCTTACGTATATCACCCTCACCTTTGAACACTACGGAAATACCAGGCTTAGCATTGTTGCATACGGGAAGGCGTGCCCGAGCCGAGCTCCGTCGCATCAGACATGCGTGTAGTAGGGTGGTGAAACCAGCGGCCAGCCAATGTAGCTGCCTCGAAGATGACCAGAAGCTGAAGGCAAACCTAACTTGTTTACGTCATGGTTTGAGATCGGCGGACACCAGACACGAGCAATGCCCCGACGGGCGAGGTTGCAATACATGACGCGAACAGAGTGACCGCACTGATTCACTGTTCAAACAGGAAGGCACAGCTCTTGGGGGGGGGGGGGGGGGGTCTTATTTATAACCAAGTGCTAACGGTCACAGCGAGCGTTCTCTCTAGATTATAACACGACACGAACGTAAGAGACATACACAACACTCTTTCCAGGGTTCGTGAGCGGTCGGTAGTAGGGCAACGCCACCGAGACTGGCTCAAGGACGTGGGGCTGCCTCTGTGACGTAGACGTGTTGGGACCCGCGGATGCGTAGGAAGGCTACAACAGAAGTTGTTATTTTAGTTTTGTGCTTGGCTGACTTCATTGCGGCTACACGTGTGATATAATGTATAAAATTAGGAAGGAAAAGACAGAGCAGACCACTGCTTTCTACACCCATCAACGTTTTATTGATTTATTTGTTAGAGTTTGCAGCTTCCGCTTCTTAGTCTTGGCTGCGTCCGGCGCTTCGTTGTTTAATCGCATGCCAAGGTTCTTTAGCAGACTGTTGGTAGTGCATCACTATATGTATTTCAGCACCACTTCATGTCTGCGCCCCTGTTCGCAAACGTCGAAGTCTGAAGGCTACTCGTCGCTGAGCAGTTCCAGTGTTAGTTTCGTGGCCACTTTACGTTGGTTTTGAAATTTTACAAATTCGGCACATTTGGAAAGCTCTTTCACAACACTGTAATTATGAGCCACAGCATTCGCAACTGGCATTGCTGGGTAAACCAGTCCTCCGCTGTCAGTTTCTTTGACCAGACTGTACATCTGATTTTCGGGCGAAACTGCGGCAGTTTTGTCAATTGTAAACAGCGCTTTGCATTCGTCACATTTAAACCTCGGCACAGCGATGCGCACCGGGTAACCAGCAACATAGGCAATCACTGCAATGACATCCTTCATCTTTGATAGCGCCTCCTGGGTCGAAACAACGTTGAATTTTCCACTTGGCACAGCTGCCTGCATTTGGAGCTCTCCCCAAATCTGATTTTGGTCGTTGTCGACTGTGGACGCCCTGCTCATTTGCGGTGGTGTGCTTTGCAGTCCTAACATGTTCTCAAACTCATACATTTGTCTTACGAACTAATGATACTGCGAGCCAGCCAGTCGTCGGTAGCAACCAAAACGGTCTACCAGAAGGTCTGTTTGGAAATTCCCAAGAAGCACAAACGACATCTTGAGCTCCTCGAAGATATATGCACACATTTCAATGAACGCCCGAGTCGTCCGAATCAGAGTGCCATGTGTCTGATCAGACAACTTACAGGCATCCGCTCTCCTTTCCTTCAAATCCTCCAACCTATGCAAAAAATTGTTGAAGAAGAAAACCCCGGAGTTGCATGAAGAGGGCCAGAAGGGTCTTTGCAAGTCACCACTTAGTGTCAGTCTTTTGAAAGGAGTCTTTACATCAATGAAACTGGCGGTTTCATCGTGGTGCTTCAGGTTGTGCTTGACTCCAATGACTCGAAGTGCATCGATCCTTTCCGGACTCGCTGAATACCTTCAAAGCAGGTTTAACATCCTCTTTCTCGATGTCTAATTGAGAAACAGCTTTTTTAGACAAAGTGTAGCCGTAGCCAAGCAACTGCTCACTCTCTAAATGTGCGCGTTTTTCACTGCCTTGAAATACGCACACTGCATGTGCAGCTGCGCTGCTGGGCCTGGTTCAAACTCGGGGAACCAGAAGCACTGGTCGTTTTGTTTTAACCACTTGTTTCGCAGGCACATTAGTAAATGCACTGGGTCAATGACAAAAAACAATGGCCTTTGAGGTGATTTATTTTGACACGAATTTTATTTTTACCAGTGATTTATTTTGACACGAATTTAGGGGCCTTGCTCCGCGAGTACTTAAAAGAAACCATTGCACTTCGATGTACTGCGTTGTTGTCATTCAGAACACACATCACTTTATGTTATTTTTTTAAGCCACAAATGCCAACTCCTAAAACGGTGAGCAGAAACTTTCCATTAGCCTTATGAACAGGTACAATGTGTTTTACCTCCTCTAACTTCCTCATCAGGCTGTGTACCATAAATACAAATGCGCCATTTGCTACTAGTGCGTTGTTCAGCGCGATACCAGCGACGGCGCTTCCCCCATAGTCGAAAAATGGCTTTAGATAAATTTCGTCCACAATCAAAGTCGCGTAGCGATGCTGCTCATTCCACTCGAATATCTTCTTGGCCATGTAGCGGAGGAAAGTGTTGTCTTGGTGCTCTAGGTGGGGGTTCATTCGGAGAGACGAACATATTGACATATGCTCCTCGGGTGTGGCATCATGATGCTCCCGTGACCGCGCATGTACTTGTACGCGTGAGGCGATACACTAAATAGTACTCAGCACTAAACCATGAATTCAACTGAGCTGCTTCGTTGTTCGTTTTTGTTGACATTAACTTCACTTGCCAGCGAGCAGTTAATGGTCGGGGTGTTATCGTTTTCTTGTGCTGTGGATATTTCTCTCGGAACACAAGCGACAGTCTCCAAGATGTCTCTGGCTCTCTGGTTGAGTTCTCAGAGCTTGAACTCTGGGCACTCTCGAACCCCTCGACTCTTTTCAGCAACTCCAGCAGCCGTCGTTTGCTGTCAACCGCGGACGGAACTACCATTCTGGACCCGAGCCGCGAGCCGCTTCACTGATGCTTTTGCGACGTTTGAAATAGGAGTTACGTCGATTTTTACGACAACCTAGTACTTAACCTAAGGAGCGTTACTGTAACAAATATGAGCTAAAATGACATTTTCGTTGCATTCGATGAGATTCCAAAATGTCAGCTTCTTGTCTTGAACGAAGTTTGCGACGTGTTTCAAATCGCAAAGCTTATCTGCTCCGTTCTCTTTCTTGACAGTAAGAATTGACTCGGCGAGCACTTTCTCAAGGGAAGCTGCCTCTAAGCGCATTCGCTTGCTCTCTGGATCCTCTCTTCCAGTGCGTTCTATGGACAGGTAGCTTGCACAACCAGGGAATACCGGCGGTACTGCATCAGCTCGAAGCAACAAACGTGAGAGTGGTGCGGTCACTGTACGGCCTGTGGCTTGTCAATACAGCTTGTTTACCGAATGATGTCTTCGGCTTTAAAGAGACGCTCGCACACCCAAACAAAATTACATATCCTAGCATCAGTACGGCTACATTTTAACAGCAGCGGTACATCGAGGGCTTTGCATGACGCGTTTAGGCGGAGCGTGCTAAGAAAATCATAAAGCATTCACAATGTCTTACCCTGGAGTTTGCTGACATGACCAGGTTTTCACGTGGAATAGCACGTATCCAGGCGTGGCTTGCTTCATCGTCTTGAGGGAAAGAAAAACGACATGCAGCTTGGGGCCTGTCTTGTAATTCCCATTGCACCATGGCACACAAAAATGTCGAGGCATTTCGCCGTTGATTTTAACTCGGCAGAAGCCTGTTCGGCACACATAACACGCGATAAACACCGATGTCACAACCCGTTGCGGAATCACGAACATAAACGAATATTCAAGCAGCAACAACTATTTTAATGCATGCGTCCGTGCAACGGACGCTCACAGCACGTCGAAACATGCCCAGACATGCCCGCCACGCTGAGGCCAACTTACGCCGCTGCGGGGACCAACGCCACATAGCGGTGGCGTGTGCCACTTACTCATGACGTGTATTTACGGGCGCGCTGGAGTGCCCCGGTCTGGAAAGAATTTCCTCTAGGTGGCGTTGAGATGCGGAACACGTCGAGTGCGAGAGAGGGGAGAGAGGAGGTCGCAGAAGCAGCTTCCGCATCATTCGGACAAGTTGGGGAATGGCTGGTCTGAGAACGCCGAAGTTTGAACCGCGCCGATAGGTGCGGCACTTTGGTGCCAATCCCTCCATCATCTGACCACCGTAGGGAGGCGCCAGCGATGCAGCCTTGTAGCAGCTTGTTTGAATTCGTCGGCTGCAGCGTAAGGCACCGACAGGGAAGCCTGCTAGAAAGGCGCGCGTAGGGGAGGCTTTGCCACACAGCCGAGGAGTGTTGCACAAACCCCAAAGCATTGCGGCCCGCTGATTCGTAACAGCATGGTATTTTTTGCCACGCAGAAGAAATCGCCGCATTCAAACCAAAATTGAAATCACAACATCTTTACCGACGATCTCACACATCGTTTCATCTTTTTTTATTACTATAAATTGAACATTCCTGGTTGCAGCACTAGTCTATTCTTTATACATTATTTAGGAAAAGCTACCAATATATGCCATCGCCACCGGTTTCAATTTAGACTGTAACCGGTGCGTCTGCCTTTAGAACTACTATTCAGCAATACTTTTATTATTCCACCTTCGTCTTTATTGGTTTTGAACTTTGTGTGGTTGATTTTTGTATTTCAATATTGTGTTTTTTGTATTTCTTGTTAACTACTTCAGCACAAACGTAACTTGCGTAAAATTGTGATTGTCTTGTCACTTCTGCCTTGGATTTGTAACCCTGCCCTGTTGAATAATTGAAAATGAAAAATAAATAAAACTTTATTTTTGCTTCCACCCTTCTGTAATTCCCTCCAGCCTCGAAGATACAATAAATGAAATGAAATAGCAATATAGCTGCCTCCGGAAGAAATTCTGCCATAATTTCAATCGGCGGGCCAAGGGTTTCATCATCATCATCATCAGCCTATCTATGCACACTTCAGGACAAAGGCCTCTCGAATGGATCTACAGTAATCCCGGTCCTGTCCTAAATGCGACCAATTCATTGCCGCAAACGTTTGGATCTCATGTGCCTATCCAACTTTCTGCCGCTCCCTGCTACGCTTGCCCGCTCAAGGGATTCGCCCTGTTACTCTAATGGCCAACAGTTACCTTGACTTCTCATCTCATGCCCTTCCCACACCCCAAACCCAGTTCTTCTCCTTACTTTATACTAATATGTCCTTGCAAAGCGGATTGCTTTTTTTATGAGGAGTGCATTTCCCGGCGGAGAAGAACGAGGCGTTCGGCCGTTAAACAAAAGAAGAATGGTATTTACGGCACAGACACAGAACAACCACAAAAACTAAAATTAACATTAGCTAACAAGTCCAGTATGTACGAAAGGAAGTCCTACCCACAAAATAGTTCGACCTTTCTTTCGGGAAGTCGATGGCTGGCTCGACCTGGTGGCGCTGGCGCTGTGACCTTGAAGTTTGCGCTGGCCGTTGCAAAGTAGCGAAGTGCCGTAGAAACACGTGCTCACGCTGGCGGCTGGTGTGGTGCAAGTTCTACGGACGTGGCTGACAATCATGAAGGCGGAAGGGCGGATGTGGCTCGGCCTGCGTGTCTCCTGGAAGTTCGCGCCGAGCAGAGAACTCGCAGATCATCATGCTTCCCCCTCCAACAAATCGCCTCACTTCCGCTTCCTTCCCTGTTCTTCCTACTTCTTCCCCGCGAGCTCTTTGCGACACCAGACCGAGCACTGCGTCGTCTATACTTCTCGTACTTTTTTTCCTCCTCACACACGCCCTCATCGGAAGATGTGTTTTCGGGAAAACAACTTCCCGTAAAACGCTTCCTGGTAGTCACATCATTCTCCAGTCACTGTACGCACACTGCACCACCTATCGCGAATATCAATAACACTGTTCTCAATCAGGCATCAACCATTACTCACAAACCATAAATGTCAAATTAAGAAAAGTCGTCATAGTATTTTTAAAACACTAAGTAGCAGAAGGGGCACAGAAAACAAAATGCAATTCAGCTACTTCGCGACGCCAAAACCTAGCGGTTAGTTTTAAACAGCGTGCCGCCAATAAACCATCTCCAATACTATAACAATCACGCCTACAGAGCTCAACAGAGAAGTCAAAGCCTAAATTTCTTATTTTACGAAAAGCAAGATTTAAGGTTCTACATTTCACTGCCACTTCTTCATTCCCTCTTTCCCAAAAGTGAAAAAAATATTTCGCTGTTATTACCCTTGTCCTTAATATTTTACACCTTTACAAAAACTACCACAGACAAAAATTCTGTAAATTATTTTCTCCGCTCTTTCACTCTCGTCTTGGCTGCTGATCATATTGCGCTGCCTGGAAACTCAGTGGCCCACGAAGCTTCTCGAGCTTTGGGGGAGGTCGCCGCCAGGGGGCGAGGAGTGCCGACGCATGTACACGTCGCTCCGCCTTTGGACTCCAAATTCGGCGATATTTTGACCCAACGTGACAAGAACTCATCATCACAAGATCCGGGAAGGTCACCCGACCATGTGGAACTAAAAATCACAGGTGGGCGACCATTCTTAGAGATTTCGTGAAGCTTTTTCGAACATCGACGGGAGCCGCCACGCTAACCCTAACCTCGCTTTCGGCCACGCCGGAGCGGGGCCGGGCGCGGCCCGACATCGGCGGGTCCCCTTATCGGAGCGGCGCTAGGACAACGCCCACTCAGAAAGATGGCCACGGCCATGCGTGTGGAAGTAGACGGCGTGGAGATTGATCCACAAACATGCACAAGATCGAATGGATGGAGGACGGCAGGAGAAAGAATCAAGAAGACGAGCGCCGACGCGGTAGGCCTACCGCCGGCGCCCGGCAACAACAGCGAGCGCGCCAAGGCCACGCCTTGCCGCCCGCCCATTAACAAAGGCAAGCTGTTGAAGAGAGCCCGGATGCCGGAGCTCCCGCGCGGCGATATGAAGATAATCGTGCGGCCGCGTGGAGGACTCCGGGTCGGCGACGTGACTCGAGTAGAGCTGTGCAGGGCTCTGACGGCGGCGGCGCAGATCGCAGCAGAAGATTCAAGAGAAGACGTGGTGTGTCCGAACAGCCACCAGAACATCCTTGTAATCAGCACACCAAGACGGGAGAATGCGGACCGCTACACATCGGTGGAACGAATTGACGTCCACGGAACTACGCACGAAGTCTGCGCCTACGAGGCGGCCCCCCACGGCACGGTGAAGGGGGTCATTCGGGACATTCCACTGGAAGATACCGCCCAGGATATCCAAGAACAGGTCGTTCAAGACTACAACGCGACGGCACTCCAGGCCAACCGCATCGGTAGGTCTCGGTCTGTGGTTATCGCTTTTGCGGGGCGAAAGGTGCCAAGATACATACGATATGGCAACCTTCTGATGGAGTGCACATTATACCGCAAACAAATCGAGGCCTGCCATGCGTGCGGCAGACTGGGGCACCGTATGGATGTGTGCCCCGAACCCAAAAACAAGATCTGTAGGGGATGTGGAGTAGCCAGGCCGGCGGAAGACCACACCTGCGAACCCAAGTGCGGACTGTGCGGCGGAAACCATCTCACAGCCGACCGAGTGTGTAAAGCTAAATACAAGACTCCTTACATCGTCCGCCAGAGAAGATGGCAACGAAGACATCAGGACCAGCAACAACGAGGACGCAGCCGGGACTGTAGAGGTCCTGCAGGCGGACCCCAACGCAGCGGCAGATCAAGATCCAAGACCCCCGCTAGGAGCGCTACCGGTCGCCAGCGCAGCCGCTCCCGTTCAAAGTATCGGCTGCGGGGCGGCGCAGGTGCCGTCAAGGACGCTCCCGGTCGAAGTCAACGAAGGGCAGCAGCCGCCGATGGGAGACGGCGGAACGAGCGGAGCCAATCACGCTGAGCGTCTCGAGACGGCGGAACGGGCCCGGGAACGAGGAGGTGCCGAGCAGGACGGAGCGGTCGAGATCCCGAGGAGGACCCGGAGACCAACGCGGACCAGCCGACACGAAGGTGGGCCGGGCTAGCGGGTCTCCCAAAACTCGCACGTTCGATAATGAGTTTCCTCCCCTCACTTCCCCTACCACCCCCACCCAGACAACCCCCAAGGAAAATGCAGAAATCGTAGAACTAAAGCAAATTATTACTCGCCAAAATGCCCAAATACAAGAGCAGAACGCTCAAATCAGAAATCTTATGAACAAGATAGAGCAGCTGGTCGCCAAGTCAGGGCAGGCTACTACTAATGGTCAGGAAGGGACAGCAGCTGTAGCTGAAGGACCACGCGAAATACCGCGCAGGAGGTCATCCCCTCCGACTAACGACAAGACGCCAGAGCAGCCAGACCAGAAGCAGGAGGCAATGGAGGCCGAAGAAGCCCCAGCCAACAAGCAAATTGCACAACCGCCAAAAGCCGCGGAACAAACGCAACTTACCCAAGGGGAGTCTGCGATCCTGACGGCGTTAGGACGGATAGAAGACCGCCTTAACACACTAGAAGCGAAACACGAAAGACAGGTATCGCGAGTTGCCGCGATTGAAGTTAGGATGAAATCCGCATCGCTGAAACGCGACCGGACGGAAAGGATTAAAGAGGCCATAGCAAAACGACGTGGCCGGGTCGATATGGTCAACAAGGATGAAGCAGAAAATAAACAGGAACAGTAAGCGAGGGGGAACCAGGGAGCGCACAGCGATATTTCAATAGAATTGCAGAGGCACCCGAAACAAAGATACGGAGCTTATGTTATATATGAACACACTAGAAAATCAACCTGCCATCATAGCACTACAGGAAACAAACGGAAGACCGAAAATCCCGGGGTATGTTACATACACCGACCCCACAGGAATGGGCACTGCAATCCTCGTAGAGAATCACGTGGCGGCGACCCAACACGTCACGCCTCAGGCAGGATGTGAGCACACACTCATCGAAGTACATGCAAGAGAAATTGGAAGCAAGAGTAACGTATTCATAATGAGCGTTTACTGCAGACCGTCTCAGAAGCAATATGATTTCGACCGCGTTGTGCAAGAGGCGAAAAGGTTGGCGGGGACCAGGCCGCTCCTGATCCTCGGCGACCTCAACGCCCCGCACACGCTATGGGGGTATAAATTTCAATCAAAGAGAGGCAAAGCTCTCGTCAAAACAATGGAGGACCAAGATGTGGCCCTATTGAACGAACCAGGGATTCCAACGCGAAGAGGGAACAGCGTAGCAAGAGACACTACACCCGACCTGTCGTGGCTGAGTGGGTCGCTCGACGTCACATGGAAGTGCGAGGACGAAGACCTGGGATCAGACCACAGCATCATCACCATCACGATACGGGGACCCAACTTCCAAGCCAAGTTAGGAAAAGTACGAATCACTGATTGGGACAAGATGCGAAAACACCCAGCAAGAGGATGTCGAGGAGGAACCCGACGACGGAATAGCAGAAGGACAGTCATACAAGGAGTGGGCCGACAAACAGAAGCAGGCACTTGAGAAGTTCACGCAAACAATCACGACGACAACGCAGACGCCTTTTTGTCGACACCAGACTCATTCGCATGTGGGCAGCCCGACACTCGTTAACCAAAAGGTGGAAGCGGCAGAAGCGCAACAGAAAGCTAGCCCGCCGCATAGCCCTACTAAACACGCAAATATCCGAATATGCAGCAAAGCTTAGCAAAGAAAATTGGCTGAAACTATGCGACAGTCTTCAAGGCCAACTCTCAGTGGGGAAGAGACATGGAGGCTGTTAAGATACCTCATCGACCCTACAGGAAATAAAACAGCAACCAACCGTACGTTGACGAAGGTGCTAAACACGTACGATGGTGATGGCAGCAGACTACTCAAGGCTTTAGCAGACAAATATCTCCAAACGGAAAAAGTACAGTACCCAACCCCGGAGGGATATGAAGGACCCGAAAATGAAGACCTGGACAGGCCATTCACCATCTCGGAGCTCTGGCTAGCTATCGACGAGAGCAATAAGAAGAGCGCCCCAGGAAAGGACGCTATAACATACAAACTCCTGACCAACATGAGCGGTAAGACGGCGCAGACTCTCCTAGAGCATATTAACAACGCATGGGAGAGCTCGCAGCTACCGCCGGAATGGAAGGAGGCGGAAGTCCGCTTTATCCCCAAGCCCGGCAAGGCCCCTTCCATAGAAAACATGCGCCCAATCTCGCTCACCTCTTGCGTTGGAAAAGTGATGGAGAGGATGGTCCTGCGCAGACTACAAGCCCACTTGGAGGAAACGGGACAAATGCCTGGAACCATGTTCGGCTTTCGGAAGCACTTTTCCACGCAAGATGTCATGCTCCAGCTACAGGAATTGGTCATCAAGAAGGCTACCCGAAACAGCCCAAGGGCAATCCTAGCCCTCGACCTGAAAGGGACATTCGACCACGTCACCCACGCCAGCATACTTACAAACCTGAACAAGACGAGGTGCGGACAACGGGCCTGCGGTTATGTCAAGAACTTTCTCGCCGCAAGAACGGCTAGCATCGCGGTTGGCAGCGAAAGGTCGGACCCTATTAAGCTTGGGGAGCGGGGCACCCCGCAGGGGGCAGTTCTATAACCCCTCCTCTTTAATGTGGCGCTCCTACCGTTGCCCCGCATGCTCGAGCAGATAGAAGGCATAGGACATGCCTTCTATGCAGACGACATCACGATATGGACTGAGCGAGCCGGATCGGAAGGGTGGATTGAAGAAACCCTCCAGCTGGCAGCGTCCACAGTCCACGACTATGCCAAGTCATGCGGTCTGAGCTGTGCACCACAGAAGTCTGAGCTCCTGGTGGTCCTGCCAGGAAAACCCAAAAAGACCCCGCCACCAACCATTTCAGTCACAATAGGTGGTACGGTGATCAAACCAACAGAGCAATGCCGGATCCTCGGTCTCCTCCTGCTAAACAACGGCAAGGCGCATGCTGCAGTAGGAAAAATTAAGAACAGCGCAGACAAAATTCTATCCATGCTCCGTCGGGTGGCTAACAGGAACAGAGGCCTGAAGGAGGACGACGCCATCCGACTGGTACAAGCGTTCATAATCTCGAGAATTACATATTCGGTCCCCTACCTCAGTCTCACCAAAACGCAGAAGAATACTATAGACACGATTATCCGCAAGGCAACAAAACAGGCCCTAGGCATACCTATTTATTCGTCAACCAACCGGTTGCAAGCCATGGGCTTACATAACACGGTCGATGAGTTGACAGAGGCCCATCTCTCTAGTCAGCGCGTCCGACTAAGCCAAACGGCCCACGGACGCGTAATACTCACCAAAATAGGATGGCGCATAGAGCCAATGCCTACAACAACGCCCCTGACCGAGAAATGGAAAGAGGTCATACACACAAAGCCCCTTCCCCGTAACATGACCCCTGGGAAGGACGATGGCAGGAGGGAAGCAAGAACACTAACCGTTTCCAAGCAACTAGACGGACACCCAGAAGTCCTCTACACCGACGCCTCACTACAGAAAGGCAGCGACCGCGCGGCAGCAGTCGTGACTGACAGGGAGCGGCTTGTTACCAGCGCCGCAATAAAGACCAAAAACCCAACGATGGCGGAGGAAGTGGCCACAGCCCTAGCACTCGTTCAACCGGGGGCAGAAGTAGTGGTCACAGACTCCAAAAGAGCGTACGGCAACTACCGCAGGGGGACGATCTCCTCAGTGGCGGCTGCAATCATCTCCAAGAAACGAGCACCGGGGAGAGCCATAGAGCTCACGTGGGTGCCCGCCCACTCAAAGGTAGCCGGCAACACCATCGCTGACTACCACGCCCGAGCAATGACCCTCCGGGCAGGGCACGACGCAGACACCCCAACCCCAGTGCTCACGTACAGAGATATAACGAGATCATTTCGAGAAGAGCGGCGCACCCTCCCTGAGCCACACCGCACCCTGACGAGGGACCAGCAAACAATACTCAGGAGACTACAGGCAGGGTCGCTCACGCACCCCGTCCTGTTACATAGAATGTATCCCGAGAAAGAAGAGGACACGTGTCCATTCTGCAACAACAGCACTGGCACTCTTGCACACATAATCGCAGAGTGCACTAAACCCCAGGCACCCCTACCCCCCACCCCCCTCCCCAACCCCCCACCCCCACTCCACGAGCGATGGGAGACCTTGCTGGCCAGCCCCGCCCTGCAGACTCAACTTGTGCTAGCTGCTGGCCACATACGGGTCCCGTGAGCAGGGAACCGCCCCGTCCGGCACTTAAAGGTGCCGCCGTCTTTTCGGGCTCCAATTCTACTCGAGCTTTGGTATTCCGAGGGCTCGATGGCGCCGCCACTGAGAGTTGGTATTCACTCTACGGGACAGGCTGCACCCATACGGGGACATCGTCGCTCATTACCGCTTGGAGCAAGCCATGTTACCCCTCCTCAACCACCTCTATCCCGATCCCTGGCGGTCATCTATCGGCAGCTGCAAACCCGCTCGTCTCCACCCCTGCCAACATGTCTGCGATCGTCCCCGACAACTACGTAGACGCATGTCCGTATTGTTCGGCCCGTTACACATCGCTACCCCATATCCAATTGGCCGGTGATAGCATCCCACTATCTAGGCACCGATTCCATCCTAGTGTTCTTACCATCACCGGCAAGGCAGGCTGGCAGGCCGCCTGCGCAACCAAAACCACCAAGTTCAAGAAGACCTGGCCCGCTTGGCCGACGGCACGAGACGCCTTCCCAAAAGGGGCCCTGTTACCCGACGGACGACGGAAAAGACGTCGCCGGCCTAAACGTTCCTGCTGTGGCAAAAAGTTGTTCTGTCTCTCTGTCTGCCGTGTAATTTACCTGTATTACTCCTTTTCGTGGAGAAGTCAATTTCAGGTTTCTAATCTGGTTTCCTAACATTCTGTTTCACCTTCTTGCGCCCGTTCGATTCGGCACCTTTCGTTTTGTGCTCTGTTTGGAACTGGACACACGTTCATGTTTATTTCAGCAGTATCACTGCACGAGACATCACCCAATGGCATCTTCGGCACTAACAGTGTGAATTTCACCTGGCCTCTTTCTCACGCCACTAGGGAGTTCGAGAACTTCTCAGAATAATAAATTGAGGGGAGCGTCGGAAGCTTTGCCCCCTGCACTCCCCTGCTTGCGGCCTTGCCCCTGGCCATGTATTGCAGCAGCTCGAGCTTCCTTTTTTCTCTACGTGCACACAGCACAACAGGCACTCCAGCTTCAGTCACTGTACACCGGAGACCCGGTTGTAACAATGAAACTTGTCCAGTATGCTTATGAGCAGTACCTTGCCTTCACATGGCTTTTTCCTAATACGATCCTGCCCCCACGAAACTGGTGGTGCATGCGGCTTGTTATACTCCGTGCTACGCTCATCGCGTTCACAAGCTCGAACTTCGAGTTCAGCTTTACGCTGCGCATGCAGCGGCAGATAATCTTTTACTCTATTCTGCAGGCACTTTACTCGCACGTTGAGACCCACGAACCTTGTCCCTGACGTGCATCTGGTTCGATATTCTTTTCGATTCTCTAAGTCTGGGATTTCGAGATGTATTTCTGCAAGTGCCTGCTCAGAATCTTTCTTCGCGAGCCGCATCTTGCGGTCAAGAACATCAAATTCAAGCTCGAGCCTCTTACGCTGAGCATCTCAATCTTACGCTTTCTCAATCCCCCCTTCAGCTAATTTCCAGCCAGACCCACCTCTTTGGCAACCGCTAACAATTTGTCCCACTACGTGCCCTGCGCCAAGTACTCTCCCCTCTGCCAGGCCTTGTCCTCTTAACTACCGGATAATTTCTCAGAGTCCTGCCGTGTACGCCATTTCTGTGCAGCAGATTGTTTGATTATGGGGTAGTGCGTTTCCCGGTGGTGAAAAACGGGGCATTCGGGCATAGGCGAAAAGACAAATTGTATTTACGGCACATATGCAAAATAACCATAAAGGGGGAACTCAACACTAGCTAAGAAGTCCAGTCTCTACGAAAGGACGTCCTGCACAGATAATAGTTCGGGCTACCTTCCGGGAATTCGATGGCTTTCTTGATTCATTGCTGCTGGCGCTGTAACCTTGACGTTGGTGCTGCCCGAACTTTGCGAAGCGGTGAAGTGCCGTAGAAACACGTGCGCTCACTGGAGGTGTTGTAGAAGCTCCAGGGACGACTGGTTGACAAAAAAGAGGGCGAAAGCAAGGACGTGGCTTGACCTTGAGGTCTCCTGGACGTTCCCGGCAAGCAATTAACTCTACGATCACCGCGCTCCTACCTCCAACATGCCACCTCGCTTCCGCTGCCCTTCACCTTCCACCTCCTCCTTCCTCGCGAGCTTTTTCTTTGCTACACCAGCCCGAGCTGTTCGTTGTCTTATCTTCTGTCGCTGCGGGGGCTGGACCTTAATAGCGCCTCCTCACAGTCCTTAACTCGAGTTTCTTCCCTGACCCACTCCGCTGTCTTCTTGTCCGCTAATGTTACACCTATCATCTTTCATTCCAATATTCGCTGAGTTGTCCTCAAGTTAAGTTGAACCTCTTTAGTAAGCCTCGGAAGTTTCGGCCCTACTGGGAGTTCTGATAAGGTGCAGCTGTCATGGAGAACGGTAGGCTGCGATTCATCATTGAAAAATGCCTGACGAATGCACTCCACCCCATTCCTATCCTTTTAATTATCTCTGCCTCGTGTCTGGGAATCGGGGCCACGACTTGGAATTTGCGAAAATATTAGCACACCATTTCGACTGCCTCGCCACATATCTCAAACCGATGTTCTCTCCCGATGTTATTGGGGCTTACTGTTTTCTGCATAACAATTTGCACGCCCACGATTCTACTCTGGTTGCCCTTTTCAGTAGTCAAGCCTTGTGATTTCTCCACCGAGTAACCTAGCAAGGCAACGTCAAAGGCAAGCATGAGCTGACTACGGTATTCTCCATTACCTGTTCGCAATCCAATGTCCTCAGTACCCGCTGGAGAGATTGTCTATCTGTCTGGCCTAATTCCTTTTAGCTGTTTCACTGCTCTCCTTATGGAGGACGATGGTAGCTGCGGACCCATTGAGATGTCCTCTAGTATTCTTACGTAAGCAAAGATTTTACCCGATAATAAATCTATTCATTGTAAGTGTTAACGTCGCGACGCAATGTAGGGGATGAGGCGCACCGTAGTGAAGGGTTCTGGAATAATTTTGACTACCTAGGGATCTTTACCGTGCGCTTTTCGCCTCACCAAAAAGCGGTCGCCAAGGCCAGGAATCAAACCCGCATTCTCGTGTTCAGTAGCACAACGCCTTAGCCACTGTGCTACCGCGGCGTTTAACAACAATAACCTATTAGGGGCTTCTCCGCGCAGTCATTCCCAATACCTAGGTTGCTAAGTTACGAAATGACATTCAAGGATCACTGAACTGAGTTTGTCAAACGTTTTATGTTGGTATTGCATAGACTGGCTCAAATAAATACACTTTTGATTGTTCACCGGGTCCATAACACAATATTTATTTATAAAGCCTGAATGAAAAAAAAAATGTTCCGGGTCTTTGGCAGCAGCCGCAACAACTAAGACCCGTAACGCGCATTGTAGATGCGATATCATTGGACGTCTTTTAAGAGTGAAATGCAAACCAGTTTCGGTTTCGGTTCTGTGCAAAAACATTCTTGACATCAGGCGTTATCGTTGGTCGGGCACTCTCCATATCTTTTTGAGGTTGGAATACCGCGTTTCAGCCATGCTACCGCCTGTGAACGGTTCAGATGAACCTCTCAGCAGCCCTGAAAATCATAACGTTCACTTGCCCAGGCGTACGCAATGGCCAAGCGCCCTCCGCGTCATCGGATACTCTCAAATACGAGAATTACCGATGAAGCTTTCCTCGCTCGTACCTGCTTCGTAAGACGTGTGTTCCCACCAGGCGAGGAGTCGGCTGTTTAATCACTGGGCCCGCAAGTAGTTGGTTCTTCTTTAGACACCACCCCAACGAGAAGTCGCCAGCGCGTCATTGTCAGTCTGTACTCAGGCTTCCAACTCGCACGCGGAGCAGCGAAGGTTCTATTGAGAAATTCCGATTGCAGTGCAGAAAACATTACCCCAACAAACAAAATCAACTTAGGGAAAGGCGTCACATCGGGAGTCCAAACTACTCACAGCGAAGAACAGAATCTAATGCTTCAGACCACTCGGCAAAAGGCCCGCAAATTCCTGGGTGGAAACATAAAGTGTATACCGTAAAGGCCGTTTTTTGTGGGTTTCAGCAATCCCAGCACCTTTGATGAGTATTTTTGGAAAACATTTGTGTCCTACACGTCGCCAAAACTTCCACGAAAATCGAAAATAATATCACTAGCGACTAGGTTCCTTAGGCGGGAAACGCAACACCACACATTGCGATATATAGCAATATGTGGTCGTGCTATTCACCCCTCCGTTAGTTCACTTTGCACAAAGCGTGCTCCATGTAACTTGGGTTTAGCTTTACAAGAATTGTTGCGGCTGATTTTTCTGCCTTATATATATTGACTTCCCGAACTCTTATCTCGCCTTTATTATGCCGCTGGTTTGGTCTGCTAAAAGCACCCTTCATTTTTGGCTACATTTTCCTCGGTTGGAATCGCCGATGTCCAGTTTGTTTGTAGAGCCAGGCCCCAAAGGATCTGTTGCAGGTGCGGTCTTAGGTGCGTGCAATTGCCAGATGGCCTGTCAGAACCGCATCACAAAGCTATTGGAGGGCATGTTGGCGTGGGTATTTTTGCACAAAAGGGAGGTGGTCAGGACTGTCACAGCATGAGTGACGAAGCTTGCCGAATCCTTTGTGCCGGTAGAATGCAGTTTCTAAAGATGAGGAGCGGGACATTCGAGGCGGTTGATGACTGCACAATTAATGGTGCCGGCATCGCTCATCGCTTATCTGGAGCAAGTCCGAAATTGCCAGAAAAAAAAGTTCAGTGCGCTTCCACTCTGTGAAGAACGATGGCCAGCAAAGCTGCGGTGCCGAGCCTCAACGTGAGGTTCGACTCGGTCGTGTCTAACGGGTGCACGAAGCAAAACACGGTTGTTTGTAATTTGCGATTGAGCATTGTTCCTGGTTATTAACTGAAAGTCCAGTTCTGTCCAGTCCCTGCTTGTGCGCATGCGCAGCACGGCTCTTCACGAGCCACGTGAAACGGCTATCAAGCGGATACGACGCAGCGTCAGACTTGGCTACTGCGCAATTAAGGCGCACACCTGGGCACGAGCCGGCGTGAGTGCGTCTGCCGCGGCTATGACGCAACAGAATCCAAAACAACCCACTTTAATACAATCCAATCCAAATACAATCCAAGTCAAGCCACGCCAAGCCAAGACAATCCAATCCAATCCAGTCCAATCGAATCCAATCCAATGCCCTTCGCGCTTCCGCACAACGGCCATTCACGGCGGACGCGAAACTGCTCAAACTCGGCAGTGTAGCTAGTGTAGCTTACGCTAAAAAACACGCAGGAATCGCGGGTAGAAATTTATTATAGCGCGGGTATGGTAATCACGGAGCATGCTGTATGAAGGCCCTAGGACCTATTTATTCTGTGTGATAATTTTCATGCCCCGGAGGAATGGTGCGCAGTTTTACGATTCCGGGGATTTGAGTGGGCTCCGCAACGTGGCGCTACGTTCGCTAGCGATTCCTCTCTACACCGCTCTGGGACCGGAGACGACCTGCTGGATCCTAGCCATTTACAGCTTTGCTGTAAAAGCCTTCTCAATATGGTCAGGACTGACCGCAGAACCTACAGGGCAGCAGAACAGATTTTTTTTTTTATTTTGAATACCCTCAAGGCAATTGCATTGAAGAGGGGAGTGGGTATACATTACAACAAATCAGGAAACTGCAGTACAAACAGCAGAACAGAAGTAACTATAACCTCAACAAAACAAAGTTATACGGGTCAATAAGGTCGCAATCTTCCTGCTGCGACGAGAGAAGTGCGGCTGAGGTTTGCATGGGTGACAATTTTTGACATTCATTGCAAATATGAAAAAAAATACATACATTGGACAAGTGGAATTCGCAGAAATCAATGCAACGTTATACATAATCAAATGACCTAAAATATAATATTAGACACAGCGGTACGAAACAAATCCGGGTTGCTAATTGTAGCAATATTAGAAGGAAGGTGGTTCCAGTCGCTAGAGGTACGTGGGATGAAGGAATGAAAAAAGGCCTTAGTGTTGCAAGAAGGAACGCCAACTTTATGAACATGATCTAAACGTGAAGATATGTATGACGGTGCAGTAAGTAAAGCGTGCCGAAGCATGTTGTGTGAGAATATTTTATGGAATAAGCACAATCGTGCAACTTTGCGACGTGACGTCAGAGATGTTAGACCCAAGTTACTTTTCATTCCGGATACGCTGGCTGCTCGCTGATAGAAAAAATGAAACGTGCGGCGTTGTTTTGAATCATTTCGAGTTGATGACTAAGAATTTCAGTACATGGATCCCATATCGGTGATGCATAGTCAAGTTGTGAACGTACAAGTGATTTGAAAAGGAGCAGTTTTATCGAAGAAGGAGCGGAATGAAAATTTCGTCTTATGTAGCCAAGCATACGGTTGGTTTTGTTAGTGATGCTTTCAATGTGAAGATTCTAAGATAGGTCAGTGGTGATATGAATGCCCAAGTATTTATAAGAAGTAACCGCTTCAAGAATGTTACCACGAAGGAAATATGAGTGCGCGTTAGTAGTGATGCGGGAAACTCGCATTGATTTGCATTTTGTAGTGTTTAGAACCATCTGCCATGTATTGCACCAATGGGATATGGCATTAATGTCAGATAGGAGGGCGTGTAAGTCAGTATCGTTATTTATTTCTCGAAAAATGACACAATCGTCAGCGAATAAATGTACTGATGATGAGATACATTTGGGCAGATCATTGATATAGATAAGAAAAAGTAGCGGCCCCAGAACGGTGCCCTGGGGTACACCTGAGATAACCGGGGTTAGAGATGAATTGGTGTCATTAGCTGTGACAAATTGCTGGCGATGAACGAGGAAACACTCAATCCAATTTATCATGCTAGTATCGAGACCAATATTTCTTAGCTTGAGTAGGAGTAACGCGTGCGGAACTTTGTCGAATGCTTTAGCAAAATCGAAATAAATGCAATCAGCAAATGAACGGTTGTCAAGAATAGAGTGAAGTTTGTGAGTAAACAAAATTAACTGGGTTTCGCACGAGAAAGACTTCCGGAATCCATGCTGTGCAGGGTCAAAAAATGAATTGGATTCAAGAAAGCTGGCAACATGAGAGTAAATGATGTGTTCCAAAATTTTACATGGTAAGCTAGTGATAGATATTGGCCTGTAATTGAAGGGGGACTGTCTGTCACCAGATTTAAAGACTGGTACCACTTTTCCTATTTCCCAATCAGCGGGGATTTTACTTTGTTCTAAGGATTGCTCAAAAAGCTTTGCTAGGATAATAGAGCAGTTATGTTTAGTACTTTTAAGGAATTTGGAATTAATACCATCTACACCTGAACTAGAAGAAATTTTAAGGAAGTCAATAATTTTAATTATTCTATTAGGGTCAATCTGCAGAGGGTACATCGGTATGTAGTCGTGGCTTTTAAAACTGGGTAGACAAGAAGTGGGATTGTTACAGAATGCATCAGAAAACACTTTGTTTAGCACACTAGCACATTCGTCATGAGGTATAGGTTCACCGTTTGTGTCAGTTAGAGTAATGCGAGAGCTGTCAGCTGGGTTAACGACGCGCCAAAATTTCCTAGGATTATTTTGCAAAAAACTAGGCATCGTATTGGTAAGGAAGTTTTGTTTTGCAGTTTTGACAGCAGTAACATATTCATTGACTGCTGGGCGGTACAAAGACCATCTATAACTACTGCGAGATGTTTTGGCGCTGCGGTACAGACGTTTTTTTCGGTTTGATAGACGCTTTAGGTTGGAGTTATACCAGGGGGCTTTCGGATTACACGATATTTCCCGAGTAGGTATGAAGCGTTCGGTCAAATCAATGATCTTGTTCTTAAATAATGCCCAGTTGTATTCCAGCGATCGCTCATCGAATCCGTCTAAGTAATCAATTAAAAATAAATGCAGCTCAGAATTAATTTCTGAGAAGTTGGCTTTGTGATAATTTCGAATGGTTTTTCGTTTTTTAGAACATTTTTGCACTGGTATTGTTACAGAAAAATTCAAAAGGACATGATCACTTAGTTTGGGCATATATGTTATTTCCGAACATAGATCAGGGCAGTTTGTAAGAGCTAAATCTAACATATTTGCGGTAGTTTGCGTAACTCTGGTAGGTTCTGATACTATTTGTGTGAGGTTAAAGGCTAAGCAAAAGTCTATAAATTGTTGGGTACTAGATGAAAACGGTCTTGAAAAAGGTACTGTGGCGGACCAGTCAATGTCTGGGTAATTGAAATCGCCCAATAAGAAAATAGGACATATCGGGTATCGGGATACAACTGCGTTCATGGTGTCGTGAAGGTCAGCGACGAAGGTAGCCGACGAATTTGGTGGACGATAGCAAGCACCCAAAACTATCCTACGATGCGACAGCTTTGCAGATATCCACACGATTTCTAAGCCAGGCGGTATGTTGAGCGCAAACGATTCGAGTTGTTTTTTCACAGCCACGAGGACACCACCTCCCTGCCTTGCCTCCCTATCACGGCGGTAAAAATGGAACTGGTTAGAAGAATCCAAGATTTCACAGTCGCGTATATTCCTATGGAGCCATGTTTCAGTTAAAACTATAATATCTGCAGATGAAGAAATATTATATGATGACAATTCTGTGCGCTTGCTGATTAGGCTTCTGATATTTGTGAACAAAATAGAAGCGTGCGGTGAATGAGTACCAGTACCACTACCCCTCGCTTGCTGTTAGCTTGGTGATACAGCAATTTGGTCCGAAGGGGCGGCAGTCACTTCGGGAACATCGTTTTTGTGTGAACGAAACATGGCTGCTTCAAGCACCGTATCGGTTACGGGGTCGTAAGAGTAGTATGTATCGTTTAAAAGCAGTCTGTTATATTTTAATTTGAAGGACGGAGAGTTTGGCTGAGATTTAGCAAACTGGACTAGTTTTTTGCGAACTAGGCGCGTTGCAGGCGAAAAGTCTTCAGTAACGCTTACGTTGCGCACTTTAAAATTATTCTTTTCATGAAGAACTTTTTCTTTCGTTTTAAAGCTGGAAAATTTGACTATTATCGGACGGCATCTCGAAGGTGAAAACTGTCCAAGGCGGTGCGCACGTTCAATGCCGGTTATCTCGCCCTGAATGCATGACGACAGCAAGCTAAGGATTTTTTCTTCTGTTTGATCCCAGGTTTCTTGTTCATCAGACAAGCCGTGGAAGATCAAGTTATCCCTTCTAGCCCTATCTTCGAGTTCATCAACGCGAGATTGGAGTACACGATTTTGGTTTTGAAGGTCGTCAATCGTGGATTGTACACCACCCTCGATGCCTTCTAAGGCTTGCAATTTATTTTCTACCACTGTCAGTCTACTTCCAATAGCAGCCATTCCTGCCTCAATACTCTGTTGGCTGGCA
Organism: Haemaphysalis longicornis; assembly: GCF_048455015.1. Lineage (NCBI taxonomy): Eukaryota > Metazoa > Arthropoda > Arachnida > Ixodida > Ixodidae > Haemaphysalis > Haemaphysalis longicornis. Next base: position 2,595,395 of record NW_027526352.1, on the reverse strand, counting down.
CGAACCTGCGCAACACTGTCTTTTAATTCGTTGTTGCTGATTTGTATGCTTGTTAACTGCTTTGGCAAAGTCTTCAAAATGCTCATAATCGCGCTGTCATCGTCGTTACTGGTTGCAACTTCGGTACCGCTATTACAACCAGCGCGTGTTTTAGAACCAGGACCAGGGTTTGTTTCGATGTCCCCGGACAACAGCAGAAGTTCAGCACAGGTTAAACACTCTGTCAGAACGGCACAAAGCACCCGTGGGCACGGGAACAGGAATAAACAGCGATTGCTACTTCTCTTCGCGTACAATGCGATGTTGTTACACACCTGTGGTACAAGAAGAGGCGGTTTTTGAGCCATTGTGGCCCCTTTGCTGCTCCAGTGCCCACTGACGATGTCGACGGAAATCCAGCCTTTTGTAGTCGACGCTGCTCCCGATGTCGATCCGGTGACGTACTTGATACGGAAAGCGTCGCTGAGCCAAGGCGTGTGCGCGATAGCATTCAGCGACGCTACGTAACTTTGATGCTGCGCCGTGAAGACGAAAGACGAAGAATCACTTGCGATACTGCCAGGCTGGAACGTAGCGTATGCCAGGAGCGGAAGCAGGACCTGTGGTACAAGAAGAGGCGGTTTTTGAGCCATTGTGGCCCCTTTGCTGCTCCAGTGCCCACTGACGATGTCGACGGAAATCCAGCCTTTTGTAGTCGACGCTGCTCCCGATGTCGATCCGGTGACGTACTTGATACGGAAAGCGTCGCTGAGCCAAGGCGTGTGCGCGATAGCATTCAGCGACGCTACGTAACTTTGATGCTGCGCCGTGAAGACGAAAGACGAAGAATCACTTGCGATACTGCCAGGCTGGAACGTAGCGTATGCCAGGAGCGGAAGCAGGACCTGTGGTACAAGAAGAGGCGGTTTTTGAGCCATTGTGGCCCCTTTGCTGCTCCAGTGCCCACTGACGATGTCGACGGAAATCCAGCCTTTTGTAGTCGACGCTGCTCCCGATGTCGATCCGGTGACGTACTTGATACGGAAAGCGTCGCTGAGCCAAGGCGTGTGCGCGATAGCATTCAGCGACGCTACGTAACTTTGATGCTGCGCCGTGAAGACGAAAGACGAAGAATCACTTGCGATACTGCCAGGCTGGAACGTAGCGTATGCCAGGAGCGGAAGCAGGACCTGTGGTACAAGAAGAGGCGGTTTTTGAGCCATTGTGGCCCCTTTGCTGCTCCAGTGCTCCAGATGATGAGCGTCTGTGTGCAGATTAACGAATAATTCAGAGGGCATAGTTGTACGCTACTACAGTAATTACGGAGAGGTATGCGTACCGTTTAAATTTAGTTACGCCCCAACCAGCCCATTCCATTTGCACTCTGTTACAGAATAGTAGCGTTCTGCCAGGGAGAGGGGGGTGGACGGCTAGCGTACCAAGTGTTTTTCTTATTGTGACTCTGTACACGTGACAGAACAGCACCTAATCCGTGGCTGCTAGCGTCAGGGCGGACTTCTGTGAGAGCAGCCGGGTCGAATTTGCCAGGATTGAAGTGCTGGTCAGAGCGATGGCAAGTTGAGGGTACGCACGAACTTCCTCAGGTCCCCATGCAAACTGTGCATCATTTGTAAGAGTTGGATGGGGGGTCGTGTTTCCTGAGTAAATCCCAAGCCATAGCGGCTCAGATAGGACCACAGACCGACGAAACGTAGCTCGTGTTCAGCTGAGTGTGGAACATGTATCTCTCGAACGGTGTAAGTCCTGTCGGAGTTGGGCTGCAGTCCTTGGCGCTGACAAGTTGGTTAAGGCAGGGTAGTTTGCTTTGGTTGAAACGTACGTTTAGAATATAGCTGAAGCTTGGAGCGGGCACGTCATCCGCATGAGGGACAACAGGTGGACCATCCCTTTGATGGGGTGCTAGCTTATATACTCCAAATGGAGCAGCCTGGCAATCGATGGATGGATGAGCTATGGAAATTTGTGGGAGAAAGGACGAACACAGTAAGCACTCGGTAGACGTCTCTGGAGAGCCTTAAAAGAGACTTCGTCATGCAGTGGACACAACGAGGCTAATTATGACGATGATGATAATGAGCTGAAATCTGTCTGTCATAAACAGATATACATAAACATAAGCAAAAAAGATGACGTCATGTACAATTTGAAAGCGGCCCGGAAACCCCGCTCTTTCACTGGTGCGTCCTTCTCTACCCACCACCTTACTTGCGGCTGGGGATCGTTGCGCGCTGTGAGTTCGAGGTTTTATGCTTTATTTGTCATTTGTGAGTGGTAAATTCTGACAAAGCGGGACAATGTGCTTGAGAAGGACGTCAGACAAACTTTTGAAACGGTAAATAATGGCACCTGACGTCAGGACAAACAACACGAGCGATCGTAGAAGGTGAAGCGCTGTATTTAGATGGTCCCGCACAGAGTGGTCCGATGTGTTTGCAAGCGGCCATGAAAGCCCGAGGTGTGTCCGTGACACTTACTGCGTCATCGTCGTCGTCGTGAGGCCGCTGGAGCTATGCTCCACTGACCACCTCTGCTCCCCATAACAATAGTTATTTGCTCTCACAAAAGATTCCAAAAACTGTAAATGAAGATAAATCTGTCCTACGTTAGCGTTAGAACAGCAAGCAATGTATCTGGCTTGAATGTTTTACAGAACAATCATTTCTATCATTAAACAAACCGGTTAAAAAGAGGTAGTTACGCAGGTTGAAGTGGATCTGTCTTTTAGCTTTATAGATTTTAAGGGGCATCCCATAAAACTAAGACCGGACTCGGCGAATCCGTCCTCACCGCACTGTCGATAGTAATCGTCGTCAAAATTTCCCCTTCACATTGTATTTTTGTATTCAGGTACGTCATCTTAGTTCCTAGGCATTAGAAACTTAATACCATATTTTTCCCGGAAGCCTTTAGGATCACCTCACCATGTTCTCAAAAGACCATGGTTAAACCTCTAAAACACATACGTACAACAATTGCTACTTGCTTCTGTTCCTTGAAAATCCAGAAAACCCTTTCAATGTTTTCTACATTTATCTGAATAGGAATAGGCAACTCGCCTGGTCGAGTGTTTAAGCTTCAGCGTCACAGTATATGCTTAATTGTTTACGTTAACCGCAAACCTGCTGTTACTTTTGTACGCGGTACTCACACACTGAACTGCACCAGAAGAGGCAGCAACAGATATATGAAATAAACTCCTAAATTACACACTTTGGCAAACCGAACAAACTGTTTTCGCCTCTGCAAGTTCTACAAACCTTACAATCACATCGAGAAATGGCTTCGTAATGTTTTTAGAACAGGTTTGTTTTCGCATCGGTTCGGGTAAATATATTATCTAAGATGACTTATGCCGCAATCCGTCGTATGGTATACCATGTGTCCTTGTAGGCACGCGGCATCGCAGGCCAGGCTGATTCAGCGTTTCAAGAGCAGACGTGGTTTCAAACAGAAAGATTGAGTTCCTCATTGTGCCGAAAACCATATTCGGCCGTTCATAGGCTGGCCTAAATACGCACGCGTATCCGAGCCCACTTGCGTATAGCTATTGCTACCCAGGCAGCTACTCCCCTGAGCGTCATAGTTGCCAGGAACGAGTGGGCATGGCACGCTTGTTATAGGAATGTTCGCAGAGGATCACAGATAGCCGCACAATCCTTAACAGTTTGCAGTGGGAGACCATGCTGCTCAGCTCCTGCCCGGAAGATCAACTCTTGGCCCTCCAGCTGGCTTAGAACGCTGCAGAGCCCAAGGGCTGACAGCCGACGACTATGTAGCACAGTAGCCAATCTGAATGAAGTTCATTCTCTCTCTCTGCCACTGTAAACAGTAACAAAAGCGAGTTGAGTTTGAAGGGGTTGAATCCGGGTCTGCCCAGACTACCACTGATCGTTCTCTGCACCCTGCCAACATGGAAACAAAATTGCTGTCTTTGTCGTTTCTCCAGTGTAGATACGAACTTGGGGAATGGCCTGGTATCGGGAACTTTCAGGCCTATTGGAACGGCTATGAAAACTAAACGTTTAGGAAATGGTGCGTGTAGCGTGATATCTGGACGTGGTAGCTAGCATGCATGACAAGTATACCATAGCCACGCTTAAACCTACTTTGGAGAAGCTACCTTGTGCACAGTCTGCTTGCTGAAATATTTGCGCCATAAAGGAGAAAGCCGGAACCGAAAAGAGGGTAGAGAGAGAGAGAAACAACTTTATTAATGCCTCCAGCAAGGACGCGGCCTAAACGTCGTGGCGGCCTCCCCTCTGTTGCGACCTATTCGCACCGCGTCCGGTGGAGGGAGCACTTTCGGACCGCTGACGGTCCAGGGCAGCCATCACCTGCTGGACGGCCAAGAGTTGGGTGGCGTGGTCACCGCTTCTTGCCACAGCCTCGAGCTGCGGCGGGATCGTCGTGGCTTTGCTGGCTTCTCGTGGGTGGAGTTCGCAGTTCCACAGGATGTGAGCCGCAGTGGCTCTCTCCTTCGCGTATAGTCTGCACACATCACTGGAGTACACTTCGGAACACACATGCTTGGCAAGCACCGGGCTTAGCAGCCAATTTGTCTGTAACTGTCTGTATGTCACTGATTCTTCCCTTGTCAGCCTCGGATGAGGCGGCGGGTATGTTCGACGGCCGAGGCGGTACCACTCGAGGACGTCCCGGTAGCGTATTTACAAACGCTTCGCTGCACACAGCACCCACGCGACATGTGTGTTCGCGCCATGGAGAACGGTAAGTAAACCAAGGAGGTTAAAAAAAATTGCTGGAGTGAAAGGGGCGCCCGTAAAGTCAAGCCGCGACGCCATCTTGCTAGGGGAGAAGACGCGTAGTTGTTGCAGCGCGGGTTCCTTGCGTGCAGGAAAAAGTGTTGTTGATTCGTGTGCGCGTCATGTAACGAGATCAAAACAAGTATGGTTGGTTCGTGTGTGGCTTACGGTTGTACAAACAGTGTGAACCCGGCCCCGGGAGTCGCATTGCGCACGTAACTTGCACGCGTGCAGGTTGATTCCAAACTGCGGTCATGCTCGTTGCATTGTGTCGCGTAGTTTGCGCTTTCATTGTTTAATTTCGTTGCTGCTAGGCTTCCGAAAGATGTTGAGTCACTGTCCTTTGTCAGTGTCTTTTGTTTGCCATTTGATAGTATGTTTTAGCAGTTTAATTGAAGTCTGGTATCATAAGTCTGTCTTCTTTCATAAAATAAACACTTTGTTTCCAAAAATACAAATTGGTTCATCTTTTTTCGCTAGTTCATGTCACTGGCAATGTAACCTCATGGTGTGATTTACCAGAAAGATTGTTGGTTCTTTTTTTGCAGTTTATTTGTGTGTTAGGTTGGGCAGCAATGCAATGAACGTAATAGAATCGGTTGCTATCATACTCTCATGAAAGTTTTCTGTATCGGTTTTTTTTTTCAACTCCATTATGTCTATTATCACAATAATAATGGGTGTTTCCTGTTGTTTTCCGGAAAATGCTGCATTTTCTAGTCATGACTGCTGTTTTTCACATTACTTGTAACTCTATTGCTTCTTGGTTTTTTTTGTTCTTAGAACTTTCACGATCAATTTCTGCATTTGAACAGTTTAGAATAAAGAAGATAAACGAGTTCTTATGTATTTTTTACTTTGCGGCAGCTGCATATCCGAGCCATAAGGTGAAAAAAACAATGCCCCTGTACTCGGAGATCTGACTTTTAACGAAATTTCTATGGTAGAAATCAATACGGAGACGTCGGACATGGCTTACAGTGTTGAATTAGAGCATGGGAATACGTTACGTAATTTAAAACCGCTGGGAAAGTCGGCAAATACTGCTGCAAAGCAATCGGCATCTTGTTTCTTTCCCCGAGAAAGATGGCCGCCGGCGGCTTCAGCCGAGCCCGTTGGTTAGTATAGGTGACTTCCACTCCAGCAATTTTTTTATGTGGTTATTGGCTGCGCCCCAAACCTAAAGCGACCTAAAACATACCAAATCACAATTATTAACAGACAAAACGCGTTGATTTGAGTAAAGAAAAAGATTTTAAACCAAGAAAAAAGTTAGGAAATGAAAAAAAAACAGAGACAGACCTGCCGGGGCTCGAACCCATGTCGTCAGCGCCAGTACTCAGTACATCACATCAAGGCTACAGAGCCCGAACGGCGGGTTCGTTTTAGCAGCTGCTGAAAATAATAGCGCGCGTACTGACATCACACATGTCACGTGGGTGCTCTGTGCCGCGAAGCGTCTGGATACACGCGTCCCGGTACGTCTTCTGTAGTGGGGCGGCACAGGCGGGGAGGCCAGGCCATGGGGAGCGTCGCGACAGGTGAGCGCGGCCCCGTCAGCCTCCTCGTTCCTGTTGTCGTGCCCCTCGCGGAGGCCCAGGGGGCCCGCGTGCGCCGGGAACCAGTGTAGAGTTACCGGTGTCGTTCGAGGAGGTAGGGCACCGCACACCCTCACAGCACTGAGGGACAGACACTGTTCGTCGCGTAGCTAAGGACCGCCGGTCGCTGAGCACGGCGGTACATCTCGGGTTCGTGAGTGCCAGGGCAATGGCGGCGTGGTTGACGTCGCGAGCCGTGAAACTACCCGCCGCGGTGTACAGATCGCCAGAGACAGCTGCTGCGGCGTAAGCGTTCGGTCGGCTTGGGTGCTGAGCGACGTCGACGTAAAAGGCGCCGTCGTCCGTGGCGTAAAAATAAGCTGTACGAGACACGAAGCCTGTCCAAGTGTATGGTGCCATAAGATGACGAAACGAAAGCGAAGAAATGCACGCCAATGCCGTGTATCTGTAAAAAAGTTATTGATCATCATCAACATGCTTTCTCCTTAAAATCGCGTACGGAGACTTAGGAGGGCCCCAGAAAATGTCCGCTTTTGTTGTTTTGCTGCACTCTGACGAATTGATTGGTATCCCGCATACAAACTGTTCCCATTTTTATAGACTGGGTTCGGTTTACCGACTGCGTTCTGTTCACCGTCCCTATTTCATCCTCCCTAGGTCCATTTCTATAGAGACACAGACGACGCGCCTTTAGTGGTCGGGAAAGCATTGAGCTTGTCTTAGCTTTTAGCCTTCATGTAGAATGGCGATACCCCACGCTCACGTTAAAAGATTACAACGAGATACTAAACTTTTCTTTCACACTCGTCTGGCGCGCCCTTTTCTGATTAAGGCGAAAAGCAAGAACGCCCATGTGTACGAGATTTCGGCGCACGTTAAAGATCCCCAGGTGTTGAAAATTAATCCGGAGCCATCCACTGCGGAGCGCCTCATCGCCTGCGCTGCGTCGGCGCAATAAACGCTTCAATGAATCAAATCAATCGTCTGGCGTGGCCCGTGGCAAGGATGTTTTGGAAGCGTGGGAAGAATTGGTGGCCAATTTTTCGGGCCTCTTTTTTGCAACTGCGTTAAACGTGCTTTTTCTTGTTACAATAGAATCAAGTGCAAGCTACTTGATTAGCCTTCTTTTTTCCCCTTTCCCATGTCCCGATTGTGCAAGAGTAGGATAGGATAGGATGAAAAAGATGCCTGCAAAGAAATGAGACTATTTCTTTTCGGAGAATGTGATTTCAGGTCAGCTCATTCAAACTGACGTTTTATGGAAGTTAATAAAACTGAAAGAATTTTCTTGTGCCCCTCTGCAGGGCACCTCATGTGCATACACGTCTCTAGCAGCTTTTACCAATTTCGTTGCAATCTGTTACAAATTTTAGACATTCACATGTTTGCCTTGATTTATGCTTACATTGAAAACTATAGAAGTCCGGGGCATTTAAATCTCGTGCCAAACTCAAATGGCACCGAGTTCGCGACGTAGGTGTTAACGATATCTTCAAGGAAATCTTTCTTATATCCCATATTGTTCATAATTTCGCAGTGTCACACAAAAGGGGACTCTAACACCACAGAGTGCACCGTTTTCTGCTCACTACTAAGCTAATCTAATGGCCGCTTATTACTCGATTTGATTACAGAGTGATATCCGATTCGTAACAGCTGCTCAGTTCTAAAAAACGCATGGGGATAAAAATTGTACTAGAAGGAATATTCGGATTCAGTCAATGCACAAACTTGCTTACGCCACTTTCTCAATTACTTTGGCTCGTACAAGCATTAGATATTTAGATCCAGGGTGAAATAAAATGACGAGGTTTGTCGGCAGGTGCGCGAGGAACATCGCCGGAAGAGTACTTACAAACTGAAGCAACGTGAAAAAAGTATTTGTACCCGGTTCGTAAGCTCTCGCTGGCAAGAGTCTTCCTAGCTGAAAAATTACAGCACGCTCGTACTCTTGCAAAGTCTAGACAAGCCCGAGGGGAAAAAAGAATGCTTATCACAAAGTTTGCAGGTGATCTTACTGTAATAGGAAAAACAACCTGTAACGCAGTTGCAAAAAAGAGCCCAGAAAGCAATGCACAGCAGTTCTTCCCAGGCTTTTAAAGCATCTTTGACACGAGCTACGCCAGACGAGTGTGAAGGGAAAGCTTAGTATGTCGTTTTAATCTTCTAACGTAAGCGCGGGGTGTCGTGCGCAGTATCACAATTATACATGAAGGCTGAGAGCTAAAGAGACTCAATACTTCAACGGCATTAAAGGCGGTCGTCTGTGTGTTTTGAGAGATGGCCTCATAGATTATGAAATAGGGACAGTGAACCGAACGCAGTCGGTGAACCGAACCCAATCTATACAAGTGTGAGCAGTTTGTGTGCGCGATACCAATAAATTATTCGGAGTGCAGCAAAACAACAAAAGCGGACATTTTCTGCCCCCCCGCCCCCCCTAAGTCTTCGTACGCGATTTGAAGGAGAAAGCGTGGTGGTGATGATCAATATCTTTTTTTACTCCTACACTCCATTGGCGTGTCTTTCTTCGCTTTCGTTTCGTCATCTTATGGCGCTGTTTACTTAGCCAGGCTTCGGGAATCATGTAGCTCATTTGCTCCCATTTTTTCGGCTCCGGCATTTTGTCTTGTGGCGCCTAATATTTCAGCAAGCAGACTGGTGGACAACGCAGCTTCCCCAAAGTAGGGTTGTGCGCGGCTGTAGCGTACTTATCATGCATGCTAGCTACCACGTCCGGGTATCACGCTACACGCACTATTCTCTAAACGTTTACTTTTCATAGCCGTTTCATTAGGCCTGAAAGTTTCCGATACCAGGCCATTCCCCTAAGTTCGTATCTACACTGCAGAAACAACAGACAGCAATTTTGTTTCCGCGTTGGCAGGGTGCAGAGAACGATCAGTGGTAGTCTGGGTAGACCCGGATTCAACCCTTTCAAACTCAACTCGCTTTTGTTACTGTGTACAGTGCCAGAGAGAGAGAATAAACTTTAATCAGATTGACTACTGTGTTGCTTAGTCGTTGGCTGAAGTCAAGGCTTTGAAGGACAACCGTCTGGTCGGGAGGGTACATTTGGGAGAGGAAGAGGGCACCTACCAAGTGAAAGAGAAACTTAAAAGACGTTTCGGCTCCCGCACGGGAGCCTTGTGAACGGTGCCCTCTTAGTAGTTGGCTGTGAGCCCTTGGCTCTGGCAGTGTTCTAAGCCAGCTCGAGGACCCAGAGTTCATCTTCCAAACAGAAGCTGAGGAGCACGGTTTCCCTCTGCTCGCTTTTAGTGATTGTGCGGCTATTCGTGATCGCCGGCGGACATTCCTATAACATGCGTGCCATGTCCACTCGTTCCTGGCAACTATGACGCTCAGGGGAGTAGCTGCCTGGGTAGCAATAGCTATACACAAGTGGGCTCGGATACGAGTGGGTCTGTAGGCCACTTTGTTAACGGACAAAGATGGTTGTCGGCACAATGGGGAACTCAGTCTTTTTGTTTGAAACTAGGTCTGCTCTTGAAACGCTGAATCAGCCTGGCCAGCGACGACACGTGCCTACAAGAACACATATAATACCATACGACAGATTGCGGCATAAGTCATCTTAGATTTTACCGAACCGATGCAAACACATACCTGTTCTTAAAACATTAGGAAGCCATTTCTCGAGGTGTATGTCTAATGATGTTAATGAGCAATTTTTCTCTTAACTTTTGGTGATTTGAGGTTTGTAGAACTTGCAGAGGTGAAAAATATTTTTTCGGTTTTCAAGAATGTGTAATTCAGAAGTTTATTTATTTGAACTGTTTCTGGCTTTTTATTCAGAGTGCGAGTAAATAGTAACAGCATCGTTACGGTTGGTTACGCCGACGATGATGAAGCAGTAAGCGGCGGACACAGCTCGGGCTTTCATGGCCGCTTGTAAACACATCGGAGCACTCTGTGCGGGACCATCTAGATACAGCGCTTCACCTTCGACGATCGCTGGTCTTATTTGTCGTGCCTTCAGGAAGTATTAGTTAACGTTTCAAAAGTTTGCCTCATGTCTTTCTTAAGTACATTGCCCCGCCTATTGAGAATTTGTCGCTGTACAAATGGCAAATAAAGCGTAAGTCCTCGAACCGGCACAGTGCAATCCTCACCTTCGGCCACTAAGGCGGTGGGTAGAGAAAGACGCACCAGTGGGGGAGGGGTGTTTCCAGACCGCGTTCAAAATATACATCACGTGACCTTTTTTGCCACTGTTTCAGGTCCACATTCAGGGTCCCTTTGACTTGCTGTTTTTAACAGACAAGATTCGGTTCATCATCATCATCATCATCATCATCATTAGCCTGGTTGTGTCTACCGCATGACAAAAGTCTCTCCTACGGATCTCCAGAGACGTCTATCGAGTGCTTACTAGGTTCGTCGTTTTTTTCCACAAATTTACATAGCTAATCTACCCATCGAGTCCCAGGTCGACCCCTAATGCATTTACAGTATATTGGCAGGCACGCTATCAAACGGGTGGTCCACCTGTTGTCCCTTATGCGGATGACGTAACCCGTACAAGCTTCAGCTATATTTTAAACGAACTTGTCAATTAAAGCAAATTTCCCCGCCTTAACCACCTTGTCAGTGTCAAAGGTCTGCAGCCCAACCCCGACAGGACCTACACCGTTCGAGAGCTACCTCTTCCACGCTCAGCTGAAGACGTGCGACGCTTCGTCGGTCTGTGGTTCTAGTTCAGCCGCTTTAGTTTGGGATTTACTCAGGCAACTCGACCCCTCATTCAACTCTTAGAAATGATGCACAGTTTGCATGGGGTCCTGTGGAAGTTTCCGCGTTTTTTAAAATTGTCATCGCTCTGAGCAGCACTCCAATCTTGGCAACTTTGCCGCTGCTGCTCTCCCAGAAGTCCGCCCTGACGCTAGCAGCCACGGATTAGGTGCTGCTCTGTCCCGAGTACAGCCCGGTAGAATGCTACTATTGTAGGTAGAATGCTACCTTTGTAGCCACAAGTGGTACGCAGCCCTTGGCGTAGTTCTTAATCGCCGCTTTCAAGTCATTGACAATCACGACCCCGTCTATGCGAGCTGGGACATCCTTCTCCCCTATTGACCATGGTGGAGCACTAGTGGTGGCCGTATCGAGGGTAAGTGGCAGCGGTTTGTCATCCTCGAGATGCCCGTCGACGACTGCAGCCCTGATTGCCAGGGCGACTGCCACCTCCTCGCCTACCTCGGGGCTCGTCGTCCAGACCGAGCCGGAAGCGACCAGGTTCCCCTCATGATCCGCCACCGCAGCAGCCATTGCGCCGCATCTTCTCTGCGATCTTCACGTGATTTGATAGTCCGCAGTGTCGAAATTCTGTTTACATTTGTCGTGCCTGCGTTAGGCTCAAGCTGCCTCTGAAGAGCTGCCACTCTCGCCGTTCTTATTGCCACGTCCCTCTGCGCGTGCACGTTAGCCGGGAGAGGGGGAATCTTCAGCACCCCTCTCGTAGCAATCGGGAGAGAGTGTTTCTCTCCAAACGGCGTCTCGTAGTGGATAACGAGAGAAGCTAAATTGTGTCTGCCCGTCCGGCTCCTCGAGAGTCTCTCCGCTTGCGCTATGCGTAGCGCTTCTATCAATTCGTCAACCGAGTTGTGCAGCCCCATGGCCGCAAAAGTTTCGGTCGACGTCGGGATTGGTATGCCCTACGCCTGTTTGTAGGCTCTTCTCATCAGCCTATATACATTCTCTTTCTGACTTGTGAGCATATTGAGGAATGGCACCCCGTACACCACGCGACTCACGACGAAGGGTTGTACTAGCCTAAGGAGATTCTCCTCCTTCATTCCCCGGTGCCTATTGGCTATGCGAGGGAGGAGTCGGGTCGTCTTGTGCACGCTACCCTCCAGCGCCTTGATGGCCTCCATGTTGTGGCCGTTCGCTTGGATCCTGAGCTCCAGAACCCTGATGCTGTGGACCACGGGAATCCTTAGTCACTCGGCCCAGAGCTCAATCGGAGGACTTCGCTTAGCTGCTTCTATCGTGCTCTTTGTTCGCCTTCTAGGATTATATAATAGAAGTTCGGACTTCTGCGGTGAGCAATGCAGACCCTACGGGGCAGCGTATTCAACCTCCGCGTCCGTGGCTCTCTGCAGTCGCTCCTGGATCTCTCCATCCCTACCGGCTCCGGACGACCAGATCGTAATGTCGTCTGCATACAGGCTGTGTTCCAAACCCTCTATGGAATCTGAAATTCTCGGGAGCCCGTTCATAACCGCACTGAAAAGAAATGGAGACTAGACGGAGCCCTGAGGCGTGCCCCTGCTCCCTATCTCTGACATCCGATTCTACTTCGCCCACGACCAGGCGTGCCGTTCTGTTGTACGGAAAGGCCCCAACGTAGTTGTAAGTCCTGGTGCCGACCCCCAGGCTCTCTAGACTCTCCATAATTGCCTCATGCATGACGCTATCAAATTCCTTCGTCAGGTCCAGGCCAAGAATGGCTGTGGTGTCTGACGGCGAGCACCGTTCTCCGTCAAGGACTTTATGCTTGAGTCTCAACATCACGTCCTGACTGGACAAGCCCGGTCTGAAGCCGATCATGGTATGGGGGAAAAGATCTCTTTCGTCGAACAGCGCGAGAAGTCTGTTTAGAACTGCGTGTTCTATTTGCCCATACACGACGTTAGTGAAATGGGTATTAGATTCTCTAGGTGAAGTTTTTTTCCAGGCTTCGGAATCATTACAGTCTTTGCGTCTTTCCACTGTGCGGGTATCGCGCCGCGTTCCCAAAACCAGTTCAAGTACCGAGTCAGCGCTTCTATTGAGTCGTCGTCCAGGTTTCGGAGCATCTTGTTTGTCGCTCCGTAGGGACCTGGAGTCGTCTTTGTACACAGCACCGGATTGGATCCGTGCACCTCGGTCAGCGTTATGGGTTCATCTAACTTAGGGTTCGAAGGTCGCTCGTAATCCTTGAGTTTCACCCGGGGGTCATTGCCCACGTATCTGTTTCTGTTCTCTCTTTCGAGCTCCTCGCCTGAGCCTCCGTATTTGTGAATGATTTTGCTTAGATTCTGCTCTTGAGTTGTTTTGCTCTCTTGCGGGTCTATGAGATACCTAAGTGTGTTCCAGGTCTTTGCCTGTCCATCTCGTCCCATCTGTTGTGCCACGTCCGTTGTGCCAAGTGATTAGCGTAGTCTTCGATTTCTCTGTTGAGTCGGGCTAACCACCTGCGGAGGTTTCGATTGTATTTTTGCTTGGCCAGTCGTCTTTGCAGACCCTCTTTGGCTTCCCACATTAGCAGGAGCCTGGCGTCAGTCTGCTTGAGTCCCGCTGCCTCCGGGATTGTCTTAGTCGATGCTTTAACGTCACCGTGAAGCTGCGTCACCCACGCTCCCAAATCTGTTATGTCGCGGGTAGCTCCTACCGACTCTTCGTTGCCATCAGCCGTTTCGCAACGCCTCCAGAGCCTAAAGAAATCCAGTCCACTAGCCTCAGTTGAGTACCACACCCAGACTTTGTCGGGCACGCCACAAAATTGGTGGCCACAATAAAGGTGTGGCTGCCCAAATTTTCCTTAAGGTTCGTCCACCTACTGTGCCTTCCACGACATTCCTTACAAATATAAGATCCGAAGTGGTGTTTATGCTCACGCTGTTTCCCGTGCGTGTGGGGCATCCGGGATCCGTCACGAGAGTGAGGGCCTCTTGTTGACAGTCCAGCCAAAGATTTCTCCGTTTGATCAAATCCTTCTTCTACCCCCACGCCGGGTGCGGTGCATTAAAATCTCCAACTATTACAAGCGGCTGCTTACCCGCAATATCTAGGGCCTTGTGGAAACATTTCTCCAATCTACGTCTCTTCTGAGGACTAATGCAGACGTTCAGTACGCAGGCACTTCCCTCTCCTCGTTTTTGAGCGGATTTTGAGCGGATTTTGATTTTGAGCGGGAGCGATTCTCTGCAATGAGAATCTCTAGCATCTGTCTAACCTTGGTTAGCTGGGACTGCTCTGCTGCGGCTAGTGCATATTTATCTTTGTTTCCCTGCCCGTTAGGTTGGGGGACCACGCTCGCCCAGTTTACCCTGGTTTCGGCCGAGGATGCCGCCACTGTCAGCACTTCCCTGGTCTTGTTCGAGTTCTGTCCCTTGTCTTGCAGGGCCGGTTTCCCCTCGCTGCTGCCTTTTCTTCCCAGTCCTCCTCTAGAGGTGGAGGCGCTTTGTTGTCGCCCCGGTCTCGATGGTGATCTGGAGGCCCGTCGTCCTCCTATGCGTCTACTGGCAGACCTGGATTTTGATTTTCTGCTAGAGTTGCCGGTGCCAGACAATGTGAAACCCCAGGAACGTCGGTGGCTCGAACGGAACGCACTCCAACGCTCGTGGCCGCCCTGGCGCTGGTTCTCTTTGTCATTTCGCGACGGGAGACGAGGAAAGGACTCGGAATGATCTCTTCAGTTCTTGAGTATCCCTCCATGGCCTTGAGTGCTTGGGCGCCCCTGGTTGTTACTGGAGGTGTTTCCTCCGCTGCGTTTTTTTCTGTTCGCTCTCCAGCCTTCTCTTCTTAAGTAGGTACGGAACTTGGCACCGCTGAGGGCACTTTTTGTCCGAAGTTTTGTGTCCTTTGCCGCACAAGGCGCACTTTGGTTCGCATAAGTGATGGTCATGCGGTTCCGTGGCACCGCATGTCCCACATACTTTGTTTGCTGACACGGTATCCATTGTTACTGGGCAAAGTCGATTCTGTGACCGAGGCGTCCGCAGCTCTCGCAAACTTCGTTTTTGTCCCTACGAAGGTAACAGGGGTATTCCGCCCCTCGATAGTAAACAAAGTAGCGGACATGTCCCCCTTAAAGACGATGATGGCCGCATTCTATTTCCCCAGGCGTCTCGCTTGGAGCACTGTCGGGTTTCGGCGATTAACTAGGCTTTTCGAGATGTCCTCCGCGCTGTCCGTGGCCGGAATGTTGTAGATGACGCCCTTTGCGCAATCCTCCGCTGGCGTAACATATGCAACCACTCCGTAGGTTTTGGCCCCTATCGTGGGCGATAAGGTCTTGCTGTACAAGCGGCTCGCTCCAAGCTGGGCGTGCTCACTACCACGATGTTTCAGAGGGTATTAATGCGAAGCGTATCTTCGTCCACCTCTTAAGCTTTGAAATTCGCGGTGCGGAAAACGCCGTCCTTAAGTAGCGCCTGAGTACAGCGCGCCAAGTCGATACCATCACGTGGTCGCAAAACAAATTTACGTCCTCCTTGGGGAGGTCTGGGACCCGTCGCGCCCTCTGTTGCCTCCGCCGCGACGGGGAGGAGTGGCCGCGCTGGTGTTGCGCTATTGTCATTTGACCTTTGACCCCGGCGCTCTTGGGGAGGCCGGCGTCGTCTTGTTCGAGCGATTGGCTTAGCTTTTCTAAAGCTTTCACCCCCTTCCGGCGATGGCTAGTTATTCAGCCCGCTTTTGTACTAAAGTTCTCGGGTGAAATGGACTCACCCTCGACCTCCATGACGTCCATGGCACAAGCACACACCTACGAGGGGCCCCGTGAAGGCATACGGGACCTCCGAGCCAGCCGTCGCACGACCGTGAAGGACAACTTTGGACAGACGTTTGGTTGGTGGTTGACCCGATTTCAGAAGTTAGCTGCCGCCAGTTAAATAAGCACCCGTTCTCCATCGCCCCCCTGGCGGACCCTCTTTCGTGATGGAATGTTTATTGCTCTGCGATGCGAGTTGGCAGCCTGAGTACAGACTGAAAACGACGCGCTGGCGACTTCTCGTTGTCGTGTGGCCTAAAGAACCGACAGCTTGCGGGCCCAGCGCTTAAACAGCCGACTCTCTGCCTGGTGCGAACACACGTGTTACGAAGCAGGGACGAGCGAAGAAAGCTTCATCGGTGAAGCCTCGCATTTGATAGTCTCCCATAACGTGGAGCGCGTTCGGTCACTGCGTACGCCTGTGTAAGTAAACGTTACGATTCTCAGCGCTGCTGGGAGGCGGATCTGAATCGGTCTATATGCGGCAGCATGGCTGAAGCGGGGTATTCCAATCTCAAAAAGATTCCGAGAATGCCCAACCAACAATAACGAAAGATGTCATGCATGTGGTTGCTCAGAGCCGAAACAGAAACTGTTTCGAATTCCGCTCTTGGACGACATCCCATCACATCTAATCTTGAATGCACGTTACGCCTCTTAGTTGTTGCAGCTGCTGCAAATGTCCAAAACATGTTTTCTTCGTTCAGGCTTCAGAAATTAAATATTGCTTTATCGAATCGAAAAACGATGAAAAGCGTATTTATTTGGGCCGGCCTATGTAATGCGAACAAAAAAAGAAGTTTAACAGATTAGGTTCATTGTTATTTTAGGGTCATTTTTTAAGTTCAAAACCTAAGTATTGGGAGCACAGTGCATAGAGAAGCCCCTGATAACTTATCGTTACTTGCCGCGGTGGCACAGTGACTAAGGCATGGTTCTACTGAGGACGAGGACGCGTGTTCTATTCCCGGCCACAGGGGCTGCTTTTCTGATGGAAGAGGAGGACGCCCTGCTGCAGGACGACGCTGCTGGACTTCAGCAAGCGTGCACGGATGGCTCCATGCAACAGTCGACAGGCAGAGCCGGAGCTGCCTGCAGGGCCCTGGAACTTGGCACCAGCCAGGTGTGGAGCCTCCCCTTTCCGGCCTCATCCACCTACGCAGAGCTGGCTGGACTCCACTTGGCCGCGGATCTTCTTCTAGGGCAGGGGGCCTCTGTCCGGGGGGCCATCATCCTGAATGACTCTCGGTCTGCCTTCCTCCATCTAAGAGCTGCCGACCAGCCAGCCAGCTCCAACGGCTACGTAGAGCGGTCGCTGGCGGCCAAGGTCCATGCACTGGAGGCCCAGGTGTGTCCACTGCGACTCTGCTGGCTACCAGTGTTGCGGAATGGGCATCGCCATTCCATTCCAATTCCATTCCGAGGAATGAGAATTTGTCGTGATTCCATTCTTTTCAATTCCTCGGAATGACATATGTTAGCCCATTCCCACTCCTGGAATGGATGGGAAGCTCAATTCCATTCCTTTAATTCCGCATCGTAAAAATTGCCTCAGGTGCTTTATGGAGTGGCCGAGAAACGCAACGTGTATCTTACGTTATCGTACGGGTTTAAAACTGCAAAGGTAAGCAAAATGTGCCACTTGTCACCCAAGTTGGCAGGTGTTACAGGTTGTTTACATATATCGTGCAAAACAACTACCCAACGCAAAAAATTACCGTCCCGTCCTATCGAAAGTAGAAAGAAGCGCGAAAGCTAAAAGTGCGTCCAGCTTTCGCTGAAAGTGCTTCTAACCGATCGTCAAACCTTCAAGCACCCAAATCGCAAGCGAAGAACGAACCCATTAGACAATTTTTCGCAAGTAGACGCAACTACGAACGATCTAAATATACGTACAAAGTTACGTGGTTTATGAGATAAAGGTAAAGGTTCAATATTGTACTCCTTTTTCATGATCGAAGCGTGTGTTGTCTCATTTAGACCCGTTCGTTTTTTGCGATTTTGAAGTAAGCGTTTTGACGCAATGGAAGTCTAGTTTCAGAGAGACGGAAAAAAAGTGAGACTTCATTTGCGGTCTCCTGTTTTACACACGCGCCGTGTGTAGAGACCTCATCAGAGCTTTTCGTTCGAGCAACCATTATAAAGGGTAATGTAATAAATTTTTGAGAGAATGTGCTCGGTCCTATTAATAAAGCATTCGCTTTAGAAAGGTTCAGTGTCGCACTGCCCCTTTTTGTATAATTAGTAACGGATTGAGTATATATTATAGTATTTGCATGTTAGTAGGTGTTAACGGTTTGTTATTGAGCGATGCCAGATGAAACAGGTATTACTCTCTTACGTTGATGTAGGCTTTTTCCGTTTCATTGCGCAGTCCGTCGCATGCTATCTTGCTGTCTGCTTTGCGTACCGTCGTATCAACGCCATTAGTATGCTGTGGATGACTAAGAGACATGTCGAGCGGAGGTTGCTCACATGTACACGTATTCTAAATGCTTACTTGAATAATTTCAAGTGAATATACAGCATCGAGCCCTATACACTAATACTACTGTACCAATGCGAGAGGCGGGAGAGCAGCGGCACAGAACACCTTTAACAGTTTTAATGCGTAGCGTTCTTTGCCGAGTACACCTACACCAGAGCCGTGTAACGCCCTGCATTTCCACAAAAGTGCAGATATCGCGAAAGTTCCACCTGTGATCGCTGTAATGGCGTAAATGGATATAACTGGTCGCACAAAAATTCGAAAAACTAAAAAAAAGATAAGAGAAATATTTAAAAAATTACGGAAAATGGCGAAACGTGTAACGCCCTCATTTCCACAAAAATGCACATTCCGTAAAAGTTTCAAATGTATTCGTTGTAATAACCTAAATGGAGATGATTGGCAGGACGAAATTTTGAAAAACTAAAAAATAAGAAATATATTGAAAAAATACGGACAATGTCAAATCGTATACCGCATGCTGTTTCCACAATAAAGCATCATTCGCGAAAGTTCCACCTGCAATCGTTGTAATAGCGTAAATAGACATAATTGTTTGAACGAAATTTTGAAAAAAAAATGAGGACAAATATAAAATAATTAGGGAAAATGATGAACCATGCAACGCCCTGCATTTACAAAATAATGCAGGTTTCGGAAAAGTACCAAATGTATTCGTTGTAATAACGTAAATTAACATAATTGGTGGGACAACATTTTGAAAAAATGTGGCTGAAAAAAAAACCCACACTCACGACAGGCGGCGTAAGAATGCTACGCATTAGTAGATAAGTCTCTGAATTATCTACTCGTTGTTTTATGGTTCATAAGCGAACGCTTTATATTGTTAGCTCCAAGACTTCGCAGCATCATTTTGCGGTGAGAAACACCGCGGCTTCGGATGCGCGCCGTTCGTATCCCCTGTGCTTCTCCACGCTATTCCCCACTTGGTGGCCTGGCTACACGGCGCTTGCCAGTGTGAGAGACGCTGGTCTACCATCGGCGCCACGGACAGTTGTACAGAGAAGCTATGCCTCAATATTGCATATTTCATTATTTCCTCCCTCGCTCCGTACCCGCAGCCTGCCGAAGCTTGAAGAGCCGACCTAACAGCACCACCGCACAGACGTGCTTGCGCAGGTCGAAGTTCACTTTGACACACGCTGCGGCAGGTTGCGCCGATTCAGTCACTCGAGATAGCGGGTATGCGTTCCCGTTTTCGTCACCTTTGAGATATACCGACGCAGTCATCGCCACATACTAATTAAGGCGCCAGCAATGGTGACACCGTCGTCTAAAAAATCCCCATTCCATTCCCATTCCATTCTGGCAAAAGGCCCTTAATTCCATTCCCATTCCATTCCTCCAAGCGTTGTGGTCATTCCATTCCCATTCCATTCCGGCATCTCCAAAAGGTGGAATGAATCCGGAATCATTCCAATTCCGGAGTGGCAACTCCGCAACACTGCTGGCTACCATCGCATCTGGGCATCATGAGCAACAAGGTTGCAGACCCTGGTCAAGGGTGCTGCTCGCCAGGCAGGGGTACCAGCCTCTCGGGTTGTGGTGTCATTCGACGCTGCAAGGACTGTCCTGGCCCGAGTGCTGGAGGCCCAACATCCAGATGCTCGAATGGTCAGTGGTCAGGCCCAACAGCTCCTGCCCGGCCGCAGCAGTAGAGACGCCCGTTCGCTCCAGCTTCGCCTGCGGCTTAATTGCTGCAATGTGGGAGCCCGCCTGCACCACCAGGGCCGCCGGGCGTCCCCCTGTTGCGCCGACTGCCCAGAGCCTCAGACGCTCGAGCGTTTACTGTGCTCTTGCAGCAAGCACGAATCCGTGGAGGAACTCCGGGCCGCGTTTCAGTGACTCGGTGCACCAAGCCACAAGCTGGAAGACTTCCTGTTCCCCACGGGATCGAACGCCTTACCACGGGAGGTCTTCCAGCCCATTCTCAACTTCGTAGTTGTGACAAGACTAGTGGAGCGTCTGTAACCGTAGTGCCTTGGACGAAACAAACGCTACATAGACTGTGCCCCACTCTCTTCCTTCTTTCCTCTTTCTCTCTTCTATCCTTTGAAACCTCGCCTTCCCTTCCCTCAACTGGGTTGTATGAGGGTGAACTCCGCGAATGAGTTCAGCAATATCCCCAGTTCTTTTTACTTCCCTTCTTCCTTAATAAATCACCACCACCACTACCACCCAGGCGAAAAGCGAAAACCACTGCGCGTACAAGATTTTGGCGCACATAAAAATCCTTGAATGGTCAAAATATAGTGGAGCCCCCAACTACGGCGCGCCTCGTCGCCTATGTTGCGTCGCCACGTTAAAACCTACAATCAATCGATATATTTCCCGGTAAACCATTGACTTTATTTACCGGTAATCAATTTATTTCCCGGTATTTCCCGGTAAAAATTAAGAGCAGCGATTTCAGAAGCAGATGTCGAAATATCAGACCTGGAGATTTTCCTAAAATTAAAGATTCGAGGAGAATATCGGAACCAATATCGGGGACAACGCTCGCTGTTTTCCACCTGCGAGTCAAGCGCGTGCAAAATAGAGAGAGAAAGAGTAAACTTTATTCCATTTGCCAGCTGTGTTGCTTAGTCGTCTGCCGTGAGCCCTTCGGCAATAGAAGAAGAAAATTATCAGCGGCTGCGTGCGGAGGTTAAAGCTGAGTTCGAATCTTGAGGTTGTGAACACGATGAGAGTCACATGGAGAAAAAAAAAGCCACATGCACCGGAGCCTTGTGGAGAGGACCGTTTTAGGAAAACTCGAGGTGAAGACAAATTAGGCTCGTAGGCACATTGGACAAGTTTCATAGTTACACACGGGTCTCTGATGTACCAGTGACTGATGTTGAGGCGGTTGTTCTACTGTGTGCACGTGTAGTTAAATGAAGCGCAGAGCGGCTAAAACAGATGGTCAGGGGTGCAGGTGGCAAAGCTGCCGACGCTGGTTTACGTGCCTGCGTTGCGCGGAGAATATGCGGTGTGCATCTTTCAAGATGCTGGCGCATCCATATGAGTCTGCATGCGCAGCAAAGCTACTCTGTTCCGAGCGGAAACGTCCCCACCTGTGCTACCGAAGGCGTAAGGGGCGGCCGGTGGAGGCTGAACGGGTTGCGGGCGGTGAGACTCAAAGCGATGTTCCTCTCATGAGTAGACAACAGGTGGGCGGGCCACAGGGGTTACAGGCAGGTCAGCGGCCGTGTCCCCAAAGGCTCCTGGCGACATGCGTTGGTACGGCGTGTGACGCCGAGCAGCCTGCGTCGCTTAGCTACGTCCTGCGGCTAGAGCAACCAGAATTCTGAGAGTGGCGTAATTAAAAAAATGTAGGTATTTTTTAAATCAATACTCTGCGCTCACTAGAACAGCATCTCAGTGAAAGTCACTCTAACTCGGGCAGGCAAACGTAAAAAAAACGCCCTGTGTCATGTTACAGAAGCGTGATTGTAAAAGTCACTGTTGCCACCGCTTATAAGACTGGAATGTGGGACTCTTGCCTTGGTGTAGTCTCACTAGCAGCGACGGGATTCCAGGTCCAACCTCCAGAAGCAGCAGCATACATAGCACGTAAAAGGTAAGTACAGTCTGTTATACGCTGAGCAAGCATTGCTCAGAAGAAGGCCACGGCTATCTGCAGTAAGGCAGTGCTCGCTCACCTTACGGAGTCTGCTTCAATATAGTTCGAAAATGACCGAATGCAAAACAATCGCCGGTATCCAAAAGGCCCACATGTGCCAAGACGAGCACCGATCATTCACGCGTACCCATTTAGGAAATTGTCCATGAATCCACTTTTATAGCTCTGAAAAATATCACAGCCTGATTCGTTTACTTTGCCCGGTTCCACTTTACTGTATTTTGTATCATACGTACCCAAACAAAGAACACACCCAGTCCCTCGAACATAGAAAAAGTGCAGGATTTGCAGTTTAACACAGACAGGGCGCATCTATGTCGAAGTCACGTGAACACATGGAGCCGCAGCCAGATTCGTGGGGCAATAAAATGGCTACATCCAGCAAGTGTGCGGGGGCACCATCATGATGTTGATTTTTTCATAATTACTACAACACCCGACAAACCTTACCATGACGTTAATCAGGAGGATGTTGTGGGACAGCCTAAGTAAGCAAAAATGGCTAGAATTACAGTTTATGACAAAGAGACAGAGATGTAACCCAGACCTTAGACCTTTTGTGGAAGCAGATAAAGTATGGTATAAGATAACGGGGCTCTAGAATTGGGAGCACTGTTGTCTTCTTTCTCTCTCTCTTAGCACGAGCCATCTTGGAGGAGGAGTCTCGTGCGTTGCGCTCTAGAAAGAAGGGGAAAGACCCGGCATTTTAAACTTCATCCAAACAGGCCCATTAAATGAAGTGTACTAGTGCTCGAAGAGGACGAATTAATGCTCTTCGGGGGTATGTTTGATTGGGGAAAATTTTGCTGGTGAGTTACTGGGGGGAAACTAATTGTGGTGGTGCAGGCCCACTTTAATTAGTAAGTCGCAAAGCAGGTATATCGGTTTTCTGGTAGGCATGCACCATTAGGGTAAAATTGTAATAGAAGGCGAGCATTTTTCGAGGTGCGAGAATGCGTCAAGCAGCTCTTATCAGTCCAGGTAGAGCCGTAGAAGGTAGACGAAAACTACAACCATTACCCTAATTCTAAGCAAGTTTTAAGAATAAAGAGTGCGAATGCAGGCGAAGGCACGCACGCCTACACGCACGCATGGGCGCGCAGGAGAGGGCATCCTTTATTGGATATAGACGTATTCTGTTGGTGTGTACGTTTCAGGCATGCCCAAAAACCGGAAAACCAACGCCAATAGAGCCCATACGAATGCTAGTGGGTAAACTAAGTCTGCGCAACTGGTTCACAAGACGTACACTTGTGATTTTTTGCAACAGCTCAAAAACTTGTTTAGCCTGAAAAAACGCGTTACATGCTATGGTCACAAATCTCCCATGCTTTCTGCTGGTAATTTTGAGTGGAGTTTGAATCAGACGAGTAAATTGTCTCGTAATAATGAGGGAGACACCTTATACCCTGACGGCTTCCGAGAGCGAAAAGCCCATAGGGGCGAGGTTGTCATCCGAGAAGATGATGTCCTGATTTTGCGCGATTGGGAAAAAGCGCATCGTTGACGGTGAAGAATTGAGCCTCATTTGTGGTACAACAGTCACATTGCCAAGTAGTGACGACGTCGTGTTCGGTAAGTAACTTCAACACTATACGCCACCTACTAATTAAGAGACAAACTTTTTCTTGCTTATGGTTAGTCGGTCGAAGCCAGGAGTATATTGACACGTAACCAATTATGGGGATGGCCAAATTAGAGTGGGATCTTACTGTGGAAAAAGATCTTTAATTGAAACTAGGCGGCAATTGAAGCTGCAACATTGTGAGGAAAAAATAGCACAGTTAAATCTGTAAACAATTAGGTTTGGAAAAGTTGCATTTCGGTTACATCCGGGTTTTTGTTACATGCGAGTTTTGACTGAAGACTTGTGAACATGAATCAAAAACAAAATCAGAATGGCAGACGTCAGTGGAGGTGAACTCACTCCTAAACAATTTTTTACCGAGTAAAAAGCCGCTTGATATACGGCTGCTGCTGTCGCACGATCTTGGGCACTACAGGGTACTGGACGGAAGCGAAGTCACTCGTCCACATATTCAAAAACGTAACTTACGAACGATGTCTTTTTGACACTTTATGGTTCTAAACGCGTTTCACAAACCAAATGTATGCTAAAAGTACACCTTTTAACAACATTCAAAATCTTTTCCGAAGTCCAAATTCTTGAAAAGCTGTAAGCTACGATACTGTACTGGAAGGAAACGGAATTTAAAAATGTTAGCTTGTCTTGAAACGAGAAAACATCATGTGTTGTGGCATTTGTACTCATCCTTTGCGAACCGACACCACAGCTTGCAGTGTAGACGCGCGACTCCACGCCGACAGGAAGACGTGGCAATTTAAAACTTGAATCTCGAACCGACACCTCAGTCACATGCGGAAATGAGCGGTGGTTTGGGGTACAACGGCAAAAAATTGAAGTTTTGTTACTCTTGCCACCTTGTCTAACGCCACGCAAGGAAATGTTGCCGTTGGTGCTACGTTAGCCATGAGATGGCACTAGCCGCACTATTCATTATCATCATCATAACAAGTTTTGTTTTGTGCCATTCTGTTTTGTAGATGCTAGCTCCTTCAAGTAGTCACAGCAAAGAGCAAATTAGCGCATTACACCTATAGATTTTTCAGTGAAAGTGCACAAAACAATTCTTAATCACCTTAGCGAGTTTTTTACATCCTGGTTTAGCCACAATATCTTCGTTACGTATGGCTCTAAAACACTTGGCCTTCTATGGCGGCGACAATAGGTATTGAAAAACTTCTTTAAATACAGTAATTCAATAAATACAGGTTCGTTTCACCAAGGTTTAAATTAACAACATTGAGAAACAAAAGAAATATCAACTGGTGTGACAAGAGATAATGAGCAGAAGAAACAAAAGCAACCTCTCTACTTATACATTTCTGAAAAATTATGCACGCCTCCGTGCAAGGAAGATTAACGTTGAACGTTAAGCTTTTTCGTTATAGATATTTCCGTAAGCCAATCCCGCACTGCGAGTATGCGCTGCAACGGAGGTTCGCTACTGCTGCAATTACAACGTTTCTATGGCTAATGCCACTAGGTACTTAATGGTTCCGCCTTCAGTTAGCTGGAGCAAATGAATTGTGGAACTGCATAGATACGTGCTGGATTGGCATTCTGTAGGCCCCTGGCTTTGAATCGGTAAACGTTTTGGCAAATATTTTTCTGTGCTAACCGTCTTGGCCATTTTGGGACGAAATCTTACTCACTTTAACACCGGACGCCTCCTTTTCGGGTATTATGGTGATAATTGTGTTAGCAATACTACACTTGTGCCCCGGAATCCTCACATAACCGTGCCAGAGGCCACGGTGTACCTGACCTGTCTGCAAATCAAGCTATTCCAGCAGCCGCGGCGGTAGAAGGGAAGGTTGTCAAGTTGGAGAAATGTTGCAGGGAAGTTCACACTGAATTGTCTGGCGCAAAATGATATGAGAGGTTGCCAAGCTCTTTTTGCAGTCGGCGCGAGGGTCGCACCAAAAGGAAGTCTCCGGAGCAGGAGCTCATCCTGGTGGGACGAGCCATAGCACGAGACTATTCGCACAAGCCCAGTGAGCCAGCGACTCCTCCTTGAACCTTCCAGGTGAATAGCTGCAAAGGGTTCTGGAAAAACCGCGGGCTATACCACTCGCGGCCCGAATGCCGGGGCGTTGGATAAACAGGTATTGCGCCACTGACGCGTTGCTCTTCCAACCTAGTTTTCTTCCATCACGCTTGCGGTTTCTGGGGGGGCGCCCGCTTTAAATGCACGTCGTTGCGTAAAGGATCAAAAAGTTTAGCTGATATTTAAGCCAATGTTCAGGCAATTACCCACAGACTCATCAGTTTTTCACGCGCACTGCCCACCCACAGTTGCACTAGGTCTGTCCACTGTCACAAGCTTGCAGAAAAGCCACCTTCCAATGACCATGATGATGACCGTGTTTGATGTGAAGCAAAATTAAAATGCTTCCAGTTGTTGGAACCGAAGCAGGGTCCTCGCGCTGTGCAGCTGACGTCTACACGATTGCGTCATTCCGGTACTGTCGAAGCAGTTTTTATTCGGAGAATGGTGCATGGACGCGCAAGCTTAGACTACAAATCGTGCACTCTCCTGTCTAACGACGAAGGTGGTTGGATGCTGGGAAAAAACATAGAATTTCGGTATCATTGAAACAAAAGAGAGCACAAAATGAGGCAATAAAAAGTCCGGAAATGCAATACCTTATCTGCTTGGTATAGCGGTGGGATGCGGGTCCACCCGCTTCCGGGTTGGTTCACTTGGTGTTAGACTTGATTTTTGAAGGCTTCGCGTTCTCCCATTGTTGTCGTTCGAACGGAGGGATAGTTGGCTTGATTCGTTTGTGGGCGTTTTACTGAAGCGAACGCTTGTAGGGGCAAGAAGAGTCAAATCAAGGAGTGTTGTTATTCAGTGCCCCGTTTGTGACAAACATCAATGCAACCCGCCACGGTGGCTCAGTGGCTAAGGCGTTGCGCTGCTGAGCCCGAGGTCGCGGGTTCGATTCCCGGCCGCGGCGGCCGCTTTTCTGATGGAGGCGAAAAGCAAAAACGCCCGTGTGTACGAGATTTCGGCGCACGTTAAAGATCCCCAGGTGGTCAAAATTAATCCGGAGCCCTCCACTACGGCGCGCCTCATCGCCTGCGTTGCGTCGGCGCGTTAAACCCTACAATCAATCAAACATCAATGCAATAATCGCGATGCACTTAACATGACGCATATATGCATAATATATATATATATATATATATATATATATATATATATATATATATATATATATATATATATATATATATATATATATATATATATATAAATCTATTTATTTATTTATTCATTCGTTCATCGTACCGCAAGGGCATACAATCCTCTCGGGGCATACAACATTACCAGGGGAATAGGTTTTACGAGAAATGTTTATTTTATTACAATCATGGACAGGACAGCCAACCCAAATTTAGTATACCTGCATTCAAAACTCTAGAAAGAGCATACAAACGGCAATGCTTCGACATTGGCGGCAGCGGCAGCGACGAAGAAGCAGCATCGAAGCCGCATTCACTGATATTGCAGATACGCCACGACACCGACTGTCCGGGCACGTGCGCACTGCTGGCACTACGGAGCTGCGCGGACCTTCCTGGACTGTACCTTTCTGCGCCGCGACGACTGACACGGAGCGCTGATTTCGACGGCAAAGGCTACAAATACGGCGGACCTGAACTGGATGGTCACATTGGCGGCAGCGGCAGCGACGAAGAAGCAGCATCTAAGCCGCATTCACTGATATTGCAGGTTAGTGAAGTCAGATCCACATGTCTGTGCTTTATATGTAAATTTTCTACTGCTGCTGCTGCCGCCGCCGGTGTGTAAACGACTGTGACAATGCTTCCAACTTTGAAATGTTCTTCGTGTTGCACAGATTGTAGTGAGCCAGGGTGTACTATTGACTGTAGTGAGTGTGGTTCCAAATATCACACCGGGAAATGCGCTGGAATTTCTGATGCCACGCTTAGGGCAAAGGGAGATGATTATCGAAAGGCCTGGCGCTGCAGCACTTGCAGACGCTCGAAGACGCGCTCGCAGACTTTGCAACAAGCACAAAGCGGAAATCCCGCGGGGGATGAGAGTATGGACATAAAAGTCTGGATGAAGGCAATTAACGATAAGCTCGACCAGCTACTGCCACTGAAAGAAACAATTGACGGTATTGAGGATGCACTGCAGGTGTTAAGCGACCTATATGACAACGTGATCTCACGCAGAGAGCAGAACTAACGCGAGGTAAATGAACTAAAACAGAGGGTGGAAAGGATTGAGGCACGAGACAGTGAAGTAGCCCAATTATTAGATGACCTTGACAACCTCGAATGGAGGAACCGTCGCCTCAACCTTGAATTTCATGGCATCCCAGAGACTGTGAACGAAAATCTAATGGATAAGGTAAATGCACTTACAGCCAAAAGCAAACTTCCAGCGCTGACGGAACGTGATGTAGTGACAGTTCACCGTTTGCCAGCCACAAAGGATAAAACGGCAGGCATCATTTGCCGGTTCGCTCGGCAGGCTGATAGGGATGCATGGTGGCTAAACCGAAAGAAACTGCAAGAGACAGACGGCACAATCTTCATTCTTGAAAACCTAACAAAAAGAACTCGAGCACTGCTGTTCGAAGCTAAAACCTGGGCAAAGGTCAAAAATTACAAATACGTCTGGCACAGCAATAACCGAGTTCTGGTGCGAAAGGCTGACGGTCTGAAGACTCTGAACAAGCAAGTCGTCAGAAGTGCTGACGACTTGGACAAGCTCATGTAAAACAGTACACAAAACAGAAAAAAACAGCAATCCCAAGGCAGAATCACTTCCAGAATCATGTAGGCCAATCGTTCTTTCAGTCTTTTAAATGTTTCCACTTAAACATAAGATCAGTCCGCAACAGGAAACTAGGCCTCGAGGAAATGAACGAGCCACTAGACTCTGTGCTTCTTACAGAAACGTGGTCAAGAGATAGCACAGATGTGTATCAGCTTGCTGGGTATAAAACGTACTACTTAAATCGCTCTGTTGTACGGGGTGGAGGTGTAAGTATTTTGGTCAAACATATGTACGATTGTGAATTACTCGAAGATTTTTCGATTCTAAACCAGGACTTCGAAATTTTAACTGTTCGCATGCAAAGCTACTTGTTGGTTGTGTGTTATCGGCCTCTAAACGGAAAGATAGCACCTTTTCTGGGCTACCTGGAAACCCTTTTCTGGTTTGTAAATATGAATCATTATAATATTATACTAGGTGGGGACATTAACATTGATATGATGAATACTTCTTTGCAAACAAACAACCTATGTGTTCTAATGAATACTTATGGTGTTAGAAACACAATTGATACGCCGACGAGAGTGACAGAAGGTTCATCCTCATTGATTGACGTCTTCCTTACCAATATTGATGCAAGTATAATTAAATCAGGTGTACTGATCTCGGATCTAAGTGACCATTTTCCTATATTTCTATGCACCAAAGGTCAGTTAAGCAAACGGAAGTCACTGCGTACATATTTTGTTCAACACATGACGCAACGCAGCCTTTCCGGGTTTTATGATAAAATTGCCAACTCATCGTGGGATCAATTTCTTTTAAGTGTAGATGCAAGTCTTGCTTACGAAAAGTTTATGAAAATTCTAAAACCACTTTATCAGGAAAGTTTTCCGCTAGTAGAAGTTAAGCAGAGTACAAAAATTCGAAAACCGTGGGTAAGTGCAGAGCTTGCCGCGAGAATTCGAGAAAAAAATAACTTGTTCCAGAAGTTCATCAAAACAAAAGATAGGAAAATACTGCTACAATACAAAGCCTATCGTAATCGTCTAGATAAAAATGTAAAGAAAGCGCGACGTGAGTATTTAGATAATATTTTCAGCGCTACAGCAGGACGGATGGATGTAGTTTGGCGTAAGCTAAACACGATGTTGAACAACAAAATAGCGCCTGAAAAAGTGTCTACAATAAAGACAAACAATATAGAGCTAACGGGAAAACCCCTTGCGGATGCTTTCAATGAATACTTCACTAAAGTTGGCTACACCACCACTACTAACGACCTGGCAAACTTTCCACGAAACAGTAACTCGATGTTCCTGACTCCAGTAAGTGAAACAGAGATCATAAATATAATTTTAACTTTAAGGAACAGTCGCGCCAAAGATATCGATGGTATTCAAATAAAACCAATCAAGCATGTTGCGCCCCTGCTTGCTCCTTGTTTAGTGCATATATTTAATTTATGTTTGGAGCAGGCTGTATTTCTTACTAAAATGCAGGTCGCTCGAGTAAGCATTCTGCATAAAAAAGGTGACAAAAATGACATGGGAAATTACCGTCCCATATCAATCCTCCCGGTCTTTTCGAAAGCCTTAGAAAAAGCTATTTTACAGAAAATGTCCGTCTTTGAAGGAAAACATAAGTTCCTAACTGACTCCCACTTCGGTTTTCGCAAGAGGTTCAGTACTGAACTTGCGCTCTTAACACAGAAAGAACATATTTTAATCCAACTGGAAGATGAAAAGTTAGTATTGGGCCTATATATTGATTTCTCGAAGGCTTTCGACACTATAAACCATGAGCTGCTGATTAGGAAGCTAGAACATTACGGCATTCGGGGAAAAGCCGGCGCTCTTATTGAACACTACCTAAAACATCGTACTCAAATTGTAGCCATAGATGACTGTCTCTCCGATCCACTTCAGGTTTCACATGGCGTGCCACAAGGTAGCATCCTAGGCACTCTTCTCTTTAATATGTACGTGAACGATGTCTACAGTAATGCCCCGTCGGCTCTCTTTATAAATTATGCTGAAGATACAAGTATTTTCTTTTCCGGGCAATCAAGCGATGAGTTAATAGCTGCAGCAAATGAAGCACTAATTAAACTTGACGAATGGACCCACAAAAATAGCTTAAGAATAAACGTTCAGAAAACGAAAGCAGTCATATTTCATACTAAAAACAAAAACACAGTTGCACAAACTCAAATTTTACTGCAGTCGACTCCTGTTGAATTTGTACCTAGCTTTAAGATTCTCGTCATTATTTTTCAAGAAACCATGTCGTGGGATGCCCACATCGACTTCATTTCAAAAACGTTATCTCAGTTAGTAGGCATAGTCTCTCGCAACCGCCATGTATTCCCTCGCCATATTCTGATGTTGATTGACAATAGCCTTTTCTCTTCTAGGCTCAACTACTGTCACTTGGTATGGGCGTCAACAACTAAATCTAATGTAGACAGACTACTCACTCTACAAAAAAAGTTTTTATGAGCTGTTGAAAACGTAGCGATGCATCATCATACAAGCGACTTATTCACAAAATACAATATTGTCCCAGCCACGAAATGTTACGACTATCGACTTTGCAAGGTATTTAAACAAGAAAGTATACGCGGTGATGGTTTCATTCAGAAAATAGCTAAACTGGAAAAAAAATGTAGAAACATATAAGACACGTCATTTTGAGCCATGGAAAATCACGACTTCTAGAACTACATGTGGTCTACAAATGTTAAAAAACAGACCACCTCGGCTATTAAACAGTTTGGATGCTAGAAACGTCAAGCTCCAGAACATCAGTTTTATGGCATTGCGAGACAATTTCAAAATGTAGTACATGCCTTTTTTTTTGCCTGTCTCAATCTGTTATTGGCTAATTCGTCACGTTCAGCTATAGTGGTGTTAGTTCGTACATCGTGTTAATTTTTTTTTGTGTCAATATGCTAATTTTGTGTGCGCGCACTATCAGGCGCAGATATGTAATAAAATAAATGTCGTAGTTATGATTTAATGTTAGGCAGCGTGCCTAACACTAATTGTACAGTGATATTTCGTGTTTTTTTTCATTTCGAAAAAAAAGGCTGTTTTATTGCTCTGGTTGTGTATCCTGCCTTTATGTATCATGCCCATGTTTGCCAATTTTATACATCATGTCATCACGAATTTTATGTATCATGCCAATGAAGGGGGCCTGCGGCCTTGTCAAGCTGACTTCTTTCAGCTTTTTCCGCAGGTTTCCTACATCATGCAACTGATGTGAAATAAAGTCCTATTCTATTCTATTCTATATACAAAGTGTTATGAAATAGTCAGACAAGGAACCACCAAATGCAATATTAACCTACTGCAAACGTCTAGGCA
The DNA here is from genome assembly GCF_048455015.1 of Haemaphysalis longicornis. Lineage (NCBI taxonomy): Eukaryota > Metazoa > Arthropoda > Arachnida > Ixodida > Ixodidae > Haemaphysalis > Haemaphysalis longicornis. The sequence continues at coordinate 2,563,728 of NW_027526352.1, read as the reverse complement.
TTAGCTTCAGAGGGCTTCCGGAAAGCATTCATGGTGAGTAAGGATGACTAATAACGAAGGCAAGCAGTTCCATTCCCAACCAGTTTGTGGGAACAAAAGAACAGTATTTTACTGCTTTCTGGTGCAGAATATCAACCTTATGCTGCTGGTTAAGTCTTTCGTATATGAAAGTGGATGGTTTTAGCCAAAGATATTTAGTTACCACCAACCTCGGTTTATTAGTGTAGCCGTGATGTTGCACCTGGTGTTAAAGGTATGCTACAACACAATGTCACCGAGGGGGATGGAAAATGCGTTGGCTTATGGTTATGGGTTCGTCATATAAAAACACGAATTCACGTAACGGTGTTGTGCATTAGGCTTGACCACATGTCCAATAAACTTGAACTTATCGGTGAAGGGTTGTTTCTATGGAGCATCGTAGGCACAACATCACAATTTTGCACGGCGCTCGGAAAGTTGTTCTCCGAACCTCGCTCAATGTGGTAGGGATCTTTTTTTAAAAAACTCTGAACGTGTAGCGTTTGCGTCACCTTTCCTTAGTTTGCATGGCTTGAGCACCGGCGTCATCGTTCTTTCCTGTTTAATTCTGAGCTGGTCATTCCCGTTTGAAACATGATCATTTTCGCGCCACGTACAAGCACCAGACCATCTTCTTTGTCACCCAGCCCCCCCGCCTTCGTCATCATCATCGTTTTTGTAAGCGGCATCTCAGTGACGTTGCATCCTCATTAGACGCGTCCTCCCGGACTCTCTTGACCCCGTCTTGGGCGTGGTTTATATGCGCGGTACTCAACACAATAGAATTTTTCTTGGCTGGATTTGTGCACGTAGTCGACGTGTCAAATGTTTTACCTATTCGTTCGATGAAGCGCGATTAGTCAGCTATGTATTGTAAGTCAGGTATGTTCAGCTATCTTCATAGTCAGCTATGTTCAAGTAACACGCTTTAGCGACATCGCTAATGTAGAAAGCGATGTTTAGGAGCTCGAGCGTATTGTCTTACCAATTGCGAGAGCTCACCCGGCTATAATATTCGAGCTAGCCCTCAGAGTGCAGATAAAATACGGGGGTCTCGTTACCGGCTGGTAATCGTCCAAGCCGGGGAAAGTGCGCTGGTAGCAGCTACTCCGTCAGCAGGAGTGGTCACATCGGAATGTTGCATGCTGAGACTTGCACGAGGAGCCCGACGGCCTGAGCGCAGCTCCAGATAGAAGCCGCTGCAGGTGCGCGAAAAATATTGGGAGAGTACGGTGCGCGCCGGAGCTATTGCTGCTTTTATCTGCTACTGAACTGGTCATTCTTGTATGAAAACACCTCGTCACCATGTCGCTTGAAACCCCACATACAGGCCATTGTTGCTCTTCGTTAGTTTCGATCAGTCATGGGCACGTCACCGAAAAAAAGTAAGTGTTACAGTTACTGTCACCTAACCCAAAAAAGTAGCTTCGTTACAGTAACAGTTACGAAGTTTCCAAAAATAACTAGTTACAGTTATAGTTACTCTAAAAACTTCACGTCGTTACTTTTCTTTTACTGCATATAACTAAATATTAGATAAGAAGATTTAGCTTAATAAATAGAAATATACAAAGGCATTGGGGCCCAGATAGCGGTTGCACTTGATCTGTGTAGACAGAAATGGTTGACGAACGTTTAGAAAAAGTACGAACGCGCAGGCCGAATTTATACTATGCTGAGCTTAAGGACAAAACAGACAACACAATCATCGTCAACTAAATTTATTTTCAACTGCAGTGTTGTCGCTTGACCCCCTTGCATAGTGATCGAAAAGTGGAAAAGGGGGGTTGGGGGTGGTGGATCGCCGGAAGGCCCTTTGGAGGAAAAGGGAAACGGATTTGTAAGTACTTCGGTTATCGATGTGTTTTTGAAAGACACTAAAAAAGCGCCGTGTTAGAATTTTATTTCGTACTCGTCAACGAAGACGGAGACCAATTTCAGCTATTGTCGAAGCGGCGTTTGTCTGTAGGCCCTCGGAGTCGTTCTCCCGCCCCAACCCCCAGTCACGCCCACCCCTGGAATGAGACAAGGTTATTTCCAAAGGGAATAGAAACTGAACTGGACGCTTTCATGTTCTTTTTTGCATCCTCTGTCCTCGCAAAGGCGATTTTTTCGCCTCGACAGGGAAAGGGATACTGCCTTTTCTGTGCCGGTAGCAAAGTTATCGGCTTCTATGGCGTGCAGGATAGAATACCCCTTTAGGCTTTACGTGAATCCAACTTTCAAAGTCGTAATGACTCTTTAAACAAGGCAGAATATTTTACAGATGTTAAGCAAGCCCAAAAGCCACATTTCCAATACTAGTTCTTCCACCCGAACTTTACAGGAAAGAACGCGTGATAAAGTTGTCACGCAGCCATAAAACATCTTTCTGTATTCTGCACGTGTAAAAGGAAGCACGTTGAGCCGTTCATTTTATTTCAGCAGTCCTTGGCTGATAATCTGAAAACGTTTTCCTTTTATACTACCATCTTGAACATCTGTAAGGTCGCGGTATACTGTAAATGCCTACTACAGTATATTTTAGCATTCAGTGTTCCAATTGTGCAAGAAAGTGAAGTTAAAAAAAAAATTGGCGGCGAAGTGCAATTATTGGTACATTCATAACTTTATACAGCCGCTCAGCGCGGAGCTGCCCGTCATTTTGTCCCGTAAATGGTCCCGAAGTTTTGTTATCATTCGCATGCGGTCGCCGTTTCCCTTGATAAAGTTGGGTGCTGTGGGGCCATCGTCATAGTTCACATCGAATGCGGCGAGTCCGAACGCACCAGTTGCAGAACTTGCTGCACAAACCTGCAAACGAGAGTTGAAAAATTATGAAAGTAAGGAGAGAAGCCTATGTCTGAAAAATCGCACCGGGCCATCGTGAAATACACAGTTTCTGCTTTACGCGTGGAAAGTGAAAACGGAATATCCCTTTTCATGCAAGTTGTTCAGAAAGACCTCTGCGTCGAGAACAAATGCTAAGCGGCTGGCTCTTTTTTGACACACAAAGCTGATCGTGGACATAACAATAATCGAACCTAAATAAATCAGTACACCTTATGTATCTACGACGTTTCCCCAATGTTCAGAGAGAGAGAGAGAGGGAGAGAGAGAGAGAGAGAGAACTTTTATTTGAGCCACGGTTACTGAGGACTGGTGGCGGCTGGACGAAGGCCAGCCGCGACTTCGGTAGATCTGCGTACCAGGGCCTCCTGAATCTCCTGGCTAGAGCTACCCAACGCCTTTCTCCATAGCTCGCTGCTGGAGATTTGAGGGAAGGGGTCGTAAGGGCAAGCCCACATGGAATGTGCCAGAGTGGCACGTTGGCCGCATAGGGGACAGTTGGGAGACGGCAATGATGAGGGGTGGATGTGGTGTAGACGAGCTCTGCATGGGAAGGAGTGTGTTTGCAAACCCCAATGTTGAAACAACCACTCAATATCACATCAGTTTATCTTTCGTAAGTGGAAGGGGTTTGTCTCAGGGGCATAAAATTTGGTGCAGAAAAAACGGTTGGCTGATGAATATTGGAAAAAAATCCGAAACTTTTACCTGTCGTCTCAGATGGTGGACTTCGATTGTTTTTTGCATCCAAAGTTTGCCCTGTGGCAAAATATTTGAACGTGTTCACGAGTGCTCAACAGATTGCTCTGCTTATAAATATGAGAAACAAACGTAGGTATGACGTCGACATGAACCTAACCATTCGCCATCCACGCGATTATCAGTTTTCTGTTTTCCCTTTTGTAAGTGTAGATCTTTTAGTCCATAAGCCTTGGAGATGCAGCAGCAGGATATGTACTGTCAAAAGTGAAAGTTTGTGAAAAACAAAAGCGGTACTTTAGGGTTATTTCTTTACCACAAGACATCGTGGAGTACTCCATGTGGAATTTTCGAAATACTTTAGTAGTTAAACCAATTAATGGAGTACATGAAACCACACCATCGTCTCTTCCTTTCCTCCCAGGCTAGATAAAATTTCAAGATGATTTGGCACGAACAACTAGAACCATACAAACCACCGACAACATCCTTCACTATTTGTGGGGCGAAATAACTCACGGGGAGATGTGTTCTGCACGGGTGGGCAGTCCGAGCTTCAGTAGCCTGCCTTCGCTCACACAACGAGTAACCTCGCCAAAATTATTCATTTACATTGCCAGGACACACTGTCTCACCCTTGAGTCCTACGCCTTCATCTATAATGCGATAGCGCACACTTCAGTTCCTTAAAATCAAAATCGATACCTTGCCGTGGCGGCCGCTTTTTTGATGGAAGCGAAAAGCGAAAATGCCCATTTGTACGAGATTTCGGTGCACGGTCTAAATTCGGCCAGGTGTTCTAAATTAATCCTAAGCCCTCCACTGTGGCGCGCCTCATCGCCTGCGTTGTGTCGGCGCGTTACACCCTACAATCAATCAATCAAAACCCAAATCACGGAAATCGCGCACATGATCGCATTTTATTTATTTATTTTTCATTTTTTTAACTTATTATTTTGAAGGGTTCTGCTAGCCTTCGGGCAAGGCTTTGAGCAGAAGTAGTCGATACAATGCAAGAAAAGAGCACAACAAAACAAAAAAATACACTAACAACCTTCAGGCGCTTAAACTAATTCAGGCATCTCAGACAATGTGCCGGCATTAGGAAAACCGATATTTTGTGATATTTTGCAAATGTACTCCACAAGCGCCTCACCTTCCACGTCTAACTGGACAATCTCCTCCCCTAAAGGGCGAGCGTCTGAGTAATTCCTTGCGCAGAGCAATACAAACTGGACGAGGACTTCGCGCAGAAATTCTACTGAAGGTCTTCTTAATTTTGCGTGGCCTTAACACAGTGACGCTACCCGCCTCAGAAGTACCGCCAGAGCCTATCCAACACTCGCACTCGCAGCTCCCGGCCCGCACCCCCTTCCTCGTACGTTAACAGTTCATCCACTACCGAAAAACCTGGAGAGCGTGCAGCCAGAGCCGGCGGCAGGCATGAGGTGAACCGGTGGCCTACCAGTATGTCTTTGGCTCACATGTGCTCTGCACGAAACTGCCCACCCGAACACCTTATTGGCAGCACTCACTATGCACACAATGCTCACACGACGTACTCGGTGCGCACTGACTCCGGCAGGGCTGCGAAGACACCTCCAAAGCATTATCTGTGACCCATATCAGCACCTGCCAGCCCACGGTAGCTGATGACGAAGATAGCCCTACACAGACGATAACTCGCTCCCAAATCACCTGCACCTTGATTACTCTCCATCCAATAGCGTATCGTTATTCAATACTGCGACCCATACGCGCTTTCCTCGTTCGTATACTGTGAGCATCTGGCCATGCCTCCCCCCTGCTGACAAGCGTGCACAGGCGCTGGCCCACGAAATCACACCCCGCGCGTTAGATGGGGAATGACAGTTTCAGAAACTCCGAGAAATCACCTTCCACCGCCGTATCCCGTTGACATACAAAAGGGATAATGAAGCGAATTCGTCAAGCCTCCGATTTTGCTTGCACTGCGTCATCATCATCATCATCATCACCAGCCTGTCTACGCCCACTGCAGGGCAAAGGCCTCTCCCATTATTCTCTAATTACCTCGGTCCTGTGCCAACTGTGACCAATTTATCCCCGCAAACTTCTTGATCTCATCTGCCCATCTAACTTTCTGCCGCCCCCTGCAGCGCTTGCCTTCTCTAGGGATCTGTGGCGACGCAAAGCGGCGCTTCTGTGTGCGGTGCAGAGAGCGCATGCGCCCGCACGAGAAAGTTATCTTCGAGACGAAGGATGATAATAAAAGTTCAGTTGTTGTTTGGGACGCGAGTTGTTCACTTGCGAAGCTCTGCCGAGCGACGCGTCCCAACATTGGTGACCCGGAATACAGACACAGCGACCGGAGTGTCGAACCAGCCGCAATATGGATTCAACGTCCACGACCGACGCCCCTCCGACAGTCTCCTCAGTCGACGGTAAGCTGCCCCCTTTTTGGACTGCGGACCCCGCACTTTGGTTCATACAAGTGGAATCTCAGTTCGCAGCCAGACGAATCACCGCAGACCTTACGAAATACCACTACGTAGTCAGCAGTCTGCCGCCCGCCATCGCCAGTGAAATCAGGGATCTGTTGCTCGCACCACCTGTCGAAAACGCATATGCAACGCTAAAAGAAACCCTTGTTCGCCGAGTTACGCCCTCCGAACCACAACGACTGCAGCAATTGCTTCGCGGCACGGAACTCGGCGACCGTACTCCTAGTCAGCTTTTGCGGCACATGCAACAATTGCTCGGCGAGACATCAACCACGATAGATGGAGCATTGCTCCGAGAACTTTTTTTGCAAAAGTTGCCTTCAGGCGTCCGCATGGTCGTCGCGGCCTCAGAGCACAAGGATTTAACCGCAGCCGCCGAACTTGCTGACAAACTGGTAGCGATGACCCCGCCCACACCCATGGCTGCCGTGCAAGCGCAACAGCCTCTAAACGAACTTCAAGAGATGCGTGAAGAGATTTCTCGACTTGCCGAAAAAGTATCAGCTTTGCACGCAAGCAGGAGGGCGCAAACGATAACCGAGCCTAACACGCCGCTATCGCAAAAGCAGCACGAGCATATCTGCTGGTATCATCGGAGGTTCGGAAGTAGTGCGCGTAAATGTGTCCCACCGTGCGCGCACTCGGGAAACAGCCGCGGCAGGCACTGAGGGCGACCAGTGCTACTACGTTGCCTCCAAGTCGTCCCTCGGTATTCTTCGTTACCGACCGCAACAACGGAGTACGTTTCTTAGTTGACACAGGCGCCGAGGTGAGCGTTATACCGGCGTCACAAGCTGAAAGAAAGAAACCTAGTGCATCGCCCTTGCAAGCTGTCAATAACACGGTGATAACAACATATGGCCATCGTTCACTGTCGCTGAACTTCGGTTTCGGCAGAACGTTTAGCTGGGTGTTCATAGCTGCTGATGTCAAATTCGCCATACTAGGCGCAGACTTTCTCCAGTTCTTCGGTCTGTTGGTCGACGTCCGCAACAAACGGCTTCAAGATCCTGTTTCTCGGGGAGCGGTACAAGGCACGCCGTGTTGGCACCCCCCTATCAGCCCGGCCTTGCTTAGTCCGGCTGGAGAAGCGTACTTCACCGCAATACTACAAGAGTTCCCAGAGCTGACGCGACAGCCACAGGCATTTCCAGAAGTAAAGCACGGCGTCCTGCATCACATCGAAACCACAGGCCCACCGGTCTATGCGCGACCACGGCGCCTGTCACCCGAGAAGCTGCGGTTGGCTCGACAGGCGTTTGCCCACATGATGGAACTCAGGATAGTACGTCCTTCATCCAGCCCATATGCGTCACCTCTTCACATGGTCCCAAAATCAACAGACGGTGATTGGCGCCCTTGCGGGGACTATCGAGCGCTGAATCGGGTAACCGTGCCAGACCGTTACCCAGTCCCGCACATTCATGACATGACCTCCTTCCTGCATGGTGCTACCATTTTCTCTAAAATAGATCTAGTGCGAGCATATCATCAGATACCCGTAGCACCGGAGGATATTCCCAAGACCGCAATAACAACGCCGTTCGGAATGTTCGAGTTCCTACGCATGCCTTTCGGCTTACGCAACACCGGCCAAACTTTTCAACGGTTCATGGATGGCGTTGTCCGTGGCCTCGACTTTTGCAAGGTATACCTCGATGATCTTCTGATTGCTAGCAGCACTCCTGAAGAGCACGAGCGGCATCTGCGCTACGTACTTCAGCGACTGACAGAGAACGACATCGTTATCAATACGGCAAAGTGCGTGCTTGGGGTACCGACACTATCATTTTTGGGCCACAGCATTTCAAGTGCCGGAGTACAGCCCCAGAAGGACAAGGTGGAAGCAGTACGGCAGTTTCCACAGCCGAAAAACCTCCGCCAGCTTCGAGAGTTCCTGGGACTCGTGAATTTCTACCGTAGGTTTATCCCGAAATGCGCCAACATCCTTCACCCTCTCCACAGCCTACTTGCGGCATCTGGATCTAAGGCAACTGCCATTCAGTGGAACGACCAATCCACACAAGCATTCCGGATGATTAAGGAAGCTCTCGCAAATGCTACCATGCTCACGTACCCGCAGCCTGGTGTTCCTCAGTGCGTCATGGTGGACGCCTCCGATGCAGCGATTGGAGCCGTGTTGCAGCAGAGGGTGAGCGGAGTGTGGCAACCAATTTCCTTCTTCTCCAGAAAACTGAGCCCGTCCGAACGAAGGTACAGCACCTTTGGTAGGGAACTCCTGGCCATATACGCGGCTATCCGGCATTTCCGGCATTATGTGGAAGGACAAGAATTTTTTGTGCTCACGGATCACAAGCCACTCACCTACGCATTGCGCGCGAACTCCGATTCTGGTGCGCACGTGGCACGGGAGCTCCGCCAAATGTCGTACATCGCAGAATTCACGACAGATATACGCCATGTTAGTGGCACGGATAATGCTGCTGCCGACGCTCTTTCGCGCGGTCCAGTGAATGCCATCAGCCTGCCGAGCGGCGTGGACTTCACCACACTTACGACGGCTCAACGCAGCGATGGAGAATTGAAGCGTCTACTGACGTCTTCAACCAGCGCCTTGAAGCTGCAATGGTTGGCAGAACCCACAGGATCCGTATGCTGCGACATGTCTACAGGCAGGGCCCGACCGTTCGTCCCCTCGAACCTCCGTCGCAGCATTTTTGACTTGCTGCACAGCCTGGCGCATCCCGGGATTCGAGCCACGCAACGGCTATGCACAGCGAGGTTCGTGTGGCCAGGAATAAACCGGGATGTCCGACACTGGACACGAGAGTGCCTCGCATGCCAGCGCTCCAAAGTTCAGCGACATACTGTGACCCCCTTGGGATCCTTCCCTCTGCCGGACTGTCGATTTGCCCATGTGCATGTTGACATTGTGGGACCACTGCCGTTGTGTCAGGGGCAAAGCTACTTGCTAACCTGCATCGATCGCTTCACGCGATGGCCGGAGGTCGTGCCCATTCCAGACATGACTGCTGATACCGTCGCTCGCGCATTTATCTTCCACTGGGTGGCCCGCTTCGGAGTGCCGGCAACCGTGACTACGGATCGCGGAACACAGTTTGAGTCCGCCCTATTCGCAAGCGTCACCCGGCTCTTGGGTACTTCCCGCATCAGAACAACTGCCTACCATCCGATAAGCAACGGTATAGTGGAAAGGTTCCATCGTCATCTGAAGACGAGCCTGACGGCTACTGCGAGTCACAGTTGGGTAGAGGCACTGCCGTTTGTTCTGTTGGGCGTTAGGACGGCTCTGAAAGCAGATATTGGATGCTGCTCTGCTGAACTGGTGTACGGAACAACGCTTCGCCTCCCAGGGGAGTTTTTCGCTACCAGTAAGGACGAGAACGTGTACGCGAACGCGGACTACGCCGTGCGACTGCGAGACATCATGAGCAAGCTACGCGCTGTTCCTCCGCGTCCGCCCGCAGCCCGGCCAGTCTACGTGGACCGGGAACTCTCCTCCTGCTCTCACGTGTTTGTGAGGCACGACGCCGTACAGCGTCCACTCCGGCCCCCGTACGACGGGCCTTTCAAGGTGCTGCGACGGGCAGACAAGCACATTACAATCGACAGAGGTGGTCGTCACGACGTGGTTTCTCTAGACCGCGTAAAACCAGCACACGTGGACTCCGACAGCGAAGCACCTGCACCACCTCGAGCTCCATCTTCGCAGGCACCCCCGGCAGACCACGTAGCGCAGCCCCAACAAATCCTCAAACGGTTCACGCGGAGTGGACGGTGGACGAGACCCCCGGTGCGCATGAACTTATGAACCGCAGTGGGTCGTCCGAGTGCGGCCGTTGTGCGCGCACTCACTAGGGGGGGAGTACTGTGGCGACGCAAAGCGGCGCTTCTGTGTGCGGTGCAGAGAGCGCATGCGCCCGCACGAGAAAGTTATCTTCGAGACGAAGGATGATAATAAAAGTTCAGTTGTTGTTTGGGACGCGAGTTGTTCACTTGCGAAGCTCTGCCGAGCGACGCGTCCCAACAGATCCACTCTGTTACCCTTAATGACCAGCGGTTATCTTGCCTTGCCCTGCCCTCCCCCGCCCACGTCCATTTCTTCTTCTTAATTTCTACTAATATGTCTTTAACACCAGTTTTGCTCCCTGACCCACTCCGCTCTCTTCTTGTCCCTTAATGTTACACCTATCATTTTCCGCTCCATTGCCCGCTGAGTCATTCTCAATTTAAGTTGAACCCTCTTAGTGAGCCTCCAAGTTTCTGCCCCGTAGGTGAGTACCGGTAAGATGCAGCTGTCATACACTTTCTGCTTCAACGACAATGGTAGGCTGCTATTCATTATCTGATAATGTCTGCCATATGCACCCCACCCCATTCTGATCGTTCTAATTATCTCTGCCTCATGGTTGGGATCTGGGGTCACAACTTGGCCTAAGTATATATATTCGCTTACCACTTCCACTGCCTCGCCATCTATCTCAAACTGCTGTGCTGTCCCGAGGTTATTGATCATTACTTTAGTTTTCTGCATATTAATTTTCAGGCCCACGGTTGTACTCTGTTCGCCCAGTGCGGAAAGCATGCTTTGCAATTCGTCCCCCGAGTTACTTAGCAAGGCAACGTCATCAGCAAATCTGAGGTTACTGAGGTATTCTCCATTAATCCTTACTCCCACCTGTTCCCAATCCAACGTTCTGAATACTTCTTGTAAGCATGCTGTGAATAACATTGGAGAGATTGTGTCTCCTTGTCTGACACCCTTTCTTATAGGTATTTTACTGCTCTCCTTATTGAGGATGACGGTAGCTGTAGACCCATTATAGATATCCTCTAGTATTCTTACATAATGCTCTTCTACCCCCTGGTTCCGTAATGCCTGAATGACTGCTAGGGTTTCGACCGAGTCAAATGCTTTCTCGTAATCTATGAAAGCTATATATAGGGGTTGAGTATACTCAGCGCACTTCTCTATCACCTGATTGATCGTGTGAATATGGTCCATTGTTGAATAACCTTTACGGAACCCTGCTTGTTCTTTAGGTTGACTGAAATCTAAGGTTGCAGAGATTCGGTTAGCGATTACCTTGGTAAATACCTTGTAGACGACTGACAGTAAGCTGATCGGCCTGTAGTTTTTCAAGTCCTTCATGTCGCCTTTCTTATGGATTAGGATGATGTTCGCGTTCTTCCAAGATTCCGGTACCATTGCGGTCATTAGGCATTGCGTATACAGGTTTGCCAGTTTTTCAAGTACAATTTCTCCGCCATCCTTCAAGAGGTCTGCTGTTATCTGATCCTCACTAGGTGCTTTGCCCCCTTTCATTTCTTTCAAAGCCTTCCTTACTTCTTCGGTCGTTACTGGTGGGATGTCTATCTCCTCTGAGCTACTGTCTCGTTCGGCATTATCCTGTATGTCCTGGTTACTGTACAGATCCCTATAGAACTCCTCGGCCACTGTGACTATTTTGTCCCTATTTGTGATGACATTGCCTTGCTTATCCTTAAGTGCATACATCTGATTTTTCCCCACGCCAAGACGTCTCTTTACTGCTTTCAGGCTGCCTCCGTTCTTTACAGCGTATTCGATCCTCTCCATATTATACTTCCGTATGTCAGCTGTCTTGCGCTTATTGATTAACTTCGAGAGCTCTGCTAGTTCTATTCTGTCAGCTGCGGTAGAGATTCTCATGGTTTGCCGTTTCCTGATTAGATCTTTCGTCTCCTGTGAAAGTTTACCAGTATCCCGTCTAGCCATAGTGCCCCCGACTTCTACTGCACACTCCGGGAGAATGCGTGTAAGGTTGTCGCTGGCTTCTTGTGTCGTAAGCTCGGCTTCCTCGTTAAGGGCGGAATATCGGTTCTGCAGCGCGATCCTGAATTCTTCTACTTTACGTCTTACTGTTTGCTCATTTATCGGCTTCTTTCGTACTAGCTTGTTGCGGTCCCTCCTCAACTCTAGCCTAATTCGAGATCTTACCATACGGTGGTCACTACACCTTACCCTTCCGAGCACTTCCACATCCTGCACGACGCCAGGGTTATCGCATAATATGAAGTCTATTTCATTTTTGTGCTCCCCATTCGGGCTCCTCCAGGTCCACTTCCGACTCTCCCGTTTACAGAAGAAGGTATTCATTATGCGTAGGTTATTCCGTTCTGCAAACTCCACTAGTAGGTCCCCCTGCTATTTCTACAGCCCAGACCATAGTTCCCAACTGCCTTGTCTCCAGCCTGATTTTTGCCTACTTTAGCATTGAAGTCCCCCATAACTACAGTATACTGCGTTTTTACTTTAGCCATTGCCGATTCCACATCTTCATAGAAGCGTTCCACTACTTGGTCGTCGTGGCTGGATGTGGGCGCGTAGCCCTGCACCACCTTGAGCTTGTACCTCTTATTGAGCCTAATTACAAGAGCTGCTACCCTTTCGTTAATGCTGTAGTATTCGTCTATGTTGCCAGCTATGCTTTTATTGACTAGAAATCCCACTCCCAGTTCTCTTCTGTCCTCTAGACCACGGTAACATAAGACGTGTCCATTTTTCAGCACCGTAAAGGCTTCGCCTGCCCTCCTAACCTCGCTAAGCCCTATTACATCCCATTTAATGCCCTCTAATTCCTCGAGCAACACCTCGAGACTTGCTTCGCTAGATAAGGTTCGCACGTTAAGCGTTGCCAGGTTCAGATTCCATTGGCGGCCTGTCCGGATCCAGTGATTCTTAGCACCCTCTGCTGCGTCACAGGTCTGACCGCCGCCGTGGTCAGTTGCTTCGCAGCCGCTGGGGACTGCGTACACTGGCTCAAATTAGCACACTTTTCATTGTTTATCCGGTTGATAAGTCGGTAAATAATTTATAAAGCGTGAAAGAAGAAAAACTACCATGCGCGGTCTGCGGCGGCCACACCAACTAAAGGCTGTGACGAAGGGAGGAAATGCACCATGTTTGGACGATGGCCAAGTTTAGCATTCAAACAAGTTTCGGTTTCGGTTCTGTAAAGCAACATGCTTGACATCCGACGGCATCGTTGGATGGGCAATCTCGAAATCTCAGTATTCGTCGTAACGCGCTTCTGCAATGTTCTCTGCTGTTCTCAGCCTCCTAGGACGGCTTAGAATAGTAGCAATCAGTAGCCGAGGCCCAAGCAGTGAATGAACGCCCTCTGCGTAGCCGCAGACACGCCATGCGCTTTTCCCCCATATTTGGAGCTTGTCTCACTCATGCCTGTTTCGTAAAAAGCGTGTTCGCACCAGGGCAAGGGTCTGTTGATTCTGGGTTGTGCCCACTGTCCGCAAGCAGTCGGTGCTAATGGCAGCAGCACGCCAACAAGAACTCGCTACTGCGTCAGCGTCAGCCTGCGTGCGTTCTGGGAACTAGTTCGTGGATCAGTGATGGTTACGGCCCGAAAATGGTGAACTCAGTATTGAAAACATCTGCCGAAAACGAAAACGTCAACTTCGACTAGAAATGTACCCTCGGGGATTGGAACTTGTGACATGCAAAATAACATACCTAGCACTTCAGACCACTCGGTCACGGGCCAGCGTTGACAGCATTGGAAATATGAGGTATATAATGTATAACCCGTATACACATTTATTTACTCTTAGCATTTCAAACAGCTTAGGTGAATATTTTTTTGTATAGCGCTCGTGCAGTAAGCATCCCCCAAATTTCCACAATATTTCCGCGAACCATTTAGGGATTGTTTATTTATTGTTTGTTGTTACTGCCCGGTCACGCCCAGATCTGTTATCCGTGTCCCAAGCGAAGCGCGCCTTCCATTATTTATTTTTATGCCGCACGGGCTATCTAATTCTGATAGGCAGACTGTTTCGCTCTATTATCACTAGCCCAGAACAATCTTTGATATACAATGTTCTGGATGTAAATCGACGGTTCCAGAAACACTCGCGCCGAAAGATAAAAGCCGGCAGAGCAGACGCCGCGGCATTCGACTCCCGATGCTCGCTTGAGCACGTCACTTTGTTGACTGCCGCTTCGCTGCCTCTGTGTTCTTTGAGTTGTTAGGGGAGCACAAGTTCACTCCAATAAACTTGTTCCCCTTAAAGACAACTTCGTCATCCTTGACTTCGTGACAATATCTCACGTCTAGCAATTGCATTTCTTAGACGGAGACCGTTCGCAGATGTTTGGTTATGCTAGTGACCGCTGTGCTTGTTGTCCCTATGCAAAAAAAGTGCTTCGTTCTCCATAGTTCTACGCTGTACGGTAAAAAGTATCAGTTGATTTTATTTCCTTAGTACCTATATTAACTTCACTGACTCTTCTCTCGCCTTCAAATGGCCTTAGAATTTTCTACTAGCGTACCAGTCAGCTAGCATCGCACCTGCCCTTGTGCAGCGCTTGTGTGGAGCGACCTTGAGTTGAAGGTAGATACAGTGTACAAACTAACAAAGTAACGAAAGGCACATTCTTCCATTCGCAAACGTGTCGTGGATTCGTTTCAACAGAGCGAACAAATTGCGACGACCTGTCGGAGGCCGGCGGACTAAATGCTGGGCCGAGTGACTTTGCCGGAAGGTCTGCGAGCCGTGCAGTAGCTCAGTCAAGCAAAGTCATCTCCTCCTGACGTCACACGAAAACGCCACAAAAAAATAGGCGGGGATTTAGAGAGGAGGACAGTATTTTCGAATTGATTTTTCTATTCGCGTAAACGCGCTCAGAGTAGTCGAAACATGGCCTATGAACTCCGCACTACAATTTGCGCTAGTAATCTCACAATGTTTACAAGTTACTTCAATGTCCCTTTAAATCCTTACTCACCCTCGCCTGCAACCACACACAACGTGAAGTACGGCGGCCTACGTCCTAGCAGTCTTTACCTCACCGACGTCCCGTCATTACAGCAGCTCGAGGGGCCCACGTTTTTTGGCTCTCATCACAGGCACCCTTTGTTTCGAGCACACTATCGCAGTACGTGCCCTCTCAGTAATACCACCGCGCCCACCCCCTAATTTTTAGTTAGACGTGCCCATCACCCCGAGACTGCCGCAGCCAGTACACTCATCAACCCTTTCCTCTTGGGAGCCTGAACAGTCCAACAATGCTCTAGCAATATCAGCAGTCGTTGACTGAGCGGATCCCCAGATAGTATCTGCGATTTTAGCCAAGGAATGACGACACCACTCATTGAGGTTGCTTCCCTAGCGCCCGAAACTTACGAGCCATTTCCCTCTGTTAAATTAGGGGAGCAGCGAAGCAGTTCAGCACGAAATATTGAAGTGACACAAAACAATGAAACGGAGGAGCACACTTCATTGCACTCGGACGTTGACGCCAGTCTCCTATTTTGCAGGCTGGGGGTGCGCTGAAATGAAATTTCCTTTGCCATAGACGGGTTTATGGCGAAACTGCACAGTGCAGAAGCACAACATGCTGCCTCAAAAGACGGACGCCGTTCGGTGCAGCGTCGGGCCAGTACGTGCAAACTCGCTGTGAACGTGGGTGCAGCCGGCGCATGTTTTGTTTTGTTATGGCTAGCGATCTTTCTCTTTCCCCCTATACCCTCGGCGAACTCGTCCATTTTGAATGCATGAACGGATTGACAAGGTCAATCCTCAACCACACAAGACGCTGGGCTGACTTTGATAGTGCATGAACGCATTGACGCTCCTAGTAACAAACACATTACTTCTTTGACCTAAAACTAGGACGTTGCCCTATTAAACGCAAGCGTAATTTTCATCATTTACAGTTCCTAGCCCGGATCATAACCCAGGCTTCCCAACTGCGCCATTCAAATACTTTCTTTTCTGGAGTCAATTTTCAGATCATTGGCGTCTGTGGTAGTCGTGATTTGTGGCCACTTACCCGGACAACATAGTACAAACTAACTGAAGCAAGCGCAACAAACCTTCCAATGTAGCAATTCGTCAGACAGAATTCTCACCTTATCGCCCAAGGTTTCACTGTTGTCGAAAACATGCGTGAATCCGGCCACCTTGCTGAATGCGCTTACCGCTTTCAACGTACCCTTCCACTCGGTAATCAATTTGTAGGTGGAGTTGTTGCAAATCTGCAAACACGGTAGCGCAGCGTATATCGGCAGTCAGATTCTATCAATTTATAAAAGAGCCCTACTTACACAAAACATTTCTTACATTGTACGACGCCACACCTAGTGAAAAGCGTGTATAGACAGTACACCGCCAAGGCATTGGTTGATTGATTGATTGTCGGGTTTAACGCGCCCACGCAACGCAGGCGATAAGGCGCGCCGTAGTGGAGAGCTCCGGATTAATTTTGACCACCTGGCGATCGCTAACGTGCGCCAAAATCTCCTACACACGGGCGTTTTTGCTTTTCGCCTCCATTAGAAAAGCGGCTGCCGAGGCGTGGAATCGAACCCGCGACCTCGTGCTCAGCAGCGCAACGCCTTAGCCACTGAGACACGGCGGCGGGTAGCCAAAACATTGGGTAGAGTGTATAAGGAAAGAGCCTTGGATTAATAAACAGTGCCTTAACTGACTCAGAGAAAAGACGAACCATCAATCGATTCCACTGCACACTTTTCGGGTATTAGCTGAAGACGTTGTTAGGCACCTTGGAAAAACTTTTAGGCCGCCTCAGAAAGTCGTGTAAATTTATAATAACATCAGCTAACTTGTTTAACCGAATCGTGCGGCATAGACTCATAGATTATTTATTATCAAGTTACATGCGAAAACTTAACTTTTAAAAAGAATAAACTGCAGTTTGACCAACCGAGAGGTAGACATCTCAGTAGGCGACTGAATACCAAGGGATATGGGGAGAAGCAGGTGACCTCACTGAGTACTATAACTGGACAAAAACTGACACTCGAAGCTTTTTTATATGATTCTTGGTAATAAGGAAGAAACCACGGTAATTTCATTCTGTGATGAAGTTAAATTGGTTAATAATCACCTGTGATCAAAACAATCACGACTTTCTAACGGAAATCTCGAACAAACATTCTCTCTCTCCAGAGGACTGTGATTTGGGCGAGTTGGTGAAAGTTCATGATTGACAATCCAGCGCGCGAAAACACGGCACAAAAAGAACGAGAGTTCTTTTTGTTGTCCTGTCCTGTCCTGTGTAACTGTCCTGCGCTGTAAAGCGCTGTCCTGTGTAACTCTCGTTCTTTTTGTGCCGTGTTTTCGCACGCTGGATTGTCAATCATTCTCTCTCTCTCTCTCTCTCTCTCTCTCTCTATATATATATATATATATATATATATATATATATATATATATATATATATATATATATATATATATATATATATATATATATATGCACAGTACTTGACTGCTGCGGTCGCTCCCAGGGGTCTTAGGATTAGAATAAAACCTGCTACTACCGAACTCTCCCCGTCCAACATGAATAAGTGGAAACAGGTACTCGATAAAGCATCCTTACAATTAACTGAAATAATCCTCAATCACTACGAAACTACGGCCCATTCTCTCCGAAAGAAAGAGGAACTACTTAAGTCAGGAACTAAGCAAAAGAGAGTTGAACCTTTTAAGCAACTACGAATCTAAGACGGCCTCCGCCATATCCCGAACAAAAGACCGAAAGTTTAACCGAGATAAGATTTCTAACACTGGCCACATGCGTAAGAACCTGACAAGCTCCGGCACTAGTAACTGCCACAACTCTGACAATACGGCCGATAATGTCACTACGACTGTAATTAATGCTTCGACTACTGCACCCCAAAAAGTTCAGTTAAATCCCTGTACTAATATTTTTCCCTCGCCTGCCGTCACAATAGAAAACCTTACCGGGAATGTAATGAACCTTTCAAGTATAACCCTCTCCCCAGCTCAGATGAACGGCCTGTCAAAGGGCCTAAACTTTTCCCCGGCTACTGGTGGTTTTGATGAATTTCAACTTTTTAAGGACTTAGATAACTTCGCCAGAAACATGAGACTACGAGAATACTTCTACGATCACCCCGCGACGGAAGAAGCCCGCAGAACCCTACCTAGCTATAAGCAATGGACCCCTCCCACACAGCGTGATAGTTGCCTCGACATGTACATCAAAGCTGTCCAACGCGATGTGCGAAAAGCTTACCAAACACAAATTTCGTTCAACCACAACATGACTACCAACGAAAAGAAAGCCCTAGAGGAACTCGCAAGCTGTCCCGACATAATTATTAAACCTGCCGACAAGGGAGGCGCAATCGTAATCCTTGACAAAACCGACTATGTTAACGAGGCCAATAAGCAACTATCAGTATCGACGTTCTATAAAGCACTACCCAATGATCCCACTCAAGATTATAAGCAAATTGTCAAAGATATACTTGCTGAGCTTGTTAAAAATAAAACAATAAATGAAACCACGGCTCGTTCCCTGATCCCCTTAAGCCCAGTAGCCAGTAAATTCTATCTTCTCCCAAAGATTCACAAGGTGAACAACCCAGGGCGCCCTATTGTTTCTGGCATTGGGACTGTTACCGAAAACCTCTCGCGCTATGTGGATAATCTCATTTGCGACATTCCGCCCAGCTTTCCCTCCTTCAATAAGGATACCAATGACTTTCTCTCAGACATCTCAAAAATTGAAATTCCTGATAACTGCCTTCTAGTCACCCTTGATGGTGCGTCACTGTATACTAACATCCCCCATGAAGATGGCATCGCCGCTGTATCCCTTGCGTATGAGCAGTCATCGTGCGACAAACCTATCGATTCTTCTGCCCTCCAAACATTCCTTAGGCTTATTCTTGAACTTAACAATTTTGAGTTCGACGGAGTTCATTACGTGCAAGTCAGCGGAACGTCAATGGGAACTCCAATCGGACCTAACTACGCTAATATCTTTATGACTCACCTCGAATCAAACTTTCTTGACACCCAAAATTTAAAGCCAATGTACTATAAAAGGTATATTGATGACATATTCATGATCTGGCAACACGGTGAGGCGGAGCTCCTCACCTTCATTGAGGCATTTAACCTAGCCCATCCTAGTATTTCCCTTGCTCATTCCTATTCGGAACACAGTGTAAACTTTCTGGACGTCACCGTTACTACCTTCCAAGGTCGGCTTCAAACTAAACTGTATAGAAAACCGACAGACACGCGGCAGTATTTGCACTTCCGAAGCAGCCATGTCAGACACTGCAAGACAGCAATACCTTACAGCCAAGCCCACCGATTTAGGAGAATTTGCTCAAACCAAGCCGACTTTGACTCAAACTGTCGAGAACTCAAGACCGCCCTCCTGAATAAAAAATACCCGGAAAAAGTTATCGACGACGCTATTGTGCGAGCCAACCAATTAGACCGTAACGAAATCTGTAAGAAAAAAGCCCCGAACGGGAACCCGCAAAATAACTTAGTTTTAACCCACTCATCCCCCGCTCCAAGAGTGTCAACCGTGCTAAAAAAACATCACAATACCCTAATGCAAAGTGACCGTTTAAAAAGCATATTCCCCGAACCACCACGCGTTGTCTACCGGCGTAATAAGAATTTAGGTGACTTTCTTACTAACTCTCGTATCAACCGACCGGCAACTACTGGCTGCATGCCCTGCAATAAACCCCGATGTAAAGTATACCCACACATGACCACTACACAGCGCGCCACCAGCACGGCTTCAGACTACTACGTAAATATAAAAGGTAACTTTAACTGTGACTCCGCTAATGTCATATATCTTCTAGAGTGCACTGTTTGTAGGCAACAATATATCGGCCAAACTGAAACGGCCTTCCGAATACGGTTCAATAATCACCGCTCTCATGCAAAAAGCTGCCCTTATTTGCCCCTGTCAAGACATGTGAACAGTCCCGGGCATGCATTTGAACATCTTAAAGCAACGATTTTAGAATCCGCCTTCAAAACGCACCACGACCGCGAGGTTCGGGAATCTTATCTCATTTATAAGTTTGGGTCAGCCAGGTTTGGAATTAATGAAAGTTATGGAAAACTAACGTGCTTATCCCTCGATTAAAATTAGCGGCTTCATAATTTTTATAACTATGTTCATTATTCCTACCCTCGAGTTTGCAATCAGAATTCGCAGAAACTCTCCTAATACAGCAGCTTTATTAGCCTAATGCGGCTCAACAATGCCATTTGTCCTGGGGAGGGAGGCCTCGTTCCCACCACCACTTAAGAATGTTTAACTCTTTGTGATCTATTCATGTTTAACCTTTTGTGACCCTACCTATTTCCTGTTCAATTGCTAGCTTCTGTGAAATGCTCTTTTGTGCCCCCTATCTATTCTCTTGACCCGCAGGGGGGCACACCCATCTTCGCTTCCCCCAGAACCAGTCTCCGCAGTCACTGAATACCTTACTGTATACTCTTCCCTTTCTTTTCAAACCGCGGTTGTTCAGTTTCCCCCATTGTCTGAACTTGCAGCCCGCGCGGCATACGTTGACCCGTCATGGTGCAACCTTGAACGCTGCATTGTTAACACGACCCCTTTTTCTCTGTCTCGCTTCCTCCCACCTCTTTTTATTTTTCTTGTTTGTTTGTTGATGTTGTAACATAGCCCCCCCCCTCTTTTTATTTTTCTTGTTTGTTTGTTGATGTTGTAACATAGCCGTAGCCTGACTGTATGTACACTCCCCATTTCCGAAACATTTTCCGCTCTTTCTCACAGTTTTATGCAAACCTATATAAGAAATGTGTTCAAAATGTTTGCGACAGTAAAATCATGTAACTTTACTCTGATGAAGGCAAGTCCCGTTGCCGCTACGTAAGTAAACATTGTTTGTTATTGTTCTTGCTGTGTATCCGACTCTTTACTTATACTATTTCTGCGCGCTTTGTGAGTTTATATTTCTCTAGATTTATATATATATATATATATATATATATATATATATATATATATATATATATATATATATATATATATATATATATAGTCTGGAAAAAAAACTCACACAGAGCGCGAACAAAATAAGGTTAGTAGAGACAGAGACAAACGAGAAAGACATAGAAAATAAAAATACGTTTACTGACGTTTCGGGGAGAGGACTCCCTTTCTACAGAGAGTACTCCCTGAAACGTCAGTAAACTTATTTTTATTTTCTACGTCTTTCTCGTTTGTCTCTGTCTCTATTAACCTTATATATATATATATATATATATATATATATATATATATATATATATATATATATATATATAGCGCTGAATAAGTTCCGGGATTCGATTTAAAAATTACATGAGAGGCTAGACACACGTATGACAACGATGATTGAACTAGCATTTCGACCGGCGTCCGGTCTTCGTCAGAGTAAAAAAAACTGTTCACGTTTTGAACTAACGTTTCGACTGGACCTGGTCGAACCGTTAGTGCAATCATCGTTTCTTATATATATATATATATATATATATATATATATATATATATATATATATATATATATTGTAGCAAGTATGTATGTAGCCCAAATGTACGAGCAATTGTGACCAGCATAAGTCATAACGGGCAATTCCCCGTATGTGGGTATGCGTCGGATGACGACGAAGAAGAGGACGCTCTCGTTGAAGCTCAGCCTCGCGATAAGCTGGTCGTCTCGGCTCGCCCCTGCTGCGCTGACGCCTCGTTCACGAATAAACGGGCCCACCCTTCTACAGGAACGTCGAGTATCTCCTTTACAATTTTTGGTGGAGGTTGCGGTCCTGCTCGGGTCCCCATTTGTCTACCCTGGAGCTGCGCAGTCGGACACTTCCCTCGACGATGTCTCACGGTAACCACCACGAGTCCACACCTCCTGTGGCACCGATCATCTGCCCTGGAACGGTCCGTCAACGGGATCCCCCCTTCTTCAACGGCGCTGATGACCAGGACGCTGAGGACTGGCTCGCCACCTTTGAACGTGTGAGCACCCATAACAACTGGGACGATAAGCATAAGCAAAACAGCGTCAGTCTCTCTTTTACCGGTGTTGCAGAGACGTGGTACAAGAACCACGGGTCTGATCTTCGCACATGGTCAGACTTCAAGACCGAATTCACCAAAGTGTTCGGGCGCCCAGCACTTCGAAAACTGCGCGCTGAACAGCGTTTGCGCGAACGCCCTCAGCGCACGAATGAAAGCTTTACCTCTTATATCGAGGACATCCTTGACTTATGTAACAGGGCAAACGACGCTATGACCGAACAGGGAAAGATCAAGCATATCCTTAAAGGCATCGAAGACGACGCCTTCCAGATGCTGATCGCGAAAAACCCTCGCACTGTCGCTGAAATCATCAATGCTTGCCAAGACTTCGATGAACTCCGCAGAGAGAGGGCTCTCACTCGCAAACCCGGGGAGCAAGACCACTCGCTTTGCAGCTTAGCCTCTGATGTTAAGGGTGTCCTCTTCGCCCAGATTCAGCAGTTTGTTCGCGAAGAAGTGGCTCGTCAGCTTTCTCTCGTTGGCGACGTAGTGAAGATGCCTCAGCCCAATTTAGCCCCAACCCTCAAGAGCGTGATACAACAACAAGTCGCCGACGCACTTCCATGCACCCGGCAGCCCAATCTCGCGGTAGCCCCAGTGGCTTACGCCGACATCACGCCGCAAACGCCGATGACCGCTCCTTTGGCTTTCGCCGATGCAGTACAACATATGCCTCTAACCTATGCCGAGACCGCGGCGCGACCTTTTACTGGAACCGTACCGGGACCCTACCTTGCGACTGCTGCAAGCACTGGGAGTCATGCCACTGCCGGAGTTCAACGCATTCGCCCCATGCCTGTCGTGCCGCGTCCGGCGTCCCCATTCGCAAACCCTTGGCGCACGTCCGATAATCGCCCTATCTGTTATTCGTGTGGGATTGCGGGACATGTGGCACGCTACTGTCGCCGTGGCATGACGGGTACGCGCAACTCGTCGTGGTCCTTTCCTTATGCGCCCTCACCACCCATGACGCACGCCCCAGCCCAGTTTTCGACGACACCCATCTCGTCCGATGACCGTGACGTCGCCAGCCGTCGCTCGCAGTCTCCACGACGCCGCTCACTCTCTCCGATGCGCCGTCGCCCTACGACTAGTCAGACGGAAAACTAGACGCCGCAGTTCCGGAGGCAAAAACTGCGTCACCGTCGAAATGCCAAAGTCCTCCTTCTTCGCCGCCTAATTTAATCAATTTGTTTGTTGATGGTGTTTTTACCCTGGCGCTCATTGATACTGGAGCTGCGGTTTCTGTTATTGACGATAAATTTTGCCGATCGTTGCGTAAGGTGACGACGCCTATACATGGTGTTACTCTGCGCACCGCTAATGCGCAACCTGTGGAACCGCTGGCCGCATGCACTGCTCGGATTACAATTCAAGGGGTCGTCTACATCATCGAACTGATCGTCCTGCCGTCCTGCTCTCACAATCTCATTATCGGATGGGACTTCTTGTCACGACATCATGCCATCATTGACTGCGCGCGCGCTGAAGTAGAGCTGTTTCCGGTACTTGAAGACGATTGTGAGAAAGCCGCGGCAAAGTTGCTTGTTGCTGACGACACCGACGTCCCACCGGATTCAACTGTGCTTGTGCCATTGTCATGCAGCAGTGTTTCGGACGCCACAGTCATATTCGCTCCTTCTGGTCTCTTGTCGCTTCGCAAATCCTTTCCACTGCCGTTCGCCGTCCTCGACCTCAAATCCGGTTCCTGTTCTGTGCCTTTCTCAAACCCAAATCCGTACCCCATCAAACTCTTTCGCAGTGAATGCGTTGGCCTTGTAGAGAAAGTTGAGCCTTCCGTTCTTATCGACGTAGCTGAAGACGTTTCTCCCGTTCATATCACCGCGCTTAGCTCCGGTTGCTTACGTGATATCCAACGTGATGCGACTATGTTTCTCAACGCCATTGACGACGCCCTTACTTCGACCCAACGTGACCAACTATTGACCGTTCTACGACGCTTCAGTTCATCATTCGACTGTCATGGCACTCCTTTGGGCCGCACGTCAACTGTTTCGCATCAGATCGACACTGGCACCCACGCACCATTGCGACAGCGGCCGTATCGTGTGTCCTCCACCGAGCGTCGTGTTATTGAGGAACACGTGGAGGACATGCTAAAACGCGACGTCATTCGACCATCGATGAGTCCTTGGGCTTCTCCTGTGGTCCTTGTCAAGAAAAAAGATGGATCCATTCGGTTCTGCGTGGATTATAGACGTCTCAACAAAACAACTCGTAAGGACGTTTACCCGCTGCCCCGAATTGATGACGCCCTGGACAGCTTGCAAGGGGCCGAGTACTTCTCATCATTGGATTTGAGGTCCGGCTACTGGCAAGTCCCCATGGCCCACGCCGATCGCTCTAAAACGGCATTTGTAACGCCAGATGGGCTCTACGAGTTCAATGTCATGCCATTCGGACTGTGTAATGCGCCTGCGACATTCGAACGAATGATGGACAACGTATTGCGCGGTCTCAAATGGAAAACATGCCTTTGCTACTTAGATGACATCGTCGTGTTTTCACCAGATTTTACGACCCATCTAACGCGCCTGGAACAAGTACTGAAATGCCTGACTTCCGCCGGTTTGCAGCTGAACCTTAAAAAGTGCCGCTTCGCTTCTCGGAAACTCACCATTTTGGGCCATGTAGTTTCAAAAGATGGCGTCCTCCCGGATCCAGCGAAACTCCGTGCCGTGGCAGAGTTCCCAAAGCCGACTACGATGAAGGCCTTGCGAAGCTTTATCGGCCTCTGTTCTTATTTCCGGCGCTTTGTACGGAACTTTGCCTCCATCATTGCGCCCCTCACGCAACTTCTCGGTGGAAGTGGGGAAATTTCTGATTGGTCCGCTGACTGCGAAGACGCTTTTCTGAGGTTACGCCGTGTCCTTACGTCGCCACCCATACTCCGACATTTCGATCCGCGCGCACCAACTGAACTCCACACCGATGCCAGTGGTGTGGGATTGGGTGCAGTCCTCGCCCAACGACAGGACGGCTATGAGGAATACGTAGTCAGTTATGCGAGTCGTACATTGACGAAGGCGGAAGCGAACTACTCTGTGACAGAGAAGGAATGTTTGGCTATCGTTTGGGCCATCAGCAAGTTTCGCCCCTACCTGTACGGACGCCCTTTCGCCGTCGTGACGGATCATCATGCTCTTTGTTGGTTGTCTTCACTAAAGGATCCCTCCGGTCGCCTCGCTCGCTGGGCCCTCCGCCTACAAGAGTATGATATCCGTGTTGTGTACAGGTCAGGACGCAAACATAACGACGCTGACGCCCTTTCTCGCTCGCCGCTTCCATCGGACGTCGCGAGCTTGTCGACGGCGGATAACACCCTGGCGCCTCTCGCCATAGCGGACATGGCTGGTGAGCAGCGTAAGGACCCGTGGATCACCTCGATTCTCGAATATCTCTCATGCCCGCCGGCAAACGCTGCTCCAAGATCACTGCGCCGACAAGCTGCTCACTGCACCGTTCGTGACGAACTCCTGTACCGCCGCAACTACCACGACGACGGTCGAAGATGGCTGCTAGTGATTCCTCGCCACCTACGCAAGGAAATTTGCTGTTCCTTTCACGATGACGCGCAGTGTGCTCACGCTGGAGTCCTGAAAACATACGAGCACCTTCGACTTCGCTACTACTGGCGTGGGATGTATACATTTGTGAAAAAGTTTGTTAAATCCTGCCCAGACTGTCAACGGCGCAAGACTCCTCCGCAGCACACCAGCGCTCCACTTCAGCCGTTGCCCTGTCCAGCGAGACCCTTCGACCGAGTGGGCATTGATCTCTACGGCCCACTTCCCAGCACAGCTGCCGGTAACCGCTGGATCATCGCCGCCGTTGATCATCTAACGCGTTACGCCGAAACAGCTGCGCTACCGGCGGCCACGGCTGGAGAAGTAGCGTCATTTCTCCTTCAGCGGTTCATTCTCCGCCACGGCGCTCCTCGCGAGCTACTCAGTGATCGAGGTCGCGTGTTTTTATCCGACGTCGTGGAGACCCTTCTAGCTGAATGCAACGTTGTTCACCGCAAAACCACATCATACCACCCACAGACCAATGGACTGACAGAGCGGTTTAACCGCACACTGGGGGATATGATCGCAATGTACATTTCCTCGGACCATTCCAATTGGGACCTCGTTCTTCCTTTCGTGACGTATGCTTACAACACCGCTAAGCAGACAACCACAGGATTTTCGCCGTTCTTTTTGCTCTACGGTCGTGAGCCTTCATGCATGCTGGACAGTATACTTCCGTACCGACCTGACGCCTCCGAATTCATGCCAGTTTCAGACGTCGCTCGACGCGCCGAGGAATGTCGCCAGCTTGCTCGTCGCTTTACAACGGAAGACCAGCAGCGCCAGAAGGCACGTCACGACGTTTCGGTCTCAGCTCCAACTTTTCCGAACGGATCCCTCGTCTTGCTCTACATACCGTGCCCGACGCCCGGACTGTCACCAAAATTTGTGTCGCAATACCACGGCCCCTACCGGGTTGTGGAGCGAACATCGCCGGTGAATTATGTTGTTGAGCCTGTAACGCCCACTTCAGATCGCCGCCGTCGGGGGCGTGAGACAGTTCATGTCGCGCGGCTCAAGCCGTACTATGACCCCCTCATGTCGTGTACCCCTTAGGTCGCCAGGATGGCTTCCCCTTTTCGCCGGGGGTATTGTAGCAAGTATGTATGTAGCCCAAATGTACGAGCAATTGTGACCAGCATAAGTCATAACGGGCCATTCCCCGTATGTGGGTATGCGTCGGATGACGACGAAGAAGAGGACGCTCTCGTTGAAGCTCAGCCTCGCGATAAGCTGGTCGTCTCGGCTCGCCCCTGCTGCGCTGACGCCTCGTTCACGAATAAACGGGCCCACCCTTCTACAGGAACGTCGAGTATCTCCTTTACAATATATATATATATATATATATATAATAAAGAAAATGAAACACGTTGAAAGTGGATAGGTTTTAGCGTTTCCAAACCTCCCCGATCCCCGGTCGAAACGTTAAAACCTATCCTCTTCCGACGTGTTTCATTTCCTTCATTATACTTACCGGTGTCCTAGAAATTGTTTCCTGCTATATTTACATATATAGATATATATATATATAGCTATATAGATATATATATTGAGAGGCAATGCCAGGAGACTTGGCGGACGACGTTTATTCGGCGAGCGGTACCCTGGCCAGAAAAGGAGCAATGACGATGGTGATGATGGTGCCTCCCAGAAAGACGAGGAGCGATGAGATGATGATGGACGCACCCAATGCTGCGACGACGACGAAACACGAAGGCGGTATTGGCCAGTCATAATACCGAGCTATGGCCTGATGACGGGACATTTAAGATTCGCGCTTACAATATTATCCCCCCTCGGCGGAAGCGGCCATCGAGGCCGTCACAGTCAGGTAGAGGAAGCCCGTCGGATGAAAGGCATGATTCGGGAAACATGAACGATCTCAGTTCCACGGCACCGGCGGTCACTGACACCGGAAGTAGGGGTCACGCGGTAGTTAACTGGTGAGGTCTGCGCGACGATTGTGTAGGGGCCAATGAAGCGGGGAAGGAACTTCTCGCATAACCCAGGGGCACGGAGAGGGGTGCACAGTAGGACTTCTTCCCCAGGTTGGTGGGAGACAGAACGATGGCTCTCATCGTAGCGGGACTTGCGGCTGTTTTGGCAGGCTGCCGTGTTCATACGCGCAAGACTGCGGCAGTGCGGAAGTCGGGAAACAAACTGGTCGGGCAGGCTTGCAGTAGAAGATCCAGGTGCAGAAAGGAGAGATGTGTCAAGTACCGACGAAGGGGAACGGCCGTAGACAAGGAAGAACGTAGAGAATCCTGTGGTTTGTTGTACAGCGGTGTTGTAGGCGTAGGTGACAAAAGGTAAAATGGTATCCCAGTTGGTGTGGTCCGGTCGAATGTAAAAGGAAATCATGTCGGAAAGAGTACGGTGGAAACGCTCAGTGATGCCGTTTGTTTGCGGGTGGTAACTGGACGTAGTCCTGCGAATGGTTTCAGCGGCAGGAAGAACTTCGGAAAGGAGAGTAGAAAGGAACGTCCTTCCGCGGTCACTGAGCAGAACGCGAGGTGGACCATGGCGCAGGAAGATTGCTTGCAAGAAGAATTCCGCAACCTCCGAGGCGCAGCCCGTTCGAATAGCCGCAGTTTTGGCATAGCGGGTCAGGTGGTCAACCGCGGTGACAACCCACCGATTGCCGGCTGGGGTGGCTGGAAGGGGTCCGTATAGATCGATCCCTACAACTTCGAATGGAGTCGAGGGACATGGAAGGGGTTGTAGCGTCCCAGCTGGACTCGAGGTCGGTTGTTTACGGCGTTGACACGGTTCACAGGATGAAACGTATTTGGCGACACTTGTTGAAAGTCCGGGCCAAAAGAAGCGGCTTTTAATGCGATCGTATGTCTTAATGTAGGCAAGATGACCAGCGGTAGCATCGTCGTGAAAACTTCGTAATATCTCTTGCCGAAGGGAACGCGGAACCACAGGGACCCATTTGTCACCAGTAGGATGATAGTTGACGTGGTAAAGGCCAGTGTTGCGGAGTTGCCACTCCGGAATTGGAATGATTCCGGATTCATTCCACCTTTTGGAGATGCCGGAATGGAATGGGAATGGAATGACCACAACGCTTGGAGGAATGGAATGGGAATGGAATTAAGGGCCTTTTGCCCGGAATGGAATGGGAATGGAATGGGGATTTTTTAGACGACGGTGTCACCATTGCTGGCGCCTTAATTAGTATGTGGCGATGACTGCGTCGGTATATCTCAAAGGTGACGAAAACGGGAACGCATACCCGCTATCTCGAGTGACTGAATCGGCGCAACCTGCCGCAGCGTGTGTCAAAGTGAACTTCGACCTGCGCAAGCACGTCTGTGCGGTGGTGCTGTTAGGTCGGCTCTTCAAGCTTCGGCAGGCTGCGGGTACGGAGCGAGGGAGGAAATAATGAAATATGCAATATTGAGGCATAGCTTCTCTGTACAACTGTCCGTGGCGCCGATGGTAGACCAGCGTCTCTCACACTGGCAAGCGCCGTGTAGCCAGGCCACCAAGTGGGGAATAGCGTGGAGAAGCACAGGGGATACGAACGGCGCGCATCCGAAGCCGCGGTGTTTCTCACCGCAAAATGATGCTGCGAAGTCTTGGAGCTAACAATATAAAGCGTTCGCTTATGAACCATAAAACAACGAGTAGATAATTCAGAGACTTATCTACTAATGCGTAGCATTCTTACGCCGCCTGTCGTGAGTGTGGGTTTTTTTTTCAGCCACATTTTTTCAAAATGTTGTCCCACCAATTATGTTAATTTACGTTATTACAACGAATACATTTGGTACTTTTCCGAAACCTGCATTATTTTGTAAATGCAGGGCGTTGCATGGTTCATCATTTTCCCTAATTATTTTATATTTGTCCTCATTTTTTTTTCAAAATTTCGTTCAAACAATTATGTCTATTTACGCTATTACAACGATTGCAGGTGGAACTTTCGCGAATGATGCATTATTGTGGAAACAGCATGCGGTATACGATTTGACATTGTCCGTATTTTTTCAATATATTTCTTATTTTTTAGTTTTTCAAAATTTCGTCCTGCCAATCATCTCCATTTAGGTTATTACAACGAATACATTTGAAACTTTTACGGAATGTGCATTTTTGTGGAAATGAGGGCGTTACACGTTTCGCCATTTTCCGTAATTTTTTAAATATTTCTCTTATCTTTTTTTAGTTTTTCGAATTTTTGTGCGACCAGTTATATCCATTTACGCCATTACAGCGATCACAGGTGGAACTTTCGCGATATCTGCACTTTTGTGGAAATGCAGGGCGTTACACGGCTCTGGTGTAGGTGTACTCGGCAAAGAACGCTACGCATTAAAACTGTTAAAGGTGTTCTGTGCCGCTGCTCTCCCGCCTCTCGCATTGGTACAGTAGTATTAGTGTATAGGGCTCGATGCTGTATATTCACTTGAAATTATTCAAGTAAGCATTTAGAATACGTGTACATGTGAGCAACCTCCGCTCGACATGTCTCTTAGTCATCCACAGCATACTAATGGCGTTGATACGACGGTACGCAAAGCAGACAGCAAGATAGCATGCGACGGACTGCGCAATGAAACGGAAAAAGCCTACATCAACGTAAGAGAGTAATACCTGTTTCATTTGGCATCGCTCAATAACAAACCGTTAACACCTACTAACATGCAAATACTATAATATTGCCACGGCCCATCGATTCAGCGACAGCCTAGAAAGGAGCTCTACACTGAAGACTATCAATGCCGCCAATCCCACCACAGCACGAAACCAGATGCGCGTGTTCTGGCGCATGAAAGTGAAAGAAGACGAAACTCGTTTGTGTGTGTCCCGCTCGGTACTGGCATCGCCATTAGCTCTGTGATTTAAGCCTAATTATGGCATTAAACTAATTGCTTACGAGTAGCGAACCCCTACATAACGCTACATTTTTGGTGGAGGTGCTGGGTATCGATCCCAGTACACCCATACCGCGTATCCTACAAGGAGCGTGAAACCATCCAGAATCAAGTAAAAGAAATGCTACAAGACGATGTCATCCAACCATCGAAAAGTCCGTGGGCATCCCCTGTGGTGCTAGTCGAGAAGAAAGACAAAACTTTGCGCTTCTGTGTCGATTACAGGAAACTGAATCGTGTTACAAAAAAAGACGTCTATCCACTCCCGCGCATAGACGATGCCTTGGACCGGTTGCGCACCGCCAAATATTTCTCGTCCTTAGATCTTAAAAGCGGATACTGGCAGATCGAGGTTGACGAGAGAGACCGCGAGAAGACCGCGTTTGTCACACCCGATGGGCTATACGAGTTCAAAGTCCTCCCATTCGGTCTATGCTCAGCACCCGCTACGTTCCAGCGAATGATGGATTCTGTCTTGGCCGGTCTCAAGTGGCACTCATGCCTCGTTTACCTTGACGATGTCATAGTGTTCTCCGCAACATTCGAAGAACATCTACACAGGTTGCGACTGGTCCTCGAAGCCATCAAATCTGCTAAATTAACTATAAAACCTGGAAAATGCAACTTTGGCTACAAGCAGCTGCGGTTTCTAGGACATGTTATTAGCTCCGAAGGAGTCTCCCCAGATCCTGAAAAGACGGCAGCTGTTGCAGGTTTTCCGAGACCAGCTGATAAAAAGGCCGTTAGGCGCTTTCTGGGCCTTGCTGCGTATTACAGGCGCTTCGTCGAAAATTTCTCGGATATTGCGGAACCACTGACACGACTGACCAAGGATGACGTCCCATTTGCGTGGCAAGAGGAACAAGAAGTGGCCTTCAATGACCTGCGAGACCGGTTACAAACAGCGCCAATACTTGCCCATTTCGACGAAAATGCGGATACGGAAATCCACACGGACGCCAGTAACGTCGGACTCGGCGCCGTCCTCGTTCAATGGCAAGACGGAGCTGAAAGAGTTCTAGCCTACGCCAGTCGAACTCTTTCGAAAGCGGAGTCGAATTACTCCACGACTGAAAAGGAGTGTCTTGCCGTCGTCTGGGCCATCATCAAGTTCCGACCGTATCTTTATGGCAGGCCGTTTAAAGTTGTCAGCGATCACCACTCGTTGTGCTGGCTTGCAAACCTGAAGGACCCATCTGGACGCCTCGCTCGATGGAGCCTCCGGTTGCAAGACTATGACATGACAGTAGTGTACAAGTCGGGACGTAAGCACAGTGACGCTGACTGCTTGTCCCGGGCGCCCATCGATTCAGCGAGCCCAGAAGCCGACGACGACGTTCCCTTCCTTGGGGCCGTTACCGACTCCCAAATGGCCCAACTCCAACGCGCCGACCCTGAACTACTGCTGCTTATACAGCATTTAGAAGGCCTCGATGTCCGTGTTCCACGTGCATTTACCCGGAACATCTCGTCATTCCGTCTTCGGAATGGCGTGCTCTACAAACGGAATTTTGGGGATACGAAGGACTCGTTCCTACTGGTCATACCAACAGTCATGCGGCCCGAAATTTTGTACGCCTGTCACGACGAAACCTCGGCAGGGCATCTGGGTGTTAGCCGTACTCTAGCGAGGATTCGTCAGAAGTACTATTGGCCCAAATTGTTGCACACAGTTCAGCACTATGTTAAGACCTGCCGCGACTGCCAGAGAAGGAAGACTCCACCTCTGAAACCGGCAGGGCTACTTCAACCGATCAAGCCACCTAATGCGCCTTTTCAACAAGTCGGCATGGACTTGCTGGGGCCATTTCCAACGTCGACGAAGGGTAATCGATGGATCGTGGTCGCGACTGACTACCTCACACGGTATGCGGAGACAGCGGCTGTCGTACGAGCAACCTCGGCTGAGGTAGCGCAGTTTTTTGTGCACAACGTCGTTTTGAGGCATGGGGCACCACAGGCCGTCATAACAGACAGAGGTACAGCTTTCACGGCGGACCTCATGCAGTCCGTTATGATGCTGACGCACACCACCCACAGGCGGACTACTGCATACCATCCGCAGACCAACGGCTTGACGGAGAGACTAAACAGGACCCTCGCCGACATGCTTTCCATGTATGTAGACGTGGAGCACAAAACCTGGGACGAAATTTTGCCATACGCCACGTTCGCCTACAACACGGCAGTTCAGGAGACCACAGCAATTACTCCTTTTCAATTAGTTTACGGCCGCACCGTTACTACTACCTTAGATTCCATGCTACCGGTTCATGAAGATGAAGAGAACATCGACATTGATAACTTCGTGCAAAAAGCGGAGGAAGCACGCCAGCTAGCACGCCAGCGGATCCAACGTCAGCAGTGCGCCGACGCAGCTCGCTACAATCAGCACAGGCGGTTGGTGTTTTACGAGCCTGGAGACGCTGTCTGGGTTTGGACACCAGTGCGCGCGCGCGGACGTTCAGAAAAACTACTGCGTCGGTACTTTGGCCCATATAAGGTCGTGCGCCGCCTAAGTGACGTCAATTACGAAGTTATACCGGACAGTAGCGCTTCTTCCTCGCGACGCAGGACAACTTCCGAGTTCGTACACGTCGTGCGAATGAAGCCTTACTATGACAGAAACTGACCTCACCCTCGTCAACAAGAGCGAGAAATTTTGGCTGACGCCAAAACTGTCGTGTTACCAGTTTGACGGCAACCCGCTGCGCCATCTCGTTTTGCTATGATCGTCTACAGCCACAGCCTAGCATCGAGACGATGCTATCTTAGAAGAGGGGGCAATGCCACGGCCCATCGATTCAGCGACAGCCTAGAAAGGAGCTCTACACTGAAGACTATCAATGCCGCCAATCCCACCACAGCACGAAACCAGATGCGCGTGTTCTGGCGCATGAAAGTGAAAGAAGACGAAACTCGTTTGTGTGTGTCCCGCTCGGTACTGGCATCGCCATTAGCTCTGTGATTTAAGCCTAATTCTGGCATTAAACTAATTGCTTACGAGTAGCGAACCCCTACATAACGCTACAATATATACTCAATCCGTTACTAATTATACAAAAAGGGGCAGTGCGACACTGAACCTTTCTAAAGCGAATGCTTTCTTAGTAGGACCGAGCACATTCTCTCAAAAATTTATTACATTACCCTTTATACCGGTTGCTCGAACGAAAAGCTCTGATGAGGTCTCTACACACGGCGCGTGTGTAAAACAGAAGACCGCAAATGAAGTCTCACTTTTTTTCCGTCTCTCTGAAACTGGACTTCCATTGCGTCAAAACGCTTACTTCAAAATCGCAAAAGACGAACGGGTCTAAATGAGACAACACACGCTTCGATCATGAAAAAGGAGTACAATATTGAACCTTTACCTTTATCTCATAAACCACGTAACTTTGTACGTATATTTAGATCGTTCGTAGTTGCGTCTACTTGCGAAAAATTGTCTAATGGGTTCGTTCTTCGCTTGCGATTTGGGTGCTTGAAGGTTTGACGATCGGTTAGAAGCACTTTCAGCGAAAGCTGGACGCACTTTTAGCTTTCGCGCTTCTTTCTACTTTCGATAGGACGGGACGGTAATTTTTTGCGTTGGGTAGTTGTTTTGCACGATATATGTAAACAACCTGTAACACCTGCCAACTTGGGTGACAAGTGGCACATTTTGCTTACCTTTGCAGTTTTAAACCCGTACGATAACGTAAGATACACGTTGCGTTTCTCGGCCACTCCATAAAGCACCTGAGGCAATTTTTACGATGCGGAATTAAAGGAATGGAATTGAGCTTCCCATCCATTCCAGAAGTGGGAATGGGCTAACATATGTCATTCCGAGGAATTGAAAAGAATGGAATCACGACAAATTCTCATTCCTCGGAATGGAATTGGAATGGAATGGCGATGCCCATTCCGCAACACTGGTAAAGGCAGCCGCCATTCATGAGTTTAAATCTGTTGAGTTGTCGACGCGAACGGCTGTTGAGAGGTTGGGTTGAACCGTCTAGGAGGTCGATAAATTTGCGGCAGTACGTGTCAGCTCGTTGTAAGGAGAGAAGATTAGAAGGTAACTCCGGGCTGACGGGCTCGGTGGAGGCAATAGTAATAGCTGGTTCTGTCGTAGGTGGCGCTTGACAACCTTCCTCTGTCGACAACAGCGGACAGCGTGAAAGTGCATCGGCATCCGAGTGTTTTTTGCCGGATTTGTACGCCACGTCAAAATCGTACTCTTGCAGCTTAAGTATCCAGCGGCCAAGGTGTCCGGTTACATTCTTGAGGGAGGATAGCCAGCAGAGTGCATGGTGATCCGTTACAACGGTGAAGTGACGACCATACAAGTATGGTCGAAACTTTTGAACGGACCAAACTACAGCCAGGCACTCCTGCTCAGTTATCGCGTAGTTACGCTCTGCTGGCGTCAACGTCCGGCTGGCGTAGGCAACCACATGCTCCAAAGATGATGCATTGTGTTGCAGGAGCACAGCACCAATACCATGTCCACTGGCGTCCGTGTGGAGTATCGTCGGGGCGTTGTCATTAAAATGGCTAAGTACGGGTGCAGAAGTAAGAGCCTGTTTGAGCTCCAGAAACGCTGTTTCGCATTCTTTAGACCAGGTAAATGGTGTGCCAGAAGCTAAGAGCTTGTTTAAGGGTGAAGCTATTGTCGAAAAGTTCCGAATGAATCGACGGAAGTATGAAGCCAATCCAAGAAAACTGCGAAGTTCTTTCTGACGAAGAGGTTGAGGAAAATTTATTACGGCTTTCGTTTTATCCGGATCGGGGCGAATGCCATCCTTGCTCACAACGTGCCCCAATACTTTGATGGACGTGGTTGCAAAGTGGCATTTTTTTGCATTGAGTTGGAGACCAGCCTCGCTGAGGCAAGTTAATACTTGGTCCAGGCGTTGAAGGTGCTCGGCAAATGAGGAGGAAAAGATAACAATGTCGTCCAGGTAACAGAGACACGTTTTCCATTTAAAGCCACAAAGGACATTGTCTATCATTCTTTAAAATGTAGCGGGAGCATTGCAAAGCCCGAATGGCATTACATTAAATTCGTAGAGGCCATCGGGTGTTGCGAAAGCTGTCTTCTCTTTGTCGGCTTCGTGCATGGGGATCTGCCAGTATGCCGATCGAAGGTCGTGACTAGAAAAGAATTCTGTCCCTTGCAAGGTGTCGAGTGCGTCGTCGATGCGCGGCATCGGATAAACATCCATGCGAGTGAGCTTGTTGAGGGCCCTGTAATCCACACAAAACCTCACGGAACCGTCTTTCTTCTGAACTAGCACCACAGGTAATGACCAGGAGCTAGCCGAAGGACGAATAATATTTCGCTTCAACATGTCGTCCACGTTTTCTTGAATAATTTTACGTTCCTTAAGTGAAACGCGGTACGGGCGCCGACGGACGACACAGGAACCATCCGTTTCGATACGATGGGTGGCCATAGAAGTCTGCCCCAGAGCAGAAGAGTTAGTGTCAAATAAAGCTTTGTGCTTTTCCAGTAGGGTCAATAGGGTGTTCGTTTGCTCCGTGGAAAGGTCGGGATTGATATTCGCACCAATAGGGACAGCCGGTGGTTTAAGATCAGCAGAATTGTCCACTGTCGCAAAAGAGTCAAGAGGAAGAACGTCAACGGCATCATCGTGGGGCACAGAGGCAATAGCGGCGTGCTGGGGTACCAATAGGATCTCCGACGTCGAATTTATAGCGGCGAGATAGGCAGATCCACGAGAAAAACGGAGAAGGCACGGCGGTATTAACAGTCCTTTAACAAAGAATTTTCCGGTTGGTGCAATCAACACGTCGCCGTCAACAATTTGGTCTGAAGACACCGAAAGAACAGCTTCTTGTCCAGGGAAAAGTGTGCAGTCGGAGGTCATCACCAAACGGAGATCTGACGCGCTATCGACACTTGCGAGCTCTGTTCTTGCGATATCAATCATTGGTTGACCACAGGAAATGATAGCAGATGGCGAACGTAAAAAGTCCCAACCCAGAGTTACTTGATACACGCACGAAGAGAGTACTGCAAACTGAACGTGATGGCGACTGTCATTGATGAGTATGCGCGCAGTACAAAATCCTGAAGGCCGAATCATATCCCCGTTCGCACTACGCAGAGCTGGGCCCGAGTAAGGAGTCCTCACCTTTCTTAGTCGAGAGCACAAATGTTCATGAATGATAGGTATGCTGGCACCCGTGTCTACCAATGCGTCAACAGGAATTCCCTCAACGATGACAGTCAAAGTGTTCCATGGCCGGTCCGGGGGTCTTACATTTTCCCATTGTGTTGCAGTTTCGCTCCCCAAAACTTCAGGACCTAGTTTTCCGGCGCGTGGCTGGCATCACACAAGACTAGTAGCAGAGGCGACACAGCCCGACGGTGTGGTGATGGTGAACGGCGTCGTTCGTTTCGGGAGTTGCGAGGAAAGTCAGCAGGGTCAGGTGGAGAGGGAGAACGACGTGGCGGCGACGTATAACGCTGTTGGCGGTAGCCGTAGCTAAAACGCATGTTATCGCGCTCGTAGGTGTCGTACCCACGTCGCTCGTCCTGTTGACGCCGGCGGCAAAACCGGGAGATGTGGCCACGTATACCGCAGTAATAACAAACCGGTCGGCCCACAGCTCTGTCTTGTCGGGGTTGTCGCCATGCCTGGTAGGGAGAACGGGGACCCAGAGCCGTAAGAATGGCCGCCACATAGTTGGTCGCAGGTTGAGCCAGGATCGGGGTCAGCGGCATGGATGGTCGCCGAGCAACCTCTGAGTAAGATGGAACCGCCAGAGGAGTCGGAGGGTCGGGAGGAGTGAGGCCTGACATAGCGGCAAGCTCCTCTTTAACAATTTCCCGTAGGCCGGTTGCAGAAGGCTGAACATAGGCACCAGGAGCACAACGAGAACGGCAATCACGGAGCTCTTCACGGATGATAGCTCGTATCAGCACCCGCAGGTTGTCATCTCTGGGGTACTCCGGCGTGATGACCTGCTGCTGCAGACGGATAGACTGCAGTTCGTCCAGCCTTTGGCAGGTCGCGGTTACATCAGCGACAGTCGGCGGGTTTTGAAGAGCGAGAGCCTTGAACGCAAATTGATTTATGCCCTTCATGATGTGACGAACGCGGTCTCCCTCCGACATGTCGCTGTTAACGCGGCGGCACAACGCCAGAACATCTTGAATGTACGAGGTGTAAGTCTCGTGAACCTGCTGAACACGGCTTTCTAGCTTCTTTGCGGCTTCAGAGCGAGCAGCAGAAGAGCCGAAAATCTGGCGCAGTTGCGTTGCGAAGTCCGGCCAGTGACTGATACGGCGCTTATTGTTCACAAACCATGTCTTGGCTGCTTTGTCCAGGGACCACGAGACGTTTTGAAGCTTCGCGTGGTCGTCCCACCTGTTAAAAGCGCTGACGCGTGCGAAGGTATCAAGCCAGCCTCGACGTCCTCACCCGGAAGGCTATTGAACATCGGCGGATCCCGCTGGTGGCTGGTTACGAAGTAAGGTGGGAAGGCGGCTGAACCCACACCGCCGGTTCGGCTGCCGGTTCCGCTGGAAGGTTCCGCTGTCATATGCATGGTGTCTTGCGGTAAGCGACGACCCGAACGGAGCTCCAGGGGTGCACTGAGAGAGGGAGGGCAAGGGACCATACCGCACGCTCCACCACTTGAGAGGCAATGCCAGGAGACTTGGATGACGACGTTTATTCGCCGAGCGGTACCCTGGCCAGGACAGGATCAACCACGATGGCGATGGTGGCGCGTCCGAGAAAGACGAGGAGCCATGAGATGATGATGGACGCACCCAATGCAGCGACGACGACCAAACACGAAGGCGGTATTGGCCAGTCATAATACTGAGCTATGGCCTGATGACGGGACATTTAAGATTCGCGCTTACAATATATATTAAGATTCGCGCTTACAATATACCGCACCTCACCAAAATGTAATGCGGGTTTATTGCCTTGAAAGCGGAGAGTAGGAGGGGAACTCAGAAGTGGCAAGCGGTTAAGTGTTCCAGCCGGCAGTATATCTCGAGCACTTCACGAGCTTCACGCCGATGGCGATGCCGCTGCGGTGGCTCACCGTGCTGCCTCGTCGTCATCTGCACAATTCAAGTGGTCAATCTCCTTGAGTGGCGTACGCCAATCACAATGACATTGCTGACGGTTGTTGTGGCCGCGTAGCGTATCAGTTGCTCGGTAGTGCTCGCATGGTGGCTGCGCGCCACTTGCTCGTCTTTCGCACTACAATAAATATATATATATATATATATATATATATATATATATATATATATATATATATATATATATATATATATATACAAAAATGTTCGACCACGGTAAACAACGAGAACAGATTTAGTAGCGTTTCGGCCGAGGGACCGGCCTTCGTCCGATTATCTGACGAAGGCCGGTCCCTCTGCCGAAACGTTATTATATCTGTTCTCTTATTTTTCCGTGGTCGAACATTTTTGTGGATTTTCTACCGGCGTACAGAAAAACTTTGTTTATATACATATATATATACATATATATATATATATATATATATATATATATATAGATGCGTGACGAGGGACTCGGTAAGGACACATATCAAGGTGGCAGTCGTTATTGCCAATGCGTTAGGTTTTTTCTAAATATTTAATAGTCCTGATTGACTATGTCATGTTTTTTTTGATAGAGGGATAAACAAGCAAAAACAAAAGTCGAGAAAAATTCGCCGTTTTTTTTCCGGAAGCGCCAGCCGAACCCGCATCTCAAGCATAACGCGTGCGGTGCACTAGCCATTGTACTATTCTGCGACCGGTCCCCTCTCGACTTTACCGCGAGAGGTTATATTTAGAACTGCTCTGAAGCCAGTCAACTAGCGCCGTCCCTTGACCACTGCGGGAGATGTTCTACATCTACACGTTCTACGTGTTTCGGCACGACACGAATTGGCCTTAGACAGCCTTTTGCGCCAATAAATGAGACACCTCGGAAATGATAAATACACGGAACCTTTCCCCCGAAA
Source organism: Haemaphysalis longicornis (assembly GCF_048455015.1). Lineage (NCBI taxonomy): Eukaryota > Metazoa > Arthropoda > Arachnida > Ixodida > Ixodidae > Haemaphysalis > Haemaphysalis longicornis. The sequence continues at coordinate 2,524,310 of NW_027526352.1, read as the reverse complement.
CAAGGCTGTCCGGTTGCTTTGAACACGCTCCAATGGCCAGACTAGCAAAACACCTATGACGAGAGCAACCTAAGGATTTAAAATTTACCCCTGTTTCATTAGCATGCGTGTGGCGCCGAGCGTTGTTTACGGGCAGTAACCCGCGCTGCAGAAAAATAATGTATCGCAGGGTGCCTCGGTTGTTGAAATGACGTCACGGGTGGAATGAATGTTCTCTAAACGGGTATTAACTCACTGCTGGTCCCATAGTGCACTGCAAATGTTTTGTGAACACACTATGGGGGGCAGACGCGCTGTTCGATTACCTTTCAATTCCTTGACACGATTCCGCGGCCCGTAATATAATTGCGCGTGAAAGCCACTTACAGGTTTCACAGAGTTTAGTTGCTCCACTTGCAAGGTCGGCCCGCTGTTTGGCTCCCTGTCATTTAATTTATCTTGGCTTGTTTTGAAAGCGCTGGCGAAAGGTATCGAATAAGATGATTCACTTTTACGCTTTTTCACAAACGTTCACTGTGCATAACGACTACGAACAGTGTTTTCCCTATGACTGACAGCGATGCAAAGTCGTGCTGCATAAAACATAACTTTGCAAAACCCGCGTACGTCTTGGACTATTTTCTTTTCCCAAGATCGCGTATTATTCTCCGCAGGAGTAATTTTAGGATAAAATTAAGCTTCACTTGCTGAAAGTGTTTTGAGTCTTCCGCACCGATTAATTCTAGATAACTTTCACCACCCACTGTGTTGCAAGATATCCTTACACATTCTTTACTTGCAGTGTGATTGGTAATTTTGAAAACTTCCAAGATGACCACAGTTAAGCGTAACAGAATATATCATGTTTCTGTTTCACCGGCAACAATAAAACTGTGGTTATGCTTGTGTGAAATCCCGACCACGGGGCACACGTGACTCTTTTACAAAAAAACCCAGACTTCTGCTACCGTACCTATTTGCAGTAATCTTATAAACACATACACAAAAACTAGGCATAACAATGTCGATTTCATATACTATGCCCGATAGTCATGCCCGAGAAGCCCCCCGTTATGGCGGACGTGTTTAGAACTAGCAGCGCCAATTTTAACAGTTTAGTCAAGAAATCTGCCATGGAAGTTCAAATCCTTTCGCGCTCCTCTTTCATAAAGTTCTGAAGCATCTTTGTACAAAATCTGAACTCCTTAAAACACGAGTTTTAGAGTGATGAACATTTTTGTTCTTTCGATGCTGGGGCGGCCGCACGCGTTGAGCCTCACGCAAGTAAACCAAACCTAGCGAACTTCCGCGACAGGGTAAGCCCTTAAAGGTCATACTCGCGTTTTCGCAAATCTTGTTACTGAGCTTGTTTGTACATACTTTAAGAAAGATTAAAACGTTACGCAAACTATAGTGCACGATGAAAACAGGGTATATGTCTTGCGTCTGTAAATGTCTTACCCTGTTTTCTTGGTCCACGTCTAGTTCGCGTTATCGCAGTGCTGTTCCGTTGCAACGCTACAGCCAAAAGCCGGAATCTAGACAGTTACCCTAGCCATATTTTGTGAAGCCATCTGTGCAAAATCGCCGAATTCGCAAATAATTCGCCCGGCCGGGTCACTAAACAGTTGAAATTGGCTTAAAACATTCCGCCGTGTCGCGCAGGCGAGTAGAAACAAGGAAAGGCCGTTTAATGACACGCTTGTCGAAACACAATATAAACCACCCACAGCAACGGCAAGGCTAACCATTGCAGAAAGCTTGAATAATTAAAAAAAACTGTTTCGCTAGAGGAATGAAAATTGCTGAAATAGCTAAAGAGGACTTTTCGTACCATCGGACACTAAGTTACGAAAGGGAAAATTTGAAATTTCGTGTCAGTACTCCTTTAAGCAGGTGCATTAGCCCTTCTCACACCCGATTCTTGGCCAATCCCCCACGCGGGTATGTGCTATGTCAGCGGCAAGGCTGCGCGCCCATCTCCACGTGCGCGGACATCGCCGGTGGACGCAGGTTCAGGGTCGCTTAAGAAGTGCATTGCACTTAAAAATTGCTGCGGCTGAGATCAGCTAACCTTGCATATGCAAAGCAAACACTTGGCTTAGTCTGCTTGACTCGGCTTCGCTTGGTTAAACCTTTAATTTACCTCTATTGTCGAATACATCTCAAAGCTTTTCGGTTCCGTGCAACTCTCATAGAAGGAGGCTGGGTGGATGCAGCGTCTGCCGGGGCGAACGCGGCGTTCAGTCAAGGTAAACGCACTGCTCCTCTTCGTAGGGTCGTAGAGTCGAGTCGCTTTGAATTACACGACCCAGCGCCGCATGCATAGGAGCCTGCGGAGTTGGTTGGCTGCCCCTGCCGCAGTGGCGGTGGCAGGTGCTGTCAGCGCCTGCAGGCGCCAACTGCGGGCCCGGCGAATCACTCGATGCGCTTCTACGGGTGTGTCGCCGGGGCAGTGTATTGAATCAAAAGGTCATTTGTGCATCCTCCATGATATCGTTGGACGAAAGCAGTAAAGCGTTGCTTTAAAAACTCGAAATGTATCCAGAACTACGCTAGCAACGACGTGCGTATACCGGGCTACGAATAGGACGACAGCCCGGGTGACACAGATAGCATCGACTAACTTTGAATACAGTCTAGTCCACTTATAACAATATCCAAGTGCCAAGAAAATTCCATCGTTATAACCGATAATCGTTATAAGCGGATCGAGAAAAAAAAGCCACAAGAGAGATCAAAACATTTTATTAGCATGCAAGTGAGGTAGTGCAACTACTCGTTTGCAGAAAAGCCATAGTCAGTCAGCTTTGACTGCTTCACGCGAAGCTGACGCACATCTTTTTCGAGAGCATCTAATTGCTCCACATAGCTGAGCGGGAGGTCCTTCGCGAAAATGAAGTCCCGTAGGGACTGCATCATTCGTTGGGCCTCGTGCGATGACGGTACCTGGGTAGGCTGCTCAGCCGCGTCGTCGTCGTCGTCGCTCTCCCGCTGTCCGCTGCACCACGCACACTCGCAACGATCGCCTCGTCACTGAGGCACTCGGATGTTTCCACACCATCGTCGGCATGGAGAAAATCGTCGAGGCCGGACGCGTCTTCGTGAAGCGCCGACCACAACTGTGGCACCCCTTCATCGTCGGGTACTTCCGTGGCCTCCCCTGGGATCGCTTCCTCCTCGCCTGCTTCCTCCTCGTGACGTCGCCGAACGAAGCCAGCCTGCCGAAAGCAGTTTCGCACCGTGGAGGCGCGAACTCCACACCGCGCTCCGAAGATAAACTGCGTGGCCATGAGCAGTGTTATCTTCAGGTCAGGTTCCTGGCTTCACCGTGCGGCGTTGTCCACGTTCAGCAAAAGCCTGTCGAGGACGCGCCGGCGATATAGCACCTTGAAGTTGGCGATCACGCCGGCGTCCATGGGCTGCAAGCCTGCCGTGGTATTGGGCGGAAGGAAGAACACTTCCACGCTTGCCATGTCAGGCATGGAGTGGTGCGCACTACAATTGTCCAACACAAGTGCCACCTTCCTTTTCTGCCGCTTCATCCCCTCGTTGAATTCAACGAGCCACTCGTAGAACAGCGCCCGCGACATCCACGCTTTTTTATTGTGGCGGTACCGCACTGGGATTCGTGCAGCACCGCGGAAGCAGCGCGGATTCCTCGACTTGCCAATTGCGAACGCCTGACACTTGTCACTCTGTTTAGGTCGCTCTCGTTTAGCATTCAGGCGAACTGCTTCGCCTTCGCGGCCAGAATTGGCCCGCTGATCGGCATGTTCTTCGCACGAGCGCTCAAAAACCATTCGAACAATGCGTCCTCAACGTCTTTGTGGGCGCCCTGTCGAACCCTCTTGCAGTTCCCACTGTCCATGCCACTGTCCGTTATTTTGGTAGCGAAACGGATGATTGTGGAGACGGTCGATTGTGAGAGCCCGTACTTGGCCACGAGGGCGGACACTTTTTGGCCATTTGCGTGGTCTTTCAAAATTCTCTTCTTCACTTCTAGAGTGATTGCCGTGCGCTTTCTTTTCTGCTGCGACGGCGCGCAACTTTGCGAAGGAAGCACCGCAGGCGAATCGGCCATGGCGTCCGAACGTTCAGTCCGACTCCGCAGTGAAACTGGTGAAACTTTGAACGGAGGCAGATGCGGAGAAAAAAAAGCACTCAGTTCGGCGCGCAGAAAAGGCGAGGGAAACTTCCGAGCTGCGAGCAGTGCGAGCCGAACTGGCCGAACCAGCCGAACGTTGGTTCGGCCGGACGTGCGGACGAGGCCAAAGCAGCGGCTCGGGAAGAAAAGCTGCTCCTCCTCTCGCTTGGCGCAGTCGACTCGTTTTCTGAGGGGTGGACGGGATGCAAGGCGCGTCGCGTGCTGTCGGCACCGAGTGCCGGCGCCAGCGCCGGCGGCAGCTCGCATTTTCGGCGCGCGCGGTAAGCGGATTCAATCGCTATATCCGATATCGCGGCTCGGGAGCATCGTAATAAGCGGGTTATTTTACCATAGAAAGCATACAAAATTGGACGGTGCAATCGTTGTCCATCGTTATATCCGATATATTGTTATAAGCGGTATCGTTATAAGTGGATTCGACTGTACCTGGAAAACCCCTGGGCACGCCAAAGAAGTTCGTCCACTTGCCGCGTTTGCCAGAACAGGGGCTACCTACGTATGCAAGCGGTTTTTGTGTAGAAAATACGAAATTATAGCTTTTGCACCACTTCCGTGGTCCAAATTTTTCCGAACTTCAAAGCACAGGTTTGCCCAACGTGTGCGCATCCCTGCCCCGGGGTCACCGTTGTTTGCGGAGCACACGGTAAATAGTTTTTCGGCTTCGAGTAGTATTAAAAATACGAGGAAGGACTGTAATACAAGTTCAACGGCCTTTTTGGCCAGCTGAGCTTCAAAGAAGTCAATTTGTAGTAGCTGTACACTTTAGCGGGACTGTGGCTTGCCTTTCCAACGGTCAGACGTCGACGATTCTCACCAGTAAGCCAGCCTGCCAGCTTATCCCTTCAGAACCACGCGTATATAGAGCAGAACCCACCACCGCTGGCTCAATATCACTCGAAGGCGTGGGCAGCAAGAGTGGTCCGCGGAACACTTCTCACACTCTCTATATTTCTCTCTTTCATCTTGCTCTCTATGCCCCGCCGATTCAGGCATGGGGTGCTACCTGCTCCGGAAACAACCATAATCCCGGACACCCAAAGGTCACAGTTGAAAAGTTCAGCCATGCTAGGCAGGCTCTAAGAGACATACACCACACTTCTTTACCAGAGAAAAGTCAGGCTATCCTGGTAGTATTTAGCCGCCACCTCCCATGACTAGACAACTCAACTGTCGGCCCTCAGTGCCCAGCCGTTGTGGAGCCCCTGTTCACGGCGGCGGTAAGAAAAGCAGAGGGTGGTAAGAATCTCTGGGTCCTGACAGGCCGCCTTTCAAAGTTGACCCTGACAACATTGAAAGCACGCACCTTGTCTAGTGGGGGAAGCTTGACTGTGCTATGTGCTACGAGAAGAGCTATCTTACAATAAATGGGACATTGTTCAGAAGTCAAAATGAATTGAAAACTCAAAATGAATTGAGAACTGAAATGGACTCACAACTCTTTGATGCTTGGAATTTACTCGGGCTCAGGTGGACTCCGGTTTCATAAGCATTCAAAGTTTTAAAATTCACGCGTGGTAAAAATATATCGGTGCAAATTCATCGGCTGAAACTCTTGCATTCGGTACGACATGAAACCGTAACTACCGTGAGGTCGGAAACAATTTTTGTTGCGGATTTAATACAGCTATACCTGCTGGCTATGATGATTAGCCCTGCTTGCAAGTAATTGAACGTACACATTGGATACCAAACTCTTGATGTAAGCTCCGTGTTCGTGTTCATAACAGAGGCGGTTCAGATTCGATGGTGCGCTGGGGCCATGGGGCGAAACAAACAAGATTTAGCGAGGGTACGTGCGCTCACTGCTCAGTTCATTTACGTCGAAGCTGTTGAGGGTTACGGTGCCGTGTATTCTTGCTCTCCATCCTGAAAAAATGCCTTGTGTTAAAGCGAACTGTCCCCTAAAATCTCTGAAGCGCGAGGCGTTCATGGGTATGCCTTTGCTTTTATATTGCATAGCCTTGTATGCCGATTTCCGCCATCCCCCTAACCCGGGCAGGATCATGCAACGCATTGCATTTCCACAAAAACTGCAGATATCACCGAAACTCAATGTGTAATCATTATTAAAAGCCTAAATGTAGATCATTGATCAAACAAAATTTTAAAAACGAGAATAAAATAATAAGAAGAAATATGGAAATTTGCGAACCGCCTAACCCGGGAGTCAAGGAGAGTCACAGATTGGGTTAAAATTCAAAGTGATGTGCTGCTAGGGCATGTTGAAATTCAAGGGGCCGTATTCTGTACGGCGTCCAGCGCTCCTCGGATTAAATCCGAGACGCAATCCCGTGCGGTCACGTGAGGTTGGGCTCGCATGGGGTGTCACGCGACTGGCTCGGAGCGAAAACATCATCCAGCCTGCGTCACGCGGCTCATTTTCGCTGCATTTTGACGTCACGCTCATCCTAGGAGCATTGGAAGGGCATCAGATTGCAGAATACGGCCCAAGGTCTCGAGGAGGGAAATCACTGTGCCATAAACAAAAAATTCTTTGTGGTCATAATAATGACTTTGCCCCTTGCTTGACCTAACCCAGAAGAGCGCCTTTGATATCCCATAAACCTTGGTGAAACAAAATATTGCTGCAACGGACAGTAGCAATCCAGTAGAATGGTATAGATCTGCCTTAATTGTGTTGCGCTGAAATAAGACAGAGCGTGTTATAATCTGGCGTCACAGCAGCATCAGAACGCCCATAAGAGGCAGCGGGGTCCGCATATTTTTTCACATAGATCTGCCACCAACATGCTGCTTTGCGTGCTCAAGGTGTTGCTACCAGCCTGGGCGGAGCACATGATGGGGAGTCATAATAATGGCTGGACTTCATATTGATGACCCGCAGGCGTGTGGGGTGTCAAATAAATGTTGCGATTAGGGAAGTAACACTGGCCAAAAAAGAAATACATCCTGGTAGTAATAATGAGTAGTCACGGTGAATCATGAAATGGTTTATATTTCATCAGAATGTCGCTAGTGTGCTGGTAGGATCGAATTCAAGATCTCGGTGAGAGGATTCTCGTGGGACAAATAAAATGCTGCCTGGTTATAATCGTGAAACAGTCATGGTGAGCCACAGATACGGTTAACAGTGTGATGTGCGCTGGGTATGTGGCGTGTAAAATTGAAGACCTCAATGAGGGGAATCACGTTAGACAAATAAAAATTTCCTGTGGTCTAATGATGACATCGTCAAGGTGAGTCATCGATTGGGTTAAAAGTCAGTGATTTCGCGGCGATTTAGGGGTACCAAATTGAAAGTCTTGAGGGGGGGAGTCACCTTGGACAACTAAGAATGCTTCATCGTTATCCTCATGCGATAGTCATGGTAAGTCATAAATTAGGTTAACATTCAAAGAAATTCCGGCCGAGTGTGTGGGGTATCAAATTAAATGTTTCGATGGATACTTTCGTGTGGGGCAGATAAAACTGGCATCCCGCTTATTCAAATTCAAATTCAGATTTCAAATTTATTCAAAAAGTACAAGGTTGTATTGACATAGTGGGAATTTACAGGAGGAGGTCCCAAGGTTTCCGAACCGCAGGCGGGACCTCCTATGCTAGATGTTTCGGAAATAAAAAGTTGTGAGCGAAAACAGCTAGTATGTATTGCGTACGTGATACAAATATAACACATTGTGGAAAAAAAACAGGAAAATTGTAAACGATTGACAACAGAACAAGCAGGGAAAGATGTCACACGAGAAAAAAATATTTCTAGGAGTTACTGGTGAGTAGCTAAGAACATCTTCAATTTTCTTTCAAATGGTTGAAGCGAGCTAACTGTCTTTATTTCGAATGGTACATCATTCCAAAAAGAAACAGCAGAAAAAAGTAGACTAAGTTTGCCATAGTTAGTTCTTACCTTGGGCAATAACAAATTCTGACGGGAGGAAAATCTAGTGCAATTAGGGATGGTTAACATGTGGCGGGGGAAGATGTCAAGATCTAGGAGGCTATGCAGCACTTCAACAAATAGAACTCCAACGCAATACAAATACATCTTTGGCAAAGCTAATATATTAAGTTGAGTAAAGATAGGAAGAGATGGTGATGTTTTGGGGGAAAACGTTATTATACGCATTGCTTGTTTTTGAAGTTTTTCTAATGATGAAAGGTGATTTTTATACGATCGACCCCACGATGTGATGCAGTAGTTCAAGTGGCTATGGATAAATGCATAATATAAATCCAACAGAGTTTTCTTGCTAAAGTACAGTCTAGCTCTAAGAAGTGCTCGAATGCCAAATGATATCTTTTTGCAAATGGAGGAGATATGGCATTCGAACTTTAGGTGAGTGTCAACAATAACACCTAAAATGGGTGTTTGGTTCTGCACTAGAATGGGATTGAGGTCTATATGGAGGCAAGGATTTATTTGCAACTTTTTATTCGGGGAGTGAAATACCATAAGGGACGATTTGGACGAGTTAATAGATAGTTTGTTATTAGCACACCAATTTTCAAGAGAAGATAAGTTATGTTGCAAGTCAGAAATTAATATCTCTGCATCAGGATTGTCTGAAAAGATGGTGGTATCGTCGGCGTATAGAATGCATTTCGAGCGCGTGAGGCACTGCGGTAAATCATTTACGTATGTAAGGAATAAAGCGGCCCTAAAACAGAGCCTTGAGGGACGCCTTTCCTGTTAAAAGCAGAGGACGAAAAAGTGCCATTTACGCAAACAATTTGCTGTCTATCTGACAAGAAGCTCTTGAACAATTGAAGGGGCGGTCCAGTATAACTGTACATGTACTGTATTCCGTATAACTGAAGCTTAGTGAAGATGATGTCGTGATCAATACTGTCGAATGCCTTCGATAAGTCGACGAATATCGACCCTGCGTAATTTCCTTTGTCAATGAATAATTTAATACTATCGACAAAACATGCCAAAGCTTTATCTGTTGAAAGGCCAGGTCGAAAGCCGAATTGACTGGGAGTTAGTATATTAGACTTTTTATAGTAGTTAGACGGTCTCTTTTCGATTAACTTTTCACGCACTTTGTCAAGAAATGGGAGGACTGAAATCGGTCGATAATTTTCTATTTGATCCGGATCGCCTTTTTTGAAGACCGGAACAACTTTAGCCAATTTAAATATGCTTGGGAACACACCGGTTTTAAAGACAAGATTGAAAACAGAACTTAAGATTGGAAGAATGAATGGACAAATGAATTTGATGTGTTTCCCCTGAATTCTATCTAAGCCAGGACCAGTCGCCTTCAGCCCTGAAATGGCGGCTTCAATTTCCGCAGGGTTGGCAGGAGTAAGAAGGAATGATTGTGGTTGGCGAGCAAATGTGGGCGTATACATCAAAGAAGAAGGGTCAGATGATTCTGTAGAAAAATGTTGATTAAAACAGTTCGCGATATCACGCGCTGCTGTGACCAGCTAGTCGTTCATTTTAATGGCTGTGACCGAGTCACGTTGAAGTGCTGTGTTTTGGAATTCGCGTATCAACTGCCACTTTCTTTTTGTGTTGCTTCCACTGTCCTGAATTTGGTTTTCATAATATCCTCGCTTGGCCTTTTTTAGCAATACGGATAACATATTGCAATATCGTGTATATCTGGTTTTGAGGCGTGTGTTAAATGGTTGCCGCTTAGTTTTATTATAGAGGTTGTCTTTTTTTCGTAAAGAACATAACAAACCCTTCGACAGCCAAAGACAACGAGGGGCGTGGTAACGTCGATTGGACACCTGAACAGTAGTAGACGAGTCAATGGCTGATGTAATTGTTTCACAAAGCATTTGAACGGCAATTTCAGGAACTGGTGTGTCGAGTATCGCAGTCCAGTCAGTATCTGATATCATCATCATCATCACCAGCCTGTCTACGCCCACTGCAGGGCAAAGGCCTCTCCCATTATTCTCCAATTACCTCGGTCCTGTGCCAACTCTGACCAATTTATCCCCGCAAACTTCTTGATCTCATCTGCCCATCTAACTTTCTGCCGCCCCCTACAGCGCTTGCCTTCTCTAGGGATCCACTCTGTTACCCTTAATGACCAGCGGTTATCTTGCCTTCGCATTACATGCCCTGCCCACGTCCATTTCTTCTTCTTAATTTCTACTAATATGTCTTTAACACCAGTTTGCTCCCTGACCCACTCCGCTCTCTTCTTGTCCCTTAATGTCACACCTATCATTTTCCGCTCCATTGCCCTCTGAGTCGTTCTCAATTTAAGTTGAACCCTCTTAGTGAGCCTCCAAGTTTCTGCCCCGTAGGTGAGTACCGGTAAGATGCAGCTGTCATACACTTTCTTCTTCAACGACAATGGTAGGCTGCTACTCATTATCTGAGAATGTCTGCCATATGCACCCCACCCCATTCTGATCCTTCTAATTATCTCTGCCTCATGGTTGGGATCTGGGGTCACAACTTGGCCTAAGTATATATATTCGCTTACCACTTCCACTGCCTCGCCATCTATCTCAAACTGCTGTGCTGTCCCGAGGTTATTGATCATTACTTTAGTTTTCTGCATATTAATTTTCAGGCCCACGGTTGTACTCTGTTCGCCCAGTGCGGAAAGCATGCTTTGCAATTCGTCCCCCGAGTTACTTAGCAAGGCAACGTCATCAGCGAATCTGAGGTTACTTAGGTATTCTCCATTAACCCTTACTCCCACCTGTTCCCAATCCAACGTTCTGAATACTTCTTGTAAGCCTGCTGTGAATAACATTGGAGAGATTGTGTCTCCTTGTCTGACACCCTTCCTTATAGGTATTTTACTGCTCTCCCTATGGAGGATGATGGTAGCTGTAGACTCATTATAGATATCCTCTAGTATTCTTACATAATGCTCATCTACCCCCTGGTTCCGTAATGCCTGAATGACTGCTAGGGTTTCGACAGAGTCAAATGCTTTCTCATAATCTATGAAGGCTATATATAGGGGTTGAGTATACTCAGCGCACTTCTCTATCACCTGATTGATCGTGTGAATATGGTCCATTGTTGAATAACCTTTACGGAACCCTGCTTGTTCTTTAGGTTGACTGAAATCTAAGGTTGCAGAGATTCGGTTAGCGATTACCTTGGTAAATACCTTGTAGACGACTGACAGTAAGCTTATCGGCCTGCAATTTTTCAAGTCCTTCATGTCGCCTTTTCTATCTAAGCCAGGACCAGTCGCCTTCAGCCCTGAAATGGCGGCTTCAATCATCATCATCATCACCAGCCTGTCTACGCCCACTGCAGGGCAAAGGCCTCTCCCATTATTCTCCAATTACCTCGGTCCTGTGGCAACTGTGACCAATTTATCCCCGCAAACTTCTTGATCTCATCTGCCCATCTAACTTTCTGCCGCCCCCTACAGCGCTTGCCTTCTCTAGGGATCCACTCTGTTACCTTTAATGACCAGCGGTTATCTTGCCTTCGCATTACATGCCCTGCCCACATCCATATCCTCTGATATCTGATATAATGCGTGTATATTCATCCGCATCAAAAATAGCTCTAAAGCACGGCCTGAAGATAGCAGGAACCGACAGGTTAGCGGTCATAAAGACAGGGTAATGATCTGTAATTTCAGTTTGAATTACGCCTCCTTCAGAGGTGCAACTGGAATTTGTCAGTATGTGGTCAATCAAGGAGTGAGTGCCATGATTAGGATATCTGGTAGGAACGTTAATAAGACACTGAAACCCATAGCTGTACATGCAGGTGATGTATTCCAGGGTATCGTGGTTTGAATCATCGAGAAGATTAATGTTAATGTCACCGAAAATAAAGACGGTTTTCTTTTCACAAGAAAGTTGGTGAAGTGTGTCCGAGAGCATGCTTAAAAAAATTGCAGGATCAGAGGAGGGAGATCGATATATAGCGCCACAGACGACATTGGAATGATTGTCTTTTAAAGATGACGCTTGAAATTCGATCCATACAGATTCACAAGAAGAAACATTGAAATTTATATCAAAACGCCGTTTATATGACATGCCATTCAAAACGTAACTAGCTGAGCCTCCGTGCGCACTACTAGTTAAGAGTAAACTGCGCAAATTCATCGCAGATGCTATAACGGTAGCGCAAATGGAATTGTGGTGTCAAAGGGAAGGGGTTGAGGGAGAAAATTTCAACCGGGCAATGACCGCATTGTAAGATCACTGTGCAGTCACTTTATAAGTAAAAGTTCGGAGATGTGTCGTAAGCTCATCGGCGCTGTACAATTATTGGTTACCATGTCGGGATTCGCGTGTAGCTAAAGCGAACACATGCTAGCGAACACATGCTTGTGTTAAGTCAAAGTCAAAGTGAGTTTTATTTACATCGTCAAAAAGAACGATGCGGGTAGGCCCGGGCAAAAAGTGAAAAAAAATCACTTGAGGGACGCCCGAGCCCCCCATGTACAAGGCATACAGCGAAATCGCACAGAGCGTATATGACAATATTATCTCTAATATTGCAAGAACAACACAATCGCGGATGAACTTACGAACAAAGCTTAAAAAAGCATAAAAACAAAAAAAGCATAAAACCAAAGCAGGATCACCACAGCATAAAACAAACAGGGAAAAGGCTGAGTGCAGGTATGGTGAACGAGAGAGAAAGGAAATATGTGGACACAACATTACAAATGAAATTATTAGATACATAATGCACTTCTAAGGGCAGCAAGTGAACATGTTTCGGGAATTACATCCTTTGACAATAATTTATTCAAAACAGAGGGCAAGGTGTTTCGGAGCATTTGGTGTCCGTACATTGTACGAGAGAAAGGAATGTGCCAAACTTCTTTTTTGCGAAACGAATATTCTGGGAGATTTTGTCTGAGACAGGGTATTTCAAGAAAACTAATTTGGTTGTGTCGGATACATCGCTTATATTTTAAGGCTAAATGATATTCGTACATAGTATTAATCGGGGATAATCGGGGATATGTGGAAACGAGTAAACAGTTCTTCTGTGTGAGCAAGGTAGTGTGCGTTTGCAATATAGCGGACAGCTTTCTTCTGAAGCATGCATATTTTATTAATATTTGTTTTTGTGGTGGTACCCCAAACCAAGAAACAGTAATTTAGGTGCGATACAAAAAGTGCATTATAAAGTATTAATTTTATATGCGCCGGCAGAAAATACCAAAATTTCGTGAGAATTCCGATGCACTTTGCCGAATTCCCCAGTATGAACTGAATCTCAGCGTCCCAACTCATGGTCTTATTAAAAATACTCCCAAGATCTTGACGGTATCTACAAACTGTACCTGTGAATTACCTATGTATATACCCATATCGGGTGGAGTGGAAAATTGTCTTGTACTGAAAAGAATGGCTTTCGTCTTTTTTGTGTTTATAAGTAATGAGTTTGCTTCACTCCAAACCTTAACTTTAGGGAGAACATTGTTTATAAGAGGAACCAAAGATTGGGTGGATCTACCTGTGAAAAACAAACTTGCATCGTCTGCATAAATTACAAACGTCGGCTTGCTGTCAGTCAAAACAAGGTCATTTATATTTAAAATAAAAAGAAGTGGCCCTAAAATACTACCCTGTGGCACACCAGCACTGATAGTTTAAAATGAGGATGTATGTTGCCCTATTTTAACGCATTGTAGACGATGACCTAGGTAAAATTTAGGGAGTTCAAGTGGAGTGCCTCGTATGCCATAGAGTTCTAATTTTTTAAGTAATGTGTTATGGTTAAGGTGATCGAAAGCCTTCGAAAAATCTATAAAGATGCCCAACCATAATTCTTTATTTTCAAAAGCGCGAAGAATAATTTCTTTCTGAGACAATAGAGCTGATTCAGTAGATTTACCTCGCATAAAACCATGTTGGGATGTGAATAACAAGTTGAACCTGTTGCAAAATTTAACTAGCCTTTTTTCAATAATTTTCCCTAAGCCTTTTGAAAAAACCGGTAATATAGAAATCGGTCTATAACTCGAGAAGCTATTTTTATCTCCGCCTTTATAAAATACAATTACCTTAGATTTCTGCAATTGCCTTGGAAAAGTTCCAGTTAATGAGGCAAGGTTATAAATATGCGTTAATGCAGGAAATATTAGAGTGAGGACAAACTTTACTGGTGCGATTTGAATTCCATCTATGTCGCAAGACCTGCTGTTCTTAAAGGAAGAAAAAATGTTGAATACCTCGATGTCATCAGTTGGTTCCAAAAATATGCTATTATTGTTTCATCGTATAGTATTGTAAGTAATGTCAGAAGTCAAACCGGTATTTATAGTATCTTTGAAAAACGCATTAAATTTCTCTGCAAGTTCCAGACCCTCAATACGTTCACCCTCAAAAACAAGACCTGTGACTCCTGATACAGATGTGGCACGGTTTAATAATTAACTTTTTTCCAGACTTGTGCACTACCGTCGCAGAATTCCTTAGCAAACTCATTATGTAAAAAGTTTCTTTTTTCGTTTTTAAGAAAAGACGTTACTTTGTTGCGGTATTTTCTAAAGCTTGCTAGATGAGTGGGGGATTTTGTTCTCATAAATTTCTTATACAACTGGTTTTTCTTTCTTATCATTTTAAGGCATTCTCGATTTATCCACGGCCTATGAGTTTTCGTAGACTTTATCACGGTTTTCTCAGAGAAGTGGACATGGTATATGCGTTTAAAGCAGATAATAAATGCCTCGTACGCCTCGTCAGTATTTTCAGAGCAAAATACGTCATCCCAATGTTGATTTGAAAGAGCAGAGAAAAAGGATGCTAGAGTGGCAGGCGTTATCTTTTGGGCTGTATTCTGTGCTGGCAATTCGCGTTGTTTACCAGTGACACATTTCGCAAGTACATAAATGGAAAAGTGATCGCTGATTGCACTGTGCAGTACACCTGAAAGTAGGTTACGGATATTTATGTTAGAGATAAATACATCAATAAGTGTGGCTGACTGCATCGTAACGCGTGTAGCCGTCTGTGTTGCCATTCGATTCGATTCGATAGAGTTGCCATTCGATTCTACCGGTAATAAAAAAGCTTCCTGAGCAGGAGATCTTTTCAGGAGGTCGATGTTGAAGTCACCCCCAAGAAATAAATTGAATTTGTTGTTGTTCACATAGATGAGAAGGCGGTCCAAAAATTCAATAAATATATTTACATCGGCGTCAGGGGGTCGGTACGCTACGGAATAAATAGATTATTAGATATAACGGTTAAGCATTCAACGGCGTTGGTTATGAAAGAAAAGTCTGACAGGATGTCACAATCAAACATATTTTTAAGCAAGATAGCCAGCCCGCCTCCATTTCTACTAGATCGATTCACAAAAAAGCTTCGATATCCGTCACCCTTGTAAATTTCATCATTGCACGTATACCATGTTTCTGTCAACATGACAGCATCAAACTCAAAAGTAAACTCGTCCAGAAATACTGATAATTCGTCTTCCTTGTGTCTCGCCGAACGAATGTTAAGGTGTAGGCAAGAAAACCGTACATCGGGGTTGGTTTCAACTATGTCGCTAACATCGCGTGGTGACGCGGTCATCTTTCAAGATAGACAAGATAGACTGCTCAGGCAACGAAAGCCTGACCAGTTTACACAATCTTTTCTACGTCATGTGCGCTTCGAATGTGCACGAGAGAAGATTTTTCATCTTTTGGCGCATAGACATTGCCACCACGTGTCCAAACGAAACGCCAGTTTTTCGCCTTTTTTGTGCAATAGCCATGCCCAGCAACTGTTTCATCGCAGGGCAAAGGTGCTCGTTGATGAAAACAGGTTCGCTAGACTCGTGGCCAAAGTCATGCGTCGAAAGTTTCATTTTTCTTGCCTTCTCCAGCACCGCGTCACGCTTTGAACGGCATTTGAATTGCAAGCCAATGTTTGGAGCAACATTCTGGTTTTTCGCCGGGACACGGTGGCAGGCATCAATATCTGATTCCGAAATGGGTTCGTTTACAAGTCTACCGATCTCGCTGACGGTGTCAATGAGGTTTTCATCCTCAGCGAACGGTAAACCCTTCACTTCAAGGTTAGACTTCCTGGAATACTGCTCCGAGGCAGTAATGCGTTGCTCATGCTGCAACACTTGTTTTCGCAGAGCTTCGCAGTCCAAAAGTAGCTTTTCGTTTGTGTTCTTGAGAGATTTGTTTTCCTTCTCTAGCTCACTTCGCTCCTGCTTTGCCTGTTCAAATTGCTCATTGAAAAAGTCCATGCTTGAATTAAGTTCGCGGATTTCTTTACGTAAATCACGCTCCAACTTTGCCTTAAAGTCATTCATTTCTTTTCTCAACTCATCTTGAAAACGAGCAAGGTCAGCCATGGTACGTTACAGCAAAAAATGGCATACAAACAAAACAGCACTCAGAACTTGGCAGCAGTCAAGGCCGCAAAAAACAAATATTTTATGTTGAGAAAAGAAGTGTAGAAAAAATGCCAACCTGCAAAGATAGCAGGTGCAGCGATTACGTTGGTTGTCCGTGCTGCCTCCGCCGTGCCAAGTGACCGTAGCTCTCGAGCACAGCCGTCTTTATAGCGCCTGCTTCCCCTGGCGGATGTGATGCCGGTGACGCGCTTGCGCTGTCTCCGACGTTCCTTTCCCGCAGCAGCAAAAGCCGATGCTTGAAGACAAAACAGTCGCCTCGCCAAGGAAGATTTCGCAGAAACTTCAAAGATAGTTCGCTAGCGAATGCAAGTGTTCGCTACACATGCTACACATGCAAGTTCAGGTTTGAAGGACGGCAATATTATAAGCGCGAAGCTCCGAAGCGTGAAAATTTGTTTATTTTACTTTCACACTTTTCCAATCATCAAACACTTCGAGGAACAGTTGGCCTTCTTCAGGACTGATCATTATCATTGTTGGCTCCTGGACCAGTTTTCGGAGAGGGCTGTGTCGTAGAAAAAACGTCCTCCTTCACCAAGTACCGGAGGCCCCTACAATATTCAAAAAAGCCTCATCTGGTGCTTCAGAGGGATCAATCCTGCTTGCGGCGTAAGACCAGACCATCTTTAAAACGTGGCCTTGTCGACACCCTGCAGTTTGCAATGCCTGGAAAAAAGCCCGCGTAGCCACCAAAACAACGCTGGTGAACAGCCGCTGGGGCAAGAAGGAAATAAACAATCGGGGAAACTTCTTTTAATGGAGGGATGAGTCAACATCTGCAGCCAACCACTGCACCCAGCTTCTATACTTGCGCAGACCACAATTTTGCCGGTTCGGCCATTTTATAACGACCGAGGCACCGTGTGGCAGGCATTCCTTGGGCACTGCAGGGTCAGCAGACGGCGTCGCAGTCCCATGCTATTGCTCCATGCCGCGCGCGGATATCAGACGTCCACAAGGCATCGAAAATTGGTAAGTGTCTTTTATTCGGTACGTAACAGGGCTTTAGAGAACGTTCAAAGCGTCCCAGAGCTGTCGGATTTGCCCATAACTTCTGTCCCCAAACCGCTAAAGCGGCGGGCTACCCCACAAGCGCTTTGTCCAGACGGGGTTACCTGTGAGGTTACGTTTAACCCTGCAAGCAGGACGCCCTATTTTTCATCACCAATTGATGTTTGCTTTTTTAAATGGGGGCAAGTGCCGTCATTGACGTTACTTGGCGATGGGCAGGAGCTACTCATCCGGGCGTGATTACGCCATTGTTGGCTGCGCCAACAATCAGGGTTAAAGCAAAGGGCTCATGCAACAAACGTGTGAAGGGCAGCACGACAAAAGAAGTGTCTACCTGTGCGGAATCTATTCGCTGCACAAATTTCGTGCGCCCCTTGAGTGCCGCCACGAATTGTTCGCCGTGCTGAATTGGAAAGACTTCGAACCAAGCAAATTTTCCCAAATGCTTACGGTCGTAGGCTTCTTCTAAGAGCACTGTTTATTCATTCTCATGTCCAATTCCTATGGCACGTTTTTGTTCTGTTCATCTCATCGACGGGAAGGCGCCAAATGCTGCAGTTCGGCTATACAAAAAAGTTGAGCCGAAAGGGAAATAAAAGCGGCGCGGTGGCGGAGAACGTCTGGTCGTGTCGGGAAATGGCTTTTCGCCGTTCTCACCCGCCGCTGAAACGCTTGGTTTGTTCGAAGAAAGCAAACCGCCTTAAAATCTTTGTGTATGAAATCAGTTGCCCCTCTTTGGCAGCAGGAAATAGTGTTATGAGGCGGCAAATATTTTATTTTTATGAGCATGTACGTCTACGACCTGCACAGTTAAAGGACTGATGGCCTTGTTATGTACCAACTCACTATGAGGTAAGGAAGCACGTATTGAATGCCAACATGTTCGCGCACTGACATTAGCAAGTCATGCTTGGAAACTTGCACTATTGCGCGCACTTACTTCTTAGCCACCCACTTACTTCTTAGCGTATACGTAGGGGGCATATCAGCCCAATAGTTCCTTAGCCCTTTCTTGGGAACGCATTCTTGATGACGGATGTTGAATGCTGCGATGTGTCGAAGTAACCACGCCTTCAAGATAGCGTGACAACAATTAACTAACACAATTATATCTAACTAGCACTGAATAACACTATTTTTAACTGTTCATTATTCGGTGCTATGATTTCCGAGGGCTGCATCCGATCCACCTTCCTTCACCGAGACAATATTTTGATATCCTGCAGGCCCTATCGGCATCACTTTGAATTTAGACCCAGTGATTGACTAGTCATGTCTATATTATGATTATAAGGAGGACGCATTTCTTTATTTATTCCACGCGATTTTCCTCATCGATACCTTTAGCTTGATACCCAACAAGCCATATTGACGTCACTCTAAATTTTCACTCAATCTGTGACTCACCACGACTATCTCACAACTGTAAACATAAAGCATTTTTATATTTGTCCCATGTAATTCCTCTCAACGAGACATTTAATGTGATACCGCACACACCTTAGCACGATCATTTGTAATTTTAATCAAATGTGACTAACCATGACATTCATGACTGTAATCAGGACGCATTATTTATAGCCCCACGTAATTACCTGAATTGAATCTTTGAATTTGAAACCACATTTGCTTTAGCGGCCTCGCCTTGAATTTTAACCCAACCTTTGACTCACCATGACTTTCTCATAATTAGAACCACGAAGCCTTTTTTTTAATCCTCGTGATTCCCCTCATCAAGATCGCAAATCTGATACCCTAAGCGCCCAAACGAGGTAAACTTCCAATTTTGATTACAAGGTTTTAACGCGGCGACGCAACGCAGGCGATGACGCGCGCCGTAGTGGAGGGCTCCGGATTAATTTTGACCATAAGGGGATCTTTAGAGTGCGCCGAAATCTCCTACACACGGGCGTTTTTGCTTTTCGCCTCCGTCAGAAAAGCGGCCGCCGTGGCCGGGAATCGAGCCCGCGACCTCGTGCTCAGCAGCACAAGGCCTTAGCCACTGAGCCACCGCGGCGGGTGTTACTTCGAATTTTAACCCAATATAAGACTGACTCGCCATGACTATCTCATGACTATAACCAGAAAGCGTTTTGATATTTGCGCTACGTTATTCCTCTAATCGAAACCAATAATTTGATACCCAACGCATCCTAGTGGCATCAATATTAATGTTAACACAAACAGTGAATAACTATGACTATCTCATGATATAGCCATACTGTATTTTTGTCCCATGTGATTTTTCTTATCGTAACCTCCAATGTGATGTCCCGCACACCCTAGTGTCATCAGTTTAAATTTAACCCAATTTATAACCTATTATGACTATTTCATATGATAATAATTAGAAAGCGTTTCTGCATTTGTCCGACGTGAGTCCCTCCATTGAGACCTTTCCTTTCACACGCCACACACGCTAGCGCTATGAATTTGAATTTTAACCGAATCTATGACTAGCCATGACTAAGCCATAAATAACCATAAAGCATTTTTGTCCAACGTGATGCCCCTCATCTAGACCTTGAATATGATTCCCCACACGCCCTCGGGGCATCATTCTGACTTTTAACAAAATTATTGATTTATTATGACCGTCTGACGACTATACACCGAAAGCAGTTTTTATAATTACCTCGCGCGATTCGGTTGATCTGCACCTTTATTTATTTATTTATTCAAGATACCTTACAGGCCCATGGAAGGGCACAGCATAAGGGGGAGCACATAATTTGTAAAGGGGAACTAATGACAGAAAAACAAAAAAATGCCTTAATACTTTAAACGCCTTAGCGACATCTGTTTGAATTTCTACTCAATCGATCTCATAATGCGGTCATTATTCTGTCTAAACGGGCGCCGCCCAGTCAGTTCACTTGACCTAATGCCTTACTTAATTATTTATAATAATAACTGAATACACGCCCTACACGCCCTAAAATAAAAATAACTTACTAAATATCATAGGTAAATGCAAAAAATAGGAGAATAAAATAAAAAAAAATGAATAAAATAGGCGCCTTAAATGAAATAAATAGAATAATACCTTACACGCTTATTGACATCTGTTTCAATTTTTACACAATCTATTTCATAATGCAGTCATTATTATACCTAAACGGGGGTCGCCCAGTCAGTTCAGTTGACAATACATTTGAAACAGCGAAGGGTACAGCCGCCGCGTCTTTCTCCAGGCGCTCACCTGTTCTCTTTTTACCATATAGCAAATCAAACCGTAACAGAAGCAGGCGAACAACCAACAAGAAAGCGGCGCCGTTTGCTTTCCCAACACCCTCTCCCACCTTCTTAGAGGATCCATCAGGAGGAAAAGGTGCAATAACCCTATTTCTATGACCTCACCAGTCGATTATTATTCAAACGCCCAGCCGCTAAATCCGACACCCCTCCACCCCTCACCTCCCTACGAACCGATCATGCACATCGTGAATGCTGCCGTACCCGCAGCTAACCTGAATTCCAAGCCCAAAGCAGCACATGAAACTAAACCACTAACCATATCTGCCTCCTGAGCTACTTATATATACTCAGAACTCCAAATTTTCTCAAACTCAATGTGTGCTCAAGCTAAAAATGTACCCAGTACTCAAAATGTACGCAAAGCTAAAAAAATGTACTCAAACTCAAAATGTACTCAAAACTGAAAATAGACTCAACACTCACTCGGTCTCGGGTGTACTCAAACTCAGTCGAGCTCAAACTCATCATGCTGCACTAGCTTCGCGCTCAATCAAACTGAAACTCCCGTGTTAGCCAGAGTCCAAATGAGCCTGAGTGAGCGGACTCGTGAGTGAGTCCGCCCACCTCCACCCACTGGTAACTAAGGAGGAAGTTGGAAATGCCCTGAAACGCCCGAAGATGGGAGAAGCTTCGAGTGGCGATGGTATAACCGTGGATATATTGAACGAGGGAGGAGATATTGTACTGGAATCCCTTGCTACACTATTTTTGAAATGCTTGAAGACTCAAAAAGTTCCCATGGCATGAAAAAACGCGGGCATTATTCTCATTCATAACACGGGCGATGTGAAAGATCTAAAGAATTACAGACCAATCAACCTACTCTCAGTTGTCGTATAGGCGACAGCCGGGCTTACGAACAACCCAGAGAACCGGCTGAGATTACAAAAGGGTACTCTACCATGGATCCCATCCACGTCGTAACTGAAATGAGAAAAACCCGGAGAATGCACTAAAGCAATTTACTTGGCATTTGTAGATTATGAGAAAGCGTTTCACTAAGCACTCACTCCAGCCGTGGTAGAAATACTAAAAAACCAGGTATTAGATGACACCTACATTAGACTTCTAGAGCGCAAATTCAGGGAATGCACGGCCAGGATAACCCTCTACCTGAATAGCGGTATATTTCCGATCCGAATGGGAGTAAGACAGAGAGATAGCATCCCGGAAAAACTATTTCCAGCATGTCTGGAGGGGGTATTTAGAAAGCGTGGCTGGGAAAACACGGGAATAAGGTAAACAGTGAATACTTGAGTCATTTACGGTTTGTGGACGACGTAGCGTTCCTGAGTGAAACTGCGGAACAACTGGTAACAGTGCTTTTCGAACTGCAATGAGGAAGCACCGCCGTGGGATTAAAAAAAAGAATGCCAAAAGCGTTCTCTTATGCTTACAAAACGAAACGCAAGAAGAAGTGCATCAATAGAGCAAGCGTGGGCAGGTGGTTTGTGCTAGCCATAACCAAGAAAGAGAAATCTGCCGCAGAATAGGTATGAGTTAGGCAGCACTCAGGCAAGCAATACCAAATTATGAAAGTAGCCTGCCTGTGTCACTAAAAAGAATAATCTACAACCAGTGCATCATGCCGTTGTTTACATACGGAGCTGAAGCTTGGCACCTTACTAAACAACTACACAGCAAAATAAGATGGGCTCTATGGATCATGGAGCGACTAAGGTTAGGAATAACACTCAGCGACAGAAAACGAGGGATATTGATAAGAGAACATGCCATAGTAGAAGATATGATAGTTAAAATAAAGAAAAAAAGATTGACTTGTGCTGGCCATGTAGTCAGACGAACCGACAACCGGTGAGACAAGCAGGGTAAAGAGTAGATACCAAGAGATTGGTCTAGAAGACGGAGAAGGCCTGGAACACGATGGAGGTGTGAAATACGAAACTTCGGTGATAACTGTCGATTCGAGAAGCGCAAAACAGGAGTCTTGGTGGTCAATTCAAAAGACCTTCGTCTTGCTGTGACGAGTATGCTGATGATGGTATTTATTATGGTCTGATGAGAGAAATGACGGCTTATATTCTGTTTCATACTGTGCAACAAACTGCTTTGCTGTCACTACCGAAATAAAGATCCTCTATAAGCGGGGAAAACAGTGTCCGCCATACCGCCGGAGGATACCTGGATGTTGATGGTGTTATCTCAATGGTGATTGCCGTAATCTGATGAAGAAAATGATCTTTGAAGATACCAGAAGAGGAGGAAGGTAACTTTTGTTACAAAAACTGACCACAATGGGCAGATAAAAATTCAGGAATTATCCTATGTTCTTGCAGTCAGCACAGAGTCTTGGTTGCAGTTTGGGCCAACGTTACTAGATTACCTGTCCGAGTCAGTGCCTACTGCACTCATTTACAAGTAAGGACAATATTTTCCTACTTTCCTGAACACATAAGGTATAAATCACACCACGGGGCACTCTAGTCCGCTTGTGTGCTCTGAAGGAGAAAGCCTGGCGATGCTTAATGACCGATCATTTATCGCTTTACCATATTTCCGTCTGTTTACTTGCTTTCGTTCATTTGTTTATGAACGGAACTTTGTTCCGACACCTTCTCCTTTTCTACTCATATGCCGTCATTTTTAGGTGTTATGCAGACAGCACTATTCACTAATGTGAACGCAACCAATTTATGTTTTGTGAATTTTGTTATCCAGGAGCTGAGTGCACCTCAAAACTGGACCAGACTACCAAGCGGGTATGTGCCTCAACAAGGGGAACTTCGACCACAACAACTATAGAACCCGCGGTGGTCCCGTGCAGAGAAGTAAAGTGACAGCACGTTGGCTGCTACTCTGGAAGCCAGGCTTCAAGTTCGAAGTTACCACGTAGGTTTTTATTGAGGTATTCGCTTAAAAAGCGAGTTCTAGCTGTGGAAAGGACATGCAAGTCCTCCTAATGCAATCGTCTCCGTTTCTTGGCATAGGCGGTGTTTGGCAAGCTTATCATTTTTCTTCCATCGGTCACCTTTCGTGTGCGTATCCAATTTGTTCATATATGCTCTCATTAAAAAAAACAAATTCTTTTGAAAGTTAGCACTCCTATGGGCTCGACCACGTCCTTCAATAAGCCTGATGGTGTATTCGATGTAGTTACTGTGTGCCACCACACCCAAATATTTTCGCATCTGAACTTTCTTTGTGTTCTCACTTCTTCGTAGAGTCATAAAAAATTTACAGCAAACATCTCTCCCATCTACTAATTGCTTTGAAAAAAACATAGTTGGAATGATTCTGCACAATAAATGTTCGCAATATTTGACACACAATTCTTGTGGCTGACAAGGCAGATGAGTCTTCATTAGGTGAAAACAGTGGCAAAGGCGCAAACTGTCATCATTACCTTTGGTGTGAACATTTTCTCGTAATATGGGTCCTTCACTGTTGCTTTCGAAACTGGGCATTGCAGCTTCAACGCTGCTAAGCTTATTTATTATCCCGAATCCCGTATGACTTCTCGGACGTTTACTGGAGCTTCAAGTTCTCAGGTTTCCTCATAGACGTGAGGAGCCTTAGTTCACGGAATTACCTGGCAATAATTGGTTAATTTAAAACTGAATACGTGGCATTGCGTTCACTGTATTTTTGTCCACATTTCGGAGAAATTCCAATTGTCCAATTGTATTGCCTAAAAGAAAACAACGCTGTCTCAGAGCAGCCAGTTTTGGAATAAAACTATATACGAAGTCCCCTCTTTCCTCCCCGCTGTCCCAACGCATCCACCACCTCAGAGATGCTTATTCTTACCGTGAGAGGTCTCATATCCTGCGAGTAATTTCCTTTGGCACACTGGCTGTAGATGCCGAAATTTCCGATCTCGGGCACACTGTAGTCGGGTATCAGGGGCCTGTACGTGCGATCCTTCATTGTGATTGACACACTGATGGCCATCTGCTCGAATCCCTTCTGCCGGTCCTGAAGGACGCTGCCATGCTGAATGCATCAAGCTGCAGGTAATTGAAAGGTTAAAGCAGGTTCACAAAACGTCAAGGCTGTCCAGTTCGGAGCAGTGATACGTTCCGTTACCACCCCTTACCACCCCTTCCCCTCCCGATCTCACTCCTCTTTTGACAAATTCCAGGGAGGTTTTTGTATTAGAATTCTATCTTTGATTGATTGATTGATCGATTGATTAATTGATTGATTGATTGATTGATTGATTGATTGATTGATTGATTGATTGATTGATTGATTGATTGATTGATTGATTGATTGATTGATTGATTGAGTGCACTTCTGGCACAGCTCGCTAAGTCTTTTGTTTCTCGTTCTGCCAGGAACAGCAGGAGAGAAGTTCTGTTCGTTTTGTGTTTTCCTACCTTTCGCACGTTAATGGGCTTTTCTGCTCCACCTTGAACTCGTCGTGAGTTTCTTCCGCGACCAATTCTTTCTGCTTATGATAGTAAAAATCAACCCAACGATCATTGCTAACTCAAACACCCCAAACACTGCCGTTAAGTATGTGCATATATTTTGCCTCAAATGTTCCTGCAGTGTTTTCGCTAAACAATGAATACATCCATGACCACTGCCTGCGGCTCCAACAATTTCGACAGGTTTTGACTATATAAACAAATACACTTTTACTTTTGGCTGGAAGGCGTGATCGAGGAACAACCGGATATACTTTAGAAGCCTCTGACTCGGCGCGTGACGCCTTGTTGCCTGTTACGCGTTATATACGACGAAAAGTAGGTCTTCTTAAGTGTCCGCACATACACGGGGCATTGCCGGACCAGGCTTATTTCTGCCCAAGCAAATAAAGAGGCCGGGAGTAGATGCGGACTGTAGTCCAGATAAAGACCACACGTGTCACACTACTTACAGATATGAGATGAAATACTCGGCCATTGGAAGTCTCCAACGCTTTTAGTGCCGTTCAGATGCACTTGCACGGACTAGAATATAGAAGTAGTGCTTGCAGGGTTGCTTCAGGGAAGCTTTTCAGATGCAGGGGTGACAATTTTATGGTCTCAAAAGGGGAATTCGATTCAGATGCAACTGTTCAAGTGCCTGTCAAAGCTGCCCATCATTAACATTTTGCTACATTCTCTTTCTATTTAGTTCCACAGAGCAACCAATTTTTCCAGTGCTGAAATGAACGCCATGGCTTGCCGAGTACAGAATACAACTTTTTTGCTCTTTTCAGAACATCTAGGAGTACTCTTCACGAAGTATTCATGCGCATTAGTTGGCAAAACCTCCTGTGGGTCCTCTCAGGAGGGATGATATCGCATAGAATGAGCAATAACGGCAATTTTAAACGCGTCTGAATAAAAGTTTACTCGACGAATATACGACGTAAAAAAACAAGCTAGCTGAGCTTACTGCAGCTGCATAAAACCTGTATTTCTGTCGTAAATCGAGCAAAGGGGCAAAAAGCACCGCTAAATTTATTTTGTAAAAGTACCTTTATGTGCAGCAAATATACTTTCCGTTCTCTATTTTCTCCCAAAACCTACATCAGTTACGCTTTAGGCATCTGTTAATCCTTTCTGTTGGCAAAGTTGCAATCAGACGTTTACTTCGCTGCTCGTACGAAGAAACAGCCCTAATCGCATCAGCTTCCTAATAAAACAGGCAATATAAATACATACTTTATTTTTACCTTCCGCTAACTGTAAGCACCCAAATATTACGGCCTATCCGCAGGCATAATCCCAGGAAACGTCGAGAAAATTGCAGAAATTGTTTAGCATTAGTGAATGTTTTACGGTAGTTCTATTCTTGAACAATTAAAAACGTTGCCGGACAGATGCCAAAGAAAACTGCATCTCCATACAAATTCTGCTAGTAAGGTTGCAGGCATTAAACATATTCTATTCGCAGCAATGCTTTATTTATTTTAAAGGTTTCTATTTGGCGAGGTTATAAATTTAATTTATATTCTGCAAATGAATTACATTTCTTCTTTTTCATTCTAGGA
The DNA here is from genome assembly GCF_048455015.1 of Haemaphysalis longicornis. Lineage (NCBI taxonomy): Eukaryota > Metazoa > Arthropoda > Arachnida > Ixodida > Ixodidae > Haemaphysalis > Haemaphysalis longicornis. The sequence continues at coordinate 2,497,652 of NW_027526352.1, read as the reverse complement.
GAGTTTCACAAACCCACCAATATCGCTAATCAAGAATGTTTTTCCAGAAAAAACAAACTTTCTAGGCTCTAGAAGACAACGTTTTAACACTGTAAGTGTTTGAGGTCTGGGTCGACCACATTACATGCAATTAAGCAGCCACTTCATTTATTTTTTTTAGTAATCGGCTGTTTAAGGCCTAAGCGTGGCTTTCTTACTTTTAGCATATATATATCGGTTATTCTCTTCTTTAGCTTACATGTCCACACTCATCCAATGTACCAATATCACCGTATATTTGACAAAGCAATGATGCTAGCTGTCTGCAATCAAACGGCTGCAAATTGACATCGCTGATGCGGGTTATTTTCGACGTCATTTATGTCGATCTGGTCGTCAGGAAGGATCGCGGTCGGTGGAACGTCGAAGCCGTTGTCGAAGACTCAATGGGCACAGCTATTGTCATTTACTTTTACTAGTTTCCGCGAGCCGTCCGCCAAGAATCGGTAAAAGTTGTTGAGGGATTGAGATCCGGTACATGTTTGGTGCGTCCTCAATTCCTTGGGTTTACTTCGCGGACGCTTGCGGTCGATGGTCAGGAACAGCAGTCCAGTGCCATCGCAGCCGTGTCACTCATGTCATTGTTGATGGCGGTCCGCAAACTCCGTTATTCAACTGCGCAGGTCTTTCTGTAGCGGCGACAGCACCATTTTGTTGGAGAAGGGGAAGCGGGGGTCTGCGGGCCGTGGTTGATTCTTGTCAATGGCAAATGGAACTGCACAATTATGGTGATAGTTGAGGGCAGCTGCTAATAGCCACCCTTCCCCTTCTTATATTTTTATCAAACCGGTTTTATTTACGCAATAGCAACGCCAATACCCTTATAATACTGTTTTTACAGCAATATAATAAAACATTTTCGCGGTATTTGAGAGAATAAGATTATTCTTGTTATTATTATCATTAATATTATTATTGCTAATATTTTGCAGACAACACATAAACCGTACCCGCGTAATAAATAACGCCTTGAAAATGGCAAACTACGGTATTTGTTGAGACTGCGACGCACAATAACGTCTTGTGAAACAGTCCAAGAGGATTTAATAAAGACGATAGTCTTTCTTGGGATACTTAAACCCAGAAATTTTGGTCTGTCTGTATGTCTGTCTGTCTGTCCGTGACTCGATTCAGCCAGCCGGGCAATGTAAACTTGATATTGCGCAATAGTCACAACCAAACGTAAACGCCTAAGCCTGGTGAATGTGTTCATACTTCTCAACTTTGTTGAACAAGTACAAGACATTACGCAAATATAAGACAGGAAATTAGTACACAAGGGATATTTACCGTGTTCCTTTAAAAAAAATTCATGAATGCTTGGTTTTTCGACAGAAAATGATATTCTACATCTACTGCAGAAAACCGCCGCCCCCTGGCGGCACATGAAAGATCACGCGGCAACAGCAACAGAAGGTTCCACTAGCTAGGCTTCACGTTCTGCTTGGAACGCATGTGGAGCACTGCGACGGGGTTCTATAAACCTTGTAGTTGGCCGCCTCCATTCACGCGCGTCTCTGCCGTACTGTAGAGCTGGCATCCAGGAACCCGGCCTGTATCAGTGGAACGCGGGAATTTCAAATCGCCTTGAGCAAACCTTTAGTGTGTTTACCTTGGGATGAGTGCTACTGTACAGGAACGGCATGAGAGGTGAGCGAGAAAGCAAAGGGGGGCATTTCCTTGGCAAATGTCTACAAGGACGACATTATTGTCTTTTGACGACATGTCTTTTGACGACATTTGCAACGAAAGGAGCAGATACGCGGCCAATTTTTCATTCAATCGGAAAGGAGGAAGCATAGGCGTTTACTAGCACACGACTATTAAACGTCGTGTGCTGGCGTTGCGGACGGGTATTTCTTTGTTTTTTAAGTGCGACTGCACTTTATAAGCGACCCCAAACCATCCACCGCCGGCGGCGGCGTTGGCGTCCGCAGTGCTCCTCTATATTTGAAAAAGAAACAGCATCCGGCGCCAGGTTTCGATCCGAGGACTTTGCGGCCGCAGCGCGACGCGCTACCGACCAAGCCACGGACGCGACGGTGATATCAGTGTTAGACGCGCCTTATATCTTTAACGCATTCAAACTACGTCGTCAGCGGCGTGCGTTGGCGACTCAGCGGCGTTATAGCGGCTTGATAACTGCGTGGTGTACACGTGATACTACAAACCCGATGGAAGAGATGGAAGAGAAGGCGGCGAGGCGGTGGGCTGCGGGGGCCGAGCGCAAGCGCCGCAAGCGGGCCGACAACCGTGCATTCGCACTTTCACATTCTCCCCCTCGGGGAAATGCGGGGGAATTTTTTTCACCAAATATCGCCTTCACATCCATGCTCCGTTATACGCAAGTTGCAATATCACTCCGCGCTAAAATCAGTAAAAACAAGGTATGAATTCCTTGTTTTATAAAAATACATATTTTAAAATTTTGGAGCTTTGGAACTCGTTCGATAGTAATTGCACGAAAAGAGGCGAAGCACACCGCGAAAGCCGTTTTATTTTTTACCGATTTTATTAGACCGGTCACTGCACTATTCACTTCGGTAAGGCGCAAGTACGTTTTGTTCACGAATGCGGAACTTGTACAGGAGGCCTTCGTATCAAAGAGCATCAGTTTACCCCAGTAAAAATATTTACGAATAAAATTGCGGGTCACAAAAGCTACTATCAGGTTTGCATTGATGCAAATATTGATTTATACGTGCGGTTCTGAAAGAAATCTAAGAAACTACTGAAAACTGACATTTACTCTGGTGAGGCCTGAGTCTTTCTTACAGCGGTGGCATGACTTTTTTTAATATTTCTACGTTGGCAAAACGCGCGATGTGCCACCTCGAGTTATCAATACCAGAGGAATTGGCTGGAGTCGTGTTCAAACGTATGCTGCAGTGTGCTGCGAATCTTGTTGCAACATCATGTTGCATTTTTGTAATGCGCGAAATTATTTAATAAATATGAAATGAAATGAAATGAATGAAGTTGTGTCGACATTTCATACACGAAACTTACAAGGCTGTGGCGGTATGCACTTGGTGTTGCTCGATACGAGCTTGGTAACTGGCCAACATTTGGCGGGAGAATCCTGCACTCCGGGATGTTGTTGTCGCGGAATGTGAGGTGACCCAGGATAATAATGGCGTCCGGCATAAATGTGCGCCTGCGAATAGTGTTCGCGTGATAGGTAAGGGTGCTTCGTCATGTAACAACGCAAACAATCTTTCAATGCTCGGCCACTCATGTGTACTACCATAAAAACGAAAACAACTTGTTGACCAGCAGTTGCAAAGTAAGCTTAGATGCAAGAGAGAAACCCTGTAGCTCACCACAAGGAAGCCCCTAATTGAATGCGACGAGGTGTGCTTAAACGTTTGTGGAATGTACTGATTTTTGGGTATTCCAAACCACATCTGCAAGCTTACAAGCTGTAGTACATACAAGCGGGAGCACGCTACATAACCGCTGGGTTTCAAATGACTGTGCAAAATTGGAAAGATTCTCCGGGTGCAAAGAATCGGTCAGAGTAGTGCGCAAGTACATGTGCATATTACGGATCTTGTACCTCTGGTTATGCGGTCTGGACCTATGGACCTACTGCCAATAAATACCGCTTTGTTGTTTCTTGACAGTAGATTCATGCCCCACCCTAATACAACGGGACCTCAGCGGTAACGCTACTCGTGTCGCTGGCGTTACTCATCCAGACCAGAGCCTCGGTGGTAGCACGATGCAGGCTGAGTTTGTTCATTCCTAGGGGGTTAGTTGGCCGTGGGGTGGCTAGTCCTTCGGCGTGTGATATCTCTTTTGTAAAAACGATAATCATTTTGATCTACTTAAACCCAGAAATTTTCGTCTGTCTGTCTGAGTGTCTGTGACTCAATTGAGCCAGCCGACCAAAGTAGAAGAGATATTGCGCAATAGCCTTATATACTCACAGCCGAATGTAAATGTCTAAGCCCGGTTGACATGTTAATTCTTGTCAACTCTGTTGAACAAGAACAAGACATAACGCACAAATATAAGAGGAAATTAGTACACAAGGAATATTTACAGTGTTCCTTTAACTAAACATTCCTGGATGCTTGCTTTTCGATAGCAACTGATATTCTAGATCTACTACAGAAAACCGCCACCTGCTGTTGCCCGCGCCACCTCCTGGCAGCATATGAAAAATCACGCGGCAACAGCAACGAAAGGTTCCACTACCTGGGTTCCACGTTTTTCTTGGTACTGTTATGATCGGCGTATTGACATTACGACGCCCGTCTGCAATGCTATCGGGTTCAGTCACCCAACGCTTCCGTCGGCCAATTAAGTTTTCCTCTCCCCTACCCTCATCGATGGGGAGCGACCCGGCTTTGTATGCGACGACGCGGCGGAGAGGGACGCTTCTGCTGACACAAGGCGCTATCCGCGGCTTCCGGCCGGCGAGGCAGAGAGGCAGGGATGGATTTACAAAGACGTGCAGCATTGCTTTTCCGGCGGCAATCGTGAGCGGGGGACTGCTTTGTTGTGGTCCGGAACACTGCTATTCAACGAATACTCCACGCCGGATTATCGACCGGGTCCGGGCGTCCTCCCGGCGCTTCAACCATTGCATCATCAGGAGTCAACTGAACATTAACCTGTGCAAAGTGCCATCTCTTTGTGAGTGTGTGGACGTCAGCTGAGGCACCCCTGATTGGACCATACTGACGTCAGTCGAGGAAAGGGGGACACGGGGCGGACCCAACCTGGTTATTTATTCTCGTGCGCGCAGGAGCGCAGAACCCTGTTCACTCAGTCAAACGACATGTAGATATCTGTACATAAAGTTTCTTTCGTCGCCCTACAAGCCCCAATGTTTGCCCCAACTCCGAATCAACGTACGCCGCCACCGGTCACGCTACCAGATCCGCGACACTGGTTGGCAGCAAGTGTGATCATCTCCACCACGGCGAGGTCATCTCCACTGCGGATGGGATCGTCTTCATGAGGCATGGGTCGACTCCAAGCATCGGAACCGACTTCACGGAAGCGTGACTGCAAAGTTTGGTGAGTGCGAGGCCATTCTGTTTGAGGGATTACCAGGCTCTGCTTACAAAGTGTAGCGAGGGAGGTAAAGTGTATTACTCTTTTGACGCGAGGTTTCTTTGGTGCGTCGGGGTAAAGGATTTTTTGCAGTAACAGTTGGCAGCACTCGATACAGACATGAACCGGAAGTCGCTACGAAAGCCGCAACTCCTAGAGTTGGCAAAAATGTTGGGGTTCCGCTTAGGCGATGAGAAAAGAAAGCCAGAAATCATCGAGGCTAACGAAGCAGTGGGGGCAGACGACGATGAGCTCTGAGAGGGCCTGGAGCTTACGAAAGAACGGGAGCAAGATTAGAGAAAGGAAGCATAAGCAGAAGCGGAAGCACATGCAGATGAGCTAGAGATGAAGCGGCTCGAACTCGAAATACTGAAAGCCATAAGCGGTAGTGGTGTTGGCGAGGCCTGTAGTGGGGGAGGAGTAAAGCTGTCGTTCAAAATGAAGGACCTCATGCAACCGTTTAAGGTGGGAGAGGACATGGGTTTATTTTTGGTAAATTTTGAACGCACATGCGAGAAAGTGGATTTCCCTAGAGACACTTGGCCGCAATGCCTACTGACTTTGTTGCCGTGTGAAGCCGCCGATGTGGTAGCCCGCTTGACTAGACAAGAGGCAGAAGATTACAGAAAAGTAAAAGCGTGTCTTCTAAAGAAGTACAGGTTGTCAGCGGAGGCCTACAGGCAGCGGTTTCGGGAAGGTGAAAGAGGGAGAAATGAGTCATACTCGGAGTTCGCGTATAAATTGATGGCGAATTTCGAGGAGTGGCTAAAGGAGGAGGGCGCGTTTGGCGACCACGATAAAGTTGTACAACGCCTAGGTTTACTGGATTACAGTTTACCATTGAAACTGACCATAAGCCGTTAGTTCCGATTTTCATGTCGAAACATTTGTCGGACATCACTCCCAGGCTGCAAAGGCTAAAAATGCGCATGATGCGTTTTTCCTATAAAATGACACATGTGCCGGGCAAGGACCTTGTTGCTGCTGACGCTCTGTCTCGACAGCCGCTACCTCACCGAGATAGCACTGAGCTTGAAGAAGAAGTTGCATGCTACGTTAGAAGCGTAATTGCCAATCTTCCGTCAACTGACAAGAGACTTGCGGAAATTCGACGAGAGCAAGCGGCAGATCCAATTTGCAGCAAGTTGAGCAGCTACTGCAATGATGGATGGCCAGACCGCAAAGAGCTCCCTTTCGAATGTAAAGATTATTGGCAGCACAGGTCAGACATAGCTGTTCAAGATGTCCTTCTATATAAGGTAATAAAAACATAGTTTTTATTACCAGTATTCAATTCTGCGGTTGGTGTCATTGTGAGTTCCTTTGTTGATGCGTTTTGAATACCAGATTTATTTTTATTCAGTTCATATTCTCGTGTTGAGTGTTGCCACATTAGATGGGTTTTAGTCAGTATGTTTGTTTGAATTTAGAAGCAGCCTGGTGGTCTTTCAGGGAATTGTCCTTGCACCCGCCTGCTTTGTAGCTGTGTTATTTTGTGTTTTTTGGAACCTCGAGTGCACGTGAGGGAGCCATGGAGCCCTTCGCGACAGGGAAAGCCAGGAGTGTTCCCGCAAGTGTCTGTGCCGCGATTCTGACCGTTTCGTCGTGTTAAAACAATGGGTTATGCAGTATTCGCGGAGCGCCAGAAACATACAGCGGACAAGTCTGGCGTTCAGTCTGAGAGTGCCTTTATTTTTCGCTTCCCCTCCCCGGTTCGCGCCCTCGTAATCCCTTCGTCGGGCGGGCCGAGCCGCCGGCTGCGCACCGTCGGCTCGGGTTTCCCTTGCGTCTTGGCGTAAACACACAGCACATCTTCCCCTCTCAGCCTTCCCTTTTACAAGCGTTGGACAGGCTTGACTACACGTCCACTCCGTGTCTTGTAGCCTTGTGGGGCGGATGAGCTTTCCTGGGGTTCATTTGTTTCTGGCGGCTTTTGGTCGTCGTAAACAGGCGCTTCTCCCACCTCACGTCTCCTTGCATCTTGCGAAGCTGGCGGGTTTCTCCCAGGCGTTGATTCATTCGATGAGTCTGGAACCTCAACTTCAGGGACTGGGGCTAAGTTGATTCGGTTCCTTCTCAGTTGGTCTGTGTCTGTCTCCACGATGCAAGACCTCGGAGACCCCGCCGACCGTTCCAGTCTTGTTCTGGTTCTTTATCCACACAGTTTCTCCCGGCTCTAAATCACGGAGGATCCGAGCCCCGTGCCTTCTATGGTGGTTTCTCTTCTGCTGGGCTGCTCGGCGCAGTTCCCACGCCCGGAGCGCTGTATTGTCGACAACAGCGGGATCTAGCGAACTAGACACTGCCGGAACAGACGTTCTCAGACGCCGTCCCATTAACAACTCCGCAGGGCTAAAGCCATTTGCAAGTGGGGTGGCTCTGTACGCCTGAAGAGCAACATAACTGTCCCCCGTTTTCTGTAGGCTCTTCTTTATGATCCGCACGGCTGCCTCAACGAAGCCATTGCTTTGCGGAAACCTGGGGCTTGATGTTACGTGTTCGAAGCACCATTCTTCCGCGAACTGGCGGAAAGCAGAGCCATCAAATTTTTGAACTGAGGTCCATTGTCGCTGAAAACTGTCTCAGGCGTGCCATGCCTTGCGAAAATAGACTTCACGTGCTTGATAACTTCTTGCGCTGTCATACTCGGAAGCAGGGCGATCTCGGGATACCTTGAATAATAATCGGTCACAAGCAAGTAGTTCTTCCCTCCACAGTGAAACATGTCCATGGCAACTTTCTGCCATGGTCGATCGGGAAAATCAGGTGGCATCAACGGCTCATGTCTGTATCCCTGTTCTTTAACGCACTGTGTACATTGGCGAACAAGCTCTTCGATTTCTGTCGATACACCCGGCCACCATACCGACTCTCGGGCTCTTGCTCGACACTTCACAATTCCTTGATGTCCCTGGTGTATCTTCGCGAGTATTTCTTTGCGCATGGGCCCAGGAATTATAATCCTTGATCCTTTCATGAGAAGGACATCTTGAACAGCTATGTCTGACCTGTGCTGCCAATAATCTTTACATTCGAAAGGGAGCTCTTTGCGGTCTGGCCATCCATCATTGCAGTAGCTGCTCAACTTGCTGCAAATTGGATCTGCCGCTTGCTCTCGTCGAATTTCCGCAAGTCTCTTGTCAGTTGACGGAAGATTGGCAATTCGCTTCTAACGTAGCATGCAACTTCTTCTTCAAGCTCAGTGCTATCTCGGTGAGGTAGCGGCTGTCGAGACAGAGCGTCAGCAGCAACAAGGTCCTTGCCCGGCACATGTGTCATTTTATAGGAAAAACGCATCATGCGCATTTTTAGCCTTTGCAGCCTGGGAGTGATGTCCGACAAATGTTTCGACATGAAAATCGGAACTAACGGCTTATGGTCAGTTTCAATGGTAAACTGTAATCCAGTGACATACTCCTGAAACTTCTCACATGCCCAGGTCACAGCAAGGCCTTCTTTCTCAATCTGAGCGTACCTCCTTTCTGTCTCTGACAGGCTACGGGATGCGTACGCTACAGGTCGATAGACTCCATCTTTCTGCTTCTGTCGCAGAACTGCACCTAACCCGAACGATGAGGCATCTGCTGAAACTACAGTCATGTTCTCTGGGTCGAGTACTGATAGAACTGGACTTTCAGACAGCTTTTTCTTCAGCAGTTCAAAGCTTTTCTGTTGGGCTGAAGTCCATACCCACTCGCTTTTCGCGTTTAGAAAAGCGTTCATGGGGTGAGCTATTTCTGACATGTTCGGGACAAACTTCATCAGGTAGTTTGCCATTCCGAGAAACCTTCTCAGCTCCTGAGTGTTTGATGGTGGTCTCATGTGAATGATAGCCTGCACTTTTGATGGGTCGGCATGAATTCCTTGGTTATCAACGATGTGTCCCAAGAACTTTACCCTTTGAACATTAAACTCGCACTTTTCACGGTTCAACGTGACGCCATGTTTCTGTAACCTTTCCAGAACCGCTCTGAGACGGGCGTTATGCTCTGCTTGTGTCCTCCCGTAGATCAGGATATCATCCATGTTACACACGACGCCTTCCAGGTTATCCAAAAACTGTGACATCTTCCTTTGGAAGAATTCAGGCGCTGCACTGATTCCGAACGGTAGTCTCTTGAACCGGTACCTGCCAAATGGCGTTATGAACGTGGTCATGCTTCGAGACTCTTCCGCAAGCTCAAACTGCCAAAATCCTGAATTGGCGTCGACTTTGGAGAAGTACTGGGCTCCGGCAAGCTGCGCAAAGACATGTTCACTGACATGCAGAGGGTGAACTTCTCGCTCTACAAACTTGTTTAGCTCAGTCAGGTCTACGCATTTGCGTACATCTCCATCAGGTTTCTGAACAATGACCATTCCAGAACACCATTCTGTTGGCTCCTCAACTGGCTCGATAACATCAAGCTGAACCATCTCTTGAAGTTTTGCTTTGGCCTTCGACATTAATGGTATGGCAACTTTTCGAGGAGTGGTCAACGCTAACGGTACAACATCTTCTTTAAGCTTGATCTTGTATGCGAGCTTAATTTTACCAAGACCGGAGAACAGCTTGGGAAACTCACCCTGGCGTTCAGTCTGAGAGTGCCTTTATTTTTCGCTTCCCCTCCCCGGGTCGCGCCCTCGTAATTCCTTCGTTGTGCGGGCCGAGCCGCCGGCTGCGCGCCGTCGGCTCGTGTTTCCCTTGCGTCCTGGCGTAAACACACAGCACAGGTTACCCTCTGGGAGGACTGATTGAGGTGTTTGTGTGCCGTCCCGAAGTCTCTACCTGGGACAAGACTCCTTCCTACACGGGCTGGAAACCAATGTCGTCGGGAGCTTCCCGCCGGCCGGAGATGCTGTTACGATCGGCGTATTGACATTACGACGCCCGTCTGCAATGCTATCGGGTTCAGTCACCCAACGCTTCCGTCGGCCAATTATCGCAAGTTTTCCTCTCCCCTACCCTCATCGATGGGGAGCGACCCGGCTTTGTATGCGATGACGCGGCGGAGAGGGACGCTTCTGCTGAAAAAGGCGCTTTCCGCAGCTTCCCCCCCCCCCCCCCCGGCGAGGCAGGGAGGCAGGGGGGGATTTATAAAGACGTGCAGCATTGCTTTTCCAGCGGCAATCGTCAGCGGGGGCTGCTTTGTTGTGATCCGAGACGCTGCTATTCAACGAGTACTCCACGCCGGATTATCGACGGGGTCAGGGCGTCTTCTCGGAGCTTCAACCATTGCATCATCAGGAGTCAACTGAACATTAACCTGTGCAAAGTGCCATCTCTTTGTGAGTGTGTGGACGTCAGCTGAGGCGCCCCTGATTGGACCATACTGACTTCAGTCGAGGAAAGGTGGACACGGGGCGGACCCAACCTGGTTATTTATTCTCGTGCGCGCAGGAGCGCAGAACCCTGTTCACTCAGTCAAACGCCATGTAGATATCTGTACATAAAGTTTCTTTCGTCGCTCTACAAGCCCCCATGTTTGCCCCAACTCCGGATCAACGTACGCCACCACCGGTCACGCTACCGGTCACGCTACCGGTCACGCTACCACCGGTCACGCTACCACCGGTCACGCGTACCTTATTGCATTTCATTACATTTTCTAAAACCGATTGTACGCCAATATTACAGGCGATGGTTAGAATATCCAAGATTGTCTAGGCGAAAGCAAAGTTGGACCTTCGTTCAAACTTAACGATAGCAGAAATGAGGCGCCATCCCAAATTTGCAGCTCTCTGGACAGCACGCTTCGAAGCTCGTTCAGCCTGCTCGCTATCGCCGGGGGCATCTTGTTCGCACCGTCGGAACATTGACCCATCAAGGCGGCTCTGGCTGCGTGTGCCATGGTGTTCCTCCTTCCTCGGAGTTTACAACGTCACTTTCTCGGCGTGCCCTCGTCGCCCTCTCCCAAAACCATCCTACCGCTCAGAGGCTTGCCTTACCCAGTGCGTGCTTCCAGGCTAGAGCTGATAATTTTTAACCTTTGACTTCTGAGACCTCCTTGCACCTTGAGGCGAACAAATGGAGCTGAGGCTTCTAGCCTCAGGCATCTCAAAACCAGTGCTAGGGTTAGCTTTAAACTTGCGTTCTGGATCCTAACAGGACACGGTTTGCTTTCTACTATACACATTTTACATCTACCAAGATTAGCAGCAGTGTTAGCAGTCCTGAAACCCGTTTGCCTCTAAATACTTGTCATTAGTAGATAAGAGGCATGCCAGCCATCTGCCAACAGAACTGAAATGTAAACAGTTGTGCTTTGTTGAAGCCATCTCGCCGTTAACGGTGCAAAGCAGCCCATGTGTTTGCCGCAGCTCCACTGCTTTTTTAAGCCTTATAGGACACTTGCAGTCAATGCCGATTTTAGATTTCCTTTAGGAGAGAAAATCAAACGCACTAATAAAAGGAAGTCCAGGGACAGTTAAAAGATTCTTAAGGTTTGCGAATGCGAAATAACCAGTTTCTAGTAGAACGCTTGAGATGCCTTGCTTACGTCCGGTCTTGCCAAAGGTTTTGTGGTATTCCAGATTGAGGGGTTTTGCATTGCCACAATAACCTCGATCTCTCTCGCACGCGTGTCGGCCCTGCCCAATTCTGCCGCCTTCCAAAAAGAGAGTTGGCAACTATAGTGAATTTTGCCTCTTGCTCATTCACGCATCCCACCGCCTACTTCGGGTTCCTGAATTTGTAGTGTGCTTGCAAAGGTGCCCAGCTCTTGCAACTGCCGCGTTTAGCTGGCGGCGGGCATTTTTTGTGGTAAGGTAGGGCTTTCAAAGGGGACACCTTTCACTGCTGCCGAGTTTGGGCTTGTGCGATAGTACTCCGCGTGCTATGGAATGCTCGCGATTGAGCCGTTTTAGATTTGCGGTCCCCAACTCCCGTCTGTATGTCACTTCGGGTTTTTTGCCCTTATTGCGGGTCTGTTACGAGCTTTCAATCAGATATGTCGAGATGCCTCGCAGATACCTCCTGAACTGCTACCATACCCGGTAGGCGCTGCGAAACAAGCATCTCGTGCAATGGTAGCGATCACAGGGTGATCGAGTTATCATGCACCAATATTTATAAAAAGAGCAATGAAGATACTTTCCTTTGTCTTTCTTTTAATCTACGGTTATTGTTATTAGCCCGCCAACTCCGCTAGGCTCAATGCCTCCTCCCGCCTGCGCGCCGCCATGACCACTGCAGGTGAGGTACTCCTAAACACTTCCTCCGCATTCCCCCTCGCACTGACCTCTATCTCTATCCACCGTTGCTCTTTCTTTAGCCTTTACGACACGCCTCTCGCTCGGCGATTCTTCCTGCGTGCACTCGCGCAGCTGTTGCCGCCCTCCCGAAATTTGAAACTCTATCTTCTACATTTAAATTTTTTCTCTTAACACTTCCCGCTATCCCCTCCTTTACGCCCACTTCCACTCCCCCACGCGCCTGAGAAGGTGTCGGCACCTCACGCCCCTGTCCGAAATCCCGCCACGCCGGGCATAGCGGAAGCTGCTGCCGGTCAAAATAGTGGATTATTGTAGTGGAGACCCCGCCATGCCAAATGGCGGGCACTATCGGGCACGCCGCTGGCGGGCATTGGCGGGCACTATCGGGCACTATTGGGGGGCATGGTGGTACAGATGGCGGCATACCCGTCTAGCGGGCGTAGGCGTCGCAGGGAGAATAGTGGGTAGTGAATTTTTCTGGAATGGCAGCCGTCTTGACAGAATATGCATAGAATGCGTGGCTGCCGGGACACTTTTGCTGCTTAATGTGGAAAAAGTAATGCGAAACCGTGCGCTCACACCACAGCTTCATTTTATTGTGCACAGACCTTCTTTTCACAGCGGCTCGCCTCTGTAAATAACCTCCACAGGTACTTGAGGGCATAGTTGACGCACATTTCACCAGGGGATTCTGAAAGTAGAAGGCAGGCCACATATCTGGTCAAGGAAACTCACATAGACCTTCCATTTTTTGTTTGTTCGCAATAAAACGTCCTCTTTCCTTCTTATTAACATTTTAAGTCGCCTTCTTATTCTGATATATGTACTCAGCCTGGTTTAAGGATGAACGAGTGAAAACCACTGACAAAAAAAAAAACTACGGGAAATATAGCTCTCACCAAAAATATTTTCTGCCTTTCATTAACGTACTGAAACCACAGGGCGTGGAAAGGAATAGTATAACAGTAAGAGGCCTAACACAAGCGTTGACCCGCAACCTGTAAAATGGAAAAACACATGCAGGTGCGCGCATGCGCAGAGGTAGAAGAAAATATTGATGCACCTTTGCAAACAATATTGCACTGAAAAACAAGAAAACACAGGATAAAGCGCGTGTAGAGGGGGTTGAGAAATCACTTGAGCATATGGCCGACAATCTTGGCTTCTTTTTTGTGGAGCGTAATCAAGGTGTGGCTTACGTAGTCAGCTTTTTAAATGTTCACGTAAAAGGCTTCTAGTATCTCCCTAACCATTCCATTTCTAAGCTCGAAGTGCCCCTTGCTATCTTCGAAACAGGGTTTGCACCCACACTTATTGCAAGTCGCAGGTGAAATTGCGTACGTGCGATCATTTATCGTCCCCGAGTGCGCTTCTAGTCTTACATTTAAGAAGGGCTCCATCTGCCCCATGTACTCTCCTTCACAAGACAGCGGTATTGGGTAAACGGCACACATTTTACAAGGCAACAAGCACACGTGTGTTTACACCATGTGAACGTTTTTTGTTGTTCACCAATGAAAAAAATAAAGCCGGCCTATTTTGTTCTTAGCTGAGTAAAAGGGTTGCATACTATATAGGGACCCCACATTTTTTGCCTGCGTGCCGTTTTGTGCATGTACGGCAAGACATTTCAGCAAAGGAACTCGTGGAACGTGCGGTCATGCCCTACATGCACAAGATGGCACATGGGCTGAAAAATGTGGGGTCTCGATATGGCGTGCAAATCATTTTCTCAGCTAAGAACAAAATAGGCAGGCTTTGTTCGTTGGTGAACAAAAAGCGTCCACATAACGCCAGTTTTACAACTTCCAAACTCAAGCACACGCGTACTTTTGTGCCTTGTAAAATGCGTGTCGTTTACCAGATACTGCTCTCTTGCATAACAGTGTACATGGGGCATATGGGAGCAGCTGAAAAGAGCACCCACAGACGATAAACCATCACACGTATGCAAATTTACCCGCACAGTGAAGAAAAGTGTGCATGCAAACCTTGATTCGGTGATAATGAGGGGCTCTTCGAGCATAGAAATCAGATGCTTAGGAATATAGTAGAAGCCTTCAACATTAACCTTTATAAATCAAAATATTCCGGCACTCCTTGGGCTGCACCGTCCGGCTGCTTCCTGTGGGTACTGCGGGCAGACCAGCCGCTGCCCCAGCCGAATGCCACCGCTCACGTTGGAATGCATTTTGTGCGTCTCATATGGCGTGAAAATGTGTAAATGCCTTTTCATTTGATGTGTCATCATGCCACAGCTTACTGCCTGAAAGCACATTCAAGGAAAACGAGAACTAATTCTTATGCCAGGCTTGACCACGCTGCACACAGATGCAGTGTGTCACAGCCTGTCGCATGTCGTGAATGAAGGGTGTTGCGCGTTCTCGTCAAAATCACGAACTGTGTGGTTCGATTTTGTGGGGACCCGTGTTTCCCTACGCCTCGCCTGCACATGCTTTCGCGAACCAGGAGCCGCCATTTTGGGCGGCCGGCGCATCGCGTGAGCCATGACCTCTTCGTGACCCCTAGCGATGCGCCGAACCGGCTTGCTGTGAATTTGTGCGCGAGGGCGCGGGGGAAGGACTGGGCGATTTGGTCGGAATCGGTTGGCTATGCCCCGATGACGGGAACCTAGCTTGTTCCACGGACTCTGCTGAGATTCTGCCCTGATCGGTTGCACGGTATACCTCCCCTGCTCCCGCAGCCGTGATGACCGTTATCGAGGTCTGGGTCCCGCAGCTTGAGCGAGCAAACGGAGCCACTGTCTCCCCACAAGCGACAGTCATGTTGTCTGGTATATGCCCTGTAACTGCCAGGCAATAAAGCCTCTGAGAACTCGAACCCGTGCGCGAGTCTTCGGATTCCTCAGGGCTAGTGTACGGCTCGTAGCACTTTCTCTAGCGAAGCTAGCCAGGGTCCTCTGCTATCCCGTACGTTAGCCTACAATTTGTAGTGCCAGTCTTTCTAATGTGCATTGTTATACCCAGGTGTTTACAGCTACTGGCCGTCTTTTTAATTCCCACGTTCAAGTCCCGTGCTCAGACAGAAATTCACATGCACAGAGGCCATCCGTTCAGTGTGACAGCGCCGCTGTTGACTGCACTAACAAGCAATGCAAGCACAAAATATTAGTGCAAAAATATCCTGAAGAAATAAGCGTATTGATATACAATGAGACAAACCCACAGAAGCATTATAGAAAGACACACATCGCTTGCGTATTTTTCCTTACTTCACTCCAAGTGTGTCATTCACTGCTTTACTCCTACATGAAGTCCAATCACCCTATAAATTTTCCTGGGGCTCACGGTGCTGTGCAAATGGGTCATCACGCTGAACTGAAAACACTGAATCAAGCAGTTTGGCACAAAGAGCAAAAAAGTGTGGCTGCATGTTTCTTCTAGAAACCTGTTACTGACCCCCTTGACGTCCATTGCTGACTTTGGGTATTTACAAGCGTGCTGTCAATCATTCTCGCTGAAATTGTGGCCTGTGAGGATCTATTTTGCTGCACTACCCTTTTGTGGTCAATTGCTGTAGGTGACTTTGCCATACTCGAGGGATTAGCTGCACACTCGCCCTTCTCACATACCCGTGCTGCAACGCAAGCAAAGGGTTGATTTTCGCAGACCTTGGCCTCGTAAAATAAACACAGCTAACTTCTAGAAAAGCTGAGTTTCTGACTGCAACTGCATTTAGGTCAATAAACGGGCTTTCTAAACTGGCGTGCCACACCTTTTCTTTTTTGCTGCTCGTGCCAAGCTGCTGGATAGGAAGTACTTTCTGTTCAACATGATGACCCATTTGCGCAGCGCTGCAAGCCTCCAGAAAATTTAGAGACTTCGCAGATGTATACGCTTGAGTAAAGAATTAAATTGGGGGAGTTGGCTTAAGTTCATTTCGCACAACAGTGCAAACACACAGACATAAGGAAGGAAAAACATGCAAGCTCTGCGTCTTTTCTTCCTTATGCTTCTGTGTGTTTGTACCATCGTACGATATCTATACGCCTATTTCTGTGGGTTAGTTCTTGCATGAAGACTTTGCAGTTGTGTTGGTTGTTAGTGCAGTCAACAGCAGCGCAGTCATGCTTGAACGGGTAGCTTCCATACATAGTGTATTTCACGGAGGGCATGGTGACTTGGAGGTGGGATTTAAAAAGAAAGCAAGCGGCTGTAATAACCCGGGTACAACAGTGGGCATCAAGAAGTCTGGCACTACAAAATAGAGCCACACAAGTCGTGATTTTGTCAAAAACAACATGCCACACACTGCATTCACAGTCTGTGCAGCATGGTCAAGCCGCGCATAAGAATTAGTTCTCGTTTTCCTTGAACGTGCTCTCTGGTGAACAAGCTAACTGTGGCATGATACATCAAATGGGAAGGCGCTTACCAATTTTCAAGCCACATGAGACGCACGATATGCAGTCCACGATGCGAGCGATGCCACGCTGCGGGGGCGGCAGCTGGCGTACCCACATTCCCCCACAAAGTGCTTGCATGGCAGCACACTGATCACGGAAAAATGCTGCGCCCAAGGAGAGCCAGGCAATTATGGTCTATAAAGGTGACTGCGTAAGCCAGACCTCGATTACGTCCCACAAAAAAAAAAGCCAAGCTAGTTGGCCATATGCTCACGTGACTTGTCAGCCCCTCTCCACACCCCTTTTCTTCCAACTTTTTAGCGCATTAGCCTATGCAAAGCTGCATCCGTCTTTTCTTCTCCCTCTGTGCAGGTGCGTAGTTGCATGTATATGCGCATTCTTTCTGTTGCCTAATAAACACTAGTTCGAGTCAGGACTAGTGTTCTGCCCCATTTTGTTGTCCTGTTCTTTTCCAGCGTGTTGTTTCCCACAATCATAAATGTCTGAAGTCCCCTCCCATTTTTTAACAAGAAACTACCCCTCAGCCTGAACTCAAGTTGAAGAGCTGGGAACAGGTTTTTTTCTGTAATTAATACCTATTCCCCAGTAAAAATACCAACTCAAAACCGGCGTGTCAGCCAGTTGGAAACATCTTATATGCTCTAAATATTACATGAATTGACCATATATTCTTGACCTATTTTTTTAAAAAGTGCACGATAATATAGATGTTCACATACTTTTTCAAGTTCCACATTGATGAAAGATGCTGTCTTCTCTATCGCCCATGCCATGCTGTAGAAGGTCTGCCCCGTCCATCCTGTACCGCCGCTTCTGTAGGGTTGCCAGATCGAGGCAGAAGTCTCCATAGGATGTGTTCCCCATCAGCCACGTCCATTTTTCGTCAGGCACATCCACATTTGGACCAATCTGCCCTTCACGAAACAAAGCAATTAATTTTAAAATCCCAACTGATCAACTTGCGCTATTTGAATCAGGTATAAAGTACTATATCCTGTGTTGAGGTTGTACCTTACTTTATTAGAAAGCTAAATAATGTAACCAAACTTTACTTGTCACATAAATCCAAAGATTTGATCAAATAAATGTTGTCGTGCTCTGCAACATGCTATACGACTGGTTCTCAAATGGGGGTCCGCAGACCCCAAGGGGGTCTGCGAGAGCGCTTCAGGGGTCCGTGAAGCCTCTTTCAAAACTTTTCCCCTGCCACTGTTTTCTCGATTTTGCCATAACTTTCTTGATATGCAAAAAGGTGGCCTCGCTGCATTACATGTATGTTTAGTTTCTCTGCATAGTGCATATTTTAACACCTTCTTTCCGCACAACATGCCAGCTATGACAAGAGATAAAAAGGCCTACCTAAGGCAGCATATAACTGTTCAAAGACTTTTACATACAAGTACAAATTGTTTGACATAATGACACCGATCAACATATGCTCAATCGTGGGGTCCCCACTGTTTCGCAAGCCAAGAAGGGGTCCCTGGGGCAGTCATGGCTGCGAACCACTGCGCTGCTATACTATTGAAGTTTTGGTAGGCCAAAAGATAACACACACCCGCCGAGTGGCTCTGTGGCTAAGGCGTTGCGCTGCTGAGCACAACGACATGGGTTGGATTCCCGGCTAATTTTACCCTAGTGGTGCGTAGATGGGCAAAGAGCAAAGCCGGCCGCCCCACCTAGCTTATTTTAAGTTCAACTAAGATTATGCCTGGTTATGCTTGGAAACTCGGCCAAGTATTATGTGTAGTTGTTTTGAAATGCAAACAAGTTTTAAAGAAAGCTTTCTGCCTCTACCAGCCAACGGTTTCTTCGTGGAGTGCGCAACAAGAAACTCCCAACGTGGCTGAGGAGGAGGAGGAGGGCCCTTTTCACTCATGGAGCACTGTGTAGATGGAGCGGCGAAGGCCGCTATTACCCAGCGTTCCCCGAACGCCGGAGTTGCTTTCGGAGATGTGCACCCCGGCGGGCACGTTGGCAAAACCATTCCGTTGGCTTTGTCATCTGCTTTAGCGACGGTTGTTTGGGCCTGTTCTTGTGCAGCTTCGCGTACATTGCACGCTTCCTTCACACGACTTTTTTAACTTGCTCTACAGCACCTCCTGGGTAACCCAGATCCGACAGAATTAAGCGGCCATACACCAAAGATACGTTTAGGATTGGTTTGGAGGGCAGGAAAACAAAATGTACAGACCCCTTTACAGACATCTGGTCACTAGAGAAACGCTACCTTTTGCGCAGTGCTTGCCACGAATGGGACTCTGTTTTCTAAATTACTGAATACCAATTTGGTTATGTTTTAACAGGCATTACAGAAGGCAAAAGAATCAACAGGATCTGATAAATAGCGATTATAAAAGTTCCCTCAGCTTTCTCGCAATTCTCAACCTTACTAAGCTAACTAGTTATCGGTATAAATGGGAATCACTAAGCTCACATGCCGAATTGCTTCGGTGTCTGCGCTTGTGTCGTGCGGTGGTGTAGCCCCTAGCTAGCTCATCAGAATGACGAGGTTCCGCTGTCTCACCCTTAGAAAGGCTCGTCACCGTTTTCTTTTTGCTGACGCACGGCCGGGATACAGCGGCGGCGTCCGGCGCTCTAGCCCGGCCGTGGCCAACACTGCTGCAATCGGGACGCCGCCCCTGTGAATTCCAGATAATGGCTGGCAGAATATGTGGTTTCACTCTTTGCACTGCCACGTTTGTGAATTCAAGTGACGGCATGGGCAATTGTTGTGGGTGTCGTTTACAGCTTTGCTTTCCAACCACCTTTAAAGCGTGGATTGGAAGCAATTTTTTTTTGCTTGGTGTCGTCGTTAGACCCCAAAAGAGGAATGACCACTCAGTGATGAAAGAATGTACAACGTATGCGTGCCAACCAACTTTGCAATGAAGCCCAATGTGTACGGTGGCCACTTTTTTAATTGGAGGTGAAAAGCATAAGTGCGTGCATGTTCCAAGATTTTGGCACACATTAAAGATCCCCAGGTGGTCAAAATTAATCTGGAGCCCTCCACTACAGTGTGCCTCATTGCCTTTGTAGCGTCGGCGAATACACCATACAATCAATTAATGCAGCTCGAAGGGTAATGGAGAGCACAGAGGGACAATCGTTTGCTAAAGAACTTTTTGAACTCCTTTGCTCTCAACCATTTGGCTGTGTGGTCTGGTGTCTGGGATGCTAATTAAGTTGATTAATGTTAATGTTTCACCGACATTTGGCTTCTTTCACTGCACTAAGTCATGCAAGGATTGAGCCATAGTGAAGCTGCAGGATTTCTTTCTACGCGAACGCTGCAGAACCCAGCAGCACACGTTTGTACAAGTTTGAAATTGTCTGTTTACATGTTCCGTCGATGCTTTGCACTGTGGTAGTAGTAGTCATCATGAAGTCGAGGGTTTGACGGAAACCCGTCTGGTCGGGAAACATGTTGGAGTAAAAACGGAGACACCGACCAAAAGAAACTTAAAAACTTTAAAACAACAACAAGACGTTTCGGCTTCGTTACTGAAGCCTTGTTCACAATGAGGCGAATAAAAGTTCATGCACGCTTATGTTCTCTTGAGCACGTGACGTAGGCAGCGCGTGTACGACGGGGGGAGGGTTCCTTCATTTCGATTAAGTGTATGACGTGTCGTCTGTATTTCCAGAGACTCGAGATAGAGCCGCGATCTCAAGTTCCTTTCTTGGCCGATGATTGTGGAATTATCCCAATCAATCCCATGGCCCGTTGCACCCACGTGCTCGGCAAGAGCATTCGACGCCACACGCTTGTTTTTTACATCGTTCTGGTGCTGCCGTAATCTCTGTTTGAAGTTGCCAGATTCACCTATGTAAGCGAAATCGCAATCTGCGCATGAAATCTTGTAGACTACGCCAGGAAACGATTCTAGTCATCATATGCAAAAATATCGTCGCGGTCCTTTTGACGAGCACTGCATGCGCCACTTGACCACAGCTGGGGCGCAGTGGTGCGCTTACGTGCACGACGCATGCGCTGCTTTCCTCGATTTGCGTCGAGGTTTCATGGAGCAGGTGTTTAGCAACTGTGGCGTTGCTGGTCGCTAGGCAACCCGAGGCACTCCTCCAACATTTTGCTTCTTTTTTTTTTGCTAAAGGCACTCTGCATGCAGGGGTCAGTTGGCGGTTACTCGAGGCACACGCTCACGAGCACTCGGAATTTTTTGGGTATTTTAAACGCACTAGCGCCACACATTACAGCCAGCTACAACAGTTGCACTGTTCAAACAGCGCGCATGGGAGAAAAATGCTGCATGAAAGCCAGTCCGTAGTCCAGCATTCCAGTGTCTATGAGTATATACTGGCAGATGGACCATAACGTGCTTTCATTTCTATTTATCACACTGCGCACCAGGGGGGAAGTCTTGTACCGGCACCATCATCATCATCAGTGCCATCATCACCACGAGTATGAAATGGCTGATCAAACACGACTGCCCACCTGGGCGGCTGGTCTTCAGCGCTCCCAGTTCTGGCCGGGCCTACGCGTACACAATAATGTAGCAAGCCGCATCCGCAACAACCAAATCTGCTCCTTAAAATAAATTCTAATCTACCCAAAATTTTTGTTTAATGCTTTTGAAGTAAGCCATAACCGAGCACATGCAACTGAGAAAACAGCGTTAACAGAATAGCTTATTGCAGGACAGCTATTGAAATGTGCGACGGTAAAACTCTGGAGTGCTGTATCACTCCTTCTTGCGGGTTATTTTTATGCCTACACGACTGAAACTAGGTCATTCATCTCTTACAAATAGCTGCTGCAATCAGGCCACTATTCGTAAACTCGAACCACCAAGGCTAGTACACAGGCCACATTGTCTACTGCGACTTGTGTGGTAGGAACACGTTACACTTCTTACTGTACACGTTTTTCACTGCTTTTTCACTGGACATAATTAGCCACGACAAAGTATTGTTCTTCCATAGAAAGAAAAGTGTGAAACAAGCCACTTCCGGCACGTATCTGCAGGCTGTCGGGAGCGGCTGCCGTTCTCAGTATCGGTTACCAAAACCCCAATTTATTGGACCGTCTGTGCTGTGTGCAATCAGGTTTTAAACCAGTTGCTGACGCTACCGTTCTTTTCATGTCGACTATTAGACAGCATTCTTGCATGGCCAAAAATTCAAGTGCAGTTGTACTTTAAGAACCAATATTTTCTAAGAAATAACTGTTCATAGAACTTTGCTCTTGAGTGATGTGCATGCATCCAGCTGAAGTTGTAAGTTAAAAGAAAAGTTCTGCCGAGATTTAAATTGCAGGCTAAATTCTGTTTTTTTGGCTCCTTATGATTCATTAGTGTACAGCAACGAGGAGGGAGAAAATGCTGCTTACCTGTCCATCTACAGCTGCAAACATTCTCAAAACTGGCTCAAGGAGGAAGGGAAGAGGGGACACCACAGCTTCAGCAACACCTTTCCTCCAGCAAGTGAACTTGGTGGTGGTCGCACCGGCACTGAAACTGCTAAAAGCAGATACAAATGAGGATCAGGCTCAATATACTGAAACAGTTCAAATGCAAACATAAAGGCCCAATGCAATGCATTGAAAGTCCCCGTAGGTTCCTAAGAAAAATGGTTAGCCGGGTGGTTAGCTGGCTGCTCCAAGCAATGCTATTATGGGTAATAATTGTTGCATTGTGCACCAGAAGGCACTAATTATCAGGACAGAAGTGCAGTGGATCTTAGTAGCATATTCTATTGTCACCGCACATCTGCCACCAATTCGTTTTACGAGAAAGCCCTGGAAGCAGGTGCACATTCTCGAGACTAGCCTGCAGCCGACAAAGGTTATTTTCCTCTACTACCTCATTGGTAACCATTTGCTTGCAGCGTGGTCAGCGTCAAATATGTTTGTCCGATTCTTCGCAAGCTTTTTTTTTATGTCCACGTGTACTAATTAACTGGAACTGCCAAACAAGTGGGGCGGAAAAAGTGCAGAGCTGGAAAGCAGCAAAAGCTTTCTAAGCACTGAGATGAGAATAGGCATGTTTGTTTAGATGCCCATGTCACCCTGACATAACGAACCAGCAGAGCACACGTGGAGATCATTAATGAAGAGAGGCCCGGTAGAAAAAAGAAAATATGGTGGGCCATCTGATGTTTTTTTTTCCTTTTTTACTGTTCCTCACCATCACCATGCTTCACCGCACTTCCAGATGTGATGTCTGCTGCTAGACTAACCATTAAATGAGAGGGGGCACACATCCACATTAGTTTTTAAGTTGCCATGGGTGATTATGAAGCCCAAAGAAGCCTTGCTTTGAAAAAATAAGAAAACGTGCCATGGCCAAGAGCCCCTCAATTCCCATCAGCTCAAATGTGAAACTTGAAACCTGCAACACTTAATCCTGAATAACCCACTGGCAACTTGTTCTATATAGTTCAAAGGCTTGCGGTCACTCACATGAAGAATAACGATAACTTCGTTTAGCCATCATTAAGTGCATGCCATCCTAGTCATGCATAAAACTAATTTGCAGTTATAGCTCCATATTAATTACAAGCTAGTTAGGTACGTCAACACCTCTTAGCCTCCCAATTCGGGCTGTGGTATCGTGACGGCTCTCCTCCTCGTTTTTTGGACAAAGCCAACTATTACAAGACTACCTCCATCTTTTTTTACTTAACACTTGTAACATCTTATATTTCTGCTTCAAACTACGGTTAAATTATGTGCATGTTCATGGTGGAACAAAACTGTTCACAGGGTAAGAAAACTAACAATAAATTGAGCACGTCAAGCTCACTATTTTGCTCAACCAGTGTTGCAGGCTTAAAAAGCTGTAAGATGTGCCAAAACACAAGAACAAACACCGAAGTAAATAAGCAGACACCATCACGCTAGTCAAAAGCCAACACCAAGCCTCGTTACGTTTAATTACAAAGTGAAACAGTTCTAGGCAGCAATATGATGAAAGCAGTGATAACTTATCTAGATGCGTGCAAAGATGGTGCAAGTTTGGAAATTAGACTTCGTTATGTTACCTAGCCATCTGATCGGTCAACCTTATCTGTGTCAAAACATTATAAGCAAAGTAGTAACACTGCTAAGGCTCAAATGCTTTTTAAAACAATCCTTAAACTCAAATAGGCAAATTCAGCTTACTGAAATTGAAGAAGGCACATAATACAAGACAATTCAGAACTGCAGAAAAGCAATGTGGTCACCATTTTTTTACTAGGCCCGAACACACTCGACGTCCCACGAGAAGTCTCGTCCATTTACTGGGAGTACGTCGTGCCCGTTCTTTATCTTCAGAGCAACTTCTCTGCCTGCAAGCGGCCAATGTCCTGCAAAATGCATATTATTATCAACCAACATGCCAGACGCAGTCATTTTTCCTCGAACCTGGTGCACCCAAAATGCAGAATCGCAGAGATCACCGGGCTGCCTTGCCCACTGTAGGGTAGATTATGAAAATCACTCCTACACAACATTAGGCTGAGCGTAAACATGCTGCAACTGACAAAAACCACGGGGCATGAAAATCAGCAATCAATATTTCAAATGATCCTAATTTTTCTCCGAGAATTATTGGTAAGAACAGTAACATTTACCGCAATGATAGCACAAAAAATAAAATGATAAGGCAAACATTTATTTTGAAATATACACGCTCTGCGCATTCAGAAGCTACGCCACTCGAAAGATGTGTAGAGGCATGCGGGAATGTGGTCTGTTCACACAAGTGTTGTAAACAGGGGTGCAAAACTTGGGCTTTACATATCAGCGAAGTTTGTCTGAAGGTAAAACGTTCCCAGATGGAATGCACAAGACATTTAGCAGCTGCTCATTCATTTCCATGAAAAAGAACTGAGAACCCCTTTTTTAGTTTGGGGGTTCCACGCACTGAATCTGCACCTAGACTACGGGATGCGCGAATTTGAGGGATCCTCCCAATTTAAACCACCCTGGTTTCGTAAAATTCACGGAAATATCGACACTACTGTTTTTCTTTTTTGTATCTATCAGAAGAACTGCAATGGCCGCGGATCACTACCGAAAAAGCCAGCGCACATAAAACAGGCATGCTCTTTTGAAGCACTTGCGCTTCTGCAAGGTAACTTTTCACAATTAGGGATGAAATGAAAGGAGTCCCTCGCGGGGAATATGATACTTTGGATGGGTATGGGAGAACCAGAAGGCCAACCCCTTTCGACATGGAGAGTCTAAACGCACATTTTATTGCCACTTACAAAAAGTTTCGACCTTTACAGCACGCGCAAGGCAGCGGCCACCTCGTTACAACAACGCTGTTTATCCGTCCGTAGCACGCCAACGTCTAGACGAGGCACGATACGCGCAATGTTTCAACGTGGTCGCATAAAAATTCGTATAAATGCATATTCCCGAGGGGGCTGACGGACGCAAAACACTATTCACGCTCATAATTGAACACATTAATACTGAAACACTCATAGTGCGGAGCGTGCTAGGGGGCCTCTCGACTGAATTCAAGGCACACCCCGCGTTTTACATTTTTTTTGTTAGTGTTAAATTCCCCTAAAGAGAGTAGTCAGCCGATTACACAGCTACGCATTATTTTTATAACCTGGAGGCTGGAGGGGAGTGGTATTTTTTGGGTGGCTCATAGCGAAGAACAAGGCGGTAGCGTTTTCGGTGCGGTCAGTTTGACTAATGACACATGATTCTACTTCGCACAACCCAAGGCGCAGACTTTGGAGCAAGTGCTGCTAACATACGTGACAAGACGGAAAAGGTCTCTTGTCAAATGCCAAATCTGCGTAACGCCGATATGATAGATATCGCACACCAACGCGAGCGATACGTTGCACACACAGAACGTCAGTCCTAAGGGCCGGCACTGGCTCGACAACAGTGCTCCGTTAAATACACAGGACTAGTAAACGACGTTTCACTTACCTTAACTGACCAGCCGTACTTGTTCGTCCGGCAGATAAATCCATAGTCATCACGTAACCAGAAATTTCACGCCGCTGAGCATTTACCGAATCGTTGAACCACTGCACACAGCCATGACGGTGGGAGCCGAGCGAGCCGCCGAAACGTCGCCGCCGTCGTCTTGCGTCGCGCTGCCCCCCTGCCGGCGGCCAACTGAGTCGAGTGACGCGCGCCGTTCAAAACGCGTTAAAAATAAATAAAACTCTAGCATTGTCATGCACGCCTAAGCTGTCGGTGAACGGTAAGGTCAGGTGCCACTTACATCCAGCAGGAGTTGAGAGCCTGTTCTGTAAGCAAACAGTACGTGTTCCATGAGCTCTTTCATGGCGTGACGGGGGCTGCAGGCGACAACGGCTAGGAACGACGGTGGCGGTTCTCTCGCTGGCTTCGTAGTGTTGCATCTTTTCATATACATGCAGAGCCCGGCATATCATCTTGTAGTTCATATATTAGATAAGTTCGCGTTATGCACGCCTGTGCGCAGGCAGGTCGGCTTACTCAAGTGAAGCTTCGTTTCTAGGCCTGGAGGTATATCACTGGCTAAGCTTCCAAATACTTTACGTGCGAATATAAACATGCTCCGCTCACAACAAATTGCATGGGCGCTGTCGATGTCTATACCGCTTTTTTCGAACGCTCATGGCGCCCTTCACTGTTAGCGCATTTTAACGGCCAACGACGGTGGGCATTGCCAAGGAGAAAAAAGGGCGTCCCCATCGCAGACGATCAGTCAACACTATTAACGCCGGCATGGTTGTGGTGGGTCACGTTGACCAGTAAGGCCACCAGTATTGCCCAGGATAGCCGAGGTGCCCACCTAACCTACCGCCATTATTCCCACCTACTCCCAGCTTTAAAAACGTTGCCCAGGTAAGTTTCCAGTATTGATCACCATGCCCACCTGATTTCCCAGCAGAATTTATGGTGGGATTTGCGATCGGGGCCAGACAGCTTCGTGCCCTTTTCTCCCCTTCTTTCCCCCAAATACCTCATCAGATCGTACCACGCTACTCCAAGAAAACCTAGTGCGTGATGCTTCCGGTGCGGTCCTGTAGCGGCCAGTATTTCTTTCATATTGATATTTATTTATTTAATTGAAACTAAGGATCTAACTCGAAGAGCACTTTCGTCATCCTTAAATGGTCAGTCAGTCATTGTGGGTTATCATGCGAGGCATCAACTAGGGTATTTTTAGAAACAAAATATTTGCCTACGCTTTTTTTCTGACTCAAAGAAACCCCCCCGCGAAACATGAAAAATACCACGTGAAGAAAGTCCCGTTAGCATTGCACAGCAGCGCCATCGAAAAAGATGCCTCTTAGCTAGCCAGAATAACAAAAGAAAAGTAAGGAAGAGGAAATATGGACCGATGTCGTGCCTTATCTGCCGCACGCGCCCCCACGAAACTTGTCATTGCTTCTCCTTCCATGCATGCCATTATCAAGGTGTTGTGCTGTAGCATCGCTCCATAGACTTTCCTAGTGAGACGAAACTTCAACTGGAAAGCTATGTCGTCGTGCGGGTTTATGAAAAAGACCACAGCTTCTGGCTTACGCATGGCATGTGGTTTCTCAATGGGTTTTTGGGATATCTTTTCTCCAATAAGCATTAGGACGCCTGCGACCTAGGAGGTGGCCAAGGTCTCCCTGGTCTACTATCGCCGTGAGCCGTGACAACTGCGTGTTCGGTGAAACAGCCGGCAATGTGTGGTCGTACCAATCGCTGCTCATGCCGGAGTCGAAGGAACGTATAACTGAGCGGGTAATATTCCGCCGCGAAAGTTTTACTGACTTAAAGAAATAAAAGTTTATGAGCTTTTCAAATTCGGTTCATATAACGCAAGGTCGACATCGTTCAAATTGCCTGTGACCATCTTTCTAGTTTCAGTGTATTTTCACGCGTCGGTGGTTTGTCCTTAGCAGCTCTAGTCACATGGACAGAGAAGTGCCACAACTAGAAGGCAATAATGCGCAATGGGTAGCGCTAATCAGAAGCCCTGGACATAATTTTAATATTCGAATCAGAAGCACGAAAATTTGAAAAACTGCTCGAAAAACGTTCAAAAGTTACCTTGCTGTGTGCCTGCGCGGACAAGCCACAGGAACCCCCTCTCACCCTTCAGCCTAGCAAAAACCCTCTGTTGCTACGATTACCTTCGGATACCCAGAGTAGTGCCGCTCTCTTGCTCTATGTAGCGTGTGTGAGTTTTCAGGAGAACGCAGTGATGTTCCGTGCCGAACATTTTCCCTTATTAGGGAAATTCTCAGCTGTACGTTTGGCCAAAAGGAAAAAACGAAATCTTTAATAGATTCTGGGAACTTTAGCAGTCGTGGAGAAAAAAATAAAACTCCGGATGTCACGTCATTTATTACTTTTTTACCTTCCGTTATCAAATCCCCGCATTTGTGTTCAGCTTTGCACAGTCGTGTTACCGAGGGCCACAGGCATCCATGGCCCCTTCCAATCCAGTTCATAAAACACAAGGAAGAAAGAAGAAAGCATACTCTATGAGGACAAGCTAGTCGGCCGTGCAGCGGTGGCGGCTGAAGGGCTGAATCAGCCTGTTCGCATTTATTCCTCGGTAATATAAACAAACGTATTTCAGTTGTGCTTTGCTCTACGTGCTAGCAGTCAACAAACGATTGCGCCAGCACTCCCGTTGCTGAGAAAAAGTTACCTTGATTAAAAAACAATGTGTTCTTCTTTTTCATGCGGGCTGTGTGAACATAGATCTTTAGCATGCAAAGCAAGCGTGTTGTTTGGTGTAAAACGTAAAATGCGCTGTGAAATGCTGCTGGGCGGCATTTGCACAATTTATTTCACGCTGAAACTGATACTCTGAACGGCGCCTGCGTCCTGGAGGCTACGTAAAGTATAGATAGGTGGCGATGGCTAAAGAAGAAAACCGACTAGGAATCCACGTTAAGATCTATGAGCTGCAGAAAGAGAAGGCGGGAAATTTTGCAGGGAATTCTTAAGACGCCTGCGTCGAAAATACGCTAAAAAATAGGAAATGTCTGCACCAAGAAATGGGAAATTTTCTCCTCAGTGTGCAACATCAATAGGAGAATGATGACGATGTGTTAAGTTTTATGGCTCAAGGTTGTCTCAGGGCAAAGAACGCCAAAGGATGGTTAGTTTATTTCCGTGGCGTGAAAGTAAAAGTGAAGCTTTTCGGTAAAAATAAATGAAGTAACAAAAAGCTAATGAAGATGACTGGTGTAAGGGGCGAGATTATCATGATGCATGATAAGAGATGATATGCAAATATTTAACATCAGTAAGAAATTTAAAAACACGCTTGATAAAAAACATGGGCTCGTCTCCTAAAAATATGATGGGTGAAACCGGATTCTGTATAGTTGTGGGAAGTGTTTGTGTCGTGTTGTGTGGAGGGCTTTGCATTCAAGTAGCACATGGATCACGAATAGGCCGTCTCCACACCTGCTGTCTTGGAGATGCCGTGAGTAGGTTGTAATGCGTTGCATGTGCGGGGCCTATCCGCAATCAACACAGGGTAACTTCGTTGTGTGTGTCAGTGGTGTGTGCTCCCAAGATTGGCTTTATAACGTGCAGTTTGTTGTCTGCCTGTTGATTTCAGTGTACGTACCATGTTGTGCAAATGTGTTGTCTGATGTGTGACTTGAGCTCGGTGTAGGGTGTTGTTATGTCTACTGTAGTTGTAAGTGCAGCAGCGGCCGCCATTCGGTGAGCGGTCTCATTACCTTGAATCCCAGAGTGCCCTGGCACCCACCACACGGTCACTTCAATGTTTAACGCATACACAGACATAATAGTACTAATGAGAGCATTGACCACATGGTTTTTAAACTTCTGGGAGGATAATTTACGCACAACACCTAAAGAATCAGTAAAATTACGGCTTTGGGATTTACAAGACGTATGCACAAACCTCTGCCGTAAAGAGACTTGTATTTCTATTCAATAGTTTAGCGACATTAAAGGTGCCACCATGCGCAGCACAGGAAAGAGTTGTGGCAGTTTTTGAAGCGTCCGTGTAAAATTAAGCCCACTTATACTTGAGCTGCATGGACAAGAAAGGTTGCACGTTAGCACTTCTAGGCACTGTTTTTCTTGACTCTTGTGAAAGAAATATCACATAATATCGGGCGAAGCTGCCACGGTAGAAGAAACTAGGTAGAGGAGAATTTGATGGTGTCTGAAAACATGACATTAAGTTGTGGCGCTTCTTCTGTTATTCTGAAAGGGAAGAGAGCAGAGACTGATGGACGATTAGAAAGGAGTTGAGATATGAATGTGTCATAAAAAACGGATGTGAAAGAATGGTGCGGCATTGATGAGATTATAAAAGCATAAAGCAGGCGCGTGTAGGCTGGCAGACGTTCTAGGCTACATTTTCTGCAGTCTACATACAGGCGTTCAATCGGACTAGTCCGCAAGGCACCACACGACAAGCGGAGCCCTAGGTGAAGCACAGGCTCCAGCATTCTGAGGGATCTTTTCGTGGCTAACCCATAAACAACGCTGCCATATTTCATTCGTGAACCTACTAGGCTTGTAAAAACACGTAAAAGAAAGAGGTTGCTTGTCAGTACCAAATAAAACGTGCGAGAGAACCTTCAGGATTCTCATTGTTTTTTAGCATTTATATTTTAGTTGTTTTATGTGTGGGATATATGTGAGCTTTTCGTCAAATATAATACCCAAAAACTTGTGCTCCTTTTTCACAGAAATCGAGACACCATGGAGTTGAACGTCTGGAACCGGCCGAATGCCACGCCTCTTGGAAAACAAAACACAAGTGGACTTTCGTAGATTAAATTTACAACCATTGCTATCTCTCCAGCCGGCTAGCTTGTTAACGCCAAGCTGGAATTGGCGCTCACAGACAGGCAAGTTACACGATATAACGGAGAGTTGAACGCCGTCTCCATAGATTGAACAGGCAATCGTTGGTGGCCGCGCATTCCTAAGAAAATTAGTTTTCACAACAAAAAGGGGGCAACTCTAAACTCCACCTTGTGGGACGCCATTTTCCTGCACATGAATGCTAGAGAGTGCAGTTAAAACTCGCACGCGAAACGTTCTTTGAGACAAGCAACTGGCAAGCGTGTTCATTATTTCATTTCATTTCATTTTTATTTCCTTAAGGACCCCACTGGGGGGTATTACATAAGGGGTGGATACACAGGAAAAGAAAACATTTGAACACATTAATTTTCGCAGCACAGGTGATTTGTAACATTTGCAATGAAGGATGATGGGCAGGTGGTTGAAACAATGGAGCAGGGAAGGTCGTTCCAATCCTTGACGGCGCGGGGAAAAAAAGAAGCGGCAAAAGTGACAGTTCTGTTGCGATAACGGGACGCTTGAAGTGGATGGCTTGTGCGGTGTGAAATGTATGTCGGGGGGAGGATGTAAGGAGCTGCATTGAGGGAAGAATGAAAAAAATTATGAAAGAGGGAAAGGGTGGCGATACGACGGCGAACAGAAAGGGGTGATAAACCGGATTGTGCTTTCAATGATGAAACGCTGATGTCGTACGAGTACTGCGAATGAATGAATTGAACGGCGCGAACGGCGCGAATGAATGAATCGAACGGCGCGAATGAATCGAACGGCGTCACCCGACATGCCAAAGGATTTCAAATTGCTGGTGATACCATACCGCCAAGCAGTACCATATGCCTTTTCGAGATCAAAGAATACTGTCTTACATTCGTAATGGGGAACAGCGCAAAAACAAAACTTGGACAAGAAAGACTACGGGACGAAGCGCTACTAGCAACTGAAACGTTTATTCGTCAAAACACACAAATATATACACACAGTCAAAGCCACCACCACCACAAAAGTACAGTACATTCTACAATCTTGTACAGCCACGGAAAACAGCCACCAAAAACACTGCGAACAACCAACCCGCGCGTGTTCAGACTCTGAAAGATGCAAGATACACTTTATCAGCCCTTATTCAAGAAAAAAAAACTCGGCATCTGAAAACAAAACGGAAGGTTGGCTGACGGAGGTATTTTCTTTTTTGATATAAAATGCTTCCATTATCTCTCTTGTTGCCCGCTTACGGTGTTTGGCAAGAACGATGGTGTGTGGCAGCTCCGGATGGCACGCGCGTCCCTCGTGGTTTTGGTTGCCATCAGTGAGCGTGAGTGGCAACTCCGGACGGCCCGTGCAGTTCTTGCAAAGCATGTACCACCCAAGGTATACCAAGGAGTTACTAAGTTACAATTCAGCCCATTCAAAGCTGGTGAAGAACGGTGTCGCTTTTTCTTGCATTAAAGCAGCACTGAACAAATCCTCCGCACATTTCATGGAACGGAGTGTCGCCGCCCAGGTAGACAGGTTAAGGACAGCCGGGCACCCAGATGACTCTGTTCGCTTGGCTTGTGAAAGAAATCGCCGAGAGATTAAGAAGGCTGGAAGCGTGGCCCGCGGCACGGAAAATGGAGTGGGTTCACTTCCCGATAAGATAGCTGTCATTCCTTACCTACACGGTGTATCACATTGGCTGAAGAAAGTGGCTTCCAGATATGGCGTGCGCGTGGTCTTTTCAGCCCAAAACAAAGTGGCTAAGATTTGCCCTGTGGTGGGAAGGTAAGCAGACAAGAACGAAAACAGGACAGATGTTGTGGGATAAAACATGGCATTAAATTTGTTGAGTGCGGCAAGGACGTTGTGCATACCATCCCTTTCAAGTGTGGAAAAAAGTACATCGAACAGACTGGGCGCTGCCTGAACGTTCGCCTTCGTGAGCATAACAGCTCATTGAAAGGGGCACCGTATTCCCATTTGGCCATGCATTGCAAGAAGTGCACGGCCCGTCCAGAGTTGCCACTCACGCTCACTGATGGCAACCAAACCCACGAGGGGTGCGCGGGCCATCCGGAGCTGCCACACACCATCGTTCTTGCCAAACACCGTAAGCGGGCAACAAGAGAAACAATGGAAGCATTTTATATCAAAAAAGAAAATACCTCCGTCAGCCAACCTTCTGTTTTGATGTCAGATGCCGAGTTTTCTTTCTTGAATAAGGGCTGATAAAGAGTATCTTGCATCTTTCGGAGTCTGAACACGTGCGGGTTGGTTGTTTGCAGTGTTTTTGGTGGCTGTTTCCCGTGACTGTACAAGATTTAGAATGAACTGTACTTTTGTGTTGGTGGTGGCTTTGATTGTGTGTATATATGTGTGTGTTTTGACGAATAAACGTTTCAGTTGCTAGTAGCGCTTGGTTCCGTAGTCTTTCTTGTCCAAGTTTTGTTTTTGCACTGTTCCCCATTATGAACCTATACCAACAAACCCAACTCGCAGTTCTTCAAACTGTCTTACATTACTGCTTAAGTAGGTAGGCATCCTCATTGTAGAATTCTAGCATTACTATTTGGTCATTTGTAGATCGCCGCGCCCTGAAGCTTGCCTGGCAGCTCTCGAGAAGACCGTTATACTCAAGAAAGTACACGAGCCTCCTGTTTATCATCTTCTCGAGGAGCTTGCACAGGCAGCTTGTCAGGGCAATGGGACGATAACTGGCAAGAGAGGAAGGGTCCTTTCCTTCCTTGAGGAAAGCCACTACTGTGGCCTCCCTCCAAGATTTTGGAATTTTCCCGAAACCACATTTTATTTTATAGGTGCAGGAGTATTACAAGAGTGTCTGGAAGTAGGTGTTGTATTATGCTGCATCTAATCTTATCTGCACCTGGAGCTGAAGGTTTGCATGTGCTCAGGGCAGCCCTTAACTCATAGAATGTAAATTCAGAATTGTAACTAGGTTTTGACCTGTTATCGTCCCGTAGGGGATTCTTTTAAAAAGCGGTTTTATGTTTCAGGAAAGTTTGTGTAGTGTGGAGAGCTGGAAACGTGTTGGAAGTGTTGTGCAAGTGTGTTAGCCCGGTCTTCTAGTGTGTCTCCTGTTGTACTGACCAGGGGCCGGCTATGCGAATGTTTTCCTTTAAGTTTACGTATTCTTGTGGATACCTTGTGAGTGTCTGTTTATAAGATAATGGATGTAAGAAAAGCGCGCCAACTATCCCATTTTGCCTCATGACGCACACGCTTTCCAAAGGCCTATGCCCGTTTAAACCAGGTAAGGTTATCCGACGTGGGGTACCGGCGAAGGACCCCCCACGCCTTGTTCTGGGCCTATCGCACCCGCCTACAGTCCTCGTTCCAAAAAGGCCTGCTTGAGTTGCAGGACTCACTTGAGGCCTGGGGAATAAACTTTTTGCAAGCTTCAAGGATGCGCGCCATGACGGTGCGGCTTCCTGCATGTGTAGGTGTTATATGGATGTGTGGTGTAGTTTAGAAGTTTGGGTAAATGTGCTCCAGCTTGCTTTTGATTCAATAAACTTTTATTGGGAGATGAAATGCTTGGGCCTGTACCTTTATGCGTTAGTCAAGTGGGGAAATCGTCACTACCACATGGGTCTGTGCCCACGCTCCACTCAAGAGATGGAAACAGAACGGCAGAGCCAATAGCCAAGTCAACATTTGAGTATGTATTGTTTTCTATGTTAGGGTATGTAGGCTGCTTTTTGTTGAAAAGGCATGCTCCAGAGGATGTAAGATATTTCTCTATCAGGCGACCTGGGGCATCCGTTCTGGAGGAGCCCCACAAAGCTGTGCGCATTCAGGTCGCTTGTGGGGATGCGGTACCTCGAATCAAGAGCTCAGAAGTGCAAAAGAAGGAGAGATGCAGATAGAGCATACCGTTATCAACCTAGTCAATATTATCGTACGGATTGCGACAGCCTCAAGGACAGTGTTTAAAGAGAGAGGACTGGACTTGAAAGGACGTTATTGGTTTAAAGAGAGAGGGAGGCATCTTAATGATTTCTGGGCGACAATGGCCACACCGCCCGAACATTGGGTGCAGCCAACCCTGTCGTTTCTGAATACCATGTACCTATTTAGAAATTTGTCTGTTTTGAATTGAGGTGTGTTTCTTGGAGACACATAACACTTTGCTGACTGGCATGCAGCATCTCATACACATCGTCAGGGCTTTTAAGAAGGCATCTAGTTTTATTATGTCTTCTCTTCGCTATATTTAGTTTTAGAACAACTGGAGTGTGTACGTTTGTGTCGTCTTTCGGGCTCTGACTCTAGGATTGGGTTTTTGGGCCTTTCCGAAGGCTTGGAAGTCGGAGGCCACTCCTTGCGCTGCGTTGCAGGCAGGAACGGCCGGACATCCATCTCCTCGTCAGATGTCAGAGGGGTGCCTGATGGGCCTGGCCCCCTGGACTTGGACCCCCTTTCGGGGACCCTTCGTTTGAGCCGCCACCGCCGAGGGCGTCGGGGAGCCAGAGGTGGCATGGGTGGTGCATTGGCGTTGGAGCCGATGCGGATCCCCCATTTTCCATCCCCTCGGAACCCTCCAATGTGGTGGAGGACGGGGAGAGAGTGGCGGGAGTGGCATCGGTCCCAACAAAGACGGTTGGCGCCACAACTGCTGCAGCCTCAGCAACCGGCCTCGTCACGGGTTGGGTTTCCTGAAGCAACCAAGCAGGGGTGCGTGAAGGACGAGGTCAGACTCGCTGTACTGCGTCCCTGTGGAAACCAAACGCCGCTCCGCCCCCCGGCGAGCTCCGTCGGCGTACCTCCCCCGGGGGAAAGAGGCGAACCTCTTCCTCACCTCTGGGAGGTGATGCTCTCAGTTACCCTGATGTTGATGATATTTTTGTCGCTTTGGAAGTTTTCACATTTGCTGGAGTATGCCGCTTGCGGCCCCCCGCTCTTCACACAAGTGAGGGCGCTAGTTGGACTATTGTCTGTCTGATGATGTTGCGGCGTGCATTTTGGACAAGTTGTTCGCCACGGCAAGAGTTTGTACCGTGCCCGAACCGCTTGCACTTAAAACAGCATTATGCGTTCGGAATGTAGGGACGGATGAAGCATCGGATGAAGCCGGCATTCATATTTTATCTCTTGCCCGAGTATTCAGTGGTTGAAGGTCACGCTTATGTGGTTGGTGGAAATTTTCATGCTGTCTCTCCAAATGGTTATGCGCCTCACGGCTGTGACGCCCTGATCCCTCACACCAACAAGGACACTCACATTCGTTTCGTTCAATATATCTGGCTCAGAGATCACACCCTAAGGGCTTTTGAGGCTCCAGTGAGGTGTGACCCTGATGTCCACATCAGCCAGTCGAGTTTCAGCAAGAAGCTTTGTGGCCTGATGCTTGTCGTTTACCTGGATAAGCACATCACCAGTGCTTTGTGTTTGCCCTGTAAGAGGTTCTAACTCTGCCTACAATATATTTTGCAATCAAGAACACTGACTGCGATGCAAAAGGTTCTGCTGGATTGAGCGATTCCATCACAAAAATAGAGAAAAATTAACCGGCTCAGGAAAAGTGAGGGATGGCGATGGTG
This sequence comes from Haemaphysalis longicornis, assembly GCF_048455015.1. Taxonomy (NCBI): domain Eukaryota; kingdom Metazoa; phylum Arthropoda; class Arachnida; order Ixodida; family Ixodidae; genus Haemaphysalis; species Haemaphysalis longicornis. The sequence goes on along the minus strand of NW_027526352.1, from coordinate 2,461,648 downwards.
GAAAAGATAGTTCGGTGCGGCCGATTTTCAGTGACCGATCACGTTGAGGGGGGACTATACAAGACTATACCATAGACCTAGTATAAAAGAAGTAAGACGGGGGTACTTCCTTCGTCAGCCTTACCCTGATAGCTGAAGAGGTCCCGTAGCTCTCTACCGGGTAAACAGACAGGGAGCCCATCCGCCGGAGCTTGACCAGCGCTCCGACGGACACCGTGTGTGGTTTCTGCCCTTCACCCTACAACCCGTAGCCACGGTAGATTGCCGCAAGCGTATGGGGGCTCGGGATGCGCACTGTGGCCAACACCGCCACGAAGATTGGTCAAGGTGCCCCGTGTGGAAATCACTGCCCATAAAAATAAAGGGAATGACAATGCCGCTCACCTCATTTCTCTCGCTCATGCCGGGCAGGTTTGCAATTGTAAAGCGAAAAGTCCTATAAAGGTATACGCTGGGGTTCTCGGTTTAGTTAGCGTGTTTAGGAAATTGGAGACAATCTGCGAGAGACATGAATAAATGGCAGCATGAGAATATTTAGCGCGACTTCGTGATCACGCTGCAACAACAAGCGAGCTACTGATAAAAAGAGGTGATTCAAGGTAAAGACATTTTTGCGTGTGGGCGAAACTTGGCAGGTTCTAGCTACTAAAGTGAAATTCATATATAAGAAATCACCCGGGACCGCCAAAAATTGTTAGTAATTTTAAAATATTTTTGTAATTAAAAACCTGCAGTTATAAGCCCGTGCTCAAATCTAGGAATGGAAATGATGTACTTTGGTACTAAAGGCGTGTGCAGACAAGCCAACTCTCAAATAAAAATTTTGCTTCCACTCCAAAGGTGCTTTATTTCAAGAAAATAGTTATTTTCTTCTGGTGCGTGATGCAAACACAGCCATTTTAGGAACGCCTTTACATCTTTCCTGAGCGCAGCGCCTCACGGATATGTCATTGCATTGAATTATGAAAGTGCCGTCTTTTTTACTAAAACTTCAGTGTTCAACACGATCTCATCTCCTTCTGCGTTCGACGACTCACAGTCACCTCCCTTTGCGTCGTAATCGTCACTAAGACCTCTTTCGGGTCTTACCTCATTCGCTGGCTGCATTCATCACTTCATCTCGCAAAGACTTCGCACCAACATCACCCAAAACTAAAAATACCTGCCCGCACTCTTCAATGGCGCCATGAACGACCGAGCAGCCAACGACACCCCTGACATGGTGATGATGATAGCTACAACACTCGGTTAATCCGCACAGAAACGGCGCTTTGTGTGTCACGCTTGAGTTGCGGTGTAGTCACATTTCGCCGATTTCGTAATACTGATGTCCCTCGATTATAAGGAACACAATAAATTACGCAGGGTGTTCCGAAATATTCGGTCCATTCAAATAAGTAGTTATAAACTACTTTTTATTGAAAATATAAGAAAAATATGGCGAAAATTCTTAAAATATGCGTAAATTTGAGACATTCGTTAGTGTGGGGTTTGTAGTAACCAGACCTGACTTTATATTACCTTTGACCAGACCTGACTTTATATTATTGAGGCTATGTGCATTTAGGCATCAAACGTTTCAATATGCGCAGGTAGATGTTGAAATTGATTTGAAGAAGCATTGTATGAGGGTCTAACTAATTGTTTTTTTTTATTTCAAAGGCCATTACGTTTGAAATAATTCGATCAACTCGTTAAAATCGCCGCTGCGGCACATGGCAGCACAGATCCGAGTGGTCTAATTTTTAATGACTGCCGCATGGAAATGGCTGAATGTGAACGATTTCCAGGGTTACGTTGGCATTCAGACAATCGTTCGATTGGGTTTTATTTGCATGAATCTGCCACTTTAGAAAACCTCCCAAAATAAAATGTCTAGCTTCGTAGGAGCGCACCATCTTGGCTGCCAATTCACGTTACATCTGCGATGGACAATCGCACCTTCCAGTATCGCTCATGCACAATATCCATCGTCGAGCCCGCTGTGTTGCACCTAGCCCAGTCCTGCTGGAACCCCACGTGCCCGTTCATATCGTTGTTTGGACTAAAAATGTTAGCATCGTTTCGTTGCGCTTGCCGTTGACGGTGAAGCCCCCAAAACGTTGTATTCGAAAAAAGTACAAACGAATGACGCCGCTGGCCCAAACACCCCACCAAACAGGTAATTTTGTGCAATGTCGTGTGGATAGGGGTCGTCTCATATACGGAAGTTGTGCTTTTCAGCAGAGCCATTCGTTAGAAAAGATTCGCCCCCTGACTAAAGACCATTAGTGTCTTTTTGCATACGAAGTCATCTTTTAAATGTTTAGATGTCCACTCAGCCACCAAATGACGGTGTCCATGAAATTTGAGCTCCTGGGTAAGTTCGATCTTGTACGTGTGTATGTTCTAGTCCGACGGAAAATCTGCCAATTTGAAGGCTGAGAATTCCCCAATTTATGTCCAATGTAAAGGATTGACTACATCAATTTTTTGTACGAAATACAGCAATGTTCTCCGCTCACATGGGGTTTGTTTCACGCACGGGTGTTGTCAGATGGTTTAGCGGACTGATCTTCCCACATTTCACCAACAAACTTTCGAGAGTCGCCTTCTGAAGGCCATTGCGTCCTCTGTAAAACTCACCCAATGCGCACCATTTCCACTAAAGCACACTAATTTTATGATAACATTTTCGTGAATAAATATTCAACAAATTCAACAGGCTCACTCAAACCACGCATGGGCGCAACAGGTTCCAAGCAACCACCCGCTCCAAGTCATAAAGCGTATAATTCTTCTAAATCTAAATGTACATATAAATCTTGCTGAATATGGTTAGCAACGAGACACTCGTTCAAGTACAGTAAGCGAAGCCAGCAGGCTACAACGCTAATGCAAGAACGGACCAATCGTTCGGCTTTTTGTATTAGAATTAGTGAAGTTTTTTTATAATTTGTAGTTCATATCGTAGAACAAACTTGCGTCTAGAGTGAAGCGCGAACCCATGCCTCCTGAATTAGTAACGCACATGACGTGTATTCAGGACAAAGTAGGATCGGCCACAACTTGTGTCGCATGTTTTTCTCTGCTTTGTTTCTTACATGAAGTTAAACTAACTTCACTAACACTATTAAAAACCCAAAATCTTCCTTTAGCGAAGTCGACGACGGAGGAGCTCACCTAGTTCTCATCTACGTCTGCGCACCGGCCGCGGCTCTCAGCCTCTCAACCACCCAAAACTATACCGTCGGCTTCCTGACGGCAAGCTCCATCTTTGAACACCCAGTGAGCCTTTTCCTCTGAATTATCGCCGATCAAGTTCCTAAGTGAGCGTCAATGCGCTAACCCTATGATTCGACGAGCCGGTTCCCAGCTGCAGTTATGGAATTGGCAAGCACGCCGGTGGACGTGGAATCCTCTCCCACCGCTCCTGCCAATTCAGTCGAGAACATGGATTTCGACTCGTACAGTGGTCGTACCATGCACGCCGACAGCCCGTGTATGCAAGTTTTGCACTCACGCATCAAGAGGACAGTCATGCTTCGAACATCGTTACAAACGACAAGACAGCGTCGCTACCAGCTGCCCCATTACGAGATTTCTCCACGCGGCGCCGCAACCCTCTACCAGGACGCCTGCCTACCAATAATTACACCGTGATCTGTCGTTCTCGGCCTCACCTCTATCTTTAAGCCTGGACGCCTCGCTTTCTCAGCAAAACCTCAGCGACGGCAAGCAAAATTCCGCAGCAGGAATTGTTTTCTGAAGTCACAATTTAAATTCAGACATGCCAAAACCCCATTGTAGCTATTACGCCGATTGAAGCTCACGCCGTAACCCTCAGCCGCATCTCCTCAGTTCAACCCAACTCTATCCTCTACGAAATTCGTCCGTACCTGAAGCCTCCACCTGACACCTGCCGCGCAGTCATTCGCGGTCTAGACCCGCCACCACGAACGAGGACCTCTCGGACCTCCCATAGCTAATGAACCTCGCCTTCTTCACTGACGCTTGCTGGTTCGCACCACGTAAGCCCTCCTCACATTTCAAGGCCCGCACGTACCCTTTTTTTAAAGTCGATAGTCCCACCTACCACTGCCGGCCGTTTCGAAGTAATGTTCAGTTCTACCGAGTGTGCGTAGATGGCTGCCGAACTCCTAATCCAACCGACGATCATCGATGCTCACCAAATTGCAAGCTGTGACCTTCCCAACATCACCGCTTTTTCACAGACTGCCCCCAACGCCTGACTACAACTCCTCCCGTGGTCAAGCGGAAACATGCAGTGGAGCCAACACTCTCGACCTACAATAGCAAGCTTCTGAACACAAAAAATCAGGCCCGAATATTCAAACCGTTGAGTCGGTCAGAGGCCGTTCGTAACACTCCCACTGCTCAACATTTTCCTCCCCTTCAACCCACGCAATCAACTACTCATACCCACACTACCGTGCACACACACACACACACCACACCTGCCAGCTCATCTTCGTCCGCCATCGATTGCCTCCTTACAGAACTACGCAATCAAAATGCGATACTCCTAAGACACATAGAAGCTATTGAGCAAGAATCACGCATTCGCAGTAGCGATCGCGTTTGCCAGCACGATGGTCATGTTCAGGCTGAACAATGTGCGCCCTCATCTTCCCCGTCAGCTCCTCCTTCTCCACCCATCATCACTGCTGAAGAGTTGCAAAATACGAGTAGCTCTTGTTTAGAGAAACCAACCACTAGCATAACTACCAAATCAATCGTCCAGCTCGGAGAAACCATCACAGCCCGAAATACAGCCCTAGAACCATTCCGCTCCTCTATCGCACAGATGATTCAATCGCTGCATCGCCGTCTCGATTGCCTTGAGCTGGAACAACCCCACAACCCCAAAAAGCCTAAAATCGATAAGAGCAGAGATGAGCAACTTTCCTTTATAACCCCCTTCCAGATGAATAACGCATCCATGGTTACAATTTTCCAATGGAATCACCGCCCTGGCTCTACCGGACGCCGCCCATGCTCAGCGGGGGTCGACAGAGAACTCGGACGAGGAAGAAACGGATTTGCGAGGTTCGCAAGAAGATACAATTATAACCGGCGCAAATGATGACACCACAAACTGGATAACCGTCACAAGCCTGCCCCAACGCCGCAGAATGAAATCACAAGCGATCCCGCCGGCGCTGACCTCGACGCCTCCGAAATCGGATCTTCGCCCGAGCCGCTACCGCGCCAGCCCAAACTGCCACCACGGCCCGCCGATGATTACAAACTGGGCATCCGACCTCACAACCACCTGCCTCAAAGAAAAGTGAGCCACATGGCCTTCTCATATTGGATCTTGGCCGAGGCAAATCTCCAGCCCTAAGGAACAAAAATCAGAGTCCGAATCGACAAAAATCAGTACATCCTCATCGTTTGCACCCCTTTTTTCAGACACTTCCGTGGCACTGAGAAAGATAAAAAAACTCCCAATTGGAAATGGCACCTTTAAAGTTTCATCATACGGGGTATCCCCGGATAATTCCTGCAAAGGCGGGATCCATATCATCTATCTCGAGGCAACTCCCTACGAAATATGAAAGCCATCTCGGATACACGATTAGAACCAATCACGTGCCGCAGGTTAGGAAATCCTACAACCATCGTCATAACATTTCTGTGGAAGAAAGTTCCCTTTAATGTCTCCATCAGTGGGGTAGAGACGAGCTGTTACCGCTACAGCGCATTGTCGCCCACTGTCACGTTTGCCACAAAACCGTCCACCGGGCAGACGTGTGCGCGCACCCCCATCAATGCCCAAATGCAAGGATTGCGGCGTTCAACAGACATCGAACCAACACGAGTGCCGCCCCCAATGTACTCTCTGCGGAACCACCCATACAACGGCAAGTAAGTTATGTCCCAAGAGGTTCTTACCACTGATCAAGCGCAGAAAGGGAGAAGGCCCACCCACAAGCGACACAAGTTCCCGCTCACTGTCCCTTGATCACAACCACAAAATGACTCCAAACTCGCCGTCCCAATCCCGGAACAGGGAGACATTTCCCAGGCACCGACCAAAAGCGGGAGGGAATCGCGATGTCGCCCCCTATCCCCATCAAAGCATGCCTCCAAAACGAGGCCACGAGGGGAATCGGAGCATTGCAGACGACCAAATCACCGTGTGAGGTGAGCTGGGCAAAGGTCGCCTCTTCCAAAGCTCGACCCCCCTTTACCACCCTGAAATAACACAGGCGCAAGCGCAGAATGCCCGCCTACTAAAAGAAACTGTTATTCTAAAAGCTAAACTTGCATCTTTAGGAGCATAATTATCTGCGATGAGGGAAGATTTTGTTAGTACACGCAGCATTAAAAAAGCCAGCCCCCAGTCTTCCCCAGCCGAGAAACGCAAACGGGCGAAAAAATCCCAAACGCGCCAAAAGAGCAGCATCCCGACCATCCTTAGAATGCGCAACGCAACCCTTTCTTCATGCCGTCCCTCCAGCAGAAAGTAGAGTCAATAAGACGATTTACAAATCTATTCAGGCTACTCTGGAAACGCACTTGACCGACTGCATGTTAAAATTTGATGCCCGAGTGACGGCACGAATAACCAGGATTCAGGAACATATGCTTCCGCTCGTGGTTCCTAAGCACTGGCACAGCAACCAAACCTCCCAAATGGTTGACTCCCACCGACAAGTCGCCCCTCATTTCCCCCAGGATGGCTGCACAATGATGCAGTAGGCAGCCGAACACCCAACAGAAACTCAGTGGTCGCGGATTCGTGAATAAGTACGGTTAACTCGCCCAGTACCGTTCGGCATAATCTACCCCACCCGAAATCACCCCGATAAAGGGACTAGCACCCAGACCCGCCTTCCCGACTGGATCATATACAGCACACAAAAAGACAATTGTCTTGATACCCTTTTCAGCAAGTGACTTTTCGCCATTCAACACCCCCTTAGGAATACTGCTCGAGCGAATTCAGAAAGCGGTTAAGAGAAAACGCACCCTTTTCCTGCTCAACATCTACTGTAGGCCGAAGAGCTGTCCCCCCAACCTGAACCAAGTCATAGAGCGAACTGCCCACACTGCAGCTAACCATCCGCCCTTTTACTGGGCGACTTCAACGCAGCCCACCCGGTCTGGGGATATACTTATACCAACCCCAGGGGCAGATTGCTGCACGCATTTATCATGAATCGAGATGTCACCCTTCTAACTGAACCCCAAAAAGCACAAGATTAGGCAACAGCGTGACCCGGGACCTCACCCTGACCTGACCTGAACCAAACTTGTCCCCCACGGCCGCTGGTCCCACTTGGGTGAGTACCTGGGCAGTAATAACACCATTCTGGCCACCACCATATACGGAGCAGACTATCAGGCCAGGATAGGAACCGCCCGCTTCACGGATGCGGTCAAGCTGAGAGAGATTGGAGGACAACGAAGCCAACAGGAAGTTTCCCGCACCCCACCGTCCATACAAGACTGGATCGCACAACTCCGCCAAGAGTTGCAGAAACACATAAAAAACTACAGAATGCAACACCCCGCGCATGTGGGAAGTCCGCTGCTACCTCTTAAAGGGTTGGAAGAAACAAAAGCATAACTGCAAGCTTAAGAAGCGAATCGCACTGCTCACGGCCGACGCAGCGCAATAAGCAGCTATGGTCTGCCGAGAGAATTGGCGCACACTCCGCGACGGTATAAGGGGTACATTCAGCACCCACAAAACTTACAAACTTCTTCGCTCCCTCATCAATCCGGCCTCCAGAAAGACGGAATCACATAACCACATCCGAATCATTCAACAACACTCCGGCACTATGGCAGATCTCCTCAATGCCCTCCCGTCTCGACACCTTCCCACTCACCCGTCAGAGCCGCTCCCGCAATACACCGTTAGGGTTTACCTTTTACTCGACGAGGACATCAATTTACATGAGGTTGCGGCAGCCGTTAAAGGTCTTCGAAGGTACACGGGACCAGGCATGGACCAAATCTCTACCAAAATTCCAGTCAATTTGGATGATCAATCTCTATTCGACATCAGCTCCTACCAAAACCAGATATGGCGAGCTAGTTTTCTTCCAGCAGAGTGAAAAACGACCGAGGTTACCCTAATACCGAAGCCGGGCAAACCACCTAGCATAGAAAATTTACGCCCCATTTTTCTGGCGTCCTGCGTGGGGAAGCTTCTGAAACGTATCGTTTTCAATCGGCTTCAAACGTACTTAGAAAACACAGAAAAGCTTTTCGTGACCATGGTATCCTTCTGCCCCAATCGTTCCACGCAGGGTATCATATGCTTCAAATCGAAGAGGAGGTATTGGCACCCGCCAAAGGAAATTCTCCTACTACCATTTTGGCACTGGACCTAAAAGACGCATTTGACCATGTGAAGCCCACCGCCATCTTGCTTCACCTCCCTTGGCCGTGGTGCAAGAACCTACCAGTACGCCCAAGACTTCCTCACCAACGGACAAGCCTTCCTCAAATTTTGACGACAACGCGACCGATCTTTTCTCTCTGGGTTGTCGCCGCAAACCTCAGACGTCCGTCCTATCTCCTCTGCTGTTTAACATCGCCCTGGTCCAGCTTCCTTCGCTGCTAAACGACGTACCGGGTATCCGGCACGGCCTCTATGCAAAACACATTACCATCTGGTCGTTCACTTAATCGACAGGGGAGATCGACAACCAATTGCAGATGGCGGCAGACGTAGTGAACTGCTACGCCTAATCGTCCGGTCTTAGTTGTGCGCCCCGTAGGTCTCAACTGCTGCTGGTCTCCTGCCGAAAAAACCAACCACCTGGATGTCCGACGATCAACATCTACATGGATGGCCATACCATCACCCCCTCTCCACACATCAAGATCCTTGGCATGACATTTCAAGCAGACCGCACATCCTTCATTCTAATTAACAAGTTGAAACACACCAAAGAACAAGTAACCCACACGATCAGTTGCATTTCCTACAAAACGCGTGGTATGGGGGAGGCGGACGCGCTTCGACTAGTCCAAACATTTCTCATATCCCGAATACCCTACTTTATAGATTGTGCTCTTCTGTCCGCGGCAGAGCTCAAGAATGTAGACACGATAATCCAGAAAGCTTACAAGAAGTCACCGGACTCCCAGCAAGCTCCTCCACAGACCGACTTCTCAAGATTGGCGTCCATAACACCGCAGAAGAATTAATGAAGGCTCACCTCTTAAACCAAAGACTGTGTCTGGGAGCCACAAAAATGGGCAGAACCATGCTCTCCCACCTTTGACTTTCAGTCGCACTTCAACATTCACCTCCTGACCTAAGAAGCTACCCACACAATCTGTTAATGCCTCATTGTTCCCCCTCCACCACGCAACATGCATCCTGTGCACCACGCGGTTAGACGAGAGGCCACAGCCAGAGCCATTTCAATGCAATACGGAAATGAATCCGACACTGCCTACACGGATGCTGCCACGCACCCCGGGATTCAGGCCAGGACCGCTGTTGTAGTCATGAAGAACCACCACACTAGTCTGACTATACCGCACCACAACCCTACTGCAAGCGGAGGAAGCGGCCATCGCCCTCGCCGAAAGTCAAACCACAGCTACTGTCATCATAATCGACTTCTAGCAGGCATGCTGAAATTTCGCCAACGAAAGAATTCACCTCACAACCCTAAAGATTCTTGCAGAACGCCCCCCAAACCGTTCCATCAAGAACATATGGCCCCCCGCTTATCTCGACGTTCCGAGCAACGAGACCGCCCATCTCCTGGCTCGAGAGCTATCCCGCTTAGCCGCTGTTGCTGGAAGTGAGCCTGAGTGCATGCATCTGATGATCACGCACAGAAATCACACCACTGACTAGAGCGACAGCATTATCTCCAGCAGACAAACAATTCCGAAAGAGCTGGAGCGATTCCTCTGTGCCCTTCAAACGAACACTTTCCCCCACCCCACCAGAAGTTACATTACGGCTCCAACCTGTTTCCCCCTGCAGTGCCGCTTCTGCGAGGCCCCCGGGACACACAATCTTATTGTAGCAGGCGGTGACCAACCCCCGCTTCCCCGCCCCCATCCCTATCCCACCCATAAGCTTTGGGAGAGAGCTTTCGCGAGCTCCACCCTCGAGGATCAGCGTCAGCTGGTCGAGAGGGCTTTGGACGTGGCTCGAGCCTAACGAGTCCTCGACTAGGGAAGCCATCCTGAGGACTCCATTTTATATAAATTTTCTCTATAAAGAAAGTTTATTCGGTCTCTCTCATCTCAGCAAACGCTTTCAACTTGGCCATTATACTGAGCAACACCAACCTGACATTTTGGTCCTGCAAGAATCGGAGACACCTTCACCAAAACGTAGAGGTTACGAGGGTTCACTAAAGATCCGAGTCACAACACCGCCACGCTTGTATCCAAGACTCCCTCCGCCCAACCACTCGATATTGCCTCGCCCATCGCTCACACCTTTTTGGAAATTCTGTTCGCTCACCCGAAGAGCATAAGCCTGTTCTTCTACAACCCTTCAACCCACCGCCATCGACCACCTCATCCACAACGCAATCCGCACGTCGCGCACTGCTCCTCTCCTTTTAGGTGTTTTGAACACTCCACACCCCGCATGGGGTATTATCAGGCAACCAAAAAAGGGCTTTCTCATTGCCACTCAGCAGCAAGTTCTCATTCTCTACAAGGATCTTACCACCCCTAACTGGCTGGGCAACAGTGTGTCACGAGATACGAATGCCGACCTAACATTTTCACATATGTCCTACATGGAATGGTAGTGCTTTGAGGACACATTGGGCAGTAATTATCACATCACTCGTATCACTATACCCCACCTCACACGCAAACATCGCATCGGTGAAGCCACACCCACTGCTGGGAATTCTTTCGCAAATATCCTGAACCCTTCTCAGACACTATCACCAACCTGGAAGAATGGACTTCACAATTAATCTCTGCTGTCAAGAAGCATTCCATCAGAATTCCTCTGATGGTGGAGAATCCCTTTGTTGACTCCCATCTTCTCCATCTAAGGGAGACTCGCCATGGCCTCGTTCGGCGATGGCGGGGTCAAAAATATATACAATACCCGAAACGTCGAATTGCTGCCCTGACTTAACAAGCCGCTATCTACGCTCACACCCTTCCCAAACAAAGTAGGCTACCTTCTGCAACCACCTCTAAGGAACATTCAGCAGTAAATGCACGTGGCGTCTCCTCCGTAGTCTTATTGTTTCGAGACCCGCCAAAGCTGCTACTCACAATCACGTCCGCCGTCTTCTGCACAACTATCCTTATTCGAACAATCAGATACTAAGAGAGCTCAAGACGACCCTTTTTTGGTAAAAAACAGCAATACGTCTCCTTTCTGCCATGCCGATCACACCGGCACTCGAATCCTACCCTTTACGTTCCGTTTACAATGCAAGAGCTTGACCAAGCTCTCTCTTGCCTGAGTGTAAGCACCACTCCCGGCCACGACCGCATAAGTACCAAAACTATTCGCAGCTTGAGCAATGCTTCTCCAACCACTTTACTAGGTTTCTTCAGCAACCACTCGACAAACAGCACCCTCCCGCCGCAAAGGCGGCGCGCTGATATATCAGTAATTCTTAGACCCATAAAGCGAATTCCAGCTCTCCAACCTTCAGCACATCTCCCTCACCTGCTGTCTTGTTAAACCCTTTGAACACATGTTTCACACCCACCTAACTACTAATCTTGAAGACAACCACCTATTCCCTCACACAATTTTTGTACTCCACTCACGCCTCTCAACTCAAGATGTTCTTCTACAAATCAAAGAGCAAGTCATCGATCACCTCAGCAATATTCATCCCAGTGCTATCTTAGCCCTCGACGTAAAAGGCGCTTTTCACAACATCACACGTCAGGCCATCGTAGAAGGACTTCGAGAAACCCAGTGTGGTACGCGTACATACAACTACATGCCGGCCTTCTTGACCGACCGAACTGCCACCCTTGACATTGAACCATTTCGATGTCACAAATTTCGCGCACCTCCCAAAGAAACCCCACAAGGATCAGTGATATCACCCCTCATCAACATCGCTCTCCTCAAGCTCCCACCTCTCCCTCAAACCATTCCTGGTCTCTACCATGTCCTATACCCACAAGGATCAGTTATATCACCCCTCTTTAACATCACTCTACTCAAGCTCACGCCTCTCCCTCAAACCATTTCTGTTCTCCACCATGCCCTATACGCTGATGATTTCGCTCTTTGGACCACCACCGGATCTCCTGGCATACAATATACCCTGCAACAAGCCGTCGACACCATCCCACCTCGAGGCCTCACGCGTGCCCCCAGCAAGTAAGCAGTCCTCATCCTCCACTCCCGAACTCGTGGGAGATCTCCAGTTCCCACACCCGACCTTGCTCCAACAATCGGTTCCAGAGCCATTCCTAAAGTACACACCCTTCGTATACTCGGAGTTCCTTTCCATCAAGATGGCCCTGGCGCTGCAGTTCTTCCCCAGGTTCAAGCCACTGTAACCCAACTCACCTATCCCATCCAACGCATCAGAAATCAACGTCAGGGCCTCAAAGAAGACAATTCAATAAGACTAATTTTCCCACTTCTAATTAGTCGCATCACATATTCCCCCCGTACGTCGCCCTCAAACCCAAAGAACGTGAGAAAGTCGGCATACACATTCAAAAGGTTTTCAAAATTGGACTCGGCCTCCCCGCTCAAACCCCTACCAGTCGTTTCTTCAAACTCGAAATCCACAACAGCCTCGAAAAACTCCTGAAAGCTCAACGTAACAGCGAACGCCTCCTTTCTACTAACGGCCGATACGTCCCCCAGGTCCCCGACCCCACCTACTTCACAAGCCCTTCAGCGCATTCCAGCTTCAATCCGGTCCCACATTCCTGTACCAAAAATTGCTAACAATATGCACCATGATTTCAACCAAGGTAGAACACTCTTCTGGGTTAAGCATCTTCGATCACAATTCCACTTTCCCTGCGGTACTCGTTACACCAACGCTGCCGTCTACCCTTCACGCTAGGCTCGTGCTCTGGCGGTTGTAAACTCAGAAGGCACACTTCTCACCACCCTGACAACTCTCTCGACATCAGCAACCACTGCTGAAGAAATCGCATTCGCCATCGTCGCTAGAACTGGCTCTAAATACCTTACAATAAAAACCGATTCCAAGCAAGCATGCCGTAACCGTCAACATGCAGGCATCTCACTTCCCGAATTACGCATACTCGCACCGATCAATACCCTCCCCTAGCTGTACATAATCTGGACTGCTGGCCACTCGTCCCTTGAGAGAAATGGGGTGGCTCACGCCGCTGTCCGTGCCCTTCAACACCGGGAATTTCCTTCAAAAACAGAAACCACGGACAAGCATTCTCCAGCTCCCGCTCTTCCATAACGATACCCCGTGATCCTGCACCATTATGGCAACCTTCGCTTCACTTTGTTTTAACCTCAACTAACCAAGGAAGAAGCAATCATCTGGCGTCGACTACAAACAAGCACCTACTACAAAGCACCCATCCTCCATGCTACCTACTCTACCCAATACACCCTAACCTTTTAGATGCGACTGCATCTCATTCACTCGCCTTGTCCCTCCATACGGCATTGTTGTCCGTCCACACCCCTCCCCCATTCTCCTCGCCGCGCGGGCTGCGCTCTCCGCCGCTCACCCCCTCTCCTCTCCGATAGCGAACTCACTCTCGCGAAGGCTTTGGATTGGATTCGATTGGATTGGCTTGGCTTAGCTTGGCTTGGCTTGGATTGGATTGGATTAAAGTGGATTGTGTTGGATTGTGTTGCGTCATAGCGGCGCCACGTTGCGTCATAGGCGCGGCCGAGGGTTCACGGCACGTTTTACGCGATGGGATAATCAACCTAACGGAAACAACAACGGCATCCCCTATGCGTCGCATCTACACAGGGGTTCCCGCGAGGGGAGGTGGGAGTAATTTTTGTGATATAAAACATTTTGTTATACAAAACATTTATCCGACCTAATATGGAATACGCTTCGATTGCTGCGATCCACACTTTCAAACCAACATCACTAAAATTGAAAAAATCCAAAGAAAATCATCCCGATTTATCTACAATTCACACATCTGGTTCACGTCCCTGTCAAGCCTTTTAAAAGCTGCACAACTGCACAATCTTGCAACAAGGCGTTATCGGGACCGAATGAAATTTTTCTCCCTACCCTACAATGGTCAAACAGGAATACATAAAACATTCATTCTACCGTCTAGCCACCGCTGCACGCGCTCCTATAACGATAAAAAGGGTAATGATTTTCGTGCAGGACTAACTCGTTTAAAAATTCTTTCTTCACACTCACGGTTTCTGAATGAAACGTATTACTCGCCCCAGTTGTTGACTGTCACTTCATTTCATCATTTCTTTCTGCACTTTCGAGTAACTCAACGCTTTCATCACCCGTCTTTCTCCGGAAAATCGCGACGCAGAAAAATATTTCGTGCTGATTTTCGTGCAGTTTCTCGTTCGATGTCTCCTTTCTTGTTTAATTTTTGTTTGTTTCTGAAGTGGCAAGAAAAACGTTTCAGTCGGTTGAATATTGTGCATTTTTGTGTATATTGTCTTCTGTCTTGTTGTCAAATTTGCCATGGTGTTTGCTTTCTGTACATGCCTTTTTTCCTTCTGTGCGTTACTTCCTTTTTGATATACAATATCGTCACTTCACATCTATAGTCGCACCTTTTTATTCCAAATCACTGTTAAAAAATAGCAACCTATCTGTTTGGCAACTGCATTTATATTTGTATTCCTATTTGCTTCCCCCTCCCCCCAACACTAATGCGCTTGCGGGCGATGTAGGTATGCGTATAAATTAATAAATAAATCTGTGCTTATACAGAATGCCCTCTCCTGCTTAAGGCCTTGTAACAAGGCTGGCAGTACATGCAAAATAAAATATTAAATCGCTTTTTCCTCTCCTAATACTGCCTAGCACATTGTGTGCGCCTGTCAAAACACCCCATCGCTTACCCCCATTCCCAAACCTTCCCCAGAGCAGTGGGAGGCTCTCCTGGACAGATCTTTCTGGGCAGCCATGGCTGAAGGTTACGTGGACCGAGGCGAACCCACCCCTCTGAGTGGCGGCTCAGCCAACACGTTTGGTTTTTAGATGTTTATAATCTCTCTCTCTCTCTCGTCCTTTTAGCCGGTCCAAACAATACGAAGGCTGGCACCACTTTCCTTGTATTTATGTATGTGAGTATGCATGTATGTGTGGATGTATCTATATGCATATACAGGGTGTCCCAGCTATCATGCACCAAGATTTAAAAAAAGAGCAATGGCGTTACTCGAAGGAAAGCTAGTGCGTAATGTTTGCAGTGCTGTGGAGAAGCGTGCAGTAATTTTTTCGTTAATGATACTTAACTAATTATTTACAATTAATTATCTAACTCGAGAAGTACTGTACTAATCTCTGAAGTGTCAATGAGGCACTTGTAGGTACCCACGAGGGGAATCTAACTGCGGTATTTTCAGCGACGAACTAATTGCGTACTCATTTATTCTGACTGATAAAGAAAACCCGCGAAATATGAAAAATGCCACGTGACGGCGCTTCCGCGCGCATTGTAAATCGGCGTCTCCAAATAAGCTGATTGAAAGCAACTGCTTCCCCTGTCACCCGCCTGAAGAGACAGGGCATCACCTTGATAATGGCATACATGGAAGGAGCAACAGCAGCAAGATTCGCGGGACGCGTGTGCCGATAAAGCACAAACTCGGTAGCGATTTATTCTTTCTTTCTTTTGTTTATCTCATTCTGGCTAACTCAGAGGCAGCCTGTTTGAGGGCATTGCTTTACGATGCGCGCTAATGCGCGCCGAGGGGCCGTCACGTGGTATTTTTCATATTTCGCGGGTTTTCTTGATCAGTCAGAATATATGAGTACGCAATTAGTTTGTCGCTGATAATACCGCAGTTAGATTCCCCTTGTGGGTACCTACAAGTGCCTCATTGACACTTGAGGGATTAGTACAGTCTTTCTCGAGTTAGATAATTAATTGCAATTAATTAGTTAAGTATCATTAACGAAAAAATTACTGCACGCTTCTCCACAGTACTGCAAACATTACGCACTAGCTTTCCTTCGAGTAATGCCATTGCTCTTTTTTTAAATCTTGGTGCATGATAGCTGGGACACCCTGTATATAGAAGTAAGGGTTGGCAGTCAAGAATGCATCGGAAAGCAAAGAGGGGAATGCGGTGGGCGATAGGAATAGATGAAGAGTTTTGAAAGCCACAAAGAAAGTAGAGAAGAAGTGCCCGCCGTGTGGGATCCGAACCCACAGCCTCCAGAATACTCGTCTGGTGCGATGACCACTACGCTACCGGCGAGGCGGTTTCCCCTCCGCTTTCTATTTTGTTTCCTGTGCTTGTGGTGGTATCCAGCGCCACTCGGACTAGTCAGGGTGAAGGGGGCCTTCTTTTTAATCACCGGTTCGTGAATCGAGTGTCTAAGATATGCCCAGAGTAGTTGACAAGAGTTGAACCCCATTAGCTACCTATGGCACCAGGACTGCCAGAACAGAGGTCCTTGCTACGGATGTAGCGAATCGGAGTGGGAAATGAGAGGCCCGTTGAATTAAGAAAGGAAAAAGGGTTGGCTGTCAAGATTGCCTCGGAAAGCAAAGGGGAGAATGTGGTAGGTCATTGAAATAGATTAAGAATTTTGAAAGACAGAAAGGAAAATGAGAAAAAACGTGGAGAACCAAAGACTATCACTATCGCTGTAGTGAATTGTAACGGGAAATGAGGGGCTGGTTCAAGGAAGACCGATAAAAGGTCAGGCAGGAAATGACAGGAAAAAGGGAGGGGAATGAAGGGTTGTATGTCATTCATTTTTCTTCCCACCGGTACAGTTTGAATATATTCGAAAGACAGAAGCCGGAGAAAAAAACGTGCCTGCCGTGTGGGGGCCGAACCTACAACGTGTAAAATAAGGGTGGGTCTGGTTCGATACCAACTACGCTACCGGCGTAGTCCATATACTAGGGTGCCAGACCGGCACCGAACCAACCCGAAAACTGGAAACGAACGGGTATTTTTTTCTTGTCGGGTTCAAACCCACAGCCGAACTATTATTTTTTAGCTCACTTAAAGCACAGCTGCACTTACCCAGAGAAAAAGTAAAAAGCAGTTACCAGTTCTACACTCCACTGCTGACAATGGGTGGTAAAAGCCTTTCACAGCCCTTCATTTTTGCGCACCTTCAACACTGTGGGGATCCCGGCGCCCGAACCATTGCGTGATCGCTAGGTTTGTGCCCTTGCGCGGCGCTTTTCCCCTCTCTCCCCGAAATGCCGGCTCGTCTCGGCGCCACTGTGTACAGCCGAGCAGTCCTCTCAAACTCCTGCCTGAGGTGAAGGCTCCAGCGACCGTTGCTGCGATAAAACACTGTCACGCAGCGGGCGCTCCGCCCTGGTAGCGGAGCTAACCTCACCTCATTGGTCCGTTTGAACGATACCCGAACCCGACTCTCGCCGGGACGCGAACGCGCGCCCTGCGCGGGGGTCCGTTCGGAGAGACGCGTCCAGGACGCCGAAGGCGTTGGCCGAAGGTATGTGACGCTTTCTTTACCAGCCGGCTGCAACTCTGTCGCGCCGGCGAAAGCCCACCAGCCCTTCCGGCTGCGGCCCGTGCCTAAGGCTGCTCCTGTTGACCCTACGCTTGCATATAGTAAGGCCGTACCTACCACTCGACGATCACGCCGTGCGGTACGCGCCTGTGAGAGAATGGGCCCCGTCTCCCTCGCTGCTGCGAGCCGATCTGGCCAGCACGGCGATGCGCGCGCGCACAACGTGCCTGCACCCCGGAATTTTTCCTGAGCGAAGAGCCCACTGGCTTCGCGCCGACAACGCGCACACTTGCGTGTGGCGCCCCATCGCCCCTTTCACCTAACGGGAAGTACGTACCTGTGCTGTAAATTATGTAATTGGGATGGTAAAATATGTGTCTAGAACCTTAGTATAAAATAAACGTCTTCCCTCCGTGCCCTGGGCATTCTCCTTTGTCGCCCCTTTCTCCACCTGCCCAACAGAGGCGGTGTTAACTTGGCGCGACGGCGTTTCAGTATCGTGAGCGTGCTCAACTAGCTCGAACCCACGGTGGTTCCTCGCAGTGTGCATGAATGCCTGCCTGGTGCAATGCTAGGGTTACGCATATTGTGAGGTAGAGAGACCACAACACCTACCCACATTTCTGTCACATAAGATCCAGCACTAGCACGCTGTCTGCCTAGTCACAGTGTTGGAGAGACAGAAGTTAAATAATGTTGCTGCCGCATTTTGCACGAGCACAGTGCAAGGCGTAGCAAACAGAATGTGACATTCGCGGCCGTCTGAGGGAGATATAAAGCATCGGTTTTTCCCCTCCCTTGCTGCGACTGTGTCGAAGAATTGGGGTCGGAATGTTGCTGCACTGTGCAAGGGCCCACACCCCATATGTCCCCGCACGGGGCACCTCGAGCAATCTTGGTGACGGTACTGGCGATACCGCGGACCCCGAGCCCCCAAACATAAGCTGGATCCAACCGTGGCGATGTGTTTATAGGTGGAGGGTTAGAAACCACGAACGATGGCCGTCGGAGCCAAGGTCAAGCTCCGGCGGATGGGCTCCCTGGCTGTTTACCAGATAGGGAGCTCCGGGACCTCTCTCGGTGTCAGGGTAACCCGAGCGAAGGAAGTACCCCCGTCCCCTGCTTTTTCCTATGCCATATGGTAAATCGAAAAACCCCCTCCAAACCTGATCGGACCCTGAAAAGGGTTCGCACCGAAGAATCTTTTCCACCTCTTCCTGCCATCAACTCACCGAAACCTGACAACTACCCACGTTTTTTGATAGTTGAATCAGTTGACAAATCCAAGCCTCTTTCGTCACAATCTGTATTCCTTGTATCCAAGTTTCTCGAATCTATCCTTGGCAAAAAACTAAAAAACTAAGAACTGGCGCGGTCTTAGTTGAGGTTAACTCACAGAAGCAAGCCACAACTCTCATGAGCCAAACCCGCATGGCAGACCTGGATATCAGAGTCACACCGCACCGCAGCCTCAACAGCTCCCAGGGTGTGATATCTGAGCCAGACCTCCTAACCGAGACAGAGACCGATCTGCTCGAAGGCCTAAAAGATCAAGGCGTGACAGCAGTAAGGCGCATCGTAATAAGGAGAGACAACAAAGAAATAGCCACCAAACATCTGATTCCGACTTTTGACAGCTGCACACTGCCCGAGCATGTCAACACAGGTTTCATTCGTTGTCCTATCCGGCCATACATCCCGAACCCGCGGCGCTGTTTCAAGTGCCAGCGGTTCGGGCATGGTACCAACTCCTGTCGTGGCAGAACAACATGTGCCAAATATGGACAGCATGATCATCTATCCGACAACTGCACTGCAGCCAACCTTACCTGCCCGAATTGCCAGGGTCCACATGCAGCATACTCTCGCGCTTGTGAAAAGTTTCAACTAGCGAAAAAAATTATTAACGTAAAGGTAACAGAAAACATCACTTTCCCGGAGGCGCGAAAGAGGTTCGCCTCTTTTCCCCTGGGGAGGTACGCCGACGCAGCTCGCCGGGGGGCGGAGCGGCGTCTGGTTTCGGCGGGGACCCAGTACCGCGAGTCGGACTTGGTCCCGCCCTCGCCCCCCCTGGGTTGCCTCTGGCAGCCCAACCCGCCTCCGCACCGCTCGCTGAGACAGCAGCGGTTGTGGTGGCAACCTCTTCCGTCGGGACCGGTGCCGCTCCCGTCCCTGCCTCCCCATCGTCCAGTGCGTTGGAGGGTGCCATGGACACCACGAGCCCCGCATCGGCTCCCAACGCAACCGCACCGCCCGTGCCACTTCTGGTGCCTCCGATACCTGCGGCAATGGCGGGTCAAACGAAGGGCCCTCGAAGGGGGGCAAAGTCCGGGGGGCCCGGTTCGACGGGCACACCCAGGACATCGGACGACGAGATGGACGTCATGCCGTTCTTGTCTGCAACGCAGCGCAAGGAGCGGCCTTCGACGTCCAAGTCTACAGATAGGCCGCCCAAAAAGCCCAATCCAAGAGTCACAGCCCCGAAAGACGACACATAGACATACACACTCCACTAGCTCTCACACTAAATAATGGGAAGAGAAAATATTGTTCAGTGGAACTGCAGAGGCCTTTTGAATAATCTTGACGACGTGTACGAGATTCTGAATCAGCCAAGTGTAATGTGTGTTCAGGAAACACATTTGAATTCTAAACACACAAATTTCTTGAATAGTTACCTGGTATACAGGAAAGACAGGGATGGCTGCACACACTCTTCTGGCGGTGTGGCCATAATCGCCCGCAAATCCTTAGCATGCCACCCTGTCACCTTGAACACCGTCCTTGAGGCTGTAGCCGTTCGCACAATAATATTTCATAGGTTGATAACGGTATGCTCCATATACATTCCTCCTGATGTTGCACTTACGAGCTCCGACTTCGAGGCGCTGGTTGACCAGCTGCCCGAAGTCATCCTTACAGGCGACCTTAATGCTCACAACTCTCTTTGGGGCTCTTCCAGAACGGATGCCCGAGGTCGCCTGATAGAGAAATTCCTTACATCTTCTGAAGCATGCATTTTCAACAATAAACAGCCTACATACCATAACATAGGTCACAACACATACTCACATCTTGACCTGGCTATTGGTTCTGCAATTCTCTTTCCATGTCTTGAGTGGGGTGTGGGCACGGACCCATATGGTAGTGACCATTTCCCTACTTCTTTAACGTACATAGGTACACGCCCAAGCAGTCCATCTTCCCATAAAAGGTTTAATGAAGCAAGAGCTACCTGGAATACATTTACAGAGACATCCCAACTACCCCACACATCCATAGGACACCTACATGTTGAAGAAGCTACCCAACTGCTCACGGCGCACATCCTCGACGCCGCCGAAAAGTTCATTCCCCACGCCTCTGGTGCCCCGCGCAACCAGCGGAGGCCGTGGTGGAAGAGGACTGTAGGCGGGCGCGAGAGGCCCAGAACAAGGCGTGGGGTGTCCTTCGTCAGTACCCCACGTCGGGTAACCTCATATTGTTCAAACGGGCCAAGGCGTTAGGAAAACGTGTGCGCCGTGAGTCAAAACGAGAGAGTTGGCGTTCCTTCATAACATCCATAAACTCCTACACAGACACACCGAAAGTATGGACGAGAATACGCAAACTCAAAGGACAACAAACTCACAGCCTACCTCCGGTCAGCACTACAGGGGACACACTTGAAGACCAGGCTGACACACTCGCACAACACTTCCAACACTTGTCCAGTTCAGCGCACTACACGAACACTTTCCTGAGGTATAAAGACTCTAGTGAAAAGAAGTCACTACACGACAACAACAAATCACAGACTTCTTACAACTCCCTGTTTTTACTACATGAGCTGAGGGCTGCCCTGAGCACGTGTAAACCCTCAGCTCCAGGCCCAGACAACATTACATATACAATGATACAA
Organism: Haemaphysalis longicornis; assembly: GCF_048455015.1. Taxonomy (NCBI): domain Eukaryota; kingdom Metazoa; phylum Arthropoda; class Arachnida; order Ixodida; family Ixodidae; genus Haemaphysalis; species Haemaphysalis longicornis. The sequence continues at coordinate 2,440,141 of NW_027526352.1, read as the reverse complement.
CACCTACACGCAGACACTCTTCTAACACTCTTACACCTATATAACAAGATATGGCTTTCGGGGCACATTCCAAACTCTTGGAAGGAGGCTATAGTTGTAGCTTTCCTGAAGGAGGGAAAGGACCCGTCATCCCCCTCAAGTTACCGTCCTATTGCCCTGACGAGCTGCCTGTGCAAGCTCTTCGAGAAGATAATAAATCGCACGCTCGTGTACTTCCTTGAGTACAACGGTCTTCTCGAGAGCTGCCAGGCAGGCTTCAGGGTGGGGCGATCGACGAACGATCAACTGTTAGCTCTTGACTCGTACATCAAGGATGCCTTCGCGCACAAGCAGTATTGTTTAACTGTGTTTTTCGACCTTGAGAAGGCATACGACACCGCTTGGCGTTATGGGATCCTTAGGGACCTCAAGTCATTCGGTGTTTCGGGTAACATGTTGAACGCTCTTGTCAGTTACTTGTCAGACAGAACGTTCCGAGTAAGAGTCGGTGGTGCACTCTCAAAGGTTCACGTGCAAGAAAATGGCGTGCCACAAGGTGGCGTGTTGAGCTGCACTCTCTTTATAGTAAAAATGAACTAGGCACTGCCACCGACAATGTCTTATTTCATGTATGTAGATGACGTCCAGATATCCTATAAATCATGCAATATGTCAATCTGCGAACGTCAAGTCCAGCTTGGTGTAAAGAAACTTGTCGGCTGGGCAGACAAGAATGGTTTTAAATTGAATCCTGTAAAAAGCTCCTGCGTTGTGTTCTCCGGGAAGCGCGGGGTCCATCCTGCCCCAGACATTCATCTTAATGGCGTGTCGCTTCCTGTGAACAAGGAGCACAAGTTCTTAGGTGTTGTGTTTGATCACAAACTCACATTCATTCCCCACATCAAGGAACTTAAAAATAAATGTCTCAAAATAATGAATATACTTAAGGTTCTCTCCCACCAATCCTACGGTTCCGACAAAAAACTCTTGCTTCGCTTGTATACTGCGTTGGTTGGGTCTCGTTTAGACTATGGCAGTGTGGTGTATGGGTAGGCGACTAAGACAGCCTTGCGAATTCTGGACCCAGTGCTACACTTGGGCCTTCGTCTTGCTTCAGGTGCTTTTCGCACTAGCCCTGCTGAGAGTCTTTATGTCGAGTGTGATAAGTGGAGCCTTGAGAACCAACGAACGTACATGGACTTGCTTTATGCTTTTAAAATTTTGTCGCTGAATAATTATCCTTTTTATCCTGTTTTTAACGATACATCAACATCTGTGCTCTTTGTAAATCGCCCATCCATTCCTCTGCCCTTTTCACTTAGAGTGAGAGAGCGATCTTCGGATCTCAGTGCTTTGTTTTCAGATGTGTACAGGTCATCCTTTTCTAACAGTTTACCGCCTTGGCAAGTTCGCCCTGTGTCGTGCGACCTTTCTTTTATGAGACTTGACAAAAATCGTGTACCACGAGCTGCAATACTACAGCACTTTCTGTCTTTGCAGTTTAAGTACGCATGTGCAGAATTTTATAGTGACGCTTCTAAAACCTCCACTATGGTGTCGTGCGCTGCTCATGGTCCAAATTTCAATGCAGCCAGAACCATGAGGGTGCATACAACAGTTTTTTCAGCAGAAGCGTATGGAATTTTACTTATAGTACGACACATTCTTGAGAACCAGATTCCCAATTCCATCATCTATACAGATTCTTTGAGTGTTGTTCGCGCACTGTCATCACACAAGCCCCCAAAAAACCACATAGTTATTCTTGTATTCAACACTATCATGTCCGCGTATGCACAAAAGCATGAGCTGGTCCTCTGCTGGGTCCCAGGACACGCAGGGATCCCTGGGAACGAGTTGGCAGACGAGAGGGCCCCTGCTGCTGCACTCAGGAACACTGTAGACATTTTAACGATACCCTACACAGACCTCAAGCCACACATAAGACAACACCTACGCAGAACATGGCAAACACACTGGGACGAACAGAAAGACAACAAACTACATGTAATAAAGCCACACTTGGGACGGTACACAGCTAACTCACACAACAGACACACGGAAATCGCCTTGGGTAGGCTGCGGATAGGGCACACCCATGCGACGCACTCGTATCTGCTGGTGGGATCTTTTAGACCCCAGTGCAGCAGGTGCGGAGAGGCCCTATCCGTAGTGCACATACTAATCACATGCAAGGCACTTCACACAACACGACACAAACACTTCAGAGAACTCTACAGACAACATATCCCACTACATCCATCGCTGTTTCTAGGTGACGAAACCATTGTTTCTGTGAAACGTCTGTTTGAGTATTTGTCAGAAGTCAAGTTTTTAAACCTCATTTCCTACCACGCATAATCAAATCTGGCCCTATACACCAGCCATCACCATTATCTTTAACTGATTTTACTATGTTCAATTGACACTTTTTTTTCTACCTTTTTGTGGTACCCACTTCACTTCATTAAATAACCTTTTCTCTGGCGCTCTTTGCCCTTAGTCGGCCTTGCGCCATAAAAACCCAACCATCATCAATTTTCTTGGAGTACTTAAAGGACATTGTCCGGTTAACTTGTTTTCGCTGCTTTGGATGCCTACCAGCCAGCTAATTATGACAATCACAGAATGGCTCAGATGGTCTACCAGAAGGTAAATAATTGTTGAAAGCCTCGTTTACACGTGTCAGTTTCGGTTTCGATTAAACAGCCAGATGGCCGCCATGAAAGAATAGCGCACTTGACCTCAGTCCTGCAGTCGCACCATGGCAGGTGTGGGCGCTCGTGCTCTGCGCGCGCGCCCAGGGAGCCAGAACCAACAGCATAGACATTTCGCCTCCTGACACAAACTTTGCTGAAAACATGGATCGCATCAATACTACATAACAAATATTAGAGCGCGTCTGTCATTACCCCAAAATCCGCAACGTATACTCTAACCCTAACTTTACTCATCTGTGCAAAACTCTTCGCAGAATCAAAAAACAATGGGGTATGCAAAGAACGAACACTCAACTCAGACTAGCACACTTCCAAACACAAATACCATAGCATGCCTAAACTCGCCCTCGATCCATTTGGAAGTACCTCAATTACGACCTCAAAGGTCAGCTATCACCAAAAAGGCATGGCACATACTTGGACCTTTATATACCCAATAACACCAAACAACCAAAACGCCGACAACCGAATTAATATATTTGCTCGCATCACCCGCGGAAGCCGCTGACATTTTAAATGGTATCGCCGCAGCGTCAAACAGCAGCTGAGTAAGTGCCTGATCATGGCAGAAGGCGACCAAACGAGAGAGAGTACGTCACGTGTACAAAACGATGAATCCATGGAATGTGCGGTCTGCTAGCAGTTCACTAACGCCCGACACAACCCCTTCATTTTACAATCAGCCGGCTGCATGCATTTCTAGGTGACGAGAGCATTTTGGTGTGCGTCTTGTTCAAGGCAAGGCTGGTGATGACCAGCGAGAAGTGGTTGTGTCGTGGTTTCGGGAACAACCAACCCGATAACGGTTGGCCTGGTGGGTTACTTCATCGTATGCGAAGTACTGTCATTCTTTTGGACGCTTTCTACCGGTTATTAGGCGCTGAAGCAGTCGCCAGTCGTCGTTCCAGCGACATTGTTAAAACATTAGGCGGATGTGCATCCCCCCAATCACTACCCTCAAATCCCTCTACAACTTGTTATATCGGAAAACCAAATGCAACCCTCAATTCCAGGATACCTACAGGAAGCGGTTTTGGACATATCAACTATACCCCGGTACGCAGCTCCGGGCTAAGGCAAAGTCAAAATTACAATACACACACTTCTAAATAGGAACGCGATTCTATATGTATATCGAACACTCCCTTTACCAATTCCGAGCCACTATCAAAACCCGCCCTGTCCGCATCTCGCCTTCCAAATCGCCTAATCATGGGTCTCCCCAATGCGGCATTCTTCTCAGCAATACTCCCTGTTACTCTTAACGTTACTCTCATGTCACTTGCTCTTCAGCTCCTCAACGCCCTCGCAAATCGGTGCACTATTTACACAGATGACATAATCCAATCGGGGCGAAGTGGCAGTGATAACGACATGAAGGTAACCAAGACCAAGTGATAACCAAGCGCTATCAATACGTTTCAGTAAATGACCACAATTCCCCCTTAACAGAAGTCAAATCAGGAGTGCCTCAGGGCTCTGTACTAGGACCAATTTTATTTTTGGTTTACATTAATGACGTAAGCAATAACTTAAGTTCTAATGTTCGGTTATTCGCCGACGATTGCGTAATTTACAGAAACATTAACAGCCATGAAGATTCTAATGCTTTACAGACCGACCTGGGTAATATTGTTAACTGGTGCGAGGATTGGCAAATGCAAATAAATGCCTCCAAAACAAAAGCTATGACATTTACCAGGTCTACTAACATACACCTAAATTCGTATTCTATTAATAACACAGTGATAGAAAACGTTTCTACGCTAAAATATCTGGGTGTCTATTTGTCGTCCAACCTTACGTGGAATGAACATATTGATGATATAATTTCCAAGGCAAGTAAAACACTCGGTTTCATCAAACGAAATTTGTATTTAGCTAGACAATCAACTAAACTTTTAGCTTATACTACATTAGTTCGATCCAAACTTGAGTACGCGCCCATTATTTGGAACCCAAACCAGGCATACTTAACAGACAGACTGGAGGCCTTGCAAAATAAAGCGGCACGTTTCATTACTAAGAACTATTCCCGTACATCTAGCATAACTGCCATTAAAGAATGTCTACTGCTGCCCTCCCTCGAAAAACGAAGAATACTAGCATTACTATCTCACTTCCACCGGCTTTATCATAGTGCGTCGTCATTTGCTGCATCGCATATCAAACCTGCCCATCGCATTTTTACACGTCTAGATCACCCTTTCAAAGTCCTCCCCTTGTTTGCCCGTACTAACCTTCTTCGTACATCCCCGTTGTTCTTGGCCATCTTTCATTGGAATCGATTACGAGAAGATATTGCCACAATTCATAATCACGATTTGTTTGTAAGCCGTTTGAAGCGCTTTTTATGTATAGATAGCTAAAAGTATCAGAGCCATGAACCATGTATTATGTGCGCTTGCTTTGTATTTATTTTCCATTTACTGTTTTGTTTTTTTGCTTTTCTACCTTTTACTGTTACATCCCCCCTCTTGATTGTTTGCTCTTGAATTGAAATGTATCCCACACTTTGTTCACCCCCCCCCCCCTATGTAATGCCCTTCGGGGCCTTTAGGGTATCTGAATAAAAAAAAAAAAAGGTGCCGGACAAAGTGGGCTTCACCATGTCCTCCCATACATCATCAGCACTTGGTCTAAAATACGAGCCCACCAAAGCTCCCGTACTCAATATGACACCTCCCAAAACCCCCTTTCTTGCCAACCCACAACATGACTATTCGTGAAAAGCAACCTGATCGCCCAAACTCACGAGCGCAGCATCTTGTGCCTTACTACCCTACACAACCGATTGAGGCTGCCGACACTCAACTACATCAAGAAATACAGACTAGAGATTGTTTACCTCGACACGTGTTAACAGAGCTGGACCAACTTCGTGTGGTACACGGCTTTAAGACTGCCGAATGCTCTACCGACTCCCCTCTGTGCGTATCCAACACAAACGCACGCCCGGCGTGCCATTCTCTGCGAAGCATATCTCACGGTCCACGGTCCTGCTCCGTCCTCCCGGGGCTCCTTCCCATCGCCTAATAATACTAGACATCGATGGCACCATCCCTGACTATTTAAGGCCCACTGGACAGCCCCGATTGCCGGACTCTCTACCCCACCTGCGGGCTAATACATGCTTGAAATCACAGGGAAATCACATCTCACAACATCCATTAGCCAAACCTAATCCTCGGCACAACGCAGCCCTCTTAACATGCATCCCATTTTTCATTCCAAGCACGGAGCAGCTCGTGCAATCATTATTTAAAACTCCACCCCCCACCCCCGCCAAACACACCGACCCGTGTATCGCCGCTATCTGGCACCTCCGGCCAGCGTCTGGCAGCTTGTGATCATACGGTAAACACCAAACGTTCCGCCACCAGCACCTCGCTATTTCTCCGGCAGCCCGTGTTCAGAATACAATGGCAGGTACCCGGCTGCCAGACATTCCCTTTATTTTCGATTCCCGGTGTTGCGACAAAACGGTGACATACCGTAACAGGCCATTTTTTTCCTTCGTGAAGCGGTGTCCCATAGACATGCGACAAGCTACCGATCGCACAGTATTCATTGTTGTGGCAGTTTGTGTTCGAAAAGAGACTGCCCGAAGTGAGGTCACAAAGCATTCGCTTATCTTACGGTGGAATACGCTCAGACAGAAAATGGCAAGCGTCTGGCCACACAATATTTCTGTTCTTCGGGCCACCGGTGGTATGGAGACCGGCCGAGGTACGATGCAAGAGCATGCATTGCTCAGTCAGTGAGGGATCTTCTGCAGAATAACGGCAGGTGACCGGCCGTAGAGTATTTGCTTTGATTTGGCAGCCGGGCTCAGAAAAAGATCATCCGACGTAGCGTACCAAGTCATCAGCCTTTCTTGCCATTGGCGGTATTCGTCACAAGAACGGCAAGCTTCTGGGAGACGAGAGCCCATGCACTTCGTGCAACTGCTGTTTTGAAGGAGACGGGCAGATGTACGTTCCGTTTTTCCATCGACGAGGAAAATGCCGCTGGTGGCCAGACCTGTGCACAGCATCTCAGGTCGGCTCGGTGCTTCTACGTTTTTAATGAACAAACGTCTTTATTCAAGCCGTAATGAGTAGTACCAGGTGAACTAGCAAAGTGCAAGGACTCTTAAGGGGCTAATTTTCGACAAAGAGTGACCAAGGAGCATTCAAGGCTATTCGCTACGGCTTTGAGCTTGCTTCGCATGCCTCCCGGGCATAAAAAGTCGGCTGATTCAGTTAATATCTTTACGTCATCTGGATATATTGTGAAGTGTACAGGAGAGTCACGCTCGAGATTTCAAGCTACCTTCGCCATGGCGAGCTTAAAAAAATCGGAGAAAGTATGGAATCCTGAGGTACTCTGTGGTCAAGGTGCGAGGAGTCAAGCCTGGGTGAGATCAGTAAATTCGTATTGGACGAGCGTTCAGCAAGTTACGGATCCAGATTTGAACCCCGGCGCTGGGGTAGGCGGGCGCCAGTTCTTCTAGTATAGCGGATTGGCTGACACAATCAAACGCCTTGCGTGGGTCCACTGCTTGGGTCAGGTAGGGAGGAAAGTGGTTATGGTGGGAGGGATTGTTCACTCGGCGTAATACCCAGAGGCTATCGTGAATGCTCAGGTTCGCCGGAAGCCAGTCTGCGCCGGGAGAAAGTATGGCTGCACATATTCCAGGTAATGGGTCATACAGTTACCGTTGAGCCATTCTATAGGTTTGCAGAACACAGGAGTTTGCAAGATAGGGCGGAGGTTTATGAGGTACGTTGGACCGGAACCAGGCTTCTTGGGCTTGGGAATAGGGACGATGAGAGTTAACGTATTGGTTCAGGAACTTCACCCCTTTCTCAACAGCGGTTAACATGGCCACATAAGACAAAAAGGGAAGTCTTCGGCATGTTTTGGAGGTGTTTCCAAGCTACACCGTCATGTCCAGGGGAAGATTTAGGTTTACCTTGATGAATGGCCTTGTGAAGTTTATTGAAGTTGAAGGGAAGATCGAGGTCGTCCGGCGGTGAGGAAGTAGGTATGTAAGGAAGTGAGGGAGGAGGATAGATTTTGGCGTGGGGGAAGAAAGCCCTAATAATATCAAGTTCAACGTTCGCAGCGCCTTTCGTGAGAGTGAGAGTAGAAAAGAGTGAAAGTCGCTGTTTTTCTTAGGGCCAATACTTTGGTGGATCTTCCTTACAGCCCGAAGACCTTTTCTATGACCGAGCGTTGCACTCGTTATAAGAAAGGTGACGTTGATATGACGTGAGGAGTTTATACTGCCGGCGGATGCGGACAAGGATTGAATGGCGTTTGCCGGTAGTGCGGTGCAAACGTATCAGGTGTACTTTGTCCCAGAAGTTTGTAAAATTGGCATCGAGAGCCGGTGTGTCTGAAGAGCACTTTGTTTCTTCGCTGGCTGCTTAGGTAACAGTTCGAATGAGATTCACAACATCATCGAAAGAGACGGGAGGGTCTCTTTGATCAATATGTTCGCCGAAAATGTCCCCGTCAAGTCGTGGTAGGGCTTGATAAACGAACATATTTAATCACGCAGTAATGAGTAGTACAAGGTGAACTAGCAAGGTTCCAGGAAACACAAGACATTACCAGTTGACTCCATGTGCCAACTGAATAATGTGCCACGTCGACGGGTGAGCTAAACCTAGCCAGGCTACCATGCCAAGCCCGCCAGCGACGACGTCGATGCACCAGCTCAAGATTTCAAGATTTCAAGATTTATTTTTCAACATGAAATTTACCATACATTTGTGTGCAGTTGCTGAGCTAAGAACTGCAATAGCAGCGTGACGAGGCCCTGCAAACCGTTACATGGCAGTAACGACCATAAAGACAACATAAGAGAACATAAAGACAACATAAGAGAACATGATATACATAATCCAGTATACGGAATTTGCAAACAACACGACCGTAGATCTGATTAAACCATCTTTCACTTCAAAGGATGTTCACCCCCTCGAGCAACGGTGATCATTGTAGAAAGAGGGCACATCAACTTGGCAGAGATGTCTGACCATAGATGGGCCGTATTTCGGAGAAAACTGGGGATGCGAGCAAGCTGCCACCACGCGGGAGCTCAACCAAATACGCTTGAAAGACTCCCCAACAAACAGCGACCACGGAGTGCAAAAGTACGTCTGCGGCCATTCGTTTAACCATATTATTTCGGAAAACAATGTTGCAATATTTTTTTCCTACTACGCTTAGAAGAGGCTGAGCTCTTGCGTTTGTAAACGCAACTTAGTTTCCTGCGCTATGTAATTCGTCTGCTTTTATTACTGCTTACACTGTAAACGCAAACTAGCTGGAAATTGAGTTTTAATCAAGTAATGTGCCCTGAAAAGTACTTATAGCAAAAAATGTACGCCCTAGGCGTGGTCTAAAAATGTGGACGAACCTCCATGGTAGTACCGTTGCCCATCCGTGTAGCAACAGGAGGATTCAGAACCACTTAACACCATTTGTGAGATGGCGTTCGGTTCCTTGTATAGTACCACGTCCAAAATAAACTCCCCATCTGGGATAATCATCTCAAGCGGGCGGTCGCCATGTTAGTCTTCTGTTGTTTCCGTGTATCAGCACTTCAACCGTGGCCTAATGCTAATTAGAACGAGTAAGCAGGACGCGACGGTTGCATGCAGCTACAAGCCCCATACCGTACGTATACCCGTATAGATGCTTCAGCCAGCGCGATCACAGGCAGACAGCGCGGCCGTGTTGTTTCAATCTGTTTATTTTGGCGATAGGTGTTGTCAAACTCTGCTGATAACAAAGAGACAGTTCTTGCCGTTGCAAACAATTGCAATGCTCATCTGCTTCGCTTGCTTGCGCATATATAGACGATTGAAATTCTCGTGCCAGCGCGCCAACGCACCCGACTGCAGCGACTCAACTTGCCCTGGCGGCACGACTTGCTGCCCGGATGTAAACAACCTCCGTGCTGTCAACGCAGCGCGGCCGGTGACCCGGTGCGGCCGGAGCTTCAAGCCTCGCCTTGGGCCATCGTTTTTTCTTTTTTGAGAAGGACTAGTAGTGCCATTTGGTGGAAAGATTTTTATGTGCCCCTGTCACACGAGGAACGGCCGCTAACAGCATTTGGATACGGCGACATCTGTGGACAGCTCGCTGGTAAGTGGTCTGTTATCAGTCGATCCGTTTGTCAAACGTTTGGATAGGGGGTTAACTGCGAAGTACCCGTGCCGCACACAGCACGTACACGCACGGGCAAAGAAAAAAGCGCACACTCGTTTTATTGTACTTGTTTGTGGCTTTTGGGGTATGCATTCGCATTCTTTTGTAGGCCTGTTTGTAACAGGGCATTCGAGATGAAATCGTTTGTCGCGCGCGGAGTCGTTTCAAAGCAACGTGACGGAAACTCGGGTAGCCGAATCGCCTCCGACAGCGGTGCATCGTCGGGCCCGGTCGGTGAATATTGTGGGACTCTGTCTCTCATATGCATCCAACTGCTCGTGTTCTTTTTACTTAACTGCTCTACTTTGTAATATCTATTTGTTAACAGTCCTGATGGCTTGCCTGTCCAAATATGTCTTTGTGTTGTTTTCGTTCAAAGCTCTGACTCATTCTTAGCGCTCTGGTCGGCGAAAGCCGCAGATCAGACGGCCACTCCCTTCGAAAACTGTGCCCTGTAGATTCGGTGGGGTTGTTTGCTCGCTTGAGTCGACTCTTCACATCTAACAGCGTACCCTATTAAGGAAACGGTGACATGCGTAAAAGATGCTATGAGCCTATCGAACGATTAAATGCATATAGTGTGGACCACGACGGCGACGTGGTTCGAAACCGAAATGTTTTTATTCCCTTTCGGATTATAATGAGGGGTCTTTATACAATCGGGGCCCGTCAGTCGCCAGCTAAGGCCACGTAATTAAAAACACAAATTCATGCCCTTATGGAAGAGAACCGAGTTTGCCGTAGCATGACACAAGTCTGCCTGGCATAAAAAAGGATATCATTTTTTAGAAGAACAATGCACACATTCTTCTTTTGTTGGTAATAACTTTGTCATAATCAATAGTAACACCATACACAAAAAATACTCGATTCATCTGACACTCGATTTTGACACGGAGCTTGCAGCTCCAAAAAGTGCACTGTGGTTTTGCGTGACGGAAACTTCTACAATCACGGTAAATTAACTAAGGCAGGTGTGTGTGGCATGCAGCGTTGGTAAGTTTGCGAGAATAGCGTTTCCATTTCAGCTGTTTTATTTTGGTTTCCATACAATCACAAGTAATTTGGCGCCATGAACGAGGTTTACGTTAGCTAACAAGGCTGTAGTAACGCTTGCGGCTACAAATGACCTTATGCACCAATCTTGCTTGTCAGCTCAGTGACAAAGAATATTAAGTTGTCAGAATACGGATGACTGAGTCGCCTAGTTTATCACTACTGTAAAAAAAGGAAGTGTTTTCTGACCCAGTGAAGGACTTTCCTGTATGACTAGCTGTGTTATGACAGATGACCATACTTGATGAGTCAAGCCGTAACAAATTAGCTTTGGATGTAGCACCAGGAGGGAAATAGGTGGAGGTATCTGCAAGTATAACTGAAACAGTGGGTGCCTGTCCGGCATGAATTTATTATTTTCTGACACGATTTTCTTCTGCAGATCCTGATACATGATCGAGTTCAATGACTTCATAGATCTTAAGGCAGGATAGGCTGTGCTGTACAAGGCAAGGCTGCGTTCGGAAACCAAGTTGGCCCCTCCAGCAGAAGTGAGTATTGCCACGGCTTGCAACAGCTGTCCAGCTCGAAAAAGCTGCACTTTTTCTATGAAAGTGAGCCACCATGGTAGGGGAGAGGCAGTGTAAGGGTTTGCATCTTTAACAGTGTGCCCATTCACTTGAATAGATGCAAGCTGGCATCTTAAAGCAAGAGACAGCCGTTACAAAATCATGCAATACCAAAGTGTTTTTCAGTCAAAAACAAAAACTAATCTATCAACCTACAGAGACTTGCATTTTATCTTCACTGTCATTTAAAGTTGTGCTCGAGTATATTGTGCGTAAGTAATATCTTTTTTTTATTGCTGCCAAAGCCGCAACGGTTAATGTACTGGCACATGGTTTTATGAAGCCTTTGCATTCCTAATTTAGGTACTGGAATTCGCAGGGAACCTGGCCTTACAATTTTATTACTGTACCGAATTATTAAGTTCATTTACCATAGTGTCTGTTTTAAATTTTACGTGTGGGGCATTTTTTTTTCTTTTTTGCTTTTTCAGGCAGATGTTCCTCTGACTCCCTGCCTGCATTCCGTGAACGGGGAAATTAGTCTCCACATCGATGGCCAGCGTGTATTGACTGCATCATCTTTACTGGGAGGACTGTCTAGTCTGTTTGCATCGTTCTGGGTTTTCAACATTCAATATCCCAAGAAGGCACACAGAGCTCTAACGTTTGTAGAACATGCCTTTTTGGACCTTGCCATCACCAAACTACGTGTGAAGGATTTAGAACTAATTAACTTTTATCGCAATAATATCCCTCACTAATATTTGTTTTCAATCCTGTAATCATTGGATAGTAGTCAAAAAGAATTCCGTGTTATATTTCTGACTTTTTCTTTTTCTTTTTTTACTGAAAAGGGATATTTGATGGGCCGTTCTGTATGCTGATAATACAGCTATCGTTCAGTGAAGCAATAATATTAACAAACTAATTTAACTTGAAACAATTATCTAAATAATATTGGCAACTGGTGCGAAATGAATCAACTAAACATTATCCGAAAAACACGAATTTCATGGCTTTTTGTTCTCACTCTAAAGAAGCTGTCGCGATACCACCCATTCTGTTCTATATCATTGCAATTAACCCGTCAGACTCGGTCACTTTTCTTGGCGCATTTGTGTCTTTATCAAAACGCACTGGTATTTTCCGCAGCATATTTTTCGTTCTTTATATTACTCATTTATCCATAGCCATCTCACTGCAGTCTGTCTCCTGCATCATTTATCTCTTGTGCCTTTACCACCTACAAAATGCTTGTTACCTTTCAATATGAAATCGTTGCACAGCTCTCGCTCATTTCACCACAAATTGAAAAATTGTTTTGTTGTAAACCAATGCAACCATTTTTTCTTCACTTTGTGTACTTCGTACTAATGCGTACTGATAAGTTCTGATAAATACTGACGCGTTCTCGATCCTCTAGTATTATATAATGATTTCACTTACCATGCGGTTGTGTTTGTGCCTATCTGTTTTTCAAGTATTTCCAGTTCTTGTATTATTATTGTTTCTACAATTTGTTCAACTAGCACACAGCTCTCGCTCATTTCACCACCTACTGAATTTTTTTGTTGTTGTAGACCACTGAAACCATTTTTTTCACTGTGTACTGAGCGCTGATGCGTACTGATAAGTTCTGATAAGTACTGACGCGTTCTCGATCTGATAGTATTCTATAATGATTTCACTTACCATGCGGTTGTGTTTGTGCCTATCTTTGTTTTTCGCGTAATTCCAGTTCTTGTAGTAATATTGTTTCTACGGTTTGTTCAACTAGCATCGTATTGCCGTCTTCAATTCCTAACTGGCGTGCTATTTAGCAATGTACCATTTGTGATTTCCAATATGAAGCCGCCATAAGTATTTATTTCGGAACCTCCTTGTGTACACCATGTACCATGTAAACTTGTCTGCGAAAGTTCGTTTGAAATAAACGTGAAATCGAGAAAAACCGTGTGAAATCAGTACTCCCGCAGGGAACTAGAAATTCTCCCTTGTGGCCTTGAAAACCTCCTTTCGGAAGGCCTACAAAACTCCCCAAGCTTTCGTCAAACTCCATTCAAAAGAAGTAAATGCTTCCCTTGAACCTCCTAAAAACGCCCCTAAACTAACATAAGTACTTGCAAAGGGAGCCATAATAGGCTCCTATTTAACCACCTAAAAATTCCATAAACATCACTTAAAAACGCCCTCAAGGATGTAAAGAATACTCATTTTTGTCCTCCTTAAATTCTCCCGAACATTTCTTAACACCCCTGGCCCCAGGACTACAGCCCCAAGGAAGAACGCGCCGCCCATCGCAAGGCCCGGAGGCAACAGCTGAAGGACCTTCGCAGATCTCGCCGTAATCTTCCTCCTCCCACTTCTGACCTCACACGCCGCGAAGGCACTTACATCCGCCAGGCTCAGACTCTCTCCCTCCCTTGTGACCTCGTTCTTCACTATATCATGACCCGAGATGGCACGCCCCACTGTCAGGTGTGTGGTGCCTATCCCGACGTTAAACACACCTACTGGACTTGTCCTCGCGCCAGGAGATCACCTCACTTTCTTCATCCACACCTTTTACCATCCCACATTCCATACTCATGGGAAAACTGGGCCGCTCCTCCGCCTGATCTTCGCCCCATCCTTTGGCCTCGCCTCGCCCGGCACATTGCCCACGTGCGGGGCCCTGACACCTGCGGAATTCCCACCTGAACGTCTTCCAGGCCCACCAGAACCACATTTTCGGCAGCCCGGACATGGGCCGCTTTAAATAAAGTTTGATCTCTCTCTCTCCCTAAATACCTCCTTTCTATAACCTAAAAACGCCCTGTTTTGAGGAAGTAAACAAAACCTCCCTGTTCCATGTAGTAAAAAAACTCCTACAAGGAGGACCACCAGAGGACAGGCGAAAAAGAACCTCTAGGGAGTATATGGGAGGAAAAAAAGCTTAGAGTGTGTCAATACGCAAGTGTTGTTTCCGATTGGAGATGACACCTAAGGTTTTTCAATGACAGAGACATAATACTGATTCATTCGCGGTGTTTGAAGTTAAGCTCTTTCACACTTCTTGACAAGACCAGATAATAGGTGCCCTGTTGCAGGCAACCTTTTAACGAATGGTAATAGCTGAGTAAAATGTTTTTTTTTGCGTGTCACTTCTCGTATCAAAAAAGGAAACACACACAGCCATTGCAGCTGCTAAAAAGGAGAAAACGTGACCACTGGGTTGGTTAGAGCACAATGCGCGGCTGGCGATGCTTTCGAGGGAAGTGAGAGAAACGCCATCTACAGTTGGAGGAAGTTGTGTATACATAGTGCTGAGCCTCACATTCGTTTGGGGACAGCTCATAGTCTTCCGCATTCAAACTCGACCACAGAAGTATAATTTTGATTTGTTGCAGAAGGCGAGGTTTCCTGCAGGCATACTATCGTTGCTGTGTTTTTGCTATGAAACAAATGAATAAACACTACTCTTACGCTTTTCATTGAGTTAACACAAAGTTCAATGGACGTCCACCCACCAAAAGCATGAAGTCATTCGCAACACGTTTACAATTTTTTCACAAAGTACAACACTAAGGGAAACTTATTTTTGAGCTATTACTGGTGTGCACATAACTCATGAAAAGAGCATTCAACTACTTTGAAAATGACCTCACTTGCCAGAGGACGCTGACGCTCGCCAAAAGGAAAGCAACGGGTACAAATAAATGACGTTTGGGGCAACACTTTGTCTAATAAAGTATCCTGTAGTGCACACTAGGGTATCGACAAAAGAGTGATGATTTGTCCACCAGTTATCACCCACTGCCTACTGTGGGCTGTAGGAACGATCTGCGCGGTTGATACGGGACACTGACATTGAGACGAGGCGTAAATACAACCGCGATGAATGTACCGATTCCGCCTTGCCTCTTTCGTTGCCTACAACCTGATTCGTCAGCTACAACGGTGACTAAAGTGGGACCACTTTTACAGTTTACACTCCTTAGGAGCAGTTTACACTCCCCATTCGTCACGGATTTTGTTGACTTTGCCTTGAACATTTTCTTTTTGAGGTGCCGCGGCTTCCCTCGTGATAATCATGCAGGTCGGCATCTTGATCAGGGCGGTGACGCTTACGCCAATCGAATGTCACGAACAGAGGTTTCGATGAGCATAGCATCGCTCACAATATAACTGACGCCCACAACCACCCGAAACATAGAAATTCGCTCTCCGGCTTACGCGCAAACATTAGAGAAACGTGCCCAAGAACCAGAAAAACGTGCTTGATAGGAAAGAACAGGCGACCGAGCCGCCTTTTGTTTCATGTGTGAACAAGAGCCCATCGTTTGCTTATACATATTTGTCTTCCTTTGGGGAGCTTGTTCCCCCAAGGTGATTTCCTCGCCAGATGGGTTTTCATAGAATTTCGTACTGTGAACGCACCTGGTCCATCTCTTCTGCAATCAGCCATCAAACATCTCACTAGAAAAGTTCATCTCTGTACCAGACGGGAATGCTTTAGCAGTAAATGCAAAGAACTAATTCAGAACCATTCCTTCATAATCAAACTGCACAAAAATAATCCGGACAATACAAGGCCCATAATATTTTGGGCAAAGAATGAGCCAGTACAAAAAAAAATCATTTTCTTGGTAACACAAGAAGCGAACTTAGCGCTATGCATGGACATTAAATTTCAGGGAAAAATGGATGTTTGAAGGGGGGCCACTTGGTTCAGTCTTAACATTGAAAATTGCACGAAGACACGAGGAATAAAAGGAATAAAAGAATAAAAGGAATAAAAGAAAAAATCAGTGGGCTCGGCAGCAGCACGACGGGCAAGATGCTCAACAATCCTTTTCTTTGTATGCTGCAGGTTCTTGCTTCACTTTTTGTGTCGCAATCTTCGGAGCACGGCTGTGCTTTGGATCCTTTACCGCTTCCTTCGTCCAGCGTTGTCGACTGCAGAGCATCAACGGAGGCTTATCAAGTGGCCTGCGACCGGTGTGAAGCGGAGGAATTCATCGTGCCGGTTGCGGTATCTTCTGCGCCGGCGCCTGCCTCAGGAACGGACTACCACGTGGTCCTACCAGCCCGTATAAATTGCCTCACGACAGCCATCCCCTCCAGTGGGCTCGGCAGCAGCACGACGGGCAAGATGCTCAACAATCCTTTTCTTTGTATGCTGCAGGTTAGTCCCTATTCTTATGGCAAATGTTACCGTAGCGATGACCGCTTTTTGTTTCTGCTGCCGTGCCCACTGTGTGTTCTCAATTTACAATTCGATGTGTGCACTTTTGCTAAGAACTTGTTGATTTGCGGAGACGTTGAATCAAACCCTGGCCCCGACGAGAAGGAAATGTTGGCTAAACTTCTTTCTGGTCAAACTGCTATGACAGCATCTATCAATGAAATTCTGAGTAAGCAAACGAAACTTGAGACAGATATCACGTCAGTTACAGAGCGCTTAAATGGCCTTGAAGTTCAGCTGTCTTCAATAAGTGCTTTGAAAACAGAAATGTGTGCGCTAAAGGATACTGTAGTTAGACTAGAAAAAAACGTGTCGTATCTTTTGGGAAAGGTTGACGATTTAGAAAATAGGAGTAGAAAAAATAACTTGATTCTGTACGGTATCGATGAAGACCCGTCTGAAACACCCGAAGAACTTGTCGAGAAGATAAAAACGAATGTTTTCGAAGAGAAGCTTAAAGTCTCGGTGAGCAGTATCGAAAGGTGCCACAGACTTGGCAAAAAGAACGAGAATGCTCCCCCGGTTATAATTAAGCTCCTAGATTATCGTGACAAGGTAGAGATTTTGAAGTCGCGTCCAAAATTAAAAGGAACCCCGTTTTCGGTCTCGGAAGATTTTTCTAAGAAAGTGCGGGAAATTCGGAAAAAGCTCTGGCAGAGTTCTGCAGAAGAAAGAGAAGCTGGTAGTAAGGTCAAAATGATTTTTGATAAGCTAAGCATTGACAAGAAAATATACAGATGGGACGAAAAAAAAGGCAAGCGTTACAAGGTTTCCGGAAATTCCGAATGACTTCATAACAAAACGAAATCGCCTTTCATTATCTTAAACGTAAATTGCCGCAGCATTGTCAACAAATCAGTCCAGCTTGAGAGTCTCATACTGTCGCACGATGCTGATGTAGCCGTACTTACTGAAACGTGGTTAAGCAGTGAAATTTAATAGCGAATTTGTCCCAAAAGGCTATAACGTGTTCCGCAAGGACTGCGACCGAAGAGGAGGAGGAGTTGCGATACTTTTGAAGAACTCATTACATCCGCAACAATTGCCTGATATATTAGAAGTTGAAGACATATTTTGCAAAGTCTATATAGGTAAAGTTCGTTATGTTATAGGTGCGGTTTATCGTCCCCCGAACTCTTCTGACAGTGTTCTGGATAAGCTTAGAACCTACTTGCGGCAAAATATAAAGCCACATGACAAACTCATCTTGTCAGGAGATTTTAACTTGCCTAATATTGACTGGGATAATTTTTCTTCTCATTCTACTAGCAATGCTAATCACGAAATGCTAGATATTGTTTTTTCGTTCGATTTACTGCAGGTTGTTAAAGAATACACTAGAGAACTAAATGGTTCAAAATCTATCTTGGACTTATTCTTTTTGAGTGGCTCAATCCAAAACACGGCAATATGTGAAGTTACCAGGGGTATTTCGGATCACAGGGCAGTTTTGCTAACTTTTTTAGATATGTGTGTTGATCGCTGCAGTACAAAAACTTCCGTTCCGAATTTTTCCCGAGCTGACGATGAATCCATTCTGGATATCCTTGACTTTCATTACGATGATTTTAAACACTCGGGTAGCAGTGTGAATGACCTGTGGCTTACTTTTAAAGATATTGTCTTTGAATGCGTGGAGCGTTTCATACCGAAAATCGTTAAAAAAACTGAATGCCGGAACCCCTGGATTACAAGAGAAACGCTACATTTACAGCGAAAACTTAAGCGAATAAAAAGCAAAAGAGCGAAATCTCATGATAAAGCTGCTTATACACCGCTGATAGCTAACCTGTCGGGCGAACTGAAACTGCAAATTGCGCGCGACAAGGAAAGATACCACGAAACATCGCTTCCAACTTTTATCAAAACATCACCCGAGAAATTTTGGAGGCTGATCACGCCAACATCTCGCTCGATTGACGCATTCACGATAAGCGGCCAAAGAACATGCAATGAAGAAACAGTTTGTTCCGCCTTCAACAACCACTTCAAGTCTGTTTTTACTTGTGATAACGGCATCCTTCCAGATTTTTCAATATCGCTCCCACCTATTCCGGACTTAGTCATTTCCGAGAATGGCATTTTAAACTTACTGCTGAATCTGGATGTTAAAAAATCAACCGGGCCAGATGGCATTCCAAATGCCTTCTTGAAGCGCTACGCAGAATGGTGGTCTCGCTATTTGTTTATTTTGTATACCCGTTCGTTGAATGAGGGCCAACTGCCAGATGACTGGAGGATCGCCAAAATTAAGCCTTTACACAAAGCGGGAGACAAGTCATCTATTCCGAATTACCGACCGATTTCCCTTATATCAACATCATGTAAAATTTTAGAACACATTATTCATAAACATATAATTAGCTTCCTTAATTCTCATAAAGTATTAACAAATGTTCAACATAGGTTCAGGCGGGGCTTTTCAACGAATACTCAATTAGTGGAAATTACGCATGACTTTGCTCAAGCAATTAACGAAGGGAAGCAGACGGATGCCATATTTATGGATTTTCAAAAAGCCTTCGATTAAGTTTCGCATGCTAAATTACTTCACAAATTAACTTGTATTCTACAAAATAAAAAGATCCTTGACTGGATAACAGCATACCTAACAAATAGGCGTCAATTCGTTACGGTAAACAATACATCTTCTAAACACGCTCCTGTAAACTCAGGCGTTCCTCAGGGATCCGTCCTTAGGCCTCTTTTTTTTCTGTTATATATAAATGATATCGTCACTGACCTTTCTGTTCACATTAGGTTGTATGCCGATGACTGTGTCTTATATGAAAAGATCACCTCAGTTGACGATCAAATTAAACTAAATCGGAACTTTCTAAAAGTAATTTCGTGGTGTGACAAATGGCAGATGCCTGTTAATTTTGCTAAAACAGTCTTTATGAGAATTACCCTTAAAAAAGACCCTCTTTTGTTCCAGTACTCCACCAACAATACAATTCTGTCAGAAGTAACTCAATACAAGTACCTTGGTCTCTGGATTACAAAAAATCTATCCTGGTCAAAACACATAGATTTTGTAGTAGCTAAATCTCTCCGTAAACTTTTTTTCCTAAGGCGTTCTTTAAGATCAACCACACCAACTATTCGTCTCCTCGCTTACAATGCCATTATCCGTCCTATACTGGAGTATGCTGTGGTCATATGGGACCCGTTCACTCAGACTGATATCCAAAAACTTGAAAGGGTGCAAAAAAAGGTTGTTAGGTTCATTTATAACTCGTACGGTCCTACTTCGATTACAAACCTTCTCTTGAAAAGCAAATTGCCAAACATTCCGGGCCAAAATCGAATATTGCGCTTAAAATTTCTCTTCCAGTTGATAAAAGGTCACTATGCAGTTGACACATCACATATCGTTCACTTTTCATCGGGTTACGCGACAAGACAGAGACATAATCTTACTATCTCTCCATTGATGCAACGAACCAATTGTTTCAAATATTCTTTTTTTCCTAGGACAATCGTGGATTGGAATAATCTACATAACGATGTTGTTACCCTAAGTACATTGTCTGCTTTTGAAGATTCACTGCAGAAATGATTGTTATCTATGTTTGTACCTTGCTTTTTGTTGATTCTCTTGTCTCGAAGAATCACTGCAGCTATCAGTTACATAAGTTTGTACTTTATTTGTTTTTGATTGTTTGTTTGCCTGTTACCACTGATGTTCATGTTTTGTACCACCCCTGCTATGATCTTGTAAAAGATCGCAGTATCAATAAATAAATAAAAAAAGGAAGCACAGACAAGCTCTGACAATCGGACAAGCGCTCCCAGACAAGCGCACTGCCAGCGCCTGTTTGCGCTTTCTTCACTCTTAGTCGTCTTGTTGTTCCGGTTTTGCATGTCCCGGTAATGGTAACTGTTCCTTTCACGTAACCTGGGATTCGCCTGCAGGGATTTTTTGTGACACACTTCCTGAAGTGTGTGACATAGGGATTTTTTGTGACACACTTCCCTTCGGCTATATCTCGTTGCAGACGGCTTTTGGCTGCTCATTTACCAAGGTAAATCTGAATATTTACCATTATTTGTCATATCAACTTATTTACGGGCTGTTTGGTAAAGCAACTACAAGCGAAAGGAGTTAAGCTTTCATTTTGCTTGCCGCGAATGCTTGGTATTTGTGCTGTCCTCTTTTGTGGGATGTGAGGTGCAATACCTGATGTGCTGGTATTTTTTTCTCTCAGGTTTATATACAATTGTGTATTCGTATCAAGTTTGGTTCTAGGTATGTAATTGAAACTTTTAGCAAGTGTTTTTTTGTGATTTTGAAATTATTTTGGACATTCGTCCCAAAGTCACTCCCTTTTCATAGGTTCACAGGTCTCGTCAAAGTGTGTTATGACGCATTTTAGCCTGGACATCCAGCCAGAATTTCTACATTGTTCCTGTGAATAAAAAGTTGCAATATTTAATTAAACCACTCTGTTGGGATTGTAACATCTCCAAGACGCCCCTCGAAAGTGTGGCTTGTGCCTGTTGAAGCCAACTAGAGCTAAAACTCAAACTAACGAAATCCCATGTTACGAATCTCCCAATATAACGAACCTATGATGATTCTCCGGCAGGTGCCTATAACGCTCAAGGCTTGATCGACTGGAAATAACGAAATAACTCAAGCGCTACATCCGAATAAACGAAGTATTTTGAGTTCCGCCAGCCCTCAACATGAACAAAAAAAAATCAAGGCAATTTTTTGCGAACAGCTTCGTCGGCTTAACAATGTGGCAGCTAGCAGTTCTCAGCTTTCACGACAATCTTAGCGCCGACGCAGGCGCATACACGACGGAGGTTTTGAAGGATGAAGAGATCGTGCAGTCAGTTTCCGGCACACAAGAGGTGTCGGAGGGCGCTCTAGGCCACGTGACGGACCCCATTGGCTGGATAAGGTGTTGGGACTCACGACGGAACCAAGGACGCGCTGAATGCGCCTGCGAACTACCATTCCGCCCGATGCTAACGAAGCGCACGCAGGCGAACATAACGAGGTTTTTGCCAGGAAGTAAATTCGTTTTCCCCAGAACCCGCCAGCATTTTGTTAATATTTTCACCGCGGACCTTCAGAGCATTGTTTTATTATCGGCAGGCGAACACGGCGGCTACTGCCTTTAGGATGCCTTAGTAGGTGCTGGGATGCACCTTTCTTTAGACATCGAACTTGTGGAATCAAGTACTTGTAAAGTTACAGCACCTATTTTACAAAGTTCTCGGTTTAACGAAATAATTCGTGATTCCCGGTGACTTCGTTAGACAGGGTTTTAATGCTATAGCGGAGCTTTGGTGAACACTGGTGCTGCCTAATATTATTCGCGCCAATTGTTAGTTAGACTACAGAATGTGAACACACCGGGTGATTGCCATTCTATGCGCGGTACGAATAGAGTGCCAATACAATATTCTGCTTCTCTGCATTGCCTGTTTCTAAATAACGCTTACATCGCTATATTTGGTGCGCTGTGCTCTCCACATGCCCTAAGAGCGAAAGCTTGGTGAAGACTTGTGACCTTCAACAGCTGTCCTCCTGATATCGTCATCATGGGTGCTCACCAATAAGATGCCTCAGAAGCAAGGACGCCTTCTGGTGGTGAGTGGCGACTACTTACTTACACCGCCACCATAATATTGGTGTCGTTTCCCCGTAATAAATTGTTGACGGCGATATGTTGGAGGGAGAGCTACGTCCGAGACTTCAGCCAGAGGCACGGGGGAGAAAAGTCGAGTGGCGGGATTTTGGGGCTCGGAGAATGGTGGTCACATCAGGTGGACACATAGGTTCGCGTGAGAGGGGGCTCGAGATTCTCGCGCACTATGTTTTAGTGGAAATTACATGAATTGATTCGTACCTAACCGATCGGTAATTACTATTCTTTGTACTCCTAATATGAAGTGAATAAGTACACTGATTACGCGTACGCAACTACGGAAAATCTACGTGCCCTTTTCTTTTATTATATATGTTACATCCATTGTACTGAATGTTTGAATGAATGCAGCTTTTGTTTTTGAATAATATTTCGCAATTCGTTTCTCCAGGGATATCATGAAAACGTATATGTTGCACATGTGAAATACGTTAAATTTAAGCAACAACAAAGTTATTCTTTTCCGCCAAAAACGAAAGCAAGCCTATCAATCAAGTCCTAAATTTCAAAACAGAAAAAGTCGAGTTGACGGCCATAAACTCCTGCAGATGTTTAGGAGTGTGCCTAGATCTGACCGAAGTTGGAGAGACCATGTCGACTACCTGCCTAAAAAGATATTCAGGGGCCTCGTCTTTACACTGCCATTACAATACTTTTACCTGTCGGCAGTGAGAAAACAGCTCTACTTTTTTTTCTTTCTCCTCCAGGTGGCTTACTGTCATCTGATATGGGTAACTTTGATGATACGAATTCAGTTCAGCTCTTTTTCACTCTAAACGAAAGCCCTTAAAAGGCATTTTCGTCTGCATGGGCCTCTGTCATTCAGCTATTTCGGTCAATTAGCACGGTACCTTCTCATGACCAGCATCGAGAATCTCCGTTTCAACTATATGTTATCCTCAAATCAAAGATGACTGCTTTATTTTGAAACAACGATTTATTTAGTATTGTAACATACAGCCTGTGTAAAAACGTACTAGACGGGTTGAAGTCGAAGACAAATTTCGGTGATCAAACAATTGGTTACTATATAGTACCTGCGTAACATTTATCCCCGTCTTATTTAACCGGCTCAGAAAATTTTCTCTTGAAATATGTTCAGAAGAAATGCAAATACTGCTATCTTGAAGCGCAATCAGCCCGTAAGCTTCTCACTTCTATGCAACTCGGCATCATTCCTGTTGCATGCCGTGCATATTTTGTTGTCTGCTTCACCTTAGTAATGCGAGAGACTGCGCCATTTCCGTCAACATTTCCCAACGCAGCAGCGCCGTCACGCATTTTGTTCTCTCTTCGCCCCACTCAATTATGTTTCCGTGCGAATTGTGTTCTTTGCATTTTTATTTGCTTTGCGTTCTTTTTATTGTGCCCTAGCGCAATATCGCCGCAGACCGTGTATGGGTTTGTTTGATTATTGTTTGTTTTTACTGCCCGGCTACGCCCGGTTTTTTTATCTGTGTCCCAGGCAAAGCACGTCTTCCATTCTTTATTTTTATGCCGTACGGGCTCTGTCATTCAGATCAGCAGACTGTTTCGCCCTAATGTGACTAGCCCAGAATAATCTTCCTTGATCTACATTCTTGTAGGCGTAAACCGACGCTTCCAGAAACACTTGCGAAGAAAGATAAAAGCCTGCAGAGCAGACGCCGCGGCATTGGGCCCTCGACGCTCGCCTACGCACGTCACTTTCTTGACTGCTGTCTCGGCGCCTGAGTATTCTTTCAGTTGTTAGAGGAGCAAAAGTTCGCTCCAATAAACTCCTTTTCATTGAAGACAACTGCGATGTCTAACTCCGTCACATCTCGTATAGGCGCTAGATACGCACCCTTCATGCTCCCTACAACCACTGGAAGCCGCCAAGCCAGTCCAACAAGAGCCAGCCTCCGGCTGGAAGGCTTACCACCCGAGACTACCGGAGAAAGCAAAGAAGGAAGACATCGCAGCCAGCGCCATGGTAAAACCAAGCTAATCCTTCCGTCGTTCGGCAGCAAAATAGGGAGCCCCCATCATTCTAAGGATCCCCTGGTGAAGACCCGGAGGAGTGGCTGGGGAAGCTAGAGCGCGTCCGAAGCTGATGGGATGATGAAGAAGCTCTGGGGCAAGTGGTTTTCTACATCGGAAACTTGGCCCAAGTCTGACTTTAAAATAACTAGAGCTCGCTAACATTTGTTTGTTTGTTTGTTTGTTTATTTGTTATTTTGGGCATGATACACGTACATAACACGGTACATTTCAATTTTCATATTCTGTCGAAGTGAACGGGGCAATGGGCGTTCGAGACGCCTGTCGAGGCCCCGTATCTGAAGATTACACAACGGCAGCAGCGACAGCTTAACAAAGCACATTTAACAGCAGAAGAATGCAGATTATGACAACATATTGACACACTGCAACGTAAGCGAGCATGCATAAACATAATTACAGGTTGATTTTACACCATAAAGCACAAGTGAACATAGAGTGAATATGTAATTCAAGAAATGTTAAAGACAGTAAAATAATCAAAACAATTTTTAGCAAACTCAAAGTTGTAAACCAGAACAAACAATACCCAGACTAAAGGTGTTACTGAGATCGGGGATGGTACTTATAGTATATATGTGGCTTATACCCAATAAAAATAGAATACACAATGACATCGTATTCAAAACCAATGTGTTGGCAAAAATATATATATATATGACCTGAGGTGGTCAAGTTCGACAATTATTTTCTTTGAAATAAAAATAGTTTCACTTCTTTCTTTAGTACGCCGATCGAACAAGAACTTTGAAAAACTTTGGTAATTCCTGGGTAGTTGTTTAAAAAGTGGGGAATTTGAAAACCTAACGTTTGTTTACCATAAGATGTGCGAACCCGTTTTGTTAGGTATGGTTCATGCCTGAGATCGTAACGACATTTCTCTCTTTTAAATTTATTGAGAAACACGACAGGATCGGGTTTTCCATCGTGGAATATCTTAAAAGCTAAGCGTTGGAGATAAATATTATCTATTTTAAGGAGGTTATTTTTGTAGAAGTAAGGAAGGGTATGGTCGTCCCACTTAAGATTTTCTATGAATCGAACAAACTTTTTTTGTAAGATACAGATACGGTCTAAGTTGCCTTTGGCAGTGGTGCCCCACACGAGGATGCAGTAGCAAAGACGAGAATACATTAAAGCATAATATAACTGGCACTTAAACCACCTAGGAAGAAAATTTCTAAACCTGTTTAACATGCCGATAGTCTAAGATAAGCTTATACGTAAATTATTAATGTGTTGTGTCCAGCTTAAATGTTCATTAAAAGTGACACCCAAGAATTTAACAGATGTCACCCTTTCAATCTTCTTGCCAGCTATTGAGAATACAACACCGGGAATCATTGGCTTGTTCCAGGATCTAAATAGAATATATTTTGTTTTATCCGTATTTAGTGCGATGTCATTTGTCAAGAGCCACAAATGAAGTTCCTTTAACCACCTATTAGCTTTCTGAACCACAATCTCGGGATTAGTTCCATGGAAAAACACGTTCGTATCGTCAGCGTATAAGACAATATTTGGAGTTTCAGGTACAAGGACAATATCATTAATATAAGCAAGGAACAATAAGGGGCCCAAAATGGAACCCTGTGGGACACCATACCTTATGATTTCCGAGGTAGATTTGAAGTTATTGATCGTCACAAATTGACGACGATTTTGCAAATAACTTTTTACGAGATCGAGCGCAATTCCACGAATGCCGTACAACTCAAGTTTGTTAAAAAGAATATCATGCTTAACAGAGCCAAATGCTTTTTTGAAGTCTAGGAAAATACCTAATGTATACGAATGGTTTTCAATATTTGTAATTAAATTTTCTTTAATATCTAAGAGTGCATTTTCCACAGATTTTCCTTTCTGGAACCCATGCTGTACATTTGCTATCACGTTATTAACTGTAAAAAAACTACAAAACCTTGTATTAATAACCTGTTCTATGATCTTAGACAGCACTGTCAGTACAGAAATCGGGTGATAGTTCCCAAGTATATCCCAAGCACCCCCTTTATGAACGGCACATACACGGGCAATTTTCATCTTTTAAGGAAAAATACCGGAAGATAAGATAGCGTTGCAGATGTGGGTAAGGGGAATACTTATAATATCGGCTGTTTCCTTTACCGGGCGAACATTGATATCATCGAAGCCGTTCGCACATGTATTTTTCATCTTTTTAATTATTGATTCAACTTCGTACGGTGACGTCGGTGCTAAAAAAATAGACGTAGGAACTTTATCTTTTATATAAGCCTTAAAGGAGCTACGTGGAAGGAGCGATTCACCAGACGTTAGGAAGTAACTATTAAATTTATCTGCCAAGGCCGTACCCGAGTACGAACAACCGTCAACAATGATTTCGTCTGGGATGGTTACTTTGTTAGGAGATACAAGGGATCTCAGTAACGTCCAACTTTGTTGTGGTTTATCGCAAGCGGCCGAAAACTTATTCATATAATACATAGATCGTGCTTTCTTCAGTTCAGTTGTTAGATTATTTCTTATTTTGTTGTATTTTAACAATATACCAATATCCTTAGTTTTTATAAACTCGGGAAACAAACGGTCTCTGAATTTCATTTTATTTAGGAGTTCCCTAGTAAGCCATGGTTTCCTCGCTTTTCGGAGTTGTTTTTGTTCTAGTAGTGGGAAAACAAAATTGTAGGCTTCGCTAAATACCTCTACAAACAAATCGTAAGACTCATTAGGATTTGCAGTATTTAAAACGTTTGCCCAGGTTAGTGTTGAAAGCATTTGTCGAAACATACCACAACTTCTTTCGTTAATGAATCTGCGAAGAACCTTTCCTACCGCACCCTGGAAACGTTCGCTCCAGATAAAAAACAAAAAACTGGCATGTGGTCACTAATTCCTGCAGATAAAACACCAGCACACATGCACCCGTCTAGAGAACGCGTAAGGCAGAGGTCGATTAAGGAATGACTTGTACTAGTGACACGTGTAGCTACATCGATAACGTTTGTAAGACCAACTGAAGAGATCAATTCCAAAAGATCAGTGCTGGCGGCATCACTTACAAGCATGTTAATGTTAAAATCCCCTACTATTGCTACTTGAAGGTTCAAGGACAGTAAGTATTCACTTAGTCGCTCTAGGAAGTGAAGAAAAACAGATAAGGGACGGGAAGGCGGTCGGTAGATAACTGCAACAGTGAAAGCTTTGCCGGCAACTGCTAGACACTCATAGTCATCAGTGATCACAGTATATTCGGTAATGACACGATAGAAGATACCGTCAGCGATGTAAAGCGCTAGGCCCCCGCCTCTTTTACTACGCCGAAATATAGTTTCAGATCAATAACGATCGAACTGTACCACATCATTTTTATTACTAAACCAGGTTTCCGTAAAAGCTAATACATCAAAATTATGCTTCAGCTCTTCAATGTACAAACAAACTTCCACATATTTGTTTCGCAAGCTTTGCGCGTTTAGGCAAAAAATAGACACTAAATTCTGTTGACACCCTATTCGAGCAAGAATACGACGAAAAGAAAGAGCATCATGATAACTCCATGACAATTCAGCCATGAGTGAGGCGGTGCCCGGTTTCCCATTAGGGGATTCAAACGATTTTGTTTAGGTCATCTTCTGATTTGATGTGGATGGTACGGTCGCCCTGCTTCTTTTTAACGAGCACCTTGCCATTTTTTTGCCACGCAAACTGATAGGATCGTTCGAGCGCTCTTGTTTTAGCCATCCATAGTAGATGCTTGTTGTACGGTGTCAAGTTGTCGAAAAAACGGAGGTCAGGTTCCTTGATTTTCAGTAGCGGTCTCTGTTCTGCCCATTTTTCTTTTGTGTACCTGGATTCGAACCGAACAAGAACAATTGGGACTTTGTCTGGCTTCGATGGTAGTCTATGTATGGCTTCAATTTCTCAGGCGGTGACTTCAGCAATGTTTAGCTTACGGCCAATGCTGTTCAGTTTGGAGAGCAAGTTCTCGCCTTCGGTAAGTTCCAGACCATGAATCTCTAGGTTACGATTGCGACTGTATTGTTCAAGGTTGTTTAGTTCCTTTTTCACCTCTATCAGTTCTTGCGTTGGAGCGCTACATTCTACCTTTTCTACTCTGGCCTTCAGGTCAGCAATATCTTTTGGAGCATGTTCAAAGCATGGAGCATGTTCAAAGAACATGCTCCATGATCATGGAGCATGTTCAAAGCGGAATTTTCGAAAACATTCACAACTCTCGTACGGAAAGAACGAGCTGAGCTGGTGTTGCAGATGCGAATTTAACACCGTAACGAAGGTGTGTGGTGTTCGTTGAGCAGAAGAAAATGCTGTCTAGGCGACCTGACCCATAAATGGAAAAAGAGAAGAAGCTGCGCTTTCCTATTGCGGGGAGTTAAACAAGAGCTCTTTGCTGGAGTCATTCGCAATCCGCCCAAATCCGTCGCTGAGTTTGGGACCGAGGCTTCGATGATCGAGAGGACCCTGAACATAGGTTCGAGGCAATACCATCGACCACTGAACGCGTGTTTGTCAAATCTCATCAACGCCGCTCAGTGGCGGTCCCAAGGGGGGGGGGGGGGGCGAAGGGGGCGATCGCCCCCCCCAAACAGGTCATCAGCTTCCTATTTTTTGGTTTTTTTTTTAAAGCATTCCACTTGCGCGAGGTTAAATCCCGCTTGTGCGCGGCCGTAAACATGTTGCGATTATCAGAAATGCGGGCTCGAGCCAGCCGTTGCACCGCCTAGCGGGCGCTAGGAAGCACTGTGTCGCCAAGTGATTTGTGCGCAAGTGGGTTACACCGCATACGCGCACATGGCTGCATGTTTATCACTTCCTCCGCAGAATTTGCGCAAAAAATGACCCCCCCCCCCAAAAAAAAAAACATTCGCCCCCCCTAAAACCATTTTCTGGGACCGCTACTGACGCCGCTTCATTCGCGACGGAAGCATTGCGGGAAAGATCCGCGCCGTCGTTAGCGAAAAACTGAGGAGGCTTTTCCGAACCACGCGGCAACCCCAGATCGCCTCCATGACTGACGTGATCCGAGAAGTCCAACTAGCATTGGAGACTTCTGCGTCATTGGAAGCAATCCGCAAAACACAAGCGATGAGCTACTCCGCGGCTGTTCATCGACCCCGAACTGCTCAAACCCGTAGTCAAGAAGCCCTGCCGTAGTGCCGTCCACTGTCGCCTACACGGCCCCCAGGTAGTCCAAAACCAGCCACCGAGGAAGACGGACGTATGACCAACCCCTGGTAATCGTCCGCTGTGCTACAACTGCGGAGAGGCCGACCACATCTACCGTCACTGTCCCTACAAGAGGCTCGGTTTTAGAGGGTTCTCCGTCGACGCCCGCGACCCAGCCAGCGGCCAACTGAGGTCGAAGACTAACCCACCAACACCAACCGAGGCCCAGCCCGCATCAACCGTTCTTCGTCACCCTACCCGTACCAGTCGCCAAACCGCCATAGTGCTGCGGTTTTCTTACGTGGAAGGTCCCCCAGACTACGCTGGGGAAACTAAAAACAGCAAATTCTGGAGGTAAAGTTGTACAACCGCGAAAAAAGGAAACCCTCTAACAACGCAGCAACTCGCTGAAGACCATGCTCTCGGCCCGACGACCCGATCTAACTCTGACGTGACTCCCGAACACGACGATAGCAAAACGGTGCAGCGAGTACCCGACATGACCGCACATGCTGCTGCGAATACGACGAAGACGACGACGCATAGTGGCCAACCGTCAATACGTTCAAGCAGAGATACGACGCCACGACACCCACCCGGAACTCGAGGAAGGCGGCGTCCGACGTTCAGCTGTCCTACGACGGCTTTGATGTAGTACCCCTCATTGACACGAGAGCCGGCTACTCAATAATGAGGGGATTATTTGCGTCAAAGCTGAAGATAGTTACGACGAGTTGGGACTGTCCACACATACGCACAGCATGAGGTCACCCCATGACACCGAGGGCAACGTGCACATCGCGCGTAACCATAAACGGCCCAACGTATCCTGCGTCGTTCGTCGTTTTGCCTAACTGCTGCCGCGACGTAATTCTCGAAATGGAATTTTTGACGTACAATGATGCAATATTTCACCTACAGACCAATTCAATACATTTTGCTCCGATCACGGCATGACGCCGGAACCGAACCCCGAACACCGTGCTGCTATTACGATCGCCGAAGATGATGTCACCCTGCCACCCCGCGCAAGCTTGATTATCAGCGTCTACTGTGAAGATGCGGTTCCTGACGTCAACGCTGTTGTTGAGAGTGACCAAAGGCTGCTTTCGGCCGCAGTGTCTCTGTCGCAAAAGGCATTGTGCGCTTAAAGCAACGCCAATCTCACGTGTTGGTCACCATCACCGACGAGTACCAGCATTTAAACGAGGGCGCTGCAATTGAGTATTTCGAAGATACGCAAGAAGGAAGTGACGTGATCGCGGTTGCCGACTTTGAGCGCGCACGCTAAGATACGTTCAAGCTTTTGAATTCCTTCCACCTGAATCCGGCGTTACCGCAAGCTGAACGGAACAAATTATTATCTTTGCTGCGTCGCTACACGGAGCCGTTTTCGTTGAGCTCAATACTGCGTCAGACTCCTGTATTTAAACACCGAATAATAACTGAAGATGGAGCCCGACCTACCCGACAGTCACAGTACCACGTCTCTTCACAAGAGCGGGAAGCCATCCAGACTCAAGTCGACGACATCATCAGCGACGTTATTATACAACCATCGAAAAGCCCCTGAGCTGCGCCGGTCGTACTGGTGAAGATTAAGTTTTGCGTTGACTACCCGCGACTGAACAAAATCCCCAAAAAGGACGTGTACCTCCTGCCACGAATCGACGATGCCCTCGACCACCTCTTCCATGCGAAGTACTTCTCATGGATAGATCTGAAAACCGGCTCTGGCAAAATTGAAGCGGACAAGGAGACCGAGAGAAGTCCGCATTTATAACACCGGACGGCCTAAACGAGTTCAATGAGATGCCGTTTGGGCTGCGCATGGCGCCGGCAACGGTTGAAACAGTCATGGACACTGTGCTAGCTTGTCTGAAGTGGCACACCTGCCTCGTATAGCCGGTATTGAATAGGGTGGAATGCATGCAGGGAACCGTGCGAGTGCGCTGCCATATCTGTGTCCAAGCGTCTGTTGCCAAGGCGACTTTATGCGTCCGGCCCCCAGATCAGGCACCCCTCTTCTCCACTATGCCTTCATGCGGCCAGGCAGGCGGCGGGCCGCCAGTGACCTTGGGTTCCCGTGCAAGGCGTGTGCGAGTGCTTCGATAGTCGTTTGTGCCGCGATAGCGTTGGTTACGCGAAAAGTCACGATTGCGCTCATGAGTGCGACAACATCATCTGCAATTCAACCCCAGCCTCCGAGCACGCCTACGAGCAAGTGCGAGTCGGTCGTGGCACAAAGGTTGCAACGTCAGTGCAGTGCTCCGTTTGACAGCAGGAACTACATCATAACCAAATTGTTGCCCTCTGAATGCAAAGTAAAATTACGCCCACCTCCAATTGCGGGAACCCTGGTGTGATGCAACTCTGAAGGGGGTTCCGTTGGGTGTTTCCACAGGTCGATAAGTCGAATTGCGTGAAACGCGTAGTGAACGTAAATTTGCGTCTTCATCACATCGTTGGGTTCCACGCGAAGGGAAGCGGGCGTATTTTGTTTCACGCTTAACCATGCTTACATGCAAATGAGAGTCGTTGTTTAGGTGGCATGTTGCTGGTACTGAGTCGCGGCATGCCATTCACTCAAGGAACCGTCGCATCAGGCAATCGTCGGGTACTGCGAGAGAGCAACGCAAGTGCGGACGACCGTCGGGCGAAAGACTGCCGGAGCGCGGAACTCCGCTGATATATGTGCAGCGTGCCTGAAGGAGAGGATACGGCTGAGAAAGAGCACTGGACATGCTGTCATGAATGGGCCTAAGACCAGCTAGAAAGTCACGAGCCGGTAACTAATACGTGCGCAAGTAAGGATAGCTTTATGCATGGAAGGTGAGAGCAGAAGTTTAGAGAAAGTAGCGGAAACACACAGCGTTAACGAGGCCAACACAAAGAGCGTTAACTGCGGTAACAGGCTAAAAAACTGTTCGCTAAAGAGAGCAAGAGAGGAAATGTCCTACATAGTTTAGGATGCGCAGCAGGCCAACGAGGTCTCCTTACGAAGTGCCTGGGATCGGCCGATGTACCACGGCGCGGCTTGCTCTCTGAGGAGTCTCACGCCACGTCGGGTCCGGACACGGGACAGCGGCCGGACGTCAGGGACCGTGCACTGTGGTTGACGGCTCGATGGCCCAGCGGCGGTTGTGAGCCGGTGTTTCCCCGAACAGCGCTCTCTGGCCCAGCGCGTCACCAGATCCTGGCACGGCCAGCAGAGAGACTTCGGTAACCGGGCTGGCTCAGCGGCTGACGGCTCTCCGGTGACAGCAGCGGTTGAGACCCTGGCTTCTAGCTCCAAGCGATCACAGGGCCGCGCTCACTCGCCCAGCGCGTCAAATGCGTCCGCCGAACCCTTGCCGATTCGATTCTTCTGCACGCTCCGCGCGCTCCTCGGCCCTCTTCGTTCTCCTTCACGGGCGCCTCATCACACAACCCCGGGTTTAAGAAATTTGTTGTGAAACAACAACTATTCCACAAAAAGAATAGTCATTTGGAGACGCGCAGAAGTACTGCGGAAGCACGACAACGTCCACAGTTCACGGCAGCACGATCAGTCACAATGGACACTTAAACGCGAAACGAATGCACAATAGTATGGGGAAAACACTAAAATACGCAGAAAACCACAGTGACCAGGTTAGACAACAAATGTGAAGAACACACTAGTAAGTACACGAGGGGGACGTGGATTCTTAAATTCTACTCATGTAGTCAGCCCCTACATTTTCGGTGCCCTTGATAAACTCGACAGTGATAGAGTACTCTTGAAGTATCAAGCTCCAGCGCAACACTCTGCTGTTCACGTGCTTTGCTGATTGCAAGTACTTTAAGCGCTGGTGGTCAGATTGTATAATAAAAGGCTTCCCATGTAAATATATATGGAATTTGTTCGCGGCTCAGATCAGAGCGAAGCATTCGCGCTCAATGGTTGAGTAGCGCGTCTCTCTCGGCAACAGGTTGCGGCTCGCGTACGCGATGGGGTGTAAGACATTCTCGCTACCCCTTTGCAAGAGAACCGCTCCGAGGCTCGTGCTTGAAGCGTCTGTGCGTAGTATGAAGGGGTTAGTGAGATCCGGAGCTTGCAAAATCGGTGCAGAGGCAAGTTGAGTCTTCAAAGTGTTGAAAGCCTGTTCTTCTTGTTCGCCCCAGCATACAGTGTTGCTTTGCCCCTTTTTGGTCAGGTCTGTTAGTGGTTTTGTAATAGCGGCATAACTGGGAATGAATTTCCGGTAGTACCCGGGTAACCCCAAAAAAGACTGTACCGCCTTTTTCGTTCTTGGTCGTTTAGAGCCCAAGATCTTGTCCAAAGTCTTCAAAAGGGGTTTCACTTGGGAGTCCCCGATGCGGTGTCCTAAAAAGGAAATGGTGCGCTCTCCGATTTCGCACTTGCTTGGCTTGATCGTCAGGTTGGCATTTTTTATCCTTTCAAACACTCGACCCAGTGTGTCCCAAGTGCTCTTGCCAGGTGTCCGTTGCCACGATTACGAAGTCATCGAAGTAGTGGTGGACGTTTTTTAACCCACCTTGCACAGCTCGTATTAAACGTGCAAAGACGGCTGGGGCGGTCTTTATACCAAACGGCATATACCGGAAATGGTACATCCCCGACAAGCTCGAAAACGCGGTCTTCTCGCGCCTGTCAGCAGTCATTGGCACTTCCAAATAGCCTTTCGTAAAATCGAACTTTGAGAAGAATTTCTTCTTCCCAGCGAGGGCAAGTACGACGTCTATGCGCGGAATGGGCTCGCAATCGGAGACAAGAAGTTTGTTAAGCTCTCTAAAATCAATGCAGAGCCCGATGGTACCGTCTGGTTTCTTTATAGCCACCATTGGCGCATTGTAAGGAGACTGCGATTTTTCAATGATTCCCATCGCTAGCATGTCTTGAACTTCTTTTTCAATCGTCTCATAAAGTGCAAGCGGTAGTGGATATTAAGAAACGTGTACAGGCTTGTCCGTCGTTAAATTCAATGGGCACTGTACAACGTCTGTTTTTCCGGGCAGGTCAGAAAAGATCAAGCCATACTTTTGGATTACTTCCTGCACCTGAGCCCTCTGCTCAGCATTGAGTTCGGGTGAGAACTTGACATCTTCGCAAGTTCGCGTCTGACGAAGCGGAAGTGTGGGAAGGCTATCGGCCGATGGTGGGTCGTCGAGATCGTCTGTGGTAGCCGGGACTTCGTCAATTGTAGCGGCAACTGATGCTTGCGGCGGTGGCGAAGACGTCCTTTCTTCGTACAGCTTCAACATGTTTACGTGGAAGACCTTCCTTTTGCCACCCAGGCTGATCTCGTAGTCCACGTCGTTTTTCTTCCCGGTGATCTCGAACGGCCCTTTCCACTGCATCAGCAATTTGTTTGAATCAGTTGGGAGCAAGATAAGAACCTTGTTTCCAACTGAAAGCTTCCTCGGGCGACTTTTCCGGTCATAGTAGTCCTTTTGTTTTTCTTTCGCTTTGCCAAGTTGCTCATGGGCAATTTTACACGTCTACTCCAGTCGGTCTCGTAGATCGACGAGGTATCCGTAAGTCGTCCGAACCTCACCGTCGAGGTCATCTTTCGTCCACAGCTCCTTGAGTATAGCCAAGGGCCCTCGCACATGTAGTCCGTAGATGAGGTCGAAAGGAGAGAAGCCCAGGCTGGCTTGGGGTACTTCCCTGTAGGCAAAAAGAAGTGGCGCGAGGTAGCGCTCCCAAGACCTAGGTTTCTCCTAGCACAGTCTTTTTAGCATCGTTTTCAAAGTGCCGTAAACTTTTCAACCAGCCCATTCGCCATGGCATCATAGGGACTAGTGCGAAGCAGCTTGATTGACAGCAGGCGGCTGACTTTCCGCATCGACTCTGAGGTACAGCTGTCTCCTTGATCGGTGACGATCTCCTTGGGGATCCCGACGCGAGAGAACATTTCAATGAGGGCCTTTGCGACATGTTCTGAATCAATAGCTGGGAGAGCTACGGCGTCCGGGTATCGGGTCGCGAAATCGATGAGCGTCAGCACGTATCGGCTTCCTTTCTGCGACTTGGGGCAGAATGGGCCAACAACGTCAACAGCAACCTGTTCAAACGGTGTCCGGATTAACGGTGTGCTGACCAAAGGCGGAACGCCGACTTTTCCCTTAGGCGTTGTTCGTTGACACAGGTCGCAGGATTTAACAAAGCCTTTTACATCTCCGCGTATGTCAGGCCAGTAAAACTCTTGCAGGATACGATCGGTCGTTCCTCTGATGCCCTGGTGGCCCGCCATGATACTCTCATGTGCCACTCGGAGAATGGATTCCCTCAGCTTCTTAGGAAAGACAACTTGCTTAAACTTCCTGCCCGTGGAAAGGTGGTATTCCCGGTACAGGAGGTTGTGGGACTCAAAGAACGAGTAACTCTGTCCTTTACCAGATGGAAAATCCTTTCCTAACTTCCGGAAGGAGCGGCGGAGGGTCGGGTCCCGCCGTTGCTCCTCAAACAACTCTTGCCTTGTGATGTCGGCGCAGATGATTTTAGGTGCCGGTAAAGGTGTAACCTGGTCCGGATCCGTCTTGGCAACAGCCGACACTAAAACATCATCGGGTAGCTTTGGGGCTGTTGTGGCCAGTGCTGCTTTTGTGGCATCTTCGGCTTTGCGCTCCCAATCAGGATCTGGCATGTGAGGTTCCCTCACACCTTGTATGTTCCCAAGCACGAGGTCGTAAATTGGCTGATCCATGCAAGCAGCAGTAATCTCGCCCACAAAGTAGGGGGTTTGGACGTAGATGTTTGCCTCTGGGAGTTGCTTAACTGTTCCATCGAGGAGCAGTACCCGGGTGGTCTTTCCCGTCAGCTGGTTCTCGCTGACCAAGTCACGTCGGACAATGACGGTGTTACTACCAGTGTCCCGAAGAACGGTGACAGGATTTCCGATTAGTCGGCCTTCGACGACCGGCATTCCTTTTTGTAGGAAGGCCGACTTTGTTCAACGATGCCACGAGGACACTTGTCACTTGGGGACACTTCCTGTTTGACATCGGTGAGTTCGGTGCGCTGCTGTGGCGCTTTCCGGGGCTCAGTGATAGCACAAGCAGCAACCTGCTCTTTTCTACTGGGCCGATTTCTGCAGTTTTCAGTTTTATGATCAGAGCGACCACAGGTAGCGCATCGTGCCTGTTCTTTAGTGGAGTTACGGCAGTCTTGAGCACGGTGTCCTGTGCGGTTGCACACAAAACATCTCGCTGCCGCTTTCTTTTGGGCTTCTGCCGCGACTTTAGTTGTATCCTGGCCGTCATCGGAGACCTTCCCGAGGTTTGACAGGTTTTGCGCTTCTAGGAAGCGATCCGTCGCATCGGCTAAGTCGTTCAGCGTTTTGCACTAGCGCTCTTTCAACAAAATCACGAGTTTAGGATGGCAGCAGCGGATGAATTGTTCCCCGGTGATATGGTCACGGAGAGCCTCGAACGTTTTCTGAATGTTCGCCATCTCTATCCAATGGTCAAAATAACCGGTGAGTCTCGCTGCAAGCTGTTTTCCGGTTTCACCATCCTCCGCCCGCGCTTTCCTGAATTTTTCCTGATAGCCTTGGGCTGTAAACCGGAAACGCTGAAGCAACGCCTTTTTTACCTTGCCGTAGTCAAGAGAGTCCACTGCGGTCATCCGGCCAATAATGGTAAGCGCCTCTCCACTTAATTGCAGCAAGAGCCCATTTGTCCTGCGGCCATTGCTTCCCTTTTGCTACGCGTTCAAATCGCTGCAAGTACGCGTGCAAGTCGTCGCGCTTCTCGTCAAACAGAGGAAGCAACTTCTGCGGGTTGGTCGCATTCGTGGCGGCAAGAGCTTCATTTCCCGCGGCGGCAATCGACGGATTTGCACCGCCCTCTTGGAGTCGGATTCTTAAAAGTAGCAGTTCTTTCTCCCTTTCCGCGGCTTCTTTTGCCCTTTCTGCAGCTTCTTTCTCCGTTTCGCGGCTTCTTTTGCCCTTTCTGCCGCTTCCTTCTCCCGTTCAACTGCTTCTCGGCTAGCTTCCCTCTCGGCGGCTCCTGCGGCGCGCTGCTCAGCACGTTGGCTGTCTACCCACGCCCTAAGCTCTTGACCCGAGAGCCCTAGCTGAGTTCCCGCAGCACAAAACTTCTCAATGTCCATGCTTTCTAGCTAACGTTACAGGCGCGTTCCCGGCTTACCGACTCCTTTCAGCGGATGTTAAAAATCCTGGCAGGCTCGCCACTTTTTGTCCTGAATGGGCCTAGGACCAGCTAGAAAGTCACGAGTCGGTATCTAATACGTGCGCAAGTAAGGATAGCTTTATGCATGGAAGGTGACAGCAGAAGTTAAGAGAAAGTAGCGGAAATACACAGCGTAAACGAGGCCAACGCAAAGAGCGTTAACTGCGGTAACAGGCTAAAAAACTGTTCGCTAAAGAGAGCAAGAGAGAAAATGTCCTACAGTTTAGGATGCGCAGCAGCCCAACGAGGTCTCCTTAAGAAGTGCCTGGGATCTGTCGATGTACCACGGTGCGGCTTGCTCCCTGAGGAGTCTCACGCCACGTCGGGTCCGGACACGGGACAGCGGCCGGACGTCAGGGACCGTGCACTGTGGTTTACGGCTCGATGGACAAGCGGCGGTTGTGAGCCGGTGTTTCCCCGAACCGCGCTCTCTGTCCCAGCGCGTCACCAGATCCAGGCACGGCCAGCAGACAGACGTCGGTAACCGGGCTGGCTCAGTGGCTGACGGCTCTCCGGCGACATCAGCGGTTGAGACCCTGGCTTCTAGCTCCAAGCGATCACAGGGCTGGGCTCACTCGCCCAGCGCGTCAAATGCGTCCACCAAACCCTTGCCGATTCGATTCTTCTGCACGCTCCGCGCGCTCCTCGGCCCTCTTCTTTCGCCTTCACGGGCGCCTCATCACACATGCGCAGGCCGCGCACAGCGCCTAGCGCAGAACCGCGCGCAACACCGCGCGCGGACGCAGATGATTGAGAGAGAGTGTTCGCTATCGGAGCGAAGAGAGGAGGCCAGTAGAGAGGAGAGGCGCAGCTGTGCGGACAACGACGGACGCAGGAAGGGCAGGGCCGCCGGCAAGAGATGCTCCTCTCAGCGTCGCATCTAATACCTCGACGCCAAATGCTGTTGAGTGCAGCACAGTACGATCTACCTATCGCCAGACGCATATGAATTAGCCGCCGCAGATTGGCTGATTGCCCGCCGCCCCGCTCTGACGCCAGATGTGAGTTGTTTTGCTAGGTGTGAAACATTTAGCGGACGAGAAGCCAGCGCTAAATCGGTGTACGCGTGAACCATTCCTCAAATGAAATTAGTCGGTTTTTGTACTAAACCACTCTATTAGAGGGCACCTACAAGACATAAAGTCAATAAGGTCATGGATGCGGTACGCGTGCACTTGTGTCGACGTCCGCGGTGGCAGCCAAATGCAGCGTCCGACTTGAGTTTCATCCTCCGTGGATTCGAAGTGGTCGAGTGTGGGTAGAGCGCCACCACTTAATGTGAGTGCGAATATTATATCTGTTAACGCCACTACCCATAATCGGGCTGAAACGGAGCAGACGATGTGCGCTGGTATTTTTAGCTGCGTTGCTGAGAGGATCATCTCTTGCCGGTGGCCCTGTCCTTCCTGCATCCGTCGTTGCCCGCACAGCTGCGCTCTTCCCTCCACTCGCCTCCTCTCTTCACTCCGATAGCGAACACTCTCTCCCAAACATCTCCGCCCGCGCGCGGTGCTGCGCTCGGCGCTGTGCGCGGCCTGCGCATGTGCAGTACTCTCTCTCAGCCGTATCCTCTCCTTCGGGCGCACTGCACATATATAAACTGAGTACCGCGCTGTGGTTGTCTTTCGTTCGACGGTCGTCCGCACTTGCGCTTGCACTTGCTCTCTTGCAGTAGCCGAACCACCTAAACAACGACTGTCATTTGCATGTATGCATGGTCAAACGTGAAACAACTTACGCCCGCTTCCCCCCGCGTGGAACCCAACGATGTGGTGAAGACGCAAATTTACATTCACGACGCGTTTGACGCAATTCGACTAACCGACCCAACGGAAACACCCAACGGACCCCCTTCAGCATCGCATCACACCAGTGTTCCCGCGAGGGGAGGTGGGCGTAATTTTCTTTCAGATGAGGGCGCAAAATGAATGCGCTGGCACGATGGCCAACGGCATGGCGGCTTTCAGTGTTGTCAGGCGGAGAAATCGCCCGGTAAACGTTTCATTGAATGCCGCCTATACCTCGACGACGTTGTCGTATTCGCCCGATAATTCGACGAAACCTTGCAAGGTTGGAGTCTGCGCTCGACGATATTCGCAAGTTGGCGTTAACGCTGAAGCCCGATCAGTGCCGTTTCGCGTACGAGGAGCTCACGTTTTTTGGCCACGTGGTCAACGCCACGGGAGTCCCTCCTGACCCGGCAAAAACGTCAGCCATTGGGAAGTTCCCAAGGCCGAAAGACTAGAAGGGCGTGCGAAGATTTCTCGAACTTTGCGCATACTACCGGTGCTTCGTCGCGAACTACTCAAGCATTGCCGAGCCACTCACACTCTTGACGAAAGATGGCACCCCTTTTAGCTGGGAAAGTGACCAAGAAAAAGCATTCTGCGAGCGGCAAAAACGCCAGCAAAGCCTGCCCGTGCTCGCTGATTTCGACGAAGAAGCCGAAACGGAAATGCGTACGGACGCCAGTGATATAAGATTGGGTGCCGTCCACATCCAAAAGCAAAGCTGTTGCGAAAAAGTAATCGCCTTGGCCAGCCGTGATCGCTCGAAAGAGGATAAAAAGTACTCAGCATCTGAAAAAAAGTGCTATCATATGGGCGATTTCAAAGTTTGGCACATACGTGTAAGGAAGACTATTAAGGTTGTGACAGACCATCATGCGCTGTGTTGGCTTACCGATTTCAAGGACCCCTCTGGCCGTCTTGGGCGGTGGAACTTGCCTTTGCAAGAGTTCTAGGTTATAATCGTCTATAAATCCGGCAAGAAACACTCCAACGCGGACTGCCTGTACCGCACTCCCGTCGACCCTCCCCCACAAGACTGAGATGAAGACAGCGCGTTCTTCGGAATCGTGACAGAGAGCGACCTAACCACCCAGCTGTGTGCAGACACGTCATAATCGACTACCTGGAAGGATGCAACGTCGCCGTGCCTAAGGCCTTCAAACGCAACCTACCAGCATTCAGACTGAAAATCTCCGCTCTCGTGAAGAAGAATTTCAGGTTCGGAACAAGGCAGATTTACCTTTTTGTCATCCCCGCATACCTTCGTGAAGACTTTTTGGAAGTGTGCCACGATGACACGTTTTCCGGACATCTCGGCACAGCCGCACAATTGGAAGAATCAAGGCAACTGGCCCCGCGTTACATGCGACGTCACCCACTACGTCCGGAGCTGCCGTGACTGCCAGCGACGAGACCCGACGGACTTATGTAGCCCATTCAGGGCCTTCTAACAGATTGGAATGGACCTTGGCCTGTTCCCTACATCTCAATCCGGGAACAATTTGATTGTCGTAGCGACAGACTATATGACACGCTACGCAGAGACCACCACTCTTTCGAGGGGGGCTGCACAAGAAGTCGCTAAGTTCTTCATAAGCCAAGTTGTCCTGTGACATGGAGCCCCGAAAGCCCTATTCACGGACCGCGGAATGGCCTTTACTGCCGATCTGACGCAAGGGATATTATGGTAAAGCAACACGGATAACCGAAGAACTACGGCGTACCACCTACAAACGAATGGGCTAACAGAACTTCTGAACAATACAATCGCGGACATGCTGTCAATGTACGTCGACGTTGAACATAAAACTTCGGACGAAGTGCTTCCGTACCTCTCGTTTGCGTACAACACGGCTATCTACGAAACCACGAAGATGCCGCCATTCTAGCTTGTCTACGGAAGACGGCCGACTACTATGCATGACGCCATGCTTCCACATGTACAAGACGACGACCTCAACTCCGACGTACAAGGATACCTTGTGCTTACAGAGGAGGCCCGCCAGCTCGCTCGAGTTCGTACAACGGACCAGCAGCTCGTGGATGCCGGGAACTATAACCTCCGACGCCGAGACCCCGAGTACCACCTAAGGGATCGTGTTTGGCTTTGGACTCCAATCTGACTACGCGGACTCAGTGAGAAGCTTCTGCGACGGTATTTCCTACAGATTCTACGACGTGTCGGGCAACTTACCTACGACGTGGTCCCCAATGGTCATTCCGGAACATTCCAACGACGCATGTGGCCGGAAGTCGTCCACGTGGTTCGCTTGAAGCCTTACTATGCAGGTTAATGGACTGTTTTGTTGTTTGTTCGCACTGTCTTTTTTAGAATCGGATTGATGCATTCTTACAGGTGGGTAATGCTGTTAACATGTTTGCGGTTGTTTATTTATTGTTTTGTTTTTACTACCCCGCCACACCCGGCTTTGTTATCTGTGGCACAGGCAAAGCGCGTCTTCCATTCTTTATTTTTATGCCGCACGGGCTATCTCATTCAGATAAGCAGACTGTTTCACACTAACGTCACTAGCCCAGAACAATCTTCTTTGATCTGCAATGTTCTGGACGTAAATCGACGGGTCCAGAAACACTCGCGCCGATAGAGGAACGCGTGCAGATACGACGCCGCGGCATTCGACTCTCGACGCTCGCCTACGCTCGTCACTTTCTAGACTGCTGTCTCACCGCCTGTGTATTCTTTGACTGTTAGGGGAGCACAAGGTCGGTCCTATAAACTCGTTTTCTTTGAAGACAACTGCGTCATTTTTGACTTCGTGACAATATGCTAGTACTAAGCACAGTGCCTGTACTACATTTTTTTAAATTCTGTAGCCATGTTGCCTGTTGAGCTGGACTCGCCAGGAGCTAAGAAGTTTTCTCTCATCACATCACGAGGAAGCTGACGTCACTGCATGTCTTAATTGACTTATCCCCATCCATACCCACGTTGCCACTCAGACATGACTATTTGATGTCATTATATCTTATGGTGGCAGAAATACGTCGCCACTACGTGGTCGAATGCTGAATAGTGGACAGCTATGTACCAAGATTTGCAATAAATCTTTCGCGAAAAAATTGCAAAACCTACTACCAACTTAGAGAATGCCGACCGCTTTTTTCAAAATTGTGCGGTCTTGTTCTAGTTGACGGTTGTTCAGATTCAGTATGCCGAAGTGGTAGACAGAATTATGTACGTGGACTTTCAGGTGGCCTTTTCCCGCTTTAAGGTTAAAGTGGTTGAAGAAAGGGTTCAGGTGGCTGAAAAAATTTCAAAATAGAAGGGTGAACAAATTTTTTAGTCAGGACAGACGTAGCCCAAGAGACAGTGCCACCACGTTAAAAATACAAACAAATACGCCCGTGCACTCCCTATGGATAGTTATCGTGCAAAACTGCGTCTGGCAGCAGGTGTTTCAACTATGAAGCGGGGTTAGCCATTTCCATGTACATTCTTAAAATAGGCTTCCGGCATTCACTAATGGAACATCAACAAATTACTTGTCCCAGTATACACTAGGTGCTTAGTAACTGGAGGTAGTAAATGCAGCAATAGTGAGGGTGACTAACTGAAGCAGGCGGTAAGCGCCACTACCTCCGCTAGTAAAGTACAAGCGATAGCACTCTTCTGAGCTACGTGCGTTTACTAACTGGTAATGCATAACCTAGTCATAAGCTCGACCTAAATCTTCTGTATGCTACTTCCTACACCCAGTTACTGTCCTCACCATCCAGTTGCTAGTGGCAGAGCTTACGTACCGTACCGCAGGGTAGTAAGGTTGATAAAGAGTTGGTAACTACTGTCGTTACTATCCCTTGACGACGTTTTTATTCAGTATGTGACGTGCAGCCGGTGTTTTCCGTTGACACGTTTGCGCTATTCCATCTGCCCCATTAGACATTTCGCTGAAACAGGGATTCACGCAAGGCTTACTTCGCGCTCGCTTTACTGCAATCAATCACCTAGTCTCCGCTGCAATCAATCACCTTCGTAGTTGATCCATGATTGCGCATCGGTTGCGCTAGGGGAGGAGCTTTCATTTCATTTCATTTCATTTCATATTTATTAGATAATTTTCCATTACAAATATGCAACAAGATGTTGGGCCAATAGCCGAAGCTAGTTGAGGCCCAGATAAAGATAGACAGCAGGGAAAACAAACTTAATTAACAATTCAGTGAAACAAGTGCAATACTTAGTGTACGCAGAGTGTGTAAATACAGGACGCAAAGGCACTCATAAGCC
This sequence comes from Haemaphysalis longicornis, assembly GCF_048455015.1. Taxonomy (NCBI): domain Eukaryota; kingdom Metazoa; phylum Arthropoda; class Arachnida; order Ixodida; family Ixodidae; genus Haemaphysalis; species Haemaphysalis longicornis. The sequence goes on along the minus strand of NW_027526352.1, from coordinate 2,396,373 downwards.
GCGAGAGAAGAAAATAAACACCAATATCAATCAATACAGTGAAAACAAAATCTACACTTTTACACATTTGAATCTTACACTCGAGGTTGATTGTTTAAAAACAATCTAGACACAGATACACAGCTACATGTACAGACCTAAGAGCCACAACAGAGTACACAGCAACAGAAACCTCGATGCATTTCGGCAGGAATAGCCGCTTAAGAGATCGCAACCATACAATTGAAAGTCAACATAAAACTTTTCCAGAAATATATTTTCATGCACCAACCTGGTGCCTGTCCACGATGCCTTCTTGCTATCTATATTGATGTTTCCTTCAGCCTAGCTTCGAGCGATAGAACCTTTTTATAGAAAAAATAAAATTGTTAGCCATCTTTATTTCAAGGGGTATACTGTTCCAGATTTTGGCACCAAAGTTTTGGATTAATCGTTCGCCGTAGGTATTACGAGTTATCGGCAGGTTAAAGTTTACGTTATTGGCATGCCTAGTATTGCTGGTTTGAATAATAAATAAATTTAGTGATAACGCGTGGTTATTATGAAGGATCTTATTCACAGTAATTGCAATTTTCATTTCGGAAAGAAGTTTTATGGGCAAGATCTGAAGGTCACGAAAGAATATTTCAGTAGGAGTGTGGAACTGGGAAAAGGTGATAATACGCAAGGCTCTTTTCTGCAGTTTAAACAAAGGATCGAGGTAAGTTTTAAATGTAAAAGCCCAAGACTCGCAGCCATATGTCACGTGGCAGTGAAACAGAGGAAAATAACTAATTTTTAACGTGGACAGGTCAAAGTACATCCTAGTTCTTATCAATACATAACACACAGAAGCTAGTTTTGAGCACACGTTATTTATGTGGGTCTTCCAGTTCAGATGACAATCAAGTGTAACACCCAAGTACTTGATTGTATTAGCTTGTTCCAACTCAAAATTATCTATGAAAACTTTCAATGTCGCTTCGCCTAAGTTTTTACTTCGTGAAGTGAACATAATATATTTACTTTTTGCACCATTGATAGTCAGTTTATTTGCTTTGAACCAAGAAGAGATTCTCGATAATTCCTGATTAATAATAAGTTGAACCTCGGAGAGTGTTTTTCCTGTAAAAAGTATGACAGTATCATCAGCATACGATACTGCCTTAGAGCAAGTTAGGATGTTCGGAAAGTTATTAATATAAAGAGAAAACAACACTGCTCCTAGCACCGATCCCTGTGGTACTCCGGTTTCTACAGTCATGTGTGAAGAGCAAATATTGTCCAGACAAACAAACTGTTTTCTGTTATCTAAGTAACTCGTGAAAAGATTGTAAGCCGGTCCACGAATAACGTACTTTTGTAATTTTTGTAACAAAATTGAATGCCCCACCGTATCGAAGGCTTTCTGCAGGTCTAAGAAAATTCCAATCGCTATTTCATTAGAATGCAAAGATGTGCATATTGCTTGTGTCGTTTCCATGACTGCTGTCGACGTGCACCTATTTTGCCTAAAACCGTGCTGGAAATCATTTATAATGTTATGAGAATCTATGTAAACCCGCAGTTGCAACAAAATTAGCTTTTCAAAAATTGTGTTTGCGACACTCAGTGCGGATATAGGGCGATAACTACTTGGTTCATTAACATCCCCATGCTTATAAACTGGGCTGATTTTGGCAATTTTTAAAACCTCGGGGTAAATGCCGTCTTGCAGAGAATGGTTGAAAATTCTAAGCAGAATCGGTGCGAGAACATCAATATTGTCTTTCAGCGTTTTGACTGTTATCCCGTCATATCCGGTTGCCTTATTATTTGCCATTCCAGCCACAATTGTAAGTAGCTCATCATTAGTTATATCCCTGAAAGAAAATGTACTATCAATATGGGAAATATTCTCCTCATAAGAAGTCGCAGAAATTCTGGAAGCTAATTGGGGTCCTATACTTGTAAAAAAGGCATTGAAATTATCCACGATGTCTACAGTAACTCTGCCAGGCTGAACCTGTTTTTTTAGGAGATTTACCAATCACTCTATTTATTATACCCCACATCTGCTTAGTATTCCCTAGGGCGCGTTCTATAAGAGAGCTGTTGTATTCCTTTTTTCTTTTTCTTATCAACGCTACAACACGGTTCCGATGTGAACGGAACTGCTGTAAATAGTACAAATTCTGCTTATGACGTTTCCACCTATGATACCAAGTATCTTTCTCCATAATGGCTTCTAGTATTCTATTATTCATCCAGGGGCATAAGGGTTCAGTATATTTAGTATGAACATGGGTTGTGCACTCACTTATGGCGTTGGTTAAATGGTTTATAAAATTTGCATGTTCCCTGTGAATGTCAGAGTCATATACGAAGCAAGAATTTAGATTTATCAATTTTGTCTGAAGCCTGTTGTAATCTACACGCGGTTTCTTGGTTGATAGTGGCTTGTTAGGGCTAGCGGGTCTATCACAGAGAAAGGCAAAAGTTGGGGAATGATCAGCAATATTCAAGTCATAGGCACCTGCAAAAACGTTGTCACTATTACTTAAGACATGATCAATGCAAGTAGAAGAAGTGGCTGTAAATCTGGTGGGTTCAGTGATAAAATTCTTCAAATTGAACGACTCTTGCAAAAAAATATAATCATTGTTTTGCGAAGCACAGGTATCCATATTGAAATCCCCGCTTATTATAACCGGACCTTTGTGCTTGCGACTGATGACACTTAGGATGTCTTCGAAAGCGTCAATAAACAATGGTACACTAGAATTCGGGGGTCGGTATATGACGCCCACTACTGTGCCTGAAGACAGGGCTACAAAAACACTCTCTATTACATTGTTGTTGATTGTTATGTCATTCAAACTGGTATACTGTTGCGATGACCTGATATAAAGGGCTACCCCTCCGCCTCTGGTAACAGTATTTCGAGACGAGCAAACGGCATCGTACCCAGAAATAGCGACAGTCTCATGTACTTTCAGCCAAGTCTCTGACAGGGCTATGACGTCAAACGTAAATTTATGTTGCGATAAAAATGCTAACAAAAGGTCTTCATTTTTTCGAATGCTTCGAATATTGCAATGGGTAATTGACAACAGCAGATCTTCCGTTTTTTTTCTGTTAACTTGTTCAATGGAAAACATTTCAGCCGCTTCGTGAACAAAAACGAGAAAAGAGCGAGAAAGGAAGAAAGGAAGCCGGTGGTTGCCTAAACAATCTTCTCTAGGTCGGCATCACATGCGATATGAACGACACGCGCGTTTTCTGTTTTGCGCATGAGTATCTTTCCTTGGGACACCCAGGCAAACTTCCAGTTTTTATCGCGTTTTGTTTGAATGGCTTTGCCAAGCAAAACTTTATACTCTGGGCACAAGTGCTCATTGATGTAGACAGGTTCGTCTGCATCAAAACCAAGCACGGATCCAGTCAACCTCTGTTTTTTGGCTTTCACAAGAAGCTCATCCCGGGTTTTCCTTGAAAGGAACTTTACAACAATGTTAGGGCGGTTCCTATCTTTGGTGGGAACCCGGTGAATGACATCAATGTCTTCAACCCGAAGGCTTGATTTTAGGCGGTTGGCAATAGTGAGCATAACATCAGGCAGAGATTCGTCAGCAGCTAGCGGAACGCCCTTTATCTCTAGGTTGTTTCTGCGGCTCTATTGCTTCATGTCAATTATTTCTTGCTGCATCTCAAAAACCTGATGTCGAAGTTCACGAACTTCGTTACTAGCCTCAACCTGTGTTTCCTTCACTTCCGCAATGTCACGAACCGCGTTGTGAATCTCTGCCCTAAATTGCTCTATCTTCGAATCCATGTTTGTCACAGACTTTTTTAGTTCTTGCACCTCGGTTAGGGATGCCTTGCCATTACCGGCCACTGCTTTAATGTCAGCTCGGATGGTCGAGGTAATTTTTTGCAAACACAACGTCACATCACCCAAAGCCCTCGCCAGCTCCTTTACGGTTCCTGGGGGCTTTTCCATCAAGGATTGCCCGAGAGCCGTAAGAGGGTTTTCGTCATCAGACATGGTTTCACAGGGACAGCAGCAACAACACTTGAGCGATCCAGCGGCACAAACGTATTTTTGTAACCCCAAAAGCAGCGCACACGTACCTGCAAAACCAGACGAAGTATCTTAGAAACGGTGCGGTTGCTTTCGCCTGCGTGGATCGCTCCAAAATGTGGCGAGATGTCGGTCCAGCAGTCCTTACGAGCACCGAGTGGCTGCGCAGATCAGCAGGATTTGTTCAAGCCTGGCGCAGTCATAAAGATCCCAGCACTTGATTCCGTCCAGCGTGGTTAATATTCCATCTTGAGCACGGCTGTTGCAGGGCGATCAAAGCTGAACGTTGAACGGGCAACAGATGAGGCCTGCAAAACCAGACGACGTATCTTAGGAACGGTGCGGTTGCTTTCGCCTGCGTGGATCGCTCCAAAATGTGGCGAGATGTCGGTCCAGCAGTCCTTATGAGCACCGAGTGGCTGCGCAGATCAGCAGGATTTGTTCAAGCCTGGCGCAGTCATAAAGATCCCAGCACTTGATTCCGTCCAGCGTGGTTAATATTCCATCTTGAGCACGGCTGTTGCAGGGCGATCAAAGCTGAACGTTGAACGGGCAACAGATGAGGCCTGCAAAACCAGACGAAGTATCTTAGGAACGGTGCGGTTGCTTTCGCCTGCGTGGATCGCTCCAAAATGTGGCGAGATGTCGGTCCAGCAGTCCTTATGAGCACCGAGTGGCTGCGCAGATCAGCAGCATTTGTTCAAGCCTGGCGCAGTCATAAAGATCCCAGCACTTGATTCCGTCCAGCGTGGTTAATATTCCATCTTGAGCACGGCTGTTGCAGGGCGATCAAAGCTGAACGTTGAACGGGCAACAGATGAGGCCTGCAAAACCAGACGAAGTATCTTAGGAACGGTGCGGTTGCTTTCGCCTGCGTGGATCGCTCCAAAATGTCGCTTTCTGGGAGACGAAATCCCCAGACTTTCTGTTTTTCCAGTCATATAACGCGTTGCTTAAAATTATTCGGGACACATTAGTCTGCCCACGTGCCTTGAAGTAGGACACATTATGGATTCCCTTGGTACTTCTCACATACTCGCTCATTGCCCCATCGTGTTCGCTGCTGTGATTTCGCTTCTTCGCCTTCTAGCGCAACTTACTTCTTGATGCAAACAAGCGCCACTTCACGGAAGAGTTTCGCAAGAATCAGAGTTCTCTATATATGTGGGGTTTTGTTTTACGGCACCAGCGAAGAGCTGATTTTACTCGAAAGCCCCTTTCCACTTCAGCGGCCCCACGTTCAACTGCAGCGAAATATTACATAAGCGATGCGTGCACTTGGAACCTTCTATCACGTCCCCGGTAACGTGATCATTTAGTGTGGTGGTAACGCACTCGGTGCCTACGTTTGCGACCGGGCTCGACTCCCAAAGGTATTTCATCCACTCAAACTTTTTTCGGTACTTTTAATCGACTGTATAGAATTATTTACCAACTAACTTTAGAACAACTGACTAGAATGTTTTGTTGTGAAACCTTTTCAACAGCGCCAATTTCGTTTAGCGAACACGGAAACGCCACTCATTCAAAAAAAAAACAAAATAGGTACGCTTTTCCCAAAAATTAGCGCGTCTTAGTGACCAAACGACCGAAATGACGGCAACAGTGCGACAGGAAATACTACGGGAAACGCTTAGTACTTTTCGACATATGAAAGAGCCCAGTTGGGCCTACCTGTTGTAGAAAAATATTTTAAGAACCATTCATCACGTCGCATCCGCACCGTCTTTCACAGCCGCTTCCTGCCGACGGCAGTTACAACAAGCGTATCTTTTAGCTGCATAAACTCTTCCGGCGTGCCGTTCTTTCTCGGTTTTGCGCCTGCAACCAGGCCCTGGTGCGTCGCCACACAACGATGTGGAACTCTACTCTAACCCCACGCTGCGGAAACATAAAAGGTGCATTTAGAATGCGCGACGATCCCTCCGACTTTCTCATAGACCTCCAGGGGCGCAATTTCGCGGATCACAGCCCCAAACTCCGCAAAATGTTTAACAGCGATGCTGCCAGGCGGCTGGTTGGGCCAGCGAACGAGCGCAAAAATTGCAGCATCTCCACTCCGTGGATGATGGCGGGGGTGCGGTGTACGAGGACTCGAAGAGACATCCATGTTGCGCCCCGACCGTTATTCCATTTGAGCCATGAGTTGCACCTTAGCTATTCCCTAACCGAAACTGCAAATCACGGCTGAAATTGAACTTCGCTTCATTTTCGCTTGATAGTGCCGTGCGCACGGATGGACGCGGACGGACATTGGGAGGTCCGAAGGTACACCTCACCATTACAGGCGAGAGAATAAGCCGTCTGACTCTCGGGTAGTAACACGCGGTCGTATCCTAATGGGTAAGACGACTGACACTAACTCTGTCTGCTCTACCAGGCAAAGTCCCGAATCCTGCCGGTGCCTGTGTGATTTTTCGCGACTGTAAATGCTATGCACATGGACGCGAACGGACATTGTGCAGTCGTAATGTACTCCGCACCTTAAAAAATGCTCGCCGAGTGATTACGTCATCGCACGTGCCGGCACCCTAGCTTTGGCTCGCCCCGTTTGGCCGGGTCTCATGTGGCCACCTGTCGGAGGCGCGATACAAGTGGTACAACCACAACTTTGGAAACGGACCCGGAGTAGCTCAGTCTGTCGCCTGTTGCGACGGGTTATTATTGCCAAACCCAATGAAGCCAAAAGGCCGAGAAACGCTGCATTGTTTGACTTCTTCATTAGTGTTTAAAACGCCGACCGCACAATACTAACAGTGACCACAGAAGGAGATCAAAAACGTTCAGCAAACGGTCGTCTCACTACGCCTTTCGCTACTCCCGGAGCTTCAACGCAAGGCGGCTGGCTACGCGTACAGTGCACGTGCCTAATAGAGCGAGTGCTCATTACTCGTTGGGGAGCTAGCAACAACACCACGCAGCAAATTCAACCGAGTCTCGAAGGCAAAAGGATAGCCACACTTGGCGTTAGGGATAAACTTCGCGCCACTAGTGCAAAGCGTCTGAAAATGTTTCGCCGCCCCAGAATTCGTGCACCTCTGGAAACCCCGCGCATTTTGCAGTGTGTAAGGAGAGATGTAAGCATTTACCTTAAACGCAAACTCACCAATGCACAAAACTCCATTTGGGCTCAGCGAGCGTTCTGTCAGCGAAAAAAACTATATGAATCTCGTAGGACGAAAAACTGGGCCTTGAGAAATTTGGATAGCAGATGCACGCTCAATGATGGTTCAGTGGATAAGGCGGTGTGAAGCTGAGCCCAAAGACGTGGGTTTGACTTGTGGCCGCGGTGGCCCCTTTCGAGAAGAATGCGGTGGCCCCTTTCGAAAAAGCAAACAAATTCCCAGGTGCTCTACACTAACGCGAAACCTGTGGAGGGGCAAAGAATGCATTTTGTAAGTGTATTCTTCGCGCCATGGCATTTTTGTCCAGGTAGGTGAAACAAGGGGGGTCAGGTACACCAGTTTGCTGTAAAATTCGTTTCTTTCAAGCACTAAATGTTCCACCTGAGGGTTTCGAAAAGGAGTGTCCCGGTGTACGCGTTTTCGCCGACGGATATTGAACGTTTCAGTGCTAGGCGTTAGAAAACCAGTGTCCCTTTGGGTTTTTATAGAAACACGTTACGTTCTAGCGTCAAGCATTGGGAAACGAGTGCCCCAGTGTTCTAGTACCATGACTAATTGAGACGAGCACGAATGTAAGGCCGACAGCCAGAGCCGCCAAGGTGCTTCGCCCCTAAAACACCGATGTTGGTGCCTGTTAAAGGTCCCCACGGGCAATAAATTTATCCGGAGTCCTCCTCTATAGCGCGCTTCCCACGCATGTGTAGTTTCGGAGTGTAAAACACCACCACTATGAAAAGGTGGATTGCCACAAAATCCCATTTCATCATCATCACCACCATCATCATCCGCAGCAGCACCAGCCTACCTACGCCTACTGCAGGGCAAAATCCCCTCCCAATTATCTCCATTTACCCCGGTCCGGGGCTAACTGCGAGCAATTTATCCCCACAAACTTCTTGGTCTTATCTGCCCATCTAACTTTCTGACGCCCCCTGCAACGCTTGCCTTCTCTAGGGATCCACTCTATTACCCTTAATGACCAATGGTTATCTTGCCTTCGCATTGCATGCTCTGCCCACGTCCGTTTATTCTTGTTAATTTCTACTAATATGTCCTTAACACGCGTTTCTTCCCTGACCCACTCCGCTCTCGTCTTGTCAATTATTGTTACACCTATCATCTTTCGCTCCATTGCCCGCTGAGTTGTTCTCATATTAAGTTGAACCCTCTTAGTGAGCCTCCAAGTTTCTACCCCGAAGATGAGTAGCAGTAAGAGCAGCTGTCATACGCTTTCTTCTTCAGGGACAATGGTAGGCTGCCATTCATTATTTAAGAATGTGTGCCGTATAAACTCCACCAAATTCCTATTCTTCTAAATAAGTTCTTCCTCACGGTGGCGATCCGGGGTAACAACTTGGCTTAAGTAGATATATTCGCTTACCACTTCCACTGCCTCGCCACCTATCTCAAACCGCTGTGCTGTCCAGAGGGGATTGATCATTACTTTGGTTTTCTGAATAATAATTGTCAGGCCCACGGTTTTACTCTGTTTGTCCAGTGCAGAAAGCATGCTTTGCAATTCGTCCTCAGAGTTACATAGCAAGGCAATGTCATCAGCAAATCTGGGCTTACTGAGGATTTCTCCATTAACCCTTACTCCCGCATGTTCCCAATCCAACGTTCTGAATACTTCTTCTAAACATGCTCTGAGTAATATTGGATAGATTGTGTCTCGTTGTCTGATGCCGTTCCTTATATGTATTTTACTGTTCTCCTTGTGGAGGATGATGGTGTGCTGTTGAACAATTGTAGATATCCTCCAGTATGCTTACACTATGCTCATCTATCATCTGGTTCCGTATTGCCTGAATGACTGAAGGAAAAATTAAATTAAATTTGAAAACTTCCCATAAAATGAAAACACTGCCCTCGAAAACCTTCGACTATAGCAAGCCTACGAAGAGCTTCCCCTCGGACAAGCCTTTGGTGTAGTCAATATTCTAGACTTGACCAATTTTGTTGAGCATCATGACGACACCAAGAATTTCGTGCCATAAACGCCGAGCAGGTTGTATGACGCCCGGGGTTTCTGGCACCTTTCAGCTTAAGAACCAAACTTTTCTTACAACACGTTTTTACAGTGAAAGCGAACTGGGACACAGCTCCACTAGAAGAACTATTGTCAGAATGACAGAATTGGCGCAACGAGCTTCCTTGATTGAGCACCATCAACGATCCGTAGTCATACCGAGACAATTAATTACCACAGACCACAACAGCTGTTCTTCATATATTCGCTAATAGCATCCCCGAAGCTTGTGAAGACACAGCGTATTTGTGTTCTTTCCACCTTCACAGAGAACCTTTTCGACACACCTGCTCAGCAATTCTCGGATCGTACCTATCACGGAGGTAAGCCTGTCAAGATTGAAGCTATGCCATGTCTCGTGCCAGCGCGGCTCTATGCTTTTATAAGGACGCATACGTGAAGCTCACTGACGTACATTTATGGACTGACTTTATTAAAGCAGAACACTCAGTAAAAGGAGATGTCAGCCGGTGGAAACAATTGGTGCGAAACCGAATCACCCAAATTTAAGCCAAGATATACTGGTGTGAACATTTCTCACGAAAGGAGAACCCTGCAGGTTAGGTAACAAGAGGCACCACATCTCAAAAGGTAAGTTCATCGGGCCTATGCTGGCATAGATTACCTTGGATAAAAGGTACCGAAGATTGGCCGCCATAAGCCTTCTTCCATACAAACTTCATTGCTGAAACTAGAAGGAGAGTTGTTTATAACAATGCACTCCAAATACTCGTGCCTACTCTCTCAAACACATCAGGCGGTAATTGGCATAGCACGTTTCCCGCACTATGTTTCTTCTAATCAAATGACGCCTTGAACTCGCACTTTGTCGACAAGCTACGTCGCAAAAACATGTTTTTCCCCACAAGAGATCAATAATGCAGAGAACTTCTGTCTTCGAACTATTCAAGCAGAAGTTTCCACGACGACATGAGTGATACGGAAATATAATGGCTACCTGGAGCTTCTCTCCTTCTAATAACTTGCATCTTTCTGGACGACGGAGCTTTTGTGCGAGTATTTTAAAGAGAATACCCCAGTCAGCTGTTGTATTCTGAGCCACATCCCATAATTTAGAGAAGCAAGTCTAATACTCTAAGCTTCCTTCTTTTGCAAAAAATTTAGTTCCCTTCCACTCTGTGAAGAAGGATGGCCAGCAAAGCTGTGGTGCCGATCCTGAACGTGAGCTTTGACTGGGTCGTAGTCAAAGGAGTGCACGAAGCAAAACACGTTTGTTTGTCATTTGCGATTGACCATTGTTCCTGGTTTTTAACTGAAAGTGCAGTCCTGTCCACTCACTGCTCCCCGCACTTGCTCAGCACGGCTCGTCACGAGCCACGCGAAACAGCTATCCAGCGGCTCTGACGCAGTGTCAGATTGAGGTGCACACCGGGCACGCGGGGGTGCCAGTACGTCTGCCGCGGCTATGACGCAAAACAATTCAACACAATCCACTTTAATATAATCCAACCCAATCCAAACCAAGCCAATGGAATCGAATCGACTCCAATGCCCTTTGCGCTTGCGCTGAGCGGCCCTTCACGGCACACGCCAAACTGCTTAACCTCGGTCAGTGTAGCTTACGCTACAAAACACACAGGAATCGTGGGTAGAAATTTATTATAGCGCAGGTATGGTAATCACGGCGCACGCTCTATGAAGGCCCTGGGACCTTTAAATTTTGTATGATTTTTTTCCATGCCCCGGGGGTGTAGCGCGCAGTTTTACGGTTCCTGGGATTTGAGTGGGCTCCGCAACGTGGCGCTACGCTCGCTGGCGATTCCTGTGTACATCGCTCTGGGACCGGAGACGATCTGCTGGATCCTAGCCATTTACAGCTTTGATGTAAAAACATCACTCTAAGCTTCTACAGGCTCCTAAACCTTGGCCACAGCTACTAGATCCTTCAGGGAGGACAGCTCGTGGAGACCGGTATTTCTGCATGTGCCGTCTTTCGACGACACCCTGCGAAACCTCTAGAGGAGCTGGTTTCCGATTAGGAACAGTCAAGGAAACCGTCACGTTCACTTTTGTCGCATTGACTCCGCGGGACTGTTGTTGGTGCGCATGGCACGAAAGTTCACAAAAGTGTACCTTGTGCTGTGTACTTGCGCTGTAATCAGGGCCATACATCTCGAACTCATAGACGACCAGACAGCGCCATCCTCCTTGACGCGTTTTATCGGTTTGTTTCGCGCAGATGTTCTGCCTAAGTGGTGTACACCGATAAGGCCCTCACCTTCCAACAGAGCCTTTAGAACTTTTGGAGACGGTTCGGGATCGACACTTGAAGAGCACCTTTGCCAACCACAAGATTCAATGGAAATTCATCCCCCAACGGGCACCGTGATGGGGAGGATTTTACGAGCGGCTCATCCGTTCGCCTAAGCTAGCAGTGAAAAAGACCCAGGGAGAAGAATGTGGGACAAGAGACGACCTATAGTTACCGACCTTTCGGAAGTGGAGGCTGTTATAAACTTCAGGCCAATCACTTATGTTTCAGCGACAGCCACAAACCCGAGCCGATAAAACCAGCCCACTTCCTAACAGGGACCCGGTGACCACCCAACTCTGTCGTTTCCAATATCCGTATCTTGATAACCTGTGGACAAAAAGACAAGATCTTCTGGAGAAGTTCTGGTGAAGGTGGGCAACCGAGTACCTGCTTGAGCTATCGTCTAACCCCACCGGGCCAATCGGACAGGAGACGTCGTATTACTCCAAGATCCGCTGAAGTCCCGTCAAAGCTGGAGACTGCAGCGCCAGGTTCGCATTCGACGCGCCAGAAAGATCAGAACCAGCTGAGTCAAACTCGCTGGTGAATTGAATATACAACGTTCCGTTTGAATGCGGTAGGGGGGCAGCCTCCTGCGAACTCATAATATCATTCATTGAATTTTTGGGGGGGCCGATTGTTATTTATTTATTTATTGACATACTGCTAGCCTGATTGCCAGGCTTTAAGCAGGAGTGGGGGAAAGTGGTACAAGAATTTTCACCAAAATAACAGTGAGGAGAAGGACAGGTCGCGTGATTATACAAGAGACAATACTATACAATATCGACATAGTTTTACACGCACACACATACACATTTGTATGCGCGGAAGAGCTAGTTACAAGCCATGGTTATGACAATCTTATGGACACAGTTTTACACGCACACACATACACACTTGTATGCGCGGAAGAGCTAGTTACAAGCCATGGTTATGACAAACTTATGGAAGCAATGTAATAGGCAAGATTACAACGTACTCGTTGAAAATAAAACAACAGAGAAACACACCGCAACATTTTTTACCGCAATGCAAACTGGAAAAACAATTATGGCAGTTCGTTTAGGAACGCAGGTACAGAGTTGGAGTCAACCGTGTTAAACGGTAAAGTATTCCAATCAGCTGCTGTGCGGGGGAAAAAGGACTGTTTTAAGGCATCTGTACGACATGAAAATTCCTTGACCTTTTTTGAGTGGTATGACCGGGTTGAGCGCGGTTGGATCGGTTCAATGTACTTAGTTTTTGGTATGCCGAGTTTATCATAATATACGAGATAGAATAGTTTTAACCTATCTCGGTAACGTCGGGCCTGCAATTTTTCCAAGTTTGCTGACTGTAAAAGGCTTGATGGAGATGTGTGCCAGCTATAAGAGTTAAAAATAAACCTAACCGCTTTCCTCTGCACATTTTCTATCTTATCAATATTACATTGTGTGTAGGGATCCCAAACATCTGCTGCATATTCTAACACAGGCCTCATATATGTTTTGTATGTTAATAGCTTAATTTCGCGCGTTGATTTTCCGAGGGTTCTTCTGAGGTATCCAAGTTTTTTCATTGCCTTATTCACAATGTGTGTTATGTGGTCGTTCCACCGGAAGTCAGAAGTAAAGACTACGCCTAAGTATTTGTATGTAGTTACTGCCTTTATACATCGATTATTGACATGGTATTGGAATATGAGAGGATGTCTTTAGCGAGTTACAGTCATCGCAACCGTTTTCTCAAATTTTATTGTCATTTGCCACTTTAGGCACCATTCGTGTATTTGGTTTAATGAGGAGTTTAAAGTCGTTTGGTCGCTGGAAGTTTTAATCTCATGGTATAATACGCAATCATCCGCGAATAGTTTTACTTGTATAGCATGTTGCAGGCTATATCATTGACAAATATTAGAAAAAGAAGTGGTCCTAAAACTGAACCCTGGGGAATTCCAGACTCTACATCGGCGGGTTTGGAACTTGCTTCTTCAATGCATACCACTTGGCGCCTACATAACAGATACGCTTTAATCCAAGCTATCAATGAATCATTTTTCAAGATTGATTTTAACTTAAGAATGAGTTTTGGATGGGACACCCGGTCAAAGGCTTTTTCAAAGTCCAAAAAAATTACATCTACTTGACGTTGCCTGTCGATAGCGGATGCAAGATCATGGGTAGTTTCGAGCAGCTGCGTTACCGTAGAAAAGTTCCTGCGGAAGCCGTGCTGTCGATTGTCGAGTAGCCTATTGTTTTCGAGATAGGCTGATATATGCTTGAATATTATCTGCTCAAACACTTTGACACACGTGTACAATATAGAAATGGGCCGATAAGCAGAGGGCAATGATTCATTTGATTTTTATGGTATTGGGCTAATTGTTGCGTATTTCCAATCACTCGAAATTCTGCCAGTGAGAGTGATTTCTTAAATATTAAACACAAATATTTAGCACTCCACTCAGCATAGCGTACAAGAAAAGCATTCAGTATCGCATCTATTCCCGGCGACTTCTTTACGTCTAGTTTAAGAAGAAGCGAAAAGATCCCCTCCTCACTGATGTACACGACATCGATAGGCGGGGCGCCAACACAAGGTACAAAAGCAGGCATGATGCCGTTGTCAGAGGTAAACACCGAGCAAAAGTAACGATTGAGTGCTTCACAGATCTCTGTCTTTTCGTTAACAACAACATTATCAACCATAATACTAGGTATCGACTTTTTTTTAGCTGAAAAGTGGCGCCAAAACTTTCCAGGGGAGGAAACCACATAACTTTTTAGGGTAAAACGTTGATAATATTCTTTGGCTTTCTTTATATTTTCTTTTAGGTCCAGGCGCAGGTTGGAAAGCTTATCAGTGTTACAAGCGGTAAGGTTTCGTTTGCACTTCTTTCTCGCCTTTTGAAGCTTGCGTGATAAGCGTATTATTGCCCTGTTCACCCATGTATTCGAGTTGCGCACCACCTTTCTTTTGAACGGAACAAAGGAGTTGATGGTCGTAAAAACGATATTTTTGAAGTAACGCCAAATGTAGTCCACCGAGTACTCGTCTGATTCACAGAATGAAGCAAATGATGAAAAAGAGTCTCCAAGAGCATCTAGTACATCTACGTCACTGGCGCGCGAGAAAACCGGAATTCTGCACTCCTTATTCTTTATGACTGGAACAGGTTTTGTTTGCAGCGTTAAGCATACCATTTTATGGTCCGAGATGCTCTCAAAAGTGTGTACGTTCGGTTTTCGCCGAAGGACGTGCATGTTGACCAGGAACAGATCGAGGATGGATTCTGTGGAATTTTGAATGCGTGTAGGTTGTTTGACGAGTTGCGTCAAATCGTGGAATAACACGAAATCGGCAAATGCCTCCGAGGAAGCAGAAAGAGCGCACGAGAAATCGTTGTCCCAGCTAATGAAAGGGAAATTGAAGTCTCCGGCTAGCAAGATGTTGCATGGACGGTTTCTATAAGGGCACAAAAAGGCATTAATCTTTTAAACAAACGTGTTGTCGGTGTTAGGAGGACGATAGAATCCCCCTATCAGAAGATTGCAATCGTTTAGAAAGAATTTAGCCAACACGCATTCAACTCCAGCGTTACAGGAAAAAGAAGTGACGCCAAATGGTGGCACCTGACCTGCCGTGCATGCTTGGGGGT